>NW_027211693.1:29925000-30525000 GCF_022749685.1 Semicossyphus pulcher | reverse complement strand
GTGAGAGCACAGGCACACAGAACTATCAGGAGGAAGTCTGAAACGGTCACACTGCCTGGACACTTCAGAGATATTTTCAGCCACACCGCCATGAAACAACGCTGAACAGCAGCCACATTGAGAACAAGCTAACGTTAGCTCGACTGCAACACCAACGTAACACAGCGTCACAGTAACCGCAGACATCTTAGCAATGTGAAACAAATACAGCAGAAATGAAGCTGGGGTAATTACCTGTCAAGCAGAACTGTCTAACTCAGCATCGCTTTTTAATCCTCTCAGGTCCCGTAGCTCTCTCCAACTCAGAAATGCTGCTCTGATGTTTACTCTGGTTCTGTTTCTGTCTCGGTCCAACTCTTTCTTTTTAGCCTCCTTTTACTCATTTCTCTTCTTCGCTTTAACGGTCTTTGTAGTGTAAGCTGTAGTTGGTAATGGAGGGATGGGCAGTTTTTTCATTCCTGGTGGTTGTTTTTAAGCCTTTGTGGACACAAACCGGCTGCCGTGTGAGCATGCGTGGAGGAGTGGTGCTGCGCAGCGTGTGATTGACAGCAGCCTGAGAGACTGCTCGGCTCTGATTGGTTGTTGTGTTTCGGGAGCGTTAGATTCTTACAAATGCCATTAGGAGCAGTAGGAGGAGCCAGAGGAACATGATTTATTTGTACAGATTATCTCTCTCATGTACTACAGCATGTTTAAAGTGACAGTTTGTGCAAATATGACAAAAAGTTAGTTTTAATAATGTTACCTACTGCAGCTTTAAGAAATGTTTCACCTACCTGGCAAAACACCTATTTCCCCTATTTCTCAGATCTAAAAAAATAATTAATTTAAGAAAGATGATTCTGGCATAAAAGCTTTTTTGAAGTCATTAGAGCAATGGAGGAAATAGTTGAAGTCAGATTGAGAAAATCAATCACCAGATTTTTGCCTTTCAGGACCTCCTGAATTATGTTACGGCAAATAAAAAATAATATTAAAAAACTGATCAAAAAGTCATCAGAGGATAAATTCAGTTTAAGACAAAAGACAAATAAACCTCATCCGATCTGTCATATCGTGTCGTGTGGGTGTCGACTCACGCAGGCAGCTGTTGTGGGTGAACATGCGCTGCAGTCTCAGACAGTCCTGCCACTGGTTCCCGCTGCCATCACAGTTGCACCACAGCGACACGTCTGCAGAGCTGTTGCTGATGTAGTTGGGTGTCATGATGGTACCTGCAGGTCAGAGGAGGCAAATGTTAGCTGTCTTCAAGTCAAAGGACCTCTGTTTTTTCACCTTAATAGTAATCAATCTTTATCATTGGAATTCAGAGGTGTGAACACAATCAACAGACACAAAGAGCTGGAAGCCTCTTCTGGCCTCTTCTTTCAAATCAGCTAAATTGCGAGATGGCACGGAGCACAAAGAGGACACTGTTAAACTTCAAACAAAGCTGAACATCGCCTGTAGAAAAACAGGATGTACACTCTGTGGCTTTTCCTAGAGGAGCTGAAAAGGACACTTTGAATCCTGGCGTTGGTGTTTTTCAGCTTAATGCCAGACAAGCAATTTGTAAAGCCAGAAAACCCAAATTCTGACACTAAGTCAAAGCCTGGATGAAGCTGAAAGCAAACACCATGGAAGAGTGTGACACACACTAACACTTTTAATTCAACACTGTGGAAAAAACACTGATTGTAAAATCAGGACCACTCTAAGGTCTTTGTGTTAAGGTGTTAGCAGGAGTAGGGATCATTAGGATTTTATCGATACTGATGCTGCTTATCAACGTTACCCACTGCAGATGCAGCTGGGGCTGCTGCTTGACTGACGCTGTCGATAGATTGAATTGGAACATAAATTAGAAGTGCTAATAACCAAAGCTAGCTAACAACAGTGACTGAACAACTACAGGCTTAAAAACCATGTGTTTTAACTGCATCTTTAGTTTAACTAATCCCATCTGCAGCGTTGCTTTCGGGGCCACTGGGACTCAGGGGCTGCACTGAGAACGTACTAGCGGTAACTCTAGCAACAGCGTTAGCATTAGCCACTTTGCTAAAGCAGTCAAACACGCTGCACTGCTTCAGATTAATAGACTGTTAAACTTGTGTTTCCTTGCTGGTGTCAGCCTCTTTAGACACAGCTACCTGTTTACATAAATTGCACAAAGATGCACCAGAGTTAAATTTGGTAAAGTGAGCACAAACTATGGAGACAACATCGCAATGAGTACTGCATATTCTGCAATATGAAATTACTGTTTTTGTCAATGGAATCTGGTGGCTTTTAAAGAGAGGGATGTAGCTAACTGCTATCTGTTTCTGGTTAAAAATCTTTCACAAAAAGCTGGGCTCATATCGCCATCCTTTCTGTTATGGTGCCGTTATCACATTAAACTTTATAAAAGGACAAATTCCCTGTAATATTTACAAATGATCAAACCCCCCTCTTGTTACAATGTGGATTCTGCAGGCTGCACCTTTAAGAAAGCTCTGAGCCTCATAGAAAAGTCATCCATCATTGTCAGAGCAACAGAAAGCCACTCAACACTTCTCTATCCACATCTCATGTCAGCTGTCATGCCTCCTCACTTCCTATCCTTCTCCTCCTCCACTCCTGCTCTGTCTGATCACCTCATAACACACTTCCCGCCTCTGCACCTTTTACTCTACTCTTCCAGCCTCCGTCCTCTCACTCACTCAAACTGAAAACAAAGGACAAAGAATGCTAACTTTGGAGATTGGTTATTTATAGTGAAGTATGTTGTCGTGTTTGGTTGCAGCCTTTGAGAGAAAAGGAAAAGCCTGCTGTAAACGCTCATGTGATGTGGAGAAAAAGAGAGGAAAGGAGAGTTCAGGTGAAAATCACCTCAAGTTGGACATGGAGAAAATATTCATACATCAAGTTGTGTTTCATTTTACACATTACTTGTTGCATAAGAATTGATTGATGGCGAGATCGTAAAGCGGCTGATGGTATTCCACAGCATGTGCCGGTACTACAGCGGCATGTGCCGTGGCTGATGGTATCCCACGAGGGGACCAGCGGCTTGTGCCGATCGCTAGACCGGTGTGCCGATCACCTTAGTGTTATTCCACTCGTCCTCCAACGGTATACATCGTTTCCTAACAGCAGGGGCTGCTTGAAGGTGGAAAGCCACTATCAGACTGTCACACCAGTGCCGCCCATGTTACAACCCTGTAATACACAGGAACATTTAAGTGCAACTTAGTGATGTGAATATGTTTCTCTCGTCTGTCCTTCATGTGTATTGAAAGTATGATTGATCAGTAGGTCAGTGGTGAGTGATTTCATAGCCATATGTAATCAGTAAGATTATTGTTAGACTAGCCACCGTAGCCAGTCAGAGTAATCGATAGCAGAAAGAACCCGATCGCACATTACATCATAGAAACCTCCGCCTTGAGGAAATACTTTGAATGGCTAAAATGTGGCTTTCATGACATGCTTTATGACTGGCAGAGACGTTGGGCTGCATGTATTGATTACACCTGATATAGTTTTACTGTGAGATCGATCACTGCCCTCAATTTACAGAGGCAGGTATCTGCCAGGAGGGGGCACTACAGCTGTGTCCCAATCCAGGAGCTGCAGCCTTCAAAGGAGGCGGTCCACGGAGGATGCTCCGTTCATCGCCTGTGTAGACGTCAAAGCCGAACTGAAATGAGACGGTCTTGTCTACGGAGCATTTCCTGTTTGCGTAACCAGCTGTTCCCGCCCTTGTGTCACCAAATGCCACTCCTGTCGCCTAGGAACAGGTAGCTAGCGGGCTAACTAGCTAGCATAACTAATGTCGAGTTTGTTTGTTTCGAGGGCCCTTTCATTTTCATAAACATGTAACGCAGCTCTTCGATTGAGTTGAAACCAAAAACTTTCACATTTAAACGTTTATTCCTCGGCTGCGTGTCCTGTTCGAGTCCTCCATTTCGTTTGAATTGGCACACAATGCATCTCTCGGGATATATACGGCCGGGAAACGGTGGACACATTTGTAGGCCACATCTGAAGGAGCCTTCGAATTGGGACAGCCTTCGACGTGCTACTGTGACGCGATCGGCCTTCGGCCTTTGAAGGCTGCAGCCCCTGGATTGGGACACAGCTTATAAATACATTTAGTAACTTCTTGTCATTCACAACCTTTAACGCTGAGGGGACCAGCCTAGCAATTGACACATGATGCTGGCCTCCTAGTAGCATATCATCGGCCACTTTTTCGATCTCGCCGCTGCTGTAAGAATTTCTGGCTCACATGTTGTACCCATCAGTTTCAGTCCACATAGAGGGGCCTTGCTTAGTTCTGAACTATAAAATACAGCACCTCTTCTTTGTAGCATCCATGTTGTTCTCACGTAACAAATTAAAGCTCTTGAACACATCAAAGTGGGAAAACTGACTCTCCAACTCAGGAGCAGGGACTTTTTTCTTTGTGTACTTTTCGTATCTTTGCAGCTCTTGTCTTTGCAGTTTAAAGATGTTGAGGAGAATTTGGCTCACTGATAGATACAACTTTTGATGGTGCCTGGGTTTCAGATGTTGCCCAGAAATCAAAATCACAGCTAAATTATAATCCATATGCCAAACTCCTTTCTGTTTCAAGATTTTAAAATGTCCTACAGACAAACTGGATAATGTGCCAAAACTCCTGGTTGGAGAAAATGCAGCCGTCTGTTTTTTGTAATTCACAAAATCCTCCTCCCGTCTCCCCCTCCGTACCGATGAGTCCAGCGTAGGCTCGGAGGCACAGGCCTGCTGAGTCTTTCAGGCAGCCGCTGGCCGTCAGAGGAGATGGCTGGCAGTTGTTAAGGAAATCAGCCAGTCTGGACCTGGCAAAGACACAAACAAGTCAACATCAAACACCAGAAATCTGGATGTGTATGTTGTGGTTTTAATACTTATGTTTCTGAAAGACGTACTGACACATTTTACTTCTTGAACATTCAGCCTTTTCTCTGTCTCTTCATCAGTACTGTCTTGTTGTTACTTTTGGTTTGGAGCCACGGCTCCTTCTGCTCCCACCCCGAACATTAAACCAGGTGGAATATACCAGCCTATTATTCTGTGCCAAACCCTTTCACATCAGCATTGAAAATAGTAAAAGTCATTATTGCAATATGAAACTTCCTTAACACTTCTTAGAAGAAAGTAATCCTGCAGAAAGGTTCTCACAGAGTTCATCTTCAGTGAACTTTGACACATGACTTGGACAATAGCAAACCATCTGCACAGTGCTGAGCTCGGAGGGAACCTAGGGTTGCAGAGTCCTAACTCTAACTTAAGTATATGTATCCTGCAGAAGGCGTGCACTGTATGAGGATAATCTGCAATGTGGAACAACATTGTTCAATATTCCAATGCAATACATGTGATAAATCAACAAATATAGTGTGTATATTAGATGCCGTGGTTTTCACAGTACCTTTGGGTTTTTTTTCACGCATCTCCCCTGAATCTAAAATATTTTCAAAAAGCAGAAGTGCTTTTCTTTTTCAGCACAAGGTATTTATCAATTCACCAATCACTTGTTCCTCTTCTCCCCTTCCCTTTCTATCGTGCTAGCTAACCCTGCAGTCTCCACCAAACACATTGGGCCCTATTAAGACAGCGGAAGCACACAGTCTAAAGCGCACAACGCTAAGCGGGCGTGTCTGACGCACTTTTGCTCGTTACAAGGTGCACAATCTGGGCGCAAACTGAGGTGCAAGGTGCAAAGAGGCTGGCTTAAGTCCCTGGATGATTTATAGGCGTGTTTTCGGCATAACATGAATCAAACCGATCGGAGTGTCAGCTGTCGTTCCCTTTAAGAGCCCGGTGCGCCTGCAGGCAGACGTGTTGCTATTTACACGGGGGATTTCAGTCATTCTTCTTTTATACACCGGACTCAGTTTATAAAAGGCATATTTAACGTATTTTTTTCCACTGTGGCCTTGAACACAGAAAAAACACAGGTTACTGTACGATATATGTCGAAGCAAGGATTGATGTTAAAGCCACTGTAGCGATCCCACTGCCCAACAGAAACAAACATGAAGAATTGCACGCTGTGAGCATTTACACACGAGGCACAGCATTAATTATTTAAATCTCCAAAGACAGGATCTTATGTTTATTAAAGTTCTGTGTGCTGACCATCAAAGGTCAGCTTTAAATGTTTATTTACTTTTTGTTGCTGCTGGATCACATGGCTGTGTTGTCTCCTGCGTACGTAATTGGCACTGGACAATGTTTTAATATCTGTGGGCACGACAGGTAGTTATGTTTGAGTATGGTAATTAATTTACCTCCTAGTTGTGTGTGTGTGTGTGTGTGTGAGTGTGTCTTGGTTTCTGCTGTATAAGAAAGAGCGTGCAGCAGAATGAGCGCGCAGTATGGAGAGCTTGGTGTCGGTCTCAGTAGTTTTTGGCCCGTGCGTGGCTCGAGCAGGAATCTCCCTGAGGTGAGGCAGGTGTGTGTGGAGGCAGCGGTGAGCTTGTTTACGTCTCCCTTTACTTCTCAGCAGGTCGGTAACAAACCGAAAGCAGTATCATGATTTAAGGAGACGAGGGAAACAAAAGCTTGCAGTCTGTCCCTTAAACAAAGTTTTTTCACTGTATTAGCAAACACACTGCTTTTTCCTTATGAGTAGAAGCGCTGCTGTGTGTCCCCGTGTGAGTGACGAGCAGACTTGTGTTGTGAACTCTCTGATGTATGTCTATAATGCGCCCTCTAAACAACAAACACTGACTGCGCCATAGACTTAAGACTTTAGACCAGCTTTTTGTTGGTCTAAGGCTGAGTCGCTGCGTCCTCCAGATAGCAACGCACCACCCGTTTGCCTGACCACACCTCATTTCAAAACCAACACGCCCATAGGCGCTAACAGTTGCGCAAGATCCTTTGCTATTTACACAACGTGGGCGCTTGGTGTGAAAATGACGACTGGGCGGGTGGAAGATAGCAATGACACTTGCACTGTGCACTTTGGCGCTTTGCGCCGGTTGGACGATAGGGCCCATTAACTTGTTTAAGGCTAACTGACGGCTAGCTGGGGCTTCAGTAGAAGGATGGGATTTTTCTTATATACTGTGTATTTTTTTCTGTTTATCGCACATGTTAATTTCCCAAAGACAATGAAAATATGATTTATTGCGCAGCCTTATGTTACAGTCAATCTAAGCAGGGCTTTCACACCAAATGCACAAGTTAGAGGGCAACAATAAAGAGTGGAGAAATGTTCAGATTTTAGTTTTAGTTAATGTTGGTAATGCTTTAAGGCTAAAGACTGTGTTTAAATAATTCTGTCTGGCAGTGAGACTTCCACGTTTGGTAGGTTTGATGTATCAAAGGCACAAAGCAACACAGCACATGATATTCAAACAGCAGAAACATCAGATAGGTCGGAACACTGTGTTGAAGTCACTGTAAATGTTACAGTTAAAATTCAAAGCAGAAATAAAACTTGTTCGCTGATTTCATGTAACGTTATCTTCAGAGACTGTGTGGTTTTCTAGACGTTTCTACTTTTCTACTCGGAAGTGACAGTGGTTGTTAGTGCGGCATCACAGGGATTAGGTCTGAAGGATACTGGAATTGACAGGAGAAAAGGGTAGCTACAATGTAATTGAGAAAAGGCTGATAAGTTAATTACTGTCTGAACCTACGGACACATGATGATAAGGACACCAGGTTAGTAAACTTCTCTTTTTATTATTTACATGTCTGTGAAGATCGTATCTACTAGTTAGAAGCTTTGTAGGATTATGTGCTGCGAATCTTAACTTGGGCGTTTGGTCGGTAACCTCAAAATAGCTGAAGGCAACAACCCTGCAAGTAACTTTGTCGTTACATTTCCTGTTCCACCTTTTTCACAAATACACACAGATGCATTTTTCAGCGTCATGTCTTACCTGCAGAGGTCATCTCGGCGACAGAAGCTCTGCTGATGGAGGCAGTTAGGCTGCAGACCCTCCATCTCCTGGTAGGAGCAGGAGGGTACGATTGTTTTCCTCCTCCTCTCTCCACACAGGGTGTTGGTGCAGGGGCAGAACAGGACACCCAGGCTGTACTCCTCAGGCACACGCTCCAGGAAGCGCCGCAGGGCCCGGTGGCACTTGTGTTGGTTGCATCGGTTGGTCCCTGGTATCTTCTTGGTGCACGCCAGGACATACTCTGATCGCAGAGAACCACACTTCTCGTACAGGCCGCAGTCCTGTGCTGCCTTCAGGCACTGATTCTCACCATCCAGTTGCATGAAAGATGAGGCTGAAGGGGGCGGAGCAAAAGTAATGTCAGCCAAACACAGAGCACCTGTGTGTCAGGAGGGAACTGGAAAGGACAAGCCTCATGCTGTTGTTGCTCAAAAGCTACACCTTACAGCTACAGACAGCTCATATAAAAAGGGGAAAAATAACACTTTGTTTCATAATTTGTCTGTTAAAATATAAATGTCACCTAAATAAGTGAGATGTAAATGAGACATACATTTCTTTGATTCAAACCAGTTATTTAAACAATGAAGATCAGAAAAGAGCTCATGGCATCAGGGTTTGAATCAGAAACACAAATTACAGTGTCATCAGCATACAGTTGATAATAAGATATTTACACAGCTTGAGAACAACATGGATGTACAGAAGGAAACGCATATGACTCCAGAAGTACAATGGGTAGGGGGATATATTGTATTGTATGACTGATTTTAACCTCTTGGGACATGTTGGATAAATATGAGGAGGAAAATGAAATGAGCTTGAGTTGAAGAATCCAGTGGTTTTAACTGTATCAAAGGATTCGTTACATGACCTTCGTCGTACGTGTATCGGTACAGTAAATAATAATAATGCACACATTGTTGATCAGGCAGAGTGGAAACCATATTTGAAGTCATGGTTACTTCTGGTTAAAGAAGAGCATTGTTCCCTGGAACCTTTACAGTACTGTGATCTTTTCTGGCCCCACAGATCTAAAACACATGATGTAAAAATTTCAGAACAAAATGACATAGCATGTTGAATAGTCTGGCAGACCAAGCTAATTGAGCCCAGATTACCCGGCAGCACTAATAGGAATGTACATTAACAGAGTCTGAGTGTGTAAATATGTTCTGAGAAAGAAAGCAGAGCAGGCAGATTAAAAAGAGCAGCGTGTCCTCAGCTGGCTGAGAGTTCCTATATCGTTATCGATTGATACATATTGATTAACATGTCTGAGGCTTAGTGATTCATTGAGCTGCTTCAGCGTGTATGACGGATAAGACGGAGCTATAGAGCTGTCTGTCATTAAATATTCTGTGTGTGACAGTGATAGACACTGACACACACTACCCAATCATAACACAGACCGCATGAGTGACTCTGTGTGTGAGTGAGAGTGCATTTTACCTGCCACTAAGGAGGCCATGCGAGTATCCATTAGTGTGTCATCATAGGGTGATATTTCCAGTTCATCCTCCCCTGGAAAAAAGAGACCACAACGAGAGAAATTGGCAAACGATCGGGTTATTTGAAATGTGGACCACAGCAGGCTGAAGGGAACAAATCTAAGACAAACATTAAGGTAAAGAAAGAAGACAGTAATGGAAAAATACCAATGAAAATCCAATATGGCCTCTCTCTAATGCACTTAAAGGAGGTCATGAATGTAGTTTGCAATGAGGCCATGAAATTATCTGAAAAGGAGAATAAAATGAAAGCTATTTTATGTCACTGTTGTCCCATGAAAGAAAAGGTTTCATGTGGGTCCTGTTTTTTCTGTCATGTTTACTCTGCAGTGTGTGAATTTGAAAATGTAGTTAATGTGAAATAAATTTCCAAACTAGCACTTCAAGGACTTTTCTGAAAAGTTTTGAAAAGCTCAAATAATAGGAAACATAATAGGAAATCTATTTTCCAGATTTAAATGGGGCCGAGGATTGAGCCCTGAGGCACACCAAAACTACTATTAACTCTCTTTAAGCAATCCTCCCCAGAAAACCCCCCCGCTATTGGTTAAAACAAAATCAAAACCTGTGTAGCACTGTGCTAAAGAACCTGAGCCACAGTTCAAATCTCTAAAATTTAGAGGTTTAGACTGTTTCCATACTTTTTCTAACACAGAAGTTCTTATATAATATAAACCAGGTCTTTAAGCATTTTCCCAAACATGAGATGCATGAAATTAAGAATCTGCGGTAAAGAAAGCTGTATTAAAAAAACAAAACACTTGCGTGTGTTGCATAAATCAGTTTCTGAAACATTAAAACAGGACTATTTACTTGTCGTTTTAGTGGTATATCTTCCCTTATGCAGTGAAATGATCTTGCCTCTGCACCAAAAGTTCATCATTGTTGAACAGGCGAGGATTCAGAAAGCATTTAACAGTTGATAAAAAAATGTTATTAGTAATTATTCTTCTGTGAGACTGGCAAGTTCCTGGTTAAGAACAACATCAAATAAGATTCTGAAGAGAGGTGAAGATGTCTTTAACTTGTATGTTAGTTAGTTAATTAAATGTTAAATTGTTAGTTTTTATCCCAGATCTTTCTGGACCTCTGACCTTGTATAAAAATCAGATGCAGACCTTTGACCTAAGACCTAAACTCTGTAAAGCCATCTCTTTGCAAATTCAAAAATCACAGCTTCCTTACTTTGCCCCACAGAGTCTCCGTTCTTTCTTTATTGGAGAGTATTTTACCCCAACCCGATTATCTGACCCATCTTTACATCTAGATACCCTCTGTGCAGCGGTTTAATCCTAGCTCAGCATTAGATTTAGAGCAACATTAGTCAGATCATTGCAGACTATCAGGTCATATCGCACTTTCATTGTATTTCCCATAATAAGTGTCTTTAGAGTCTTTGATTACATTTCTGATGGTCATGTGCTTTAGGTTGTCCCAGCACTGGATATACTGTATTTTGGCCTAAACTCATCACTGGAGGAAAAAAATGGAACGTGTCATTGTATTTAAACAACCACACTGAATTCAAAATGAACTATTTACCTGGACAGTTCGTGTCGTTGTATATGATATTGTTGTAATCCCTGACCATCAAGACAGAAGGGTACACATCACCTTTTCTGTTATGTATGTTTAGAAGATATGCAAAAAAAATAAACTTGGTTATGGCGGAGAGCAAAGTAATAAAGCTGCCACAAAGTGTTTTTGGGATGCCTGCATTTCTGAAAATGTTCAAGGTTTCAAACTTCACAAGTGTACCAAGTTTCATGCTCGTATGAAGAAGTAAAAATTATTTGGCTAGCATTGAAAATAGTTTACTTTTAATTCCAGTGTTGGTAACGGTACTTTTAAAAGTAACTCGTTATGATACTGCGTTACCTCCTGAGAAAAGTAACACGTTAGATTACTTTTTTTGTCAGGACGGCGTGTAGCCTGCTGTACGTCTACCTTTGAATGTATCGACTCTCCCGTCATTGCATAGCCTCGTTTACGGCCCATAATCTGTAACTCTGCAGCCTAATAACAGGAACGACAGACAGCTCTTTACTATGCTAACAAGGTGACAGTGAACTGGGCAGAGGCATACAGTATTAGGCACAACTGTTTCCATGACAACAATACAACACAGGCTATTAGTCCCACCAGTGTTGTGGAGCTGTGTTTAGCTGCAGATGCTTCTTCACATTTGAAGTCGAGCTCTTCACAGCTGACGAGCACCTATCCTCCACACACAGCTTACATTTCACCGTCATGTTGTTCTCGTCCCTTTCACCCAAACATTCAGAGTAATGTGAATATTTCCACAAAGTAAACGCTGTCCTCTCTGACATCTCGCTAGCTGAATTAGCTAGCTACACATGTTCGCTGACACAGCTGTGTTTACCTTCTGCTGGTACGCAGCTACCCTCCAAGAAGGAGGAGAGAAACAGAAACAGAGCTTCAAGGATTTTCTGTTTTTGTGCCAACAAAAGGGATGGAGAAACACGGTGATTTATTTTCAGTAACAGATTATTTTTTATGAAAAAGAAACTAAATAACAGATTACTTGAATTGCTGAACAAACGTGTTACGTTACTTACATTACTTAATCCAAGTACTCTTACAGACTACTTTGCGTCGTGTTGCTCCAAAACTGTTTAATTCCTATCTCTGAGAATTTAATGAGAAAACTAAGATTATTTTCAGGCCTCTGCATTAAGCATGAAACTAAAGTCAGAACGTGGTTTGCCTAGCTTAGCATAAACACTGGAAACAGTTGGAAAAAGCCAGCCTTGCTCTGCCAAACGTATTAAAATATGACGAGCAACTCTTCTAAAGCTCAAAATTTAACATGTTTTTGTTTGAGTGACCATATTTTGTTTAGCTGCAGCTCTTTGTTTAATGCACAGACACAAGCACAGTATCAAACCTCATGATGGTAGTTGTAACAACACATTTACACAACCAGTATCAGCTAATAGTAAAGTTCCTTTGTCATCTTAATCTCATCAACAAGCCAAAATGAGGACATAATAAGGAGAATAAAAATGCAAACTCAAAGTTGTATTTCATGTAACTGAAGGCAGCTTTTGTCCACTGGTGAAAGCCATTAGCCGAGCCTTGATTGACGAGTGGACGAGCTGTTTGTTCCTGCAAATGATTTAAACAGAATCCAAAGTACAAACTCAATCAAGAATGTAATGGCATGTAAAGTGTTTATGTATGTAAATCCTATTCGAGGCTATATATTTATGGTAATGACACGCTAGAGCAGCCTAGCAGCGTTGGGAACTGAAGAGTGTGTAATTACACTAATGCTCGGCTGGCTAATAGGCCACAGGGGAGGAGGAGTCCGCTGGCTAGTGTTAGCTCACTTACTGATGCACACAACACACCAGCACTCCGGATACGCTTCTGTTACCCTGAGTGTGTGTGTGTGTGTGTGTGTGTGTGTGTGTGTGTGTTTGGAGTGAGGTCTTTTTTAACTGGACCTCACTTCTTCATGAGTCTGGTTTGGGATTACGACACAGTTTAAGGCTAAAGAAGAACCAGGTTTGCGTGCTAAGAGGGTCATGGACCAAACATTAAGTATTCTTGAAACTCTCTTATATCTAAATGTTTTTCATTTCCCCACCAAATTGCCGTGTCTGTACTGCTATAGTTTGGACCACTGGCTGGTTTTCTGGTTCAGTTGTTCTCAAACTTTTTCAATATGTTCCACATTTGGGATTTTTTTTCAGCAAAGTACTTCCTGAAGTAAAAATAAAGCCTCATCAGTGCCTGATTCACTAAACAGCCACCAACAATAATCCTGAAAAAAAAACAAAGCCATGGGAGGGTCACAGCTTGTTAAGGTAAATCCCAATATACATATTTATCTCTAGATACTGAGGGTGTTTTTAGGCTCTGTTTTCAGCTGTTTTGCTGCAGCGCTAAAACCACTGAACAATTTAGGTCTGTCCTGCGATACTGAAAACTGTGTCTCTCACAGTGTACAACTTTAAGCTCGAATGTGAATGGTTTGATGACAGTTTACACCTGTTAATAATTGTATTTAAAGGAGTAATGTTTAAGATACAATGTGGTTTGAGAAACATTTATATTTTCATCAAACTGTTTTAGGAATTATGCATAACCAATGGCTGTATATAAAGATAGATGACGCATCTCCATCTGCTCTCATTGTTCAAAATTGAAGCCAAAATAGCCCCTGTGACAGGCGCTGCCATCTAGTGAGATCATTCGGAGCCGGCAGGTGGAGCTGCCGTAGCCACTTCCGCTAACCCAAACACACACTTAACTTACCGGAAAAAAATGTCAAAGATGCAGCAGCAGAGCAGCCTCTTGTGTTGCTCTGAAGCAGATATTCACGGTGATGGAAAGTTCAATGACTGTAGTGTTAGTTACGTCTCCTCTCGCCGTTCCTCCTCTACTCTGATACTCGGGAACAGAACGCTGCATGAGCCCGATTTGTCAACAGAGCTGCCAATCATGAGGCCACACCCCCTTTTTACAGCATCAAATAACTAATTAAAAGTAAACTTGTCAGAAAAATGAACACTTGGACATAAATAAGCATGATAAGAACTAACTATCATGACAGAAACCATGTTGAAGAAAACATTTATTTGACGTGTGTTTTGATTTTATAGTTTGACTCATGTCCCATCTGTTAACATGGAGGAGGCGGGCTTTTTGACCTATACCGCAGCCAGTCAGCAGGGGGCGACAGAGAGGGTTTGGCTTCACTTTGAGCGAGCTATCATGTCGCCCATCTTTTTATACAGTCTATGTGCACGACTTATATGTAAATACACTTTTTTATGATGTAGTATTTAAAGTTCTTGGCATTTGGAAATCATTAAAGTCAGTCTGGTATGTAAACACACTAAAAAGATGAATATCCAAGCGAAAGATGGAAGTTCTTTCTACCAGATCGACGTCTGCAACCAGTCAAGTTGAAATTTACATCCATCAGTGTTTCCCACAGAATGACAGAAGATATATTTATATATTACACAGAATACATCACCCTAAAAACAAACCTACAGCATAAGGTGGCCTGCATCATACTGGAGAGATCACACCATAATATTTACAGAAGGGACATAAACTGGAGAATGTCTCTTCTTTCCTGCTGATCATGTGATTGTCAGTAAACACTTTTCACCTCAGCAGAATAAACAGATACATGAGGAGAAGAGAAGGGGAGATGTGTGGGCCTGATAAACATTAACATAAACCTCATGCTGTAAAAAATACCTCCAGGTTAAAAGGGATAGACACAAGCTCACAACAAAGGTGACCTTTGACCTTGTGGGTAAAAAAAAAGTGCATTCTATCATTCTACACAGTAAAAAATGATTTTTTGGGTTATCAAATAAAATCCATGCAAATTGTGTAAATTATAATAAGAGTACACAAGTCAGCAAGTGAATTAATTAAAACGAGTTAAGTTTACCTGCATTACTTAATTTTCAACAGTAACAATTGCAATCCAAAATAATGTAATAAAATCTACTCTAAGATATCGGGCCTGTGCTGCAGAGTGTGCATGCGTCAATTGTTCTTGGCTGCAGGCCAGGGTTGGATTAATCGGTGTGCGCCAGTGTGGGTGTCATCGGGGTTAATGTTAACATTCCTGTTTAACATTTTGCTGTGTATTATAGAATGAATGAGAGTGTTTATATATTTATTAGTTAGATATACCAGACGATTTGTAGTCAGTGTGTCTGACAAGACATGTAAATCTATAGCCCTCTCTTGGCCGTTGACTCTTCTGAATATTAGTCAGTAAATTAACAGGAGCAGGCTAATGCTGTTGGTTGTAATTATTTCTTATTTGAGCATCTTGAAATCTCAAAAGACTGCACGTTGGTGCAGTGGTTAGCACTGTCACCTCACAACTAGAAGGTTGCTCGTTCAAACCCCAGTTAGGACGTAGGAGGCCTTTCTGTGTGGAGTGTGCATGTTCTCCCCGTGCATGCGTGGGTTCCCTCCAGGTACTCCGGCTTCCTCCCACAGTCCATAGACATGCTCATTAGGTTCACTGCTGACTCTAAAATTGCCAGTGAGTGTGACGTGAAAGTTGTCTGTCCCTATGTGTCAACAATTATTGATACTGATTTTTATTAAGTAATTAGTTGTGTGTGTAATGAGAAATGTTAAATAAGATTTACCTAATTTATTTTAGTGTATCATAGTTGTTAAATGTAGGTCCTCTTCACTCAAAACATAGGGTAAAATTTACCCAGTCCAATAAAGTGCAAATTGTTACCTCGATTTTATTGAGTAGATTCTATAGGTAGCTTTTTATAGTGTATCCAATGCATTTTGGGCCTGATGGGAACATTTTGCTGAAATACCACAAATGAAACTACTGGGGAAAAACAGAAGCAAGGCTGAGCAGCGACACTGCATCAAGGTCTCAGTCATAACTCCATGCTCTGGCCCTTGAAGCTGCATCATAATGGTGTTTTTTAGTTTGTCTGTTTGTTGTTTTCTTCATCATGTTTGACATAGTATTTTTATAAAGTATTTATGGCTAACTTGCTAGCACACCCATTTACACATCAAGCAGACACAGAGGAGCGCTATCATTCACTTTAGTGGTGTTTTTGTCCACCTGATGTAGGTCTTATATGCATCCCTCTTTTAGCTCTTTTTTTGGTCTTTACCATCTCTTCTATATTGTTTAACGCTCCACTATGTTCGCCAGCTCGTCTCAGGTAATGTACTGTAGGTTTATCAGAACTAAATTCAGCTGGCTGCTACTGAGATTAAGTTAAGAGAAAGAGAAAACCAAACGTTGTTAGACCAGAACAACAATCTGAAGTGACAGTAAAAAAGCTCCGAGAGGTGAACTGTAGAGGTGGTGATAATTCTCTGTGAGTTCATCACTAGAGGGAACCTCTTTCACATTCAGCATAATTATTTGAGCCTTTGATTATATGAATATATGATTCAGTGCAGCTTTAAGCCCTTTGATAAACCTTCACCCTGCCCAGAGTGTGCCTCACCTCTCCCCAAATCCATCAGCTTTCACCCCCGTAACCTTCACCTGGACAAGCTGGTATAGATAATGAATGAATAACCAAGGTTTGCCCCAGCCCTGACTGACCTGGCAGCAGGCGCACCCTCCAGTAAATGCGCAGACACTGCTCCTCCTTGCGGAAGCCGCGCTGACACTTGCAGGCTAGCAGAGCGGGATGCCTGGCCAGCAGTGCGTCCTGTCTCTCCAGGCACTCTGCAGCCACCTGCTCCCCCAGGGGAGACACCGCAGCGTCGGCCGCGCACAGCTCCAAGCCTCGGTACAACGCCTCGCACCGGGGGTCCACGGAGCAATCCCGATGAGCTTCGACACAGTCGGTGGGGGAGGGCAGGTAGGGGAAGATGGGTGCTGAGGATGGCAACACACCTAAGAGAGGACAAAAGACACATCGCTGGAGTATAAGCACAAAACACATTGATTACAGTAAACACAGACAGCTTCATGCTATCAGGAGACCAACTAACACTCCAGGCTACTAAACAACGGGCCAGTTTATACCAGTTTGCAAACACTGGCTCTGTAAGCTTCTGGCTGGTATCAGGTAAGGCTGCGCTACATTTCTAAAAAATTTTATGAAATGAGCAGCTAGAGAGCCACGTGATGACAGACCATTCAAATAGCATTTTACATTTGAAGTACAATACTCTAGTTTCATAAAACAAGTTAGCAGAATGCTACAGATTTAGTTCAACTTGGGATGTAGCAGGCTGTTGAAGTGTTTTATGTTACATTTACCACGAAGGGATGAGGCCTGAGCCGTAACATAACCTAAAGATCAATGGTTAAACTATATAATTTCCCCTGAAAGAGACATGAGCACATGCATAAAATAATATGACAGATAAAAGATCAACGAGACTAGACCGAAATATTCAACTGAACACCCCTCATCCTCTGCGATCTATTCAGGGAGTGAATTTTGGGGAAGCAGATTTTTCCCCAAGTAAAACAGGGGCGGCTGTGGCTCAGTGGTAGTCGGCCGTGTCTCAATCGGAAGGTTGGGGGTTCGATCCCTGACTACAGTCACATGTCGAAGTGTCCTTGGGCAAGACACTGAACCCGAATTGCTCCCGGTGGCATGGCCATTGGAGATTAACACTTAAGCCTTTGCCATCAGTGTGTGAAAAGCAGTGTTGGAAAGTATCCAGCTAGGGTGGTCTGGGGGCATCTCTGCCCTGGAAAAGAATTGGTCTAAACTCCCAAATTTGGTGGCATTAAAACCCATTCTAACATAAAGGCATATTTTTGCCCAAGCGATTCACAAAGAGTTATTGTAAAGTAGAATCAGACTTCTTTTACCCACACAGTCTGTAAATAGCTTTTAATGTTTAAGTCGTCTGTTTGGCCGGTGAACAAGGGGGAAGCATTTGGGTCATTTTGCTAACAAGAGGAACAACATCCCCTCCTAATCCTCCCTCAAACCGTCTCCTGCTAATAGTCTATAAACGTGCTAACATAAAAAAGCTAATAAAAAGTAAAGGATCAGTTTCCTTCAGTTAAGCTCAGTGTGTGTGTGTGTGTGTGTGTGTGTGTGTGTGTGTGTGAGAGAGAGAGACAGCTTACACAGAATAACTTGAAATGTTTGTGCCTCTGTTAGCAGTGAAAACAGATTCCTCATTTAAGCTCTAGTCCTTCGAAGTGAGGATTTATTGTCTGACTGAATCACAGCTGGGTTCATTGTTCAGTCTCACTGTGCTGCACACAGACACAGTATTTCTACTACTCCCAAAATGATGAATGAATATTGTAATTAGTTTTGAATCTCTGACACATTACAAAGATTTTCTGACACAGAAACACTTAAACAAGACAACTTTAGGTACATACAAGACGACACTTAGGATCCTCTTTGGTTCTGTTGGAGGATTTTAATGAATAGAGTTTCATTAAATCTCAGAATCCAGCGTCTGATTGAGAGCAGTCCTCCTCCTCATGTTTGCTCCACAGTTTCTTTCAAAGCTCTCAAAGCAGCACAAATGAACCGAACAATCCATGCAAACTAAGAGTAGCAGAGTTTGTCTAAAGTGTTTCAAATGTGTGACAGAACCCAAACAGGTCAGAGAACGCAGTGAGCCAGATGTCACGCCAATCGTCCTGCAGAAAGCACGCAGCTCGCCTCATCCAACTTTCAATACATCCGGTTCTCAACAGTCTACCTCTTCCTGTTTCCTTTTCTTTCGTGGCAGACTACAGGAGAGGCTCTGAAAGAAGTTCGCAGACAGCCTTATCTAGTGTTCTTTTATTACAGACAGCGTTTGCATTGTGTGGAACCCAAAGTTTCTCCAAGAGGAACTGTTGTTTTCTCAAGTGTGGCTGCTTCGATTTGCAATAGCGAAAGGAGAGGCTCCCCTGGTAAAAATCCAATAGCTCATACACACACAGGGAAAGTGCAGAGAAGCTGTCTGAGGACAGCAGAAATGTCATACAGGGAGGTGAAATAGAGGAACGGAAAGATAGATGGAAAAAGGAGAGGTGGGAGCGACGGAGAGGGCGAGAGAGATAGAGGAGAGACAGTGAGAGCGAGCGTACCAATGTGAACCTTGATGGGTTGGACACGCGCACAGTATGAGGCCCAATCAGCATGCACTGCTGAAAATGATGTTCTTAGAATCACACACACACACAATCGCAGAGAACAACACATAGACACACACGCGCATGACTGCCCCGAGAAGGACCCTTTTATGTGTGTGTCCTGCTGGGAGGGAGACTGGGAGGCACAGAACCCATCATTACTACCAGAACACAATACTGCACAACCACGGGGGGGGGCGGGGGGCAAAGCAATCTGTCTTACACACACACACATACAGACAGACGAGCACACACACACATCTGGGTGTCAGAATAAAGTGGCTGAGAGAGCATAAACAGCTTAACATTCAGTGCCGGATCAGTAGACAGTATGTAAATTGAATACTGAGTGTGCTGATGAAAGACTAACCACATACATAAAACATTGTTGGCTGAACAAACACTCTTTGTGGAGCGCCGAGATTCCCGACGCTCCGCCACGACTCACTCCGAGGAGACATCGGACCTGATCCTGACCACGTCTCTGACCGGACCGGCTCTCATGTCAACCTCCGACAATCAAATTCATTTCCATCCTCGCTGCGGGAAACACTGCCCAGTGGTGTCCCAGTGTTAGGAAGCCACACACATCGTGTCTGCAAGGAGCACGCGCGCACACACACACACACACACACACACACACACACACACGCGCGCACACACACAGGCACACACAGGCACACACACACCACAGTGCAGAAACTTTGAGGTATTTTTCCTCAATTTTGGCCGAGCCGAGCTCAAGCAGCATGTGGGCTTATTTTTCAGGTTATCCAGCTCGTGTGATGCCAGAGCAGAATAAAACAATATGTCTATGCTTCACAGTCTCAGCAGGGCTCGACCTGACTCAGACTTTTGTCACATTTGGCATTGACGACTCGTTCCTTTTTTTCTACTTTTAAAGCACACCAAACTGCTACATCGACCTACAGGAGACTCATGTTGTACCTGTAAGACGCACGCTTATCAGAGATTCAGTGCCAGCAGCTGCCTGTTCTTCTTTTGGTGTTTCAAGCATCTCACAGACTTTTTTTGCTAAATCATTAAACAAAGGATTTTAGTCAGAGTGTGAACGAAAGTTAGCAGCTGGACACTTGGTTTGTAATGTTTACAGCTGGCCATGATGTAGCTTTGAAAACAAAATGTGAACAGATCTCTGACGTGACGAGACAGAAAACCTCAATCAGTTGCTGCGCTGATTCCTGCGGTCCCGTTCCAAGTCTTACTTCACTATCAGTGGAAATGTGAGCAATAACAGCTAGGTTAGCTCATTTAATGTGAGTAATAACAGCTAGGTTAGCTCATTTAATGTGAGTAATAACAGCTAGGTTAGCTCATTTAATGTGAGTAATAACAGCTAGGTTAGCTCATTTAATGTGAGTAATAACAGCTAGGTTAGCTCATTTAATGTGAGTAATAACCGATGACTATATATAGATGGACAACGCATCTCCATCTGCTCCCATTGTACGAAAGTGATGCCAAAATAGCCCCAGTGATAGGCGCTGCCAACTTGCAATTGTGATGTCATTTGGAGCCAGAGTCTGCACAGTAGAGATCGGCGGGTGACGCCGCCGTAGCCACTTCTGCTAACCAAAACACACACTTAAAGTCGAGCTGAAACGGCATTTCGAGAGTATCTAGCTTCCGTATCGTGACGTATTTCCGAGTGAAACAGGACGTGCAGGCGGGACATATCATTGGAGGGATCTGATTTGATCGTTGAGAAGTGGGCGTAGACAGACGTTCTCCACAGCGCAGTAGCTAGCTAACTGAGCGAGCGTTCTTGGTGCTCTGCGGCTAAATGTTGCAGATTGATTGGTTGAAATTGTTTGGTGCTAGCCTACGTAAGCACACAGGATTTTTTTTTACAGGAAGAAAAAATGATCTGATTTTGATATAAGAATTAGTAGAAATGGATTTTCTGTATTTTTTTGGCCTATATTGTCAAATAGATGCACAATATTACCGGGGATGTGATCTAAAAGGATTAAAATGACATTTTTCATTTCACCTCGACTTTTACTTACCGGAAAAACAAGGATCTCGCTCGCCGGCGTGTTTAACAGCAGAACAGCTTCTCTGTGTTGGTCTGAGGTTAACGTTCACAGGTATGGAAACTTCAATGACTGTAGTGATTGTTTTAGTTACGTTTCCTCTCGCCGCTCGTCCTCCACTCTGCTAATCCTGAGCTGCAGGAGCCGTATTTGTCAACAGAGCTGTCAATCATCATTTTGACAGCATCACAAACAACTAGATTAGCTCATTTAATGTGAGTAATAACAGCTAGGTTAGCTAATTTTAATGTCGGGGTTCCATTCCTCTATAACGGCCTGCTCACAGTACATCATTACCCCGCTTATTACACGGCTGTGTTAAATACTTCTGATTCTGACTATTCTGAGGTCTGCTATTTCTCATTAGATCACAGATACATTTTTAGCAGGGTGCATATTTTATCATGCAGGGCAAGTTCCAATCAGGCCAAAATGTACCTTAGCTAACAGAAAACATTTTGATAAGAAATGTCACAAATAAATCAGTTGTTTTTCCAGTAGATCAGCGAATTTAGGGGTTGGAATACATATAGGGTTTTTATATATATATTTTTGTCTCCTAAAATCCAAGGAAGGATGAAATAGATGTGATTTCTGTTTTTTTTACAAAGAAAATCAGAGATATGATTTAATTGGATTTCTGTATCTTCAGGTTCAGTGGTTGTCAAATAGTTATGGTTATAGTTATGGACAAAATTTGGTTTAGGAGTTACAATGCTGGAGGTATTAAATAAATACGAGAGAGACAAACACGATACACAGAACAAACTCGAGCCAGAACTCATTGCTGTCCATACTACTCTGTGACAGCCCCCCCTCTGAACCACAGTAAGTCCCCAGTAAATGAATAAGGTAGCCAGTGTTTTGGATGCCTCATTATTGTCGTGGTAGGCCCCTTGAGGTGTTCCCACAGGAAGTCCAAGTCACAGTGTGCGTTTGCTGCCAAGCCAGAGGGGCCGGCTGACGACGAGAGCCAGGCAGGGAAGTGAGATTGTTCAGCTCACCCAAACTTTGGCAGAAAGCTTTTTCCCTCCCCGCCTCCATCAGAAGAAGAAAGCTGCTCACTTATTTATCTTCACTAGAAAAGAACAGGAAGTACAAGTCAACAAATAACAGTACGTGCCACCATGTTGGGAGAATTTGTTTGTCCTCAGCAGAAGGGATGATTAAACTTTTGCTGCCATGCTGTGTCTGCAGGTGATCAGCAGCTCTGTGCGTCAGAGCTGGAGGAGTTTATCATTGTTGTCCCATTGAAAACAACATCCAGTGTGCCATCTGCTGCACACCAGCACTGTGTGAACATGCAGAGAATGTGGAGAGCTCGTTCAGTCCGAGAGCATGTTTGTTCAACGGTCACTCAGTGCAACAAACTCAGGTCACCATTCAGAGTGTTTCAGAAAGTGACGCTTCATTTCAGAACCATTGTACAGGCTCATCGACTGCACGGGTCTCTAGATTATATGATCAAGGCCCATGCAGCGTTAGATCCACATCTTAAAGTCAGAACTCGAACAGCTGATGATCTCAGCCTTTCTTTGTCATTATCGCAGGGTTTGACAAGTGACGTTAAAGCAACGTACATTCATAAAATGTTTTTGGAATCTGGGAGTAAAAAACAACACACAAGGGCATAAATGGACTCACTGAAGTACAAAGGGGGGAATTCACTGAAGCCGCTGATAGCACCATAAATTGCCCATCATTTCCCCCACTATCTGCTCCGTCTCAAGGTTCGCGCTCTCAGGCATTAGTTGAGCTACACTCTGACGAATCTCAACTCCATGCACTGATCAACAGCAGCTCGATCATAATAATCCCTGTCCTGCGTAATGGCTCCAGACCGGCTCCACACATGTGGACAAAGTGTGCCCGGGATTGAGCCTCGCAGCCACCCCGGACCGATTGATCTCCCGGTTACAATAATAAGAGTATTATTTACAAACTGTTTTTACAGACATTATAGTTTTACTGATCTCACAAAAGGTGGACTTGTCATCATGATCAGAGTGTAAACTCAGAGCGTGACAGCCTTTATAACACTGCGCTGCAGTTACCAGCAGCTCTCTGCAGACGGTAACATTTTCATTCTAACTGTGCGCTGCTGTTAGCGCTGGCATTTGTGAATTAGACACTTTTTGCCACAGGTTCATTTCAGGTGAATAGGAAGGGGCCAAATTTCCCCGAAAGTTTGCATAATGACTAAATACATGAAAACAGCACTGGAGCACGGAGACGCTATTTGTTCTGCAGCCCACTTTGGGGTCGTTCAACCCTCTGCGTGTGTGAGTCTTTTGCAGGTTTAGTCGGCACAAAAGCTGCGCAATCCTTTAGTGAATTCCCCCCTAAGACGGTAAAATAAACCTAGAAGTCACTACCATAAAAATGTTTCAGCCTGAGTAAAAAAAAAAATCTCCTCTTATCCCACATTTTTTATGACAGGACCCCATGACCCTGTGTACGAGAAACGACACCGCAGGAGGCTCACAGACATAACTGCAGAATCTGGTATGATTTGAGTCTCAGCTGCCAAAACACACTCACTCACAAACCACAAAGCCCACACACAGAGTCAAGAACAAGCTAGCTTACAGGTAACGTCTGTACAGCTGGTACTTTAGTCAGTGTCTAATTCCTGAATGTTGCTGTCCTGATTTTGTGGCAGCTTTAAAAAACAAAACTGTTGTGATGATTTGAGGCTTTTCCTGCAACACATGACACATCCTCTGTGCACACTGGGACAAACACTCCAATAAAGCCATCTATTGGCTGAGCCAGCGGTTTGTACTCTGACATCACTATTGGTCGTTTTATTTGACAATAATTAAACAAAGGTAAATAACCATGAAATGCTCATTTCACACTGTGTTTGCAAATTACAATACTGCAAAGAATTTACAAGTTATTCCATCCATTTCCATCGTTCTACTCTGCCCTCCTATGAAACTATTGATCACACAAAAGGGAGATTACTATCTCACTGCACAATGACTATTTAAAATCAGCACTGACACACACATCAGTAATGAAGCCTCTGGTTGGTGGAAAGTTGGGAACACAGCCTCTGATTGGTCAACAGACTCTACCCAGGGCATCCTGGGATGGCTAGGTGGACGGCTAACAGCTTCTATCACGGGAGAATAGATAAATAATCTGTGCTGCACGGTGGTGCAGCGGTCAGCATGCCACTGTGCAGTTTGGGGGCCTTTCTGTGCAGAGTTTGCATGTTCTCCCTGTGCATGTTTGGGTTCCGTCCAGGTACTCCGGCTTCCTCCCACAATCCAAAGACACGCTTGTTCATTGGTGATTCTAAATTGTCCGTAGGTGTGAATGTGAGCCTGAAAGGTTGTCTGTCTCTCAGCTCTGTGATTGACTGGCTCCAGCCCCCCAAAACCCTGAAAAGGATAAGCAGGATAGATAATGGATGGATGGATGGATGTGTAGAGTCTCTATAAAGACACAGTAGGTCAAGGCTGGTTTAAAAACCTTCTTAAAGACTGACAATCTCACCAGAGCCGTGTTGGAACGGCGCAGCTGTCTGCTTCACAGCCAATAAAAGTCTTTGGCTCTTAGGTGTAAAATATATCAAAACGATCCCCTTTAATGTTCAGACAACATTCAAGACCTGAAGGGAATCAATATCAGAATAACAAAAGAGCAGTTTGGTGACATTGTCGACACAGGAAAGAAATGGCGGCTTCAAATCATCAGTCGACCCGAGTTGTTTGAAACCTTTCAAACCAAATCTCAAAATGACCCTTCAGCATTCATCATTCAGGGGTCTCCTTCTTTCAAGAACAAACTGACCTGGTGATTCAAACCAGTACAAACACTGAATAAGTGAGGAGCTGAATAGTTCAGGGCTTTGGAGGCTGCGAGTCGAGCTGCTGCTTACTTTAGCTCGCTAGCTGACATCCAGTTAAATGATGAGAAACGACGGTGACTTCACTTGAAAAATGATTTGTCTTCAGATCCGGCTCAAGGCATAGGTGATATAGGCGGACGCCTAGGGTGCCACGTTCGGGGGGGTCATTGGCTTGAGCCTAAAACATTTTTAACGTTAAACTCAAGCCTATTGCAGGACTGACACCTTCACTCCAACCTTTCTCTCTGCTCCGCTCGCATTAACCGTCACTCTGCCGCTCTCTCTCCAACTTACTCAGCGCGCCCTTCCTGGCACAAGTTACAACAACAGGAGAGGAGAGATGCATTCAGGTCCAGTTAGAAAAAATGCAACTCGATCTTTTAATAGAGGGGAGGGTAAGAGGTTTTGTCGTACATATAATGTACGTTCTGTTGTTTAATTAGCTCGCCCTACTCGTCTAATCACACATGTGAGACAGACAGACAGAGGGAAAAGAGAGACAGCAGCGTGTGATGGAGAGAGAGAAGAGAGAGGAGCAGATGATGAGAGGAGCAGCACTACACTGCATTTACTATCTCTGAAAATATGTCTTTTGTCTATGAATGAAGAAAGAGCCTTTTAATATTACAGTCAACTAATGCTAACAAATTAATTTCACTGTTTTCCAGCTCTAGTCAATAAATGTTAAAGCTCCTCTGAGGAGTTTTTCGCTGGTTATAGACAGACTGATATTAATTCTGATGACTCTATATGAGCTACAAAAGCAAACCAGAGCATCAGAGACAAGACTGATTATTTCTATATAGTTATTTTAATGCCTGAAACTGCAGGTGGGGGGGGTAGGTGTCAGACGAAGCGATTAACTGCACGCTGCCTTTGTTTACATTTTACAGGGCAAACATTTAAAGTGAGTGATACATGTGACTGTTAAAGAAAGCAGGAAGAGATTTTTTGTTAAAAACCACCACTTCAGCATGAAAAGGACAAAATCAGCAGAGATAAGAGGTACGGCTTTGTCCACAGGGGGCGCCAAAATCAACACAAACTAAAAGTTCCTCGCAGGAGCTTTAAATAATCGCAGCTGACGTACACGTTTTCACATTTTCAGTGATTACTTAGTTTTTTATGAATATAAACCCACACACACGCAATTTCTTTATATCCTCACACATTGAAGTAAGCTTGATCTTTATCACAATATCAATAACTTGCACAATGGTGTGCAATATATTAAAAAAATGATGATATTCCATTAGCAGTCGGGGGCGTAAAATTCTAAACTCGCCTAGAGCGCCAAATTGGCCAGTTTGTCTTAGTGCTTATGGAAACACTCTCATGAACGTGCACTTGACTGATAAAACATGAGGCTGTTGTAGGCGCTATAGGTGAAGGAAGTTGATGTGGCACTGAGCTAAGTTTCATCAACAGAAAAGTCTGACTCCAGTACAGCCCTGGATTTAAAGCCCTCTAAAGCACAGAGCTGATCACAGCAGTATGTTTTTTATGCAGAGTTTGTAGCGCCCTCTCGGGGTCACAGTGTCATTCTGAAGAAAAGGCAATTAAGCAAAATATCCCTCATGTCCCATCATGATTCTCTGAGCACGCTGATATCTGAGCAGGCAAATAAACACATAAACAAATCAATCACAGCCTCCCCACGGAGATAAACACAGGGGTCAATACAACATCCCCTGAGGCTGCCTCACCTGTCACAGGTAGCAGCTCAGACACCAGCTCATCATCTAAAAATGAAGCACTTCAGCTTGCATTAATCATTCCCACAGGCGTTCTGAGGAGGTGATATCATTATCATAAGCACACAGCATCAGCTCCTCCTGACCATGACAGTGTCATTTACATTGTGTGCCACAGGGTTGGATTTAATCTGAAACCTGCTGGATTAAAAACAAAACAACAGCACATCATCCACAAAGTGATTCCTCCTCTATTATTACAAGTCTGCAGTCTCTCCAGCTGTTTATCCGTCTCTCTGAACACATATCCTCCTCTGACATTTGGCAGCCTCGGAGCGAGCTGTGGTGAGGAGTCAGGGGACTGAAGTGTTTCTCCGGGTGAAACTGTTCCCACCACTGTGATGAGAAGTGGAAGCGATGCGTTTCACATTGTCGAGTTTGTTTGGAACAAAGAGAAGAAGCTCGGGTCGGTTACAGCGAGGAGAGACGGCGACCACAGAAGAAGAATGAACATACACAGAGAAGACATTTATAAGAAACAAACTGCAAAACAAAGAGAGCGTCAGCAGTATGAAAAGATGGCCGACATGAGTCAAACTATAACATCAAAATACACGTCAAATACATTTTTCTCAAACATGGTTTCTGTCATAGTTAGTTCTCATCATGCTGATTTACGTCCAAGCGTTCATTTTTCTGACAAGTTTATTTTTAATTAGTTATTTGATGCTGTCAAAATGATGATTGACAGCTCTGTTGACAAATTCGGCTCCTGCAGCCGATCTGTTCCGGGTGAGCAGAGCGGAGAACGATCCGCGAGTGGAAAGGTAACTACGTAACTACAACATCAAATAATTAAAAATAAACTTGTCAGAAAAATGAACACTTGGACATAAATCAGCATGATAAGAACTAACTATAATGACAGAAACCATGTTTGAGAAAAATGTATTTGACGTGTATTTTGATTTTATAGTTTGACTCATTTCCCATCTGTTAACATGGAGGAGGCGGGCTTTATGAGCTATACTGCAGCCAGTCAGCAGGGGGCGATAGAGAGGGTTTGGCTTCACTTTTAGGGAGCTGTCATGTCGTCCATCTTTTCATACAGTCTATGCTTGAACCACAGCAAATGAGGGCGAGAAATGAACAAGATATCAACCTGGTTTTATTGCATTACATGTGTTGATACTTTGACAACACCAAAGCCAGCAAATCCACTCAAAGCTGAAGACTCAAAGTCTGACTGAAGACAGACATGTGTTTGCAGCCGGTGATTAAAGGACATCTGAGGGTCGCTGCATCGACTTTGGCTCTCTATTCTGTGCTTCTTTAGCAAGAGCTTAAGTTGAGATCCAATAATTGGAGTCTGAGTGACCTTTTAACAGAGCAAAAACTTCATCATATTGGTAAAATTAGTTCTGCAGCACCAGGGTAGGTCAACCAATCTAATAATAAAAAAAAATGTGGGAGCAAGAGCGTGTGGAGCCGTTTGCAGAAAATCAACAATATGAGCAGCGCTTTGGTTCCCCTCTCTGCCACTTTATGCTCTTCCCTCTGCATTAACCAGAGTCACTGGTACAGAAGTCAGCGTGTCACCTGCAAATTTCTAATCACATTTCACAGACACTCAGAGACTCTGAATCACTAAGCCTCTCTATTCTTCTCCCCTTCTCTTCCTTGTTTATGAGAAACTGAGCTAATCGAGGGGCTATAATTAGTGTAATTGTGATCAAAGAGCAAAATAATGGATAATGTGTGAATGGTTGCAAAGGTCTCAGACTGTGATGAATGCCTCCGTTTCTCTTTCTATTTTGCAAAAGCACTCCTGCAGTGTCATTGTGTATTACAGGAGCTGCTGCCTCCAGTCCTCCTGTGTCTCTGCAGCCTGTTTCTCACCAGAAAATGGCTGGAAAAGAGTCTGTTGAGGCCTAAAGGAGAACAGGAAGTAATGCTCTGTTCATAAATACAAACTCATACACTGCAAAGACAACATGACTGCTCATGAACAGTGTTAATTCTGGCAGCTGTTTCACATTTCGTCTTAAGATGAAAATGTTGATTAGTTTTAGTCACAATTTACTCATTTTTACCCCTTTATAGTCATAAAAAGTCATCACATTTAAGTCATTACTTTTAGTCAAAACGTTTTCTCTCTTAAGAAAATCTGATTAAATCAAATCATTTAATAAAGTTATTTCCTCGCAGTGAAAGTATCCGACCTGACTGCAGTTCCTGTCTATACTACTGAAATCATGTGTGTCGTTGTTAAAGTTTGAGAGTTGTACTGTGTGTAGTTGTTACATTAGCAATAAACGGGAGGCACTGAGAGGGTTTCATGTGCTAAAATAAATACATTAATTTATGAATTAACCCAATAATTTTCCTCTCTTGCCTTATTTGCATCAGCAGTGTTGTTTTTTACCATTATAACTTTTATATATTCATCATCACTTCTCATTTCAACAGTCTGACTGAAGCAGACAGCCGATGACTCCTTTTTTACATAAGAAACGTCCAATGAAGTGTAAAGCGTGCACAGAGCCTGAAGCAGAAAGCCTGAGTTAACAGAGACATAACCACCTTTAGATACCTGTTATCTCTAACTGGTGCAGCCAGCAGCTAGATGATGCTGTACTGTAGTGCAGCTGAGCGTTTTGCGTGGATGCCGTCGTGTTGTTGTCAAGCTGCCGCTTTGGGACGTCATCACCTGTATGTCTGGGTCAGATTCAGAGGGATCTGCACACGTGCCTCTCAACCAATTCAACCAGATACAGAAAGCATTGCTTGCGTTTTGACAGACGGATTAGACGCTCAGCGGGGGTCCGACAGCCCACCTCTAACAGCTTAGTCCTGCCTCGTCTCGTTAACGAAAACAAAACATACGTGTCGTCAGAGTTTTATTATCAAAGATCTATTTTTAGCTCTCCTTCATCATGGAAAAAAGGTCGTTGACGAACATTTATCGTCAGAAAAAAGAAAAATTGCTGGAAATGCCTGCAAAGGCAGCAGGGCAACATGGGGAGGCTTAGGGGTGGAGGAAATGTGGAGTACACTTCATGTTTCTGGGCTTGTTCTGTGTGAGTAAATGACAATATTACAAGTACAAAGTGTTAGTTTTTTGACTGGGGTGGTCAAACTAAGGCTCTGACCTATGCAGGGGTGGCATGAAGTATCTGAGCACACACACACACACACACACACACATCTGAATAGCATAATTTTTTCTATTTCTGTCTCAACTTATCATCCATCCATTGTCTATACCGCTTATCCTGTTCAGGGTCGCACCCGGCTGGTGCACCAGTCAATCACAGGGCTGACACACAGAGACAGACAACCTTTCACGCTCACTCTCACACCGACGGGCAATTTAGAGTCACCAATGAACAAAACAAGCATGTCTTTGGACTGTGGGAGGAAGCCAGGGTACCAAGAGGGAACCCACGCATGCACGGGGAGAACATGCACACAGAAGATGTATCTCTAAAGCCATAGTATAAAGAAGCAACAAAAGAAATGTGCTATGCTGAATATAATAAAAAAGGACTAGCAGCCTGTTGCAACACAGCCCAACAAACTGGTTAGAACACATGTAAGTCTTAAATCTTCAACCCTCCATATTTATCAGAAATAGCCTGGTATCTCTTCCTGGTAACTGAAGTACCGCTGAGCCGTGGCTGATCACATTTTGATTGACATGCTCCTGCCTCCTGTAACAGTCGGCAGCTTTATATGTCGTCTGGGTCAGAGTCAGAGGAGGAAATAGTCCTGACATTTGGTCACAGGGTGGAGGTTACTATCATAGTTAGCAGTTAGCATACTATGCAACATTAGCTGAGATGTTTGTTCTCTAAGCTGAATGAAATGCTAAATGATGGCTCTGTAGTGTTACTGCTCTCTAATAACTCCCCACATACAACAGATCATCAACGTTCCAAACTACAGCAGAAAACAGTTTCCATTTCACTTGTTTTGATTGCAGAAAAAACCCCTCAAATATCTGATGATAGCCAATATTCAAACCCGATATCAGAAAAGTTTACACAAACTTAAATGTCAAAGATCAGGTTTCCAGCATGTGCATCAGAGTGTATCATCCTTAAAGCTGCAGTAGGTAAGATCGGAGAAGAGAGCGGACTTTGCTCCAAAATTTGAAGATTACAACCAAAGCCCTCCCCACAGAGGAGGCTATCATGCGCGCGCAGGCTAGTAACCAGAGCAACTGATCGAGCCAGATATACACTATGTAAAAACGTGAAATGACAACAACTGCAGCCATTGTATTACACCACCAACACTATCGAAGCAGATACACATCAAACCAGCGGAAATCAGTGTTTTTGCTGTGAACGGTAATCTACAGCTAATTCTATTTAGTAAAACCAGCAGCACTTAGTTTGCTAACAGAGACTGTGGGGAAAAAAACAGAGCCAACTAAGCAGTAACATTTAGCAGTGAGAGCACAGGCACACAGAACTATCAGGACGAAGTCTGAAACGGTAACACTGCCTGGACACTTCAGAGATATTTTCAGCCACTCCGCCATTAAACAACAACCAACAGCAGCCACATTGAGAACAAGCTAACGTTAGCCCGACTGCAACACCAACGTAACACAGCGTCACAGTAACCGCAGACATCTTAGCAATGTGAAACAAATACATCAGAAATGAAGCTGGGGTAATTACCTGTCAAGCAGAACTGTCTAACTCAGCATCGCTTTTTAATCCTCTCAGGTCCCGTAGCTCTCTCCACCTCAGAAATGCTGCTCTGATGTTTACTCTCGTTTCATTTCTGTCTCGTTCCAACTCTTTCTTTTTAGCCTCCTTTTCCTCATTTCTCTTCTTCGGTTTAACGGTCTTTGTAGTGTATGCTGTAGTTTGTAAAGGAGGGATGGGCAGTTTTTTCATTCCTGCTTGTTGTTTTTAAGCCTTTGTGGACACAAACCGGCTGACGCTGCGCACACACAAGAAATTGAGCTTGACCGTGTGATCATGCATGGAGAAGTGGTGCTGCGCAGCGTGTGATTGACAGCAGCCTGAGAGACTGCTAGGCTCTGATTGGTTGTTGTGTTTCGGGAGCGTTGGATTCTTACAAATGCCAGTAGGAGCAGTAGGAGGAGCCAGAGGAACATGATTTATTTTATAGATTATCTCTCTCATGTACTACTGCATGTTTAAAGTGACAGTTTGAGCAAATATGACAAAAGGTTAGTTTTAATAATGTTACCTACTGCAGCTTCCTTTATTAGTTTATTATCATGTGTTCAAATCATGCACGAGAGACATAACATGATAAACAAGAGAGAGAAACTGCAGCGTGGAGAAGAGGCGTCGAGTGAATGTGATGTCTGTGAGCGGCAGGGAGAGCTTGGAGCCACATAGGTGAAAGTGAAGCAGCCAACATGGCCGACGACCAGCAGCGAGACATTCCTCATCCAACTTATTTACACAGTGGAGCAAAGTTAATGTTCATTATTTTCACAATATTGTTCTGTGATTTGAAGTTTCAATGATTTCAGTTTAATAGTCTCCAAATATGAGGTGAGCTTCAGTTAGCTTAGCACAGAAACAGCCGCTAGACATGTCCTTCAGAGGGACACGTCTCACTTTATACTGTGAGGACGTTTCACAGCCTGGACGCTGCACTGTTACTGCAGGAAACAAGTTCAATCAGTACTTTTACTTTTACCTGAGTCTATATTTTCAACGAGTATCTGCATGTACTTCTGCTGGAGTGAAGAATGTCTGTGGTTTCCCCCCCGCTGGGATGAGTTCAGGTACAAAGTGTCTCAGAAGAACCCCTGTAGTGTTGTTGTTGAGTTTGTAAACCTGAACGTAACCCTGGTTAGACTCTCGCTCTGGTCAGAGAGGACGGTGCAGCTCTGTAGTGAATAAAACTCCTCTGAACCTGCCACAGAATTGGACCCAAAGATTTATTTTCTTCCACAGAGGACAGTCACTTCTGAGTAAACCTCCCACTGACAAAGACAGATTTTATGCTGAAAAGAGTTCAAATAAAACATATTTCACTCAGTGAGTTTCCAAATATTTTGAAGAAGCAAACTAAATGCAGAAACCGTCCTGCCAACAGGGAGGGCAGTCTGTCAGAGAGACTAACGGGAGCTGTGTGTCCAGCCACAGATCTGAAGCCAGCTCCTGACACATCTGTCATCATGATAGCAGATGGGCCTGAGGTCAGGCCGCGGCTGACCTGGGATCAGCCCGGGCTCTGACCACAGAGAGCAGCGCTACCTTCAGGGACCACTGACTCGTGTCCGACACTGAGTTTGAGTAAGGACACACACACACACACACACACAGCTCTCAATCTAATGCCTGTTAACACACTTGACACACACACACACACACTCGCAGCCACGGAAGCAGAAGCCAACACACCATCTGCCGCCCCTGTGTTTGAGTTCCAAATCCCAGTTATCAACAAAACACACAGAAGACCTCCAAACTACCCCCTTGGATACACCATTCCCTTTGAGAAGAACGCCTTCACACACACACACACACACACACACATATGCACAAATACACACACACACACCTCTGCACCCGGATCAGATGGAACCAGGTGGACGGAGGCCAGGTGAGCGGCTCATTTTTCATTAAATGTGACTGAAGAAGGTAGATAGGTTTCCTCACTTCTTTCTCCAGGTCCACTCACCTCACACTCCTCTAATCCTCCCTCTCTCTCTCCCTCTCTCTCTCTCTCTCTCTCTCTCTCCCTCCCTCTCTCCCTCTCTCTCTCTCCCTCTCTCTCCCTCTCTCTCTCTCTCTCTCCCCGTTGACCCGGGATGACGGCCGCTCCTTTTTCGAGCTGTTTTTTTTACACTTATCATCAAAGCAGGTTTATGATGCTCATTTCTTCGGCCTCATTGCTCTTCATCGACGTCATCATCTGTCACTGGAGATCAATACAGATAAGATCCTCTCTCTCTCTCTCTCTCTCTCTCTCTCTCTATCGACACTGATGGACTCCTGTTGTTCCAATAAAACCCCATGTTCATTTTGAAAGACATTTGTGTGTGTGTGTGTGTGTGTGTGTGTGTGTGTGTGTGTGTGTGTCTGTGTGTGAAGCATTTGAAAATACTCCAGAAAATGACAATAACACAATAATTAAAAACACTCATGCTGGCACTGGCAGCACGTTTCTATGACGAGGTATACCAGTTAAAATCTATGTAACAAACAGTGTAACAAAAGTAAGAGAGCGATAAAATAAAAAGGTTTAAAAGAAAACAGACACAAAGCAGTGCGGGCAAAAATACTGGAAGAGAAACACTAAAGAAATAAAAGAACATTTTGAGGCTGTCAGATTAAAGTACGTTTGATTAAAGTCTCAGAAGAGATCTCTGACTCGGCTGACCTGATCTCCTCTGGCAGATCGTCCCACAGCCTCGGGGGGCTGACTGCAACCTAGAGCCCAACCGATACCTACATCAGAGGGCCGATATCATGAGCCGATATTTGCAGACCACAGATACACAAGCATCTGCGTGAATGTTTTTAGCATCAAAACTTATCATCCAGAATATATGATGCAGAAAACAACGTGGGGGTGATTTATAAATGGCGTCATCATATAGTTTGTCCACTCGAGGTTGCTCTGACTCCAAAGTTTACAATCCTCTCAGCACTGTCTGCAGCACACGATGCAGAGCATCAAAGCTGAGCAGACTGTTACTCTACAATGAAGTTTAAGGAAGCAGCTATTGTTCATATATCAGTTGGACTCAGCAAACATCTGTTCTCTTTAGTTTTCAGCCGGACCTTTGAAACAACCGACTCTGCCCGAGCATCTTTAGCTGCTCACAGGTGTGTACAGGGCTAACAGCACAGAGACGGACCATGAAGAGCCTTTCAAGTAATCAACGTTAAACATACTGTGTAAAGTAGCTTGCACTGAGGCACTGTGTGATGAGATAATGCTTAGGCCAATACTTAGGCTGTACTTTATAGGCTGTACAATCATGTTTAAAGGGACAGTCTCATGAAGGTGAGTTCATCTGATTTTAGGAGCTATCGGCCCTCTGACGCTCTGGACGAGCTTTGTATCCTCTAAACCAGGGAGTCCAAGATTCAAATCATCAGTCCAGACGACCAAGACTCGACTCTCATGTTGTCTTCTGAATCTCTGCAGCCTTGATATTTTTGGCCGCGTCATTATAAACAGAGTGATGCAGGAGCGACAGCATGGCAGCCTGTGAGCAAACAGACCCAGTGATTGTAAACACTGAATAAAGCAGTTTCACATGAATACAGTTTGGTGCCTTTGAGGCTGCAAGCTGATCCACAGCTAACTTATGCTAACTAGCCGACTGAAATAATTAATCTGGTTATGTGATATATAATTAGTGAGATGATTAGAAACTCAGGTGGGAATGTTTGAATGTTCAGCATAAAGCCGGTGTTATAGAAAACTCTGACAGACGTGCCTCTTACAGGTTAATCATGGGACTCGTGTAGGCTGAGTTTGCTGTGTCACTGAGAAAAAACAAATAGTGAAAGTTTCGTATGTAACAGAAAAATCCAGAGTCAGGAAAAGCACCAGTCGAATCGCATCACAGCAGGATTTAAAAATGTAACACTTCAGGGCAAATTCAACCATAATTCCTGAGTCCTTCAATTATTTTCTGTCGAAGACAAACTTTGTACCGTCAAACGCAGAGCTGGAGAGTCCAGAATGGAGGAAGCTTTTTATTGATGCATCTTCCACTTTTAAGCCAGAGATATTCTTGCTTTTACATCACGTGCACATGATGGCGCCCGGCGTTCCCCGTGTCTGTTTGAAGCGTCAGCTGTGCTCGTCCTCAAAAAGTAACGCTACACGTGCGTGAGATGCAGTACGCACATGAGCAGTAGGGGCAGTGTAGAGGCAGAGGGGATGTGACAGGGTCAACTCAGCAGCAGGGACAACAATGGCAGAAAGTTCTGAAGACAAGCTGAGAGACCGAGTCCTCAATTATACACATCTGTACGATGTGTCATTGCCACTGCACAGAGACAAACATGCCTGTCAAACAGCTGCAGACAGATAAGTTCTGTTTTAGAAGTCGACGTGGAAATCTGCAAAACTACATGAAAACAAGTCCTGGATCGTTACGTCTGTGCACAGAGGAACATGTTGGAGAGACAGAGTAGGGACGGTGCAGACGGCGTGTTCTGTTCACCAGTCATCAGCTGCCTGAGCTGAGAATTCAGAATGAACATAACCGTAACTTCCTCGAGTGTCTCCATGTCTGTTGTTTAAATCCTGCACATCCAGTAATGTCATACGGGCTGAGCTCTACTGGTGTGCCCTCAAGAGGTATCTCCCAGTAACACACATAGTGCAGAGACAAGTATGTGAACAACTGGGCTCATGATGCAGCTGGCTGTGTAGGCGAACACAAGGTTAAAGCCTTAGGGCCCAATCAGACAGATCTTTTTTGTTGAAGCCTACGGTTAAAAAAAGAGCAATGTTGTTAATGTTCTTAAGGCAACTACTGAATCATTAGATGTCGTTAACCTAACCATTACTTTGTAAACTGACAGAAGGCCCGCCTCTCGTCTCATCCGATTAGACAGTGAGAAAAAACGCCCATGACGTCGGGCGCTTTTCTGTAAAAACTGTTCCACTGAGCACGGGTTTACAGACTCGTTAGCAACCAAGCTAAGCTAAAAAGCTAAGAACTGGAACCAAATACTAAACACATAGATGTGAGATGGTGTGCATTAAGATGATTTTTATAGCATTAAACAATAATAAAGAAATGAGTAAAGAAAAAACATCGGACATCATTTTTATTATTATTTTATGAAAGAGTTTAACACATAAAAAGTAATCTGCTTCATCTGGACGGTCTGGGTGTAACCTCAGATGGTTCAGGTGTCGCTCAATTGTGATTGGTTTATGGGAATACATGACATAACAGAGGCCCGCCCCTGAGAGGAACACAGGAAAAAAAACAGGACATCATTCTCCAGTTATTAAGAACCAAACTTAGGACCTTCAGGACTTTAGGATCCTCTCGGTGTGAGTCTGACGCTGTGTTTTTACGGCCTTAAAGGGAAACCGAAGAGGAGACGGCTGTTTGTTAAGAGGTTATGATGTAAAAGAGAAGGTAAATATTCCCTCTGGGCAGCTTCACTCCTAAAGTATCGGTATCAGTTCGGGTCCTCAAAAACCCACGAGTGGCTTCTAGGCAAAATGAGCCCTGTCATGCACCCTCCCATCCCTAAAAATACACACAAACACGCACACCTGCCTGCACACCGATAAGACGTCAACCACCGCCGCTCCAAATGTGTTTGCACACCGGCGTCGGTTGACTGCACTTCCTCATTGAACGACTCGAACAATTTATTCTGACGCGCCGCTGAATCCGAGGGGGAATTTAGATTGAGATTGAAAAAAAAGGAAAATCAGACACGACCTGAAAGCCTGCAGGGAGGGGGGGGGGGGTGAACCTGAGGCAGTGAGACGGGGAGATATATGAGCCTGTCACTCAACATCACAGTGTCACTACAAGCTGGACAATCATTAACATGGCTAATGAACACAGCGGGCCGTGCTGCAGCACAGGCCTCGCTCATATAAGAGCCTCTGTGGGGGAATTTCATTAGTGCTGCTGCAGCGCTGATGTAACTCACTGATTCCAGATCAGAGGGTATCGAACACACAGGGTAACTTCTGCTGTTAGCAGGGCGGGGGCAGGGGGGCAGAGCTGCAGGGGAGCTCGGATCATTTAAAAAGGACAGAAAAAAAAAGGGAAATAAGCTGCTGATCTTTAGTCTGATAACTGTCACGATCACCTCCAACTATTAGAGTCTGGTTGCGGCGTGAACAAAGGGATGCCTGCAGAGTCACTGCATGACACAAACATGCGATGCTAGTATCCTTTAGCCTGTATGAAGCATCTGTTTTTAATGCATGGACACAAATCTGTACATACAGGGAAAAGGAGGTAACGATGACAAGACACTGAGTGCAAGTGTTCTTCTTTTATACTTTCTGTGCATTTATACATATTGTCTATATTTTAAACAACATTCTGTATACTTCTTTCTTTAATGTCATGCTTCTTATTCTCTAATTGAGTTATTAGCTGTTGTAGATGTGTATTAATGTGAACGGTTCGGACGGTTAAACACCTGACATCAGGCTAAATGTATAAATATGGATGATGTTTATGCTTAGCAAACATTCACCTGACAAAGATCAAAGTAAGAGTGAAATGTTGTGATTATTTTATATATAATTTGTGTGCGGCCTCTTTCTTTTTACACCGACTCTCTTCTTATCGCGCTGCACCTGCCTGATGTGCGTTTAACTACCCTCCTCCACGTCTGTCTGCATGAGACACGCTTCAGTCTTCGTCCGACCTGGGTCAGTCGTAACAGCTGCCGCTTGGAGGCCGTGAAAGTAGCTTAAAAAAAGCACCAAAAGCTTAAGCACCGGAGAAATGGCTTCCAGTTTCTGTCGCTCACAAATGCAAACTAAACCAGAAATACTGCAATAAAGATCACAAAGAAAAAACAACCTCTGATCATCAAACATTAGATCTGATCATGTTTGAGTAATTGATAAAGAGGCTCATCAGGCGTTTAGAGGCTTTGTGAGTCCACGTTTCAGATCATGTGCGGATGTCAGGTTGTCTTTCATTAATCTGTTTAATATGTGTTTGCTTCTTTACCAACAAACTAAAAGTGGAGCCTTTTATGAGGTCATGAAGTCATGAATGATCTGCTTTAATTGTTTTATGCTTTGTATCTGTTTTATTAATGTCTGTTGTTATTGTTGAGTTTGTGTCTCTGGTGTAGCTGCTGATTTTTAAGCATCCTAAAGGCCCATGTAGGGACGGACGGTGCAAATTAGCTTCGGCTTTAAGTGTGGTTGGCATCGAGTACATGCTGCATACCTGTCCCTTTACAGATTAACATTAAATACATAACCACTTCCAGATCCTTTATGTCATGAATATGGAATCACACACAGCCAAAAATTGATCACAACATGTTGTGGTGACATGTTGTCGAGCAATGATGAGCCTGAGCCCGAAATAACAACGGAAACATTAGTCGTACTGCAAACGTCAGAAATCAAGATGTAAAACTGATTGTAGCTGTAATGTTAATAAAACAGTGATGAGTGCGTCTTAATTCCACATGAGAGATTTAGCAAACTGTCATCCTCCACCTTTAACCCTGCAAACAGGACCCTGCAGCCGCTCAGGGGAGACCCTGTTTAAATGGATATAAAGTATAAAAGCAGGACGCCTCAATGTAAGGCCTTCCTCTTTCCCCTCATCATGGTGTTTGTTCTTAGATGACGTCATTGTGTGCGTTACACGAGGTGTAAAACATGGAGATAATGTGCGAGCAGCAGGGTGGACAACCCAGTTTATTCATCTGAAATATAAACTGTACAGTCAGTCGAGAAATGATTAGCAGTAATGAACAATATAGGCACTATATTTCTACCGCAGGTGAAACTATCAACACACCTTTAAAGTTTGCTTGTGTTCAGAGTTCAAATAACTAAAGTAAAGATGTTTTTTTCTCCTGTTTCTGATTTGTTTTAGATCAATGTTTCTGTATTTTTTCATTTAAAAAAATAATTTATGAGCCAATTTTGATACTTTCATCTAATATTATGGTGTATTTACTTATTTAACCTTTAACCCTCAGGATGTTCTGATTGTAGGGCATTTAAAAATCACATCACCATGAGGTAAAATATCAGAGTTCTGAGGGTTAAGGAACATCAGGTGACTTCCCATCGTGCTCCGTCAGCTTCTTAACGTCAGACTTTAACAATAGAAAACATCCGACAACAGACATTTATGACTGGGCGTGTCCTCATGAAGCCGTGTTAGAGACCTTTTACATTCTCCACAACCAAGAAAAAACCTTTAAACTGAGCAACATAAACCAGATCCAGCACTCTTTATATCTCCCTGTGACAAAGTGGAATCTTAAAGCTTTTCTTCTTCTGTCCTCAAACCTTCAGGTCTTACAGGGAGACTGTTCGACTGACCCTCTGACCCCTCAGACGCATGTTTCCTCCACATTTACAAACCCTCTTCATTGCCTTTGTATTTGAGTTTGTTTCTGTCGTGGTCAGCCATTTTCAGTCCACGTCAGGAATGCTCTGTGTTTCTTAGCCTCACACACACTGAGCGTACATAGCCCCTGTAATGTCTGTAATATGGAACAATCGGCACAACGACCTTGACTCGACTCTGTTTTCCTTGATGCTAAAACTCCCCCTTAACTACCGCTCTTTGTTTCACAGCGTCTTCACACCTGTGTGCGACATTCGGTGCACACGCAGCCACATAACAACACAAAATGGATGTTTGAGGACACAACTGTGCCGCAAACAAGCCTTCACAGAGCGTCTCTGCAGTGTGCTCATGGTGCTTTCCTTTTACAGGCGTTTAGTGCCCACACACAGACCCTGAACACATCACCCCCAGAAAAGACACAGACAAGGCCCACACACAGACCCTGAACACATCACCCCCAGACAAGATGCACACACAGACCCTGAACACATCACCCCCAGACAAGACCCACACACAGACCCTGAACACACCACCCCCAGACAAGACCCACACACAGACCCTGAACACATCACCTCCAGACAAGACCCACACACAGAGCCTGAACACATCACCCCCAGACAAGACAAACACACAGACCCTGAACACATCACCTCCAGACGAGACCCACACACAGACCCTGAACACATCACCCCCAGACAAGACCCACACACAGACCCTGAACACATCACCCCCAGACAAGACCCACACACAGACCCTGAACACATCACCCCAAGACAAGACCCACATAGAGGCGAAGGGGTGAACTCAGCCAGGTCAGAATGACGAGAATATCAGCGCTCATCCAGCAGAGGAGTTCATTTAGTACACAGCGAACATCAAAAAGCTGCACTGATGACGAGCTGACATGTTTTTGTGTAAGACTTCAACATTTGACAGTCTGAACTTTTAGAGTTTATTGTTTCAGTGTGTTTGAAACATGATTTTTTATGTGTTCTAGAAGAAGTTTTGATGCGCGTTCAGCTGCAGCTCTGCCCGTTATCAGTTCTATTTGTGCTCATGAAGGAAGAATCGTAACATCCCCCCAGCTCTCTCTCAGGGTGGACGGGCTACATTAGAAAACAATGAATGAATGAAAACAAAGATAAACATTATAAAGGTCATCTGTAGGCTTTTACACGGACCATTTACCGTAAAGTGATGCACAGAAGGTTTACAAAGACCAAGACGAAGCATCGATGGAGCTGTGAAGAGATCAGGGCGTATAAAACGTCGAGGAAAAAAATCTTTAGAGATCTTTAAAATGCCGTCATCACTCTATGTCTTAGTATACCAAACAAGAAAATAACATTAAAATCTATGAATATATCAGAATATTCCCTTTGTTAGCAGGACAAGCTGCTTTAATATGAAATCAAAAGGTTAGAAAGCGTCATTATTTAAACCGACTGAAGATCCTGTTGTGCTACATTTTATTATTAACACTTAAATTAACTTATTCCTTTATTTTAACACATGACAGATTCAAGTACATGTCAGATGTCAGTAAAATAAAGCATCCTGACATGCGTATTTATTTAGATTTTTCATGCTTGTTTTTATTCATGCTTTTTTGAACCTGAAAAAAATCCGTTTCCAAATATTTTCACGCCTCTTTTAAACTGCAAAAAATAAAAATGTAATGACTTAAAAAGTAATTTTAAAATGTTTGTATAAAACTGCCTCATCATAACCAATCACAGGGCGTGTTTAAGTCGTTACAGAAAGATGAGTGCTGATAGTGAAACAGCAAAGCGCAGCCCGGCCTCAGAGGTCAGCATCAGTCAGCATGAGTCTGTTCATCACTTAAAGTTTCAGGTCGGGATTTGGAGCTGGAAGGGCGTAGCCTAGCGGCGCTTTGGACGCGAACAGAATGTGACATTTATTGTCCTGCTTGAACTAAGATCACAGCAGCGGAGCTGAAGAGAGACAGTAATAATATTTAAGGATTAACACAGGAAGTAAAAACCACATGGAAAAAATGTACTCTGTTTCTTTTTTTCATCCAAACTTTTCAGCACACTTCTTTTACATCCTCGTGGCTCCACGAGCGTGAAATTGACCAAACAAGCCAAATAAAAAGTGCAGCTCGGAGAAAAAGAAGTGACTGACAGTGAGAGGCAGGAGCGTCGCTCCTCTCCGGGAGAAAATGTGAGGCGAAACATGAAGTGCGACTTTCCAGCCTCCGTCCTCCTCTTCCATCCAACTTGCGCATCAATAACCATCCAGACAAAGACTTTGATGTTTGTGCACCCGAAACATTTCTCTCTTTTAATGCAGTGATAAAAAAATGAGTGAACGTACCTGAGAAGAAGAGAACGAGCACAATCCCGAGGACAATCATGACTGAAGCGCGCGGGACACCGGGGGGTAAAACGGGGATGTGGACGAGACTTGTGCGTTCTCGGCTGGTCCAGCAGCACCGCTGTGCGCCCCGCAGACAGACACCCGCGTGCCGCTACATGCACCGCACCGACACTATCCGTCCGTCCGTCCGACCTTTTGTTCTCTGCCTGCGACGCTGTAAAGTCCCTCAAGTTTCAAATCCCCAGATGGAAGGAAGGAGAAGCCTCGGAGGAATGTGTCGGAGCAAAGTGCGCGCAGCCTGTGAGTGTGTGTGAGAGAGAGAGAGTGTGTGTGAATGTTTGTGCCAAAGACTCCAGCTTCACGCCGAGGAGATGTCAAGCGTCACCGGGCTGCAGCTCTGCCCGCGGACAGTCATCACGACGCGGCTCCGCAGCTGAAGAGGTCCCGGTACATTCTGCGATCATGATGCTGACAGGCAGAGGAGGCTGGGGTTATTAACTGGTGATATCCCTCCCCCATCCTCCCCCCTCCTCCTCCTCATCTCCCCCCCTCCTCCTCCTCCTCAGATCATCATCATCATCATTATTATCACCTTTAGGGACAGTGTAAAAAAAGGTTATACGGAGGTAATAATAACTGAGCAGGCAGATATTTAATGTGCGATTTTTAAGTTCATTCACCTTCCTGTAATCTTGTAAAGTGGCTTTTAAAATCTGCACCCAGAAGCAGAGAAATATTTTTCTCCCTTTTATTAAAAAAAAACACATTTATATTTGGTTCAGATAATAAGTGACTATCATGGACCCAGTGGATTTCCTCACGGATCCGCCTGCCTCTCCTGCAGTCAGTCCCAATCATGTTTAATTGTCAGGGTTTTGATTTAAACAAAAAAGGTGAGGACCCAGATGCAGACTGAAATAATGGATTTAATAAACAAAAGGCAAAAATGCAAAAACCAAATCTAAACTCCAACAGAAGGCAAAAAGGAAAATCAAAAGGCAGAGCAAAAAACTTACAACAAAACCAGGAACAGGGAATCCAAAAGACACGAGGGGTCAGGGGAAGCACAAAGAATATCCAGGGAAAGGTCATGGACATAGACTAACACACGTTGGATGACATAGACTCACGTACGATGGATGACAATGAACAGGCAACAAGACAGGGGAGCACAAAGACTAAATAAACTTAGGAGGTGAGGCTAATCAGACACAGGTGAGACAATCAAGGGGCAGGTGAAAACAATCAGGGCAGGGCACAGAATCAAACAGGCGGGAAAACACACAAAGGCAGGAAGTGGACCAACACGAGAGACAAGGTGACAAAGTAAAACAGGAAATGATCTAACCAAAGAGACACAAGTGAAATACTTAACTAAACAAGACTAAACACTGACAAGAACACAGAATAAACTAAATACAAAACTAAACAATAAGAACTCATGACAGGGAGACAAAGAGACAAGGTAAAACAAGAAATGATAACTGAACACTGAAATACAAGACAAAAACATAACTAAACTAGATTGGCTCATGACATAACCCCCCCCTCAAGGGACGGATTCCAGACGTCCCAAAAAATAAAATGTCTGTGGTACCCTAACTAGGGTGGGTGGAGGGGGTCCGGAGGAGGGACTCCGGGTCAAGAGTTCAGGGTACAAAGTTCAGTTAACAGCCAGGGGCTGAGGGGCAAAGTCCAAGCAAATGCCTTCAGGAGGGCGGCCGGGGGGCCGACCAGGCAAGCGAAGCAGATCAGGAGGGCGGCCAGGGGGCCGACCAGGCAGGCAGATCCTCTCCGGAGGACGGGCAGGGGGCCGAGCAGGCCGACGGAGACTCTCCGGAGGACGGGCAGGGGGCCGAGCAGGCCGACGGAGACTCTCCGGAGGACGGGCAGGGGGCCGAGCAGGCCGGCGGAGACTCTCCGGAGGACGGGCAGGAGGCCGAGCAGGCCGACGGAGACTCTCCGGAGGACGGGCAGGGGGCCGAGCAGGCCGGCGGAGACTCTCCGGAGGACGGGCAGGGGTCGGCCGGGCTGCCGACAGGGAACCAGGAGCAGGTGTCAGCCGGACCACTGACAGGGAACCAGAACCAGGTGCAGGTGTCGGTCGGATCACCAACAGGGAACGAGGAGCAGGTGTCAGCCGGACCAACAACGGGGAACCAGATCCAAGTGCAGGTGTCAGCCGGACCGCCGACGGGGAACTTGGAGCAGGTGTCAGCCGGACCGCCGACGGGGAACTTGGAGCAGGTGTCAGCCGGACCGCTGACGGGGAACCAGGATGGGAATCTTCCAGCTGGGCCACAGGGGGTGTCGGCCGGAACGCCGACGGGGAACCAGGATGGGAGTCCTCCTGCTGGGCCAGAGGGGGTGTCGGTCGAGACACTAACGGAGAGCCAGGAGGGGAGTCCTCCTGCTGGACCAGAGGAGCCATCTTGATCCGGGGAGCAGGAGTCGGCCGGGGAGCCGACTGGACCCGGGGTGCAGGAGTCGGCCTGGGAGCCGACTGGACCCGGGGTGCAGGAGTCGGCCTGGGAGCCGACTGGACCCGGGGTGCAGGAGTCGGCCTGGGAGCCGACTGGACCCGGGGTGCAGGAGTCGGCCTGGGGACCGACTGGACCCGGGGTGCAGGAGTCGGCCTGGGGACCGACTGGACCCGGGGTGCAGGAGTCGGCCTGGGGACCGACTGGACCCGGGGTGCAGGAGTCGGCCTGGGGACCGACTGGACCCGGGGTGCAGGAGTCGGCCTGGGAACCGACTGGACCCGGGGTGCAGGGGTCGGCCTGGGGACCGACTGGACCCGGGGTGCAGGGGTCGGCCTGGGGACCGACTGGACCCGGGGTGCAGGGGTCGGCCTGGGGACCGACTGGACCCGGGGAGCAGGGGTCGGCCGGGGAGCCGACTGGACCCGGGGAGCAGGGGTCGGCCGGGGAGCCGACTGGACCCGGGGAGCAGGGGTCGGCCGGGGAGCCGACCGGGACACAGGAGCAGGAGTCGGCAGAGACTCCGACCAGGACACAGGAGCAGGAGTCGGCAGAACCTCCGACTGGAACACAGGGACAGGAGTCGGCAGGACCTCCGACCGAAACACAGGAGCCGGCAGGACCTCCGACAGGAGCACAGGAGCAGGAGTCGGCAGAACCTCCGACTGGAACACAGGGACAGGAGTCGGCAGGACCTCCGACCGAAACACAGGAGCCGGCAGGACCTCCGACTGGAACACAGGGACAGGACTCGGCAGGACCTCCGACTGGAACACAGGGACAGGACTCGGCAGGACCTCCGACCGAAACACAGGAGCCGGCAGGACCTCCGACAGGAACACAGGGGCAGGAGTTTCTGGGGAGCTAGGCAGTGGCGGCTCTGGGGCTCTGGGCTGGGGAGAGGGGCGAGGAAAACGAGAGCCACGATGGCCACGTCTTTTCCTGGTGCCTCCGCGGGAGCCAGGAAAAATGGCCAAGCGAGTCCCCTTCCAAGGAGACTGTTCAAAATCATATTCCCCTCTCATTGCTCTAAAAATGTTCTGAAAAAAAGTAATCTTTGCAAAACAATCCAAATCTTCAAAGTCTGCTGGGTCCATGTTAGGCCTGTTCATTCTGTCAGGGTTTTGATTTAAACAAAAAAGGTGAGGACCCAGATGCAGACTGAAATAATGGATTTAATAAACAAAAGGCAAAAATGCAAAAACCAAATCTAAACTCCAACAGAAGGCAAAAAGGAAAATCAAAAGGCAGAGCAAAAAACTTACAACAAAACCAGGAACAGGGAATCCAAAAGACACGAGGGGTCAGGGGAAGCACAAAGAATATCCAGGGAAAGGTCATGGACATAGACTAACACACGTTGGATGACATAGACTCACGTACGATGGATGACAATGAACAGGCAACAAGACAGGGGAGCACAAAGACTAAATAAACTTAGGAGGTGAGGCTAATCAGACACAGGTGAGACAATCAAGGGGCAGGTGAAAACAATCAGGGCAGGGCACAGAATCAAACAGGCGGGAAAACACACAAAGGCAGGAAGTGGACCAACACGAGAGACAAGGTGACAAAGTAAAACAGGAAATGATCTAACCAAAGAGACACAAGTGAAATACTTAACTAAACAAGACTAAACACTGACAAGAACACAGAATAAACTAAATACAAAACTAAACAATAAGAACTCATGACAGGGAGACAAAGAGACAAGGTAAAACAAGAAATGATAACTGAACACTGAAATACAAGACAAAAACATAACTAAACTAGATTGGCTCATGACATAATGCTTCGCACACTACGGAGTGATTCTACAATCAGTGAAGTCTGACAGTCTTTTACCAGATTAGTGATGCAGTTTAGATTTAAATTCTTATTATGAATCTGAACGAGACTTTTAAAATATTCCCAGACAAAACGCTTCTTTTAATTTCCTGAACAGAAACATCATGCAGCTTACAGATACCTTCTTAAAATGACACTTCTACAGCACATGTGATGAAGTGTTGGTTTCACTGAATTGTTGCACATAAGCTGTTTGCTTTGGCAGCCATGTATGAGAAGTATTATTTTAATTAAGAAGATGTTGACTGTTTGTGTTGTTGGTGCTGATCTCTCATGAAACCCATGACAAGACATCCAGTTGCAGTGGCCATTACATCTCAATTCAGCATCAGAATTACACCATTTCAGAGCTCAAATGCTGCACACCCTCTGAAGGCTCCAGAAGGCTCTGCAGGTACAGACACCATCACACACTACTGTATAAGATGTAGCCTCCAGGTTTTTAAAGGGGCTATATGTAAGATTAAATTCATCAATCAAACATTATTTTTTATTGCCAACGTGTGAAGGGATAGTAGAGGAACTGATAAATTGAGACCTTTACCAACTTCCTCCATCGGCCCGAACAACCTGTGGGCTGATTTTCATGTAAATCACTCCGGACGGTTTTTACGCGAAACAAGCGGATGTTATGTATCTGCGCGTTTGCGAGTACCTCTGCCGAGAGCTCATTCGTCGTCTCTACAACACGAGACAACGCAAGCTGTGAAATAGAGACGTATAATGTTAACAAATGACCGGCACCCACAACAACACCAACACAAAGTACACACAACAACAAAAACAAAAATAAGTTTTATCTATTGAGGCCCGTCTGACCAAACAGGAATGTGATCGACGTCAGGGGGAAAACTAGAGTCAACATTGGCAGGGCATGCGAATCATCACCCACAACTGGCTTTCTTGCTACGCCTTGTAAGCTTGTTGTTCGCTCTGTAGTAAGTAAAACTTATTGTTGTCATAGAAACAAAACCCACATGCAGTGTAGTTGTGTTAGAGCTAGTTGGCAAACCCTAGCATGCTCACTAATGTAATGACTACCAAAATACTCTCTGAGTTTGCCAGCTAACATGACAAACGGTGTAGATTTTGGCCAACAGTAAATTATGTAGCAGAACAAAGCAAATGTGTATAACTACCGATTGTTTTCTATTAGCCAATATCATTGCATTACCCGCCTCGGCTAAGGTTTGCCAGTGAGCTGTAAGCTGGCAACAAGCTACCGTTAGCAAAGAAGCAAACGTTAGCTTTTCTGCTATCGCAGACGATTTGCTAGTCAGGCAACAGTAAAATACTGTTGAGTGGATCACATCAGCTAACTCACGCAGTGTAGTTATGTTAGAGCTAGCTGATTAACCTTAGCATGCTCGCTAATGTTATGACTACTAAAATACCATCCGAGTGTGTATGTCAGTTTTGTCAGTCTAGCTTGACAAATAACTTCGCCACCTAACATGATACTCACTTAGGTATTATGACAAACAGTGTTGATTTTGGACAAGATGATGCCGGTCAACATGACACCAGTCAATGAACACGTCTCGTCAGTGAAAAGTGAACAGAGCCTGTGAGTTCTGAGACTGAGCGTGCCAAGTTTCATGTGTCTTCGGTAAAATCCCCAGATGCACATGTCATGCATGCAAGTATCCGCGCGAGCGCGTACAAGAAGGTTGACAGCAGTTCCCTCAATGGCCGACCTTGTCGCTAGGAGTGAGGATTGTCTGAAAGTTACATATAGCACCTTTAAAGTGAAGCCAACTCAGAAGTGCCTTAAACCTGCATTCTTTCTAATAGCCAGCAGGGGGCGACTCCAGTGGTTGTTAAAATAGTTATATACCTCAGGAAACATTTTCCTAATGACTTTACGGTCTTCTTTCACACTGCATGATGTTCATTTAGTCAGTTATGCTCCATTTAGTGTATCTTGTTAGCTGTTTATTTATTGGTCAGTATATTTTGTTTAAAGGCTTGTTTTTTACTTCCCATGATTAGCAGATCAACCTTACTAACCAAGCAGCTTGCAACCCTCGCTCCTCTTGTCCAAAGCTCCTCTTCTGGCTGCAAAATGGTGAAGGTCAAAAGGTGAAAGGTGACGTTCATAGTAACAGACTCACAGAGATTTATCACATACTGATGAAGACTTCCTCTCAGTGCTGTGGAGAATTTTAGCCTCTTTCAGCTCTTTGTTTTGGTTCATAGGCCCAGAAACTGATTGGTTCATCAATTTAATTTCCATCCGCATTATTTTTCCCATTAGAGAACCATCTACTCTGGCCCTAACGTGCAGTAACTGTCTGATAGTGTGCTGAGAATGGCCAGTACTCATCACCTCTAAATCTGCCTTACGGGCTTTCTGTCAGGAGGCTACTGTTTGTGTTCATGTAGAAGTCCAGGTTGACTTCATGTTTTGACCCACACCACAATCTTTACCTCAGCTTAAATAATGGGTAATCGTGCCAGGCAATCTTGGAAGCCATTAAGACGATATAACCTCTGGGAGTGACAGCTGACTTTTTGGGGCTTCCAGTGTAGCCATCAGCTAGAAAGGACTTCTGACCAAGACTTCTCTTTCCAAGTGCTGCATTGTTTACAGTCCAGTTAGCAACTTGAGAAGCAAGAATGGAGTTGAGAGACGACGTCTAAAAACGGATAGTTAGCTGAACTTACATGCAGATGTCTGTTTATGGTGTTAGATAAAAAGCTAAATTGTTGTCAGATGACTGCTGGTGGGAGCCGGGATGGCTTTTCCTCTACACACAGACTGTTTTCCTGCATGCAGCCAAAGCCAGCTGAAATGCTAAGAGATATTGGAGGCTGGTTTTTATGTTGTTAAAATACATTAGAGCCTAAGTAATCTCTATTTACAGAGTCTACATTGAAATGTAGAACCTCTAGGCAGGGGCTTGGATTTTTAGTACAGGAAGTGTTCTGGTTTCTGTTTGTAGTACGTTTGTAGTCCGAGTAGTATTGACCAGGCTGCAGAGTATGCAGGAAAAACAGTCCGTGTCGAGAGCAAAAGCAGGCAGAATGTAATCCACCGTAATGACATCCTGGCTCCATCAGTGTGATCTGACAACAATTAGCTTATTTATTTGTATAAATCATGGACTGTATAAAAAGATTGGACGACATGACAGCTCCCTGAAAGTGAAGCAAACCCCTCTCTATCGCCCCCTGCTGACTGGCTGCAGTGTAGGTCATAAAGCCCGCCTCCTTCATGTTAACAGATGGGACATGAGTCAAACTACAAAATCAAAATACACGTCAAATACATTTTTCTCAAACATGGTTTCTGTCATTATAGTTAGTTCTTATCATGATGATTTATGTCCAAGTGTTCATTTTTCATGAGTTATTTGATGCTGTCAAAATGATGATTGACAGCTCTGTTGACAAATACAGCTCCTGCAGCCGAGAGAAAATCTGTTTCTGTTTGGGCTTCATCCCGCTGAAGTAAGCCAGAGTGCAGCCTCTGTGTAACTTACTGTTTACAGTGAAACTGAGACTCAGCACAGACAGATGAACGGGCGCTCCTCCGGGGAATGGGATGAACCAAGAGATGACAGCGTTTATTTAGCAGACATATCTGGAGGGAGAATTTCACTTCACTTTGATCTGAACGCACGGTCGCTGCTCAAGCTGCTAACTGGACTGTAAACAATGCAGCGCAGGGAAAGGAAGTCTGGGCTGGAAGTCGTTTATAGCTAAACACTGGCTGAAGCTGACACGCCCGACATGATCACCGTTGTCCCCAGAGGCTAAATCACTGTCAGAGGATCGTTGATAGGTTCCGAGGTTTTGGAAAAGATCTTTGTTTGGGTTAAAATAAGCCACCAAAAACAGAGCTAACAGAGATGGACACCAGGTGGATAACCTAACCTGACTCCAAATGAATTCCAACTTTTTCTGTACCTTCTGGTGTGCATTAGCAACACTTTGCTTTATTATTATTAATAACATGACCCATATTAACATCCAATTTAGAGCAATTTCAGAGTCACCAATGAACCTAAGGAGCATGTCTGTGGACTGTGGGAGGAAGCCGGAGTACCCGGAGGGAACCCACGCATGCGCGGGGAGAACATGCAAACTCCACACAGAAAGGCCCACTACTCCTGAACCGAGGTTCGAACCAGGAACCCTCTAGCTGTGAGATGACAGCACTAACCACTGCACCACCGTGCAGCCCCCATATTAACATTATCTGGTAATATGTCAAAGTTGTCATTATTTTTTGTTCGACTCAAGTCCCAAAAAGAAACAAGAATCAACATGATTGTTGTCTTTGAAGTTCGTGGTATAATCATGCTGATGAAACCACAATAAAGGAGCAGTGTGTGAGATGTGATGAAAGTATGTTTTCATGTTAAATTACGTTAAAATAAGAGCAGTGTTGTTTAAAGCTCCTCTTTCACAGAGCCGGCCATGTTTCTACAGTCGCAGTGAAAGAGAGAGAGAAGGCTTAGCACTTTGAAAAGTCACAAATGAACACTTTTGAAATATTAATTGCTCTTAGTTTTGTCAGAATTGCTGCAAAAGCAATCATTGTGACTAAGGTATGATTATACTTTCTTTCCTTTTAGAGAAGTAATTATACTGTTGACTTTCATGCTGGCGGACGACGTCTGAGACTTTCAGTTAGAAGTCTAAACAACAGTTTTTCACTAGAAAGCAGAGATTAATAGAAGGTCTTATAATGATAAAAACAGAGTAAACTGTTGAAATTGTGGGTTATATCTTTATTCTGTTTAAAAGATATTACAAAGAAACATTCAGCTAACATCATCATCATTGTTGCATCACAGGGGAAGTCTGTTAAAATGGAAAGTTATGCTTGTGACAAATACATGAGAAACACGGGTATTACTAAGCACAGTCAGCCACGAGTCCACTGATATTCACATCTGTTCGTTGCTTTTGAAGATGGATACAGACTCTCTCCGTCACCATGTCTACCTTTGGCAGCCGCAGCTCGAGGCAACACATCGTCCTCCTCTAATACCTTTAATCTGTGTTCTTTTCTTCTGCCACACATCCTTACGTTTAGTTTAAAAACTCTGAATTACAACACAATCAAATCACATTCCGCCTATTATGTAAAGCTTCTTTTTATCTCTATGGAATATAATCATGTTAAATGTATTGTGTTTGCCAGAAGTGATTTAGCTTAGTGTAATTCACAGATGCATTTTTCAGTGAGTACGCTTCCCCACAGGAGTATATTAGAAAGATACACAGAATTCTCGTTCAGTAATACAAGGTCCATTTTAGTGAAGTTAATGTCCTCGGGTGACGAGGATGGGATGGAAACTATAAAAGGGAGCAAATACGGGAGGATTATACAATATTACACGATCTCCCCACATGTAGCCTTTAAAGCTATTTTGCTTCTTTAAAGCGGTGGATTACAAAGTGGGGTCATTTAGAGGGCTGCAGGGGCTACACCTGTTAAACTACTGTAGCCTCTCACTTTCATTTCATTGGCACATCAGAGAACAACAGAGTAACAGAGGGAAAACACTCTGACAGCCTGCAGTAACAAAAGGTTTCTACATTCATCACTGTAGGAACAAGTCATGTGTCCGTCTCAGGGCAGGTTTCTGGATTTTTAACATCTCAGATCTGCTCAAGACTCCTTAAAGATTTAATCTAAAGATTTTCATGTAAATACATTTCTATCTATCGCCAATTGAGGTAACACAATGGTGATTAAGCCTATGTCCCACTGATGAAAGACTTTGTATTTGCAGTCACCGCCGTAAAGTATACCTCCACAGCCCCCGTAGGCTGGGGGGGGGGCAGTCTATATGGGACTATAGCCCACTATTTTCTGGCTTGGGACGTGGATTTCCGCGGTGGCAAGTGTTCTGGTTTCTGTTTGTAGTACGCTTGCAGTCCGAGTAATATTGATCAATCACGTATCAGCAGATCTGAAATTCAACTTCAGATAAATAACCTGAGGCGATCTCACAAAAGCTGTTTTTTCGACTTCCTCGAATGCATCAGAAATGATCGATCTGACCTTTGTTCAACAAACTTCATTTTAAAGTAGTTTTCTTCTCCTCTTGAGGACAGACCTGACAAAGCTTCATTTTGACTTGTTACTATCTGCATCATTGTTGCTTCAGACCACCTGCTGCTGGACCTGCTCGACTGCAACAACTACTAACATCAGCCTTCCCCATAGTATCATTATTGTTGCTGCTAATGCTAATAGTAGACCTGTTGACTTCAACTGTTACAATTACGATTACCTCAGCCTTTATCATTACTCTGCTTCTCTCGCTAATTTATTTATTTATTTATTTATTTAGCCAATCTTCACCCTAGTCTACCACTATTATTGGCATTGTAACCATAAGTATGTGTCTGTTGTTGTTCATGTAACAAGGACATATGTTGTTGTGGTAACAAGAACATATGTTGTTGTTGCTCTCTTTGCCTGTCTCTATCCTGCATCTCCTTCTATCCCATTTTCGGCCCATCCAGTCGAGGCAGATGGCTGTTCAACATGAGTCTGGTTCTGCTCGAGGTTTCTGCCTGTTAAAAGGAAGTTTTTCTGCCAATGTGCCGAATTGCTTAGTGCTACTCATGGTGGATTCATGTTGGGCCTCTCTTTAAATAACTTAACAAAGAGTCGGTCTAGACCTGCTCTGTTTGTAAAGTGTCTCGAGATAACCCTGGTTATGATTTTGCGCTATACAAATAAAATTTGATTGATTGATTGATTGATCATGATGTTGAAATTTCAGCAAAAGTAAGACCTGTTAATTAAACTCAATCACAAGAAAAGTGTTTGCGGAGCTAAGCGGCTGCTTTTCCGCTCTCTGCAAGTGTTGCGAGTAAACAGTAATCTACTATGGCTGAACAAACAAAGAACAGGTCGATGACTACAGATACAACTTCAAGAAGAAGTGAAAATCCAAAGAAAAAGAAACAAACTCGACGCTCAGATGAAGCAAACAGTCTAAAGAGGAAAGCGACCGTCAGACAGGAAAATCAAAAGTTTCAACCGGAGCCAACCGTGGACGTCACACGTGCAACACTGTCTGGATATCTGGGAAGTGTGCTCTCGCAATTACCGTTTATCGCCATAGGTGCCGCCAAAGAGAACGAAACTGAAATTTTCCAGATTATAACTTTAAAATCAAGATAAGACAGTTATTACAGGCGGTAATTAGGTTTCGACCTTTACTATGGCCCCAAAGCAAACACGCAGTTACCCTGTGTGAACCCAGTATTACCTGTATGTGGCCTCCTGTGACCTACAATTTTGTCCCCAATAATCTGATTAGGATATTGGTTTGTGGAGTGGTGTGGACTAAACCAGTGATTCTCAACCGAGGGGTCCCGACCCCCAGGGGGTCTTAGGATAATTTTGCGGGGTTGCGTTGGTCTTTGAGAAAAAATATAATATTTTATATAAAAAAACATATTTTAGACCGGGTGTGTCATCACTTGTACCAGTGATATAATTAGCCTTATAGTAGTTTTTGTGAGTCAAAGTGTGCATGCACATGAGTTCAGATTAGACACATAAAAAAAGCTAAACATTTTGGCAGTTTTGTACCACAGCATCGTGCTTAACCAAGCACCTATAGCCAGTTTTAAAAGAACAAACTGATTGATATTAAGCAACAAGCATTTAAATAGAAGTCTATAAACTATGTGAACAGACAGAATCTCCGTTATGACAGGAAAACGGACTAAATGAAGTGAGTGAGTTTGGTAGCTTTTCATATGTTATATTACATTAATATGTTGCAGTAATCCTTAAACATTCTCGGGCAGACTGATGGCGGTGTGTGTGTGTGTGTGTGTGTGTGTGTGTGTGTGTGTGTGTCAACCGACTGGATTATTCTGGGGGGTTGCGACCTGAAAAGAGAACCAGTGGGCTAAACCACCTGCAACTCAACATCACGAAGACAAAGGAGTTGGTGTTGGACTTCAGAAATGAAGGACCCGTCCAAACTCAGTCACCGTCAACGGAGCAGAGGTGGACCCTGTGGATGAGTACAAGAACCTGGGCGTCCACATAGACAACAAACCAGATCTTCGAACAATCTTAGAATGTCTGCAGACCCATGCTGCAGATGTTCTATCACTCTGTGGTGGCCAGCGTCATCTTCTACGCTGTAGTATGCTGGGGCAGCAGGCTGAAGACACAGGACGCTAACAGACTCAGTAAGCTAGGCTCTGTCCTGGGAGTTGAACTAGTGTCTCTAATGGAAGTGTCTGAGAGGAGGATGCTGAAGAAACCCCTCAGTATCATGGACAACACCGCTCACGCCCTGCACGCCACACTGGAGTCCTACCAGAGCACCTTCAGCGGTAGACTGAGACCACCGAGGTAAAGTCTTTTCTATCTGTGGCCATCAGACTGTGTAACTCCTCCCTGTTCAGCAGGAGGAAACAAGGAGCATCATTAATATCAGGCAGTATTATGTTCACTATCATGTGTAATATCACTTCCAGTAACAGAGGACATGCTTATATTTGTTAACATTTATAGAATACATAATCATGTGCAATACTTCTGCTAATATAACTTCTGTAATATAACTTTTTCTTAATTATTAGGTTCAGTTACATTCTATATAATCATATCTTTAAATTCAGTTTTTATTACTTTAACAAGTCAATTATGTCAATTTAACTGCCAGCATTACTTCCTGCTTACTTTTGTGGATAATTTGTTATTCTATTAAACAGTGTCTCTTTTGCATTAACTCATACACTTTATATTTATACTTGTATTTTCTGGCACTAGAATCTTATCTGGTTAATTTGCTCTAACATTAGCGAAAGACACGCTCTTGTTGTTAAAGCGGACGCAACTGGACACCAAATGTTCTCTTTCTCTTGTTATTATTTTTTATTGCTTTTGGCCTTTGAGAAGCTTCCACTGCAGCCAACCCCGACCGTTACACTCTGACCTGACGTGAGGATGTTTCCGGTCAAATTGAGAAATTTAATTGCACATTTTTAAAATGCAGTTTGACAGGCTGTTCAATATTAAAAACAAAAGCAAATGTGATGTTTGTAATGTTTTAAATGCAGAAATGACTGAGCTTGATTACTATCACTGCTTTTATTTTTATTCATATTTATTTTTACTATGATTTCTATTCAGCATGTGTATTTGTATATTTATGTGTGTGTATATGAGCATGTTTACAGGCAAAGTATGTATTTGCAGTATAAACACATACACAATTTTGTATATCTATATATATTTATTTTTATTTACTTCTTATTTGGCCAGTGGGGATAATGATGGGGCAGACGTGTGGTGGGAGTGTGAGGGGCGATTTAAAGTCTGTATTGTAACTGTACTACATAAAGATATCGTAACTGTATTGCTTCTAAAAATAAAATAAAAATAACTTTGAAAGAAAGAAGGAGCTTGAAACTTCCACTTAAATTCATTCTTTTCACGTCTGCATAATCTCAGTTAAGGAAGCTCGTGGCGACAAAAGGAAAAGAGAAACACGGTGATTTATTTTATGAAGAAGTAACTAAATAACAGATTACTTGCGTTGCAGAAATAACATGCTACGTTACTAACTAATCCAAGTACTGTAAAGGATTACTTTGTAACACGTTCCCCTCGACACTGACCGTTACGCATGACTAATAAAATGTTCTTTATCATAAGTTTGATAAAATCTATGCTCATTGCTGTACAGTGGTTTCAGTGCTGTAAGTGTGGATGGTGTCTGTGTTTGGTGCAGAGTAAGCGTGGAGCGGAGCCCCGTGGCTGAGTTGCTGTGGTGAGGGCCGTTAGGTGCACTGCTGGACTGCATGATTGTATGAAAGGAGGAGAGAGGAGCTGAAGGAGACACTTTTATGGCTGGTCAACCATAAAACGCAAGCAACACAGAGGTTGAAGCACACAACACTCACATGGACTCACACGCACACAGTCTACCATCATGTGTGCTTAAATTTCCTCACATGCAATTTCTATAATTGGTGATGGAAGCAGCTGAGACGGCACACGGTGTTTATGGGGGAGCATCTGCAAAATGCTAATGCCTGAATGTTGCAGATTAGTCTCAGTAACAGGAGAAAGGAGATAATAGAATGAGAATTTCAACCAAACTCTGTGGTTTTGTTTTGCACAGAATCATAAGCATGAGATCAGCCTGCTGTGGAGACAGCAGAGCAGCAGGGAGGGCACAGAGACAATGACAGGCAGGAGGCTTTTGTTCATGTATTAACAGCTTTTTCAGCTTCACTTACAAATCGCAAACCCTAATCACAGAGTCCATTTTAATGATAACATGCGCGCACACACACAGACACTGCGAAGTGTAACAACCTTGTCCCATCAAGCAAATTACATGCTTCTCTGTTCACCCCCAGAGGTCATTCAGCCTCATGGCCTGTTGGGCAACAAGCTGTTCAGCTAATCAGTGGAGAGCCTCCTCTCTCCGGGGAGAGACATATGGTTAACAACACTGTGACATCACAACAAATAACTGCAGCTGTGACATCACAAAGTAGGCCTTTCAGAGGCATCGTAAGTCTCTTTGTGACCACATCTGGCCCACCATGGAGGTCTGCTGCCAAACTGGCTGTGAGGTCTATATATCCTAACCACACAGGCAGAAGGGTGTGTGGGGATCACAGGCAGAGTGATGTTACAGGTCATGAGATGATGTCATATTATATTAAAACCCACCCACCCCCACCCTCTCTTTAAAGACCTCTCCTCATATTCAGTTCAAAGACAGTTCTGGGATCCTTCAATACACCACAGCTTCTGTATTCAATATAAAATGATGTGTGATGGCTATAAATTGCTTTTATTATGGTGCAATACTCTGTGGCTTCTAATGTCTATAAGTCAGTCAATCGGTGACTTTTTAATTTTTAACCTGACTACTGAAACGTTTGTTTAAAAAGAAAACATGTGAACAAGGCTTTGTCCTGTTTTATTTATGGTTTTAAATTAAATGTAGTTAACTTAGAATTCTGCTGTATTATGGCAATAAAACACTAGAAGACTTTGAAGAGACCCTTAAAAGTCTAAAGTCTGACACCCTCTCACATCTGCAGACATTTTAATCTCAGACAATAAGACATTACAAAGACTTGAATCTTTCAGGATCACTGTTTACAAGACAACAGATTCCTGTTGAGGTTATTTCCCATCATGCTGTCATAGCGCGGATCAAGGGAAGGACAAGAAGGAGAGGACCACAAAAAAGATACATTCAACCAAAGATAATTGAAACATTACCGATGTTACTTATGTTTATCAGTAATGTCCAGTGTGTCAATGAGTGTGAATGAAGTGTGGGAAACCAAGAAAACTAAATAAGGAAACAGTTTAACCCAAACAACAAACCATAGACCCAAGAAGAGAGAGAGAGACTGGATCCTGAAAAAGGGAAAGACAGTCCACGCAGGAGGTCAAGAGGGCTGTCACAATGCTCCTGGTTGAAATTTACAAGACAAAAGCGAGCATCAATGGCGTCTCATTCAGTGAGGACACATCGACAGCAGCCCTCTCTGGAGTCCCCTCCATGTTAACTATCTACCTGTTTGCTGCTTCCTGTTCGCTGCTGGAGAAAGTGCTCACTTTGGATTTTCACATTGTTAAAATTATTGAATTTCCCTATTGAGCAATTATTGGTCATGACTAAAACAAAACCCCAAAATTGTAATGTTTGATTTTATAGAAATGTGCCCCAACCCAACAGTAAGACCTTCATAAATAAACCTAGCCAAAAGAAAAGGAACAGAGTATAAACACATGACTGGGATCAGGTAAAGACAGTTTGACAGTAAGTCAGTGGAGGCCCAGCATTTTATGTTTGCCTTGCAGCTCCCCTGTAGGTTAATCTGTCCACTTTCCATTCTTGTAATTAAGGGTATTTATTTTTGTTTGTTTTTTAATTTATTACATTCTTAGTTAGATTAAATGGATGCATTATATATCATCTCTTGCTTTTTTGGCAACAATGCAATTAAAGTTTCCTCATGATTTAAGAAGTGCATCATTTAAATACCTTCTTTGTGTTTCTGGGTGCTGCACTGTGCTGCACTCATCACTTTACACAGTAATCGTCTTTTTTAAGTGTCTTTAGATTTTGCTCTTTTTATTATTTGCTAATTTTCACACTAGTGTACCACTATTATTGGCATTGTAACCATAAGTATGTATTACCTGCTGTAGTTGTTGTAACAAGAACACATGTTGTTGTTGCTCTCTTTGCCTGTCTCTATCCTGCATCTCCTTCTATAACATTTTCGGCCCATCCAATCGAGGCAGATGGCTGTTCAACATGAGTCTGGTTCTGCTCGAGGTTTCTGCCTGTTAAAAGGAAGTTTTTCTGCCAATGTGCCGTCCATCCATCCATCCGTTATCTTCCGCTTATCCGGGGCCAGGTTGCAAAGGCAGCCTACTCAGCTCTGGGTCTGCCCCGGGGTCTCCTCCCAGTTGGACGTGCCCGGAAAACCTCCAAAGGGAGGCTCCCAGGAGGCATCCTAACCAGATGCCCGAACCACCTCAACTGGCTCCTTTCGACGCAAAGGCCAATGTGCAGAATATTGCTAAGTGCTACTCATGGTGATTCATGTTGGGCCTCTCTTTAAATAACATAACAAAGAGTCGGTCTAGACCTGCTCTGTTTGTAAAGTGTCTCAAGATAACTTTGGGCCCCTCCTCCTGGGCTCTTCGTCACCAGATGCTCACTCTCACTCTCTCATGCACACGCCCACCCCACTGAGCTAACACCGACAGCATCACAGTTACCTTTGTACTAGCATGCTAACCGCCGGTTACTGTTGCGCTAACATGCTAACCTCTGTTTAGCTTTGAGCTAGCATGCTAACCGTTTGAGGCACCTACCTGTGCAAAAGAAAGAAGGCCAACTCTGCATCGCTCTTTCTCCATGTTCGCCGGTCTGAATGGGGCCCAGTTGTTAATTTGAACCACTCCCACACTCACCTGTACACTGTGATTGGCTCAGGGAACCACAACAGCGCCCCTCCTGAAAACATCCCGTGCAAAGCAAAACAACAGAATAGATGCAGAGGGAAGGGTCTCACAAGGGTCTGCACACACACTCACCAACACACATAGAGGCTTATAAGTGATGATTTATATTATATTTGTAAAAGTCTATATTTTATTTTTCTGGGAAAATCCTACTTATTATACCTTTAGGGTAAAACGAAAAGAGACCGTTAAAAAAGCCTTGTGTGCACAAGGTGCGCATAAGTTAAAGGGACAAAGCAAATATTTATCTGATACACAGTAACTGTCTTGTCTTAAGCTGAAGCCTCTGCTGAAATAAAGTCTCTGTAATCAGTGTAAATGTGCCAGGGTTACCTCATGCTAATGGCCTTTGATGTGTCAGGGACCCTTTGAAACAACAACCTTGGCCTGTGCTTGTTTGGCGAAGAATCACCGTGTACCAAAGTAACCACAAACACAGAATGCAATCATGTGCAATCATTTAAATGCAATTATTTTAATGGTTTTGTACATATTTATAAATGCTGATTATGTTGCTTTCCTCAACAAATGTTATATTTAGCTCCCTAACAACGAGGTGAGCTCGGCTTTGACTGGTGAAAAAAGACTTCAATTAACTCAGGTCTGTAATAAACCTGCTACAAATGCTAATGCTAATAAAGAGACAGTGTTTAAAAAACTGTGTGAACCAGCAGTTTTGAGACAGATGTACAGACGTTATACGAGAGTCTATTATCTTTGAGACACTTTCATCATAGCAGAGACTGGAGGCTAGATTTTGTGATCTCATATTCAAAACACAACTAAACAGGGAGGCTCTGAGCGGCCAAATATCTTCATTTCAGGACACAAATTACTGTCTTGATTCGCCCATTATCTGGATTAATTGTTATCACTGTTATTATGGAAGACTTTCTTAGCATTGCTCTCTGTGATGACATGACAAGTGGCTGTGTCCCAATTCAGGGGCTGCATCTTTCAAAGAACGTATTTGAAGGCTGATTGTGTCGCTGCGGCCTGCGAAGGCGTTCCCATTTCGAAGGCTCCTTCAGATGCGGCCGACAAGTGCGTCCTCCTTTTCCCGGGCCACGAAGGATCCATCGGGTGCAGCCTTCGTGGTCCGACGAATCCCGAGATTCATTGGGCAAGATGGCGGACTCTCAGGCGGCCAAGGAGTACACTTTAAATGTTAATGGGTTTTTTAAAGTCAATCAAATAGCTAGAGATATAAAAAAATAAGCAAGGGGCCTGAAACTTGAAATTATCTTTAAAATAATATTTTAAGTTACGTGATGTTAGCTAGTTAATCAGCTAGCTAGGCCTGTTGCTAGGCGACAGGAGCGGCGCTTTGTGACACAATCGTAAAACACACAGGAAACCCTCTGTAGACCAGACCGTTTTGAAGGATTGAGACACAGATATAGTCGTTTAAGGAATGAAAAAAAGGGCTAGAGAGACGTCAAACCCTGGCTGGGGTCGTGTTGTTGGTTACTGAAGTATTCTGAAATATATTCTGAAATATATAACAGAATGTGCGAAAGCTATTAGAAAGGGAATTAATTACTAATTTTCCATGTATGGACCACACCGTCAACAGGAAGTGATTTAACAGTTCATTGATTAATGACACTGATGATGATGATGTTTAGGCTTGGACTTGGAGAGGTCACATATCTTACAGTCAGCATTTTGGAGAAACTTCACTGGGAGTCTGCCAAAGCAACCACCCACAACAGACTCAACTTGTACTCAAATTGCCATTTAAGTTGAACAACTGGACCAATTGACCCCACAGCATTTGGCCCATAGCCAACATTATGGAAAAAAGACTGAATTTAAACGTATTTGCTATTTGTTATTGATTACTGGAAATCTATATTTTGGAAGTCTAACCAATTTTTGCTTATTTATAGTGACTAACTTGACCATAGACTGTATAAAAAGATGGACAACATGACAGCTCCCTATAAGTGAAGCCAAACCCTCTCTATCGCCCCCTGCTGACTGGCTGCAGTATAGGTCATAAAGCCCGCCTCCTCCATGTTAACAGGTGGGACATGAGTCAAACTATAAAATCAAAATACACGTCAAATACATTTTTCTCACACATGGTTTCTGTCATTATAGTTAGTTCTTATCATGCTGATTTATGTCCAAGTGTTCATTTTTCTGACAAGTTTACTTTTAATTAGTTATTTGATGCTGTAAAAAGGGGGTGTGACCTCATGATTGACAGCTCTGTTGACAAATGGGGCTCCTGCAGCGTTCTTTTCCTGAGTTGCAGAGTAGAGAAGGAACGGTGAGAGGAGACGTAACTAACACTAACACTACAGTCATTGAACTTTCTATCACCATGAATATCTGCTTCAGACCGACACAAGATGCTGTTCTGCTGCAGACTGAGCCCACCTGAGGGCTCCAACACGGCAAGGTAAAGGTGTGTTTTGGATAGAAGAAGGGGCGGGGCTTCAATACTGTAGCTCCACCAGCCGATCTCTACTGCACACACTCTGGATACAAATGAGCAAGATGGCAGGGACCGCTACGGGTGGATTTTGGCTTAACTTTTTGTACAGAGAGAGGAGGTTGAGACGCGGCGTCCATCTTTATATATATATATATATACATATATATGTGTGTGTATATATAGTCAATGGTCAACTCACCTCACTCTCCCCTGATCCAGACTTTCAACTTATTATTGTTAGCTAATTTTTGACTAATTTATTCCTCCTATGTACATGTTCTGTAGTTAGCTGTGGACCGCTGCTAGCTGCTGTTTGCAGTCAGTGCTAGTGATGTTTTTTTATCAGCTTATTCCAGAATCACCTGAACGTGTGCCTCTCCGTCAAGTAAGATATCAGGAGCCGAGTGCACCAGCTGTGCGTACACCTGGGTGTAAGGTTACATCCAACTTAGAACTGAGAGTTATGATAGACTTTGAAATTACACCATGTGGACCAGTTAGGGTGCTTTCACACCTGACAGCTTCTGAAAGTCCGGTTCATTTGGACAGATGGGATCACACATTCAAACTCTGGTGTGGACCAAACTACGCGGATGTGTGCTTGAAAAAAAAAGTTGCATCAAAAAGTTTATGCTGGGCTTTTATTTTGAAACACATGGGTTTCTCATGACATGCGTGCAGCTGAAGTGTCTTTTATCCACACCTCATGTCGGCCTGTCAGCACAGTTACATGCACATTTTTGAAACTTAAAGCACCCTACAGTAGTAGCATTTATGTTGCACTTTTAAAAATGTATTTCTGTTGAAAAAACGCTGTTAATTGAATGAATCTAGAGTGAGTATTTTCCTCTTACGCACTGCCACCTGCTGGTCATTTTAGTCGACTATTCTACTGTTGTGTTTTGTGATGTTGACATACTGTGATGTTTCGTTCCATCTCAAGTCCAAACTGCACCATTTTTCATTAAATATAAAGTGGTGAATAAATAATAAAAAATAAATTGAGTGGTAAAAATATTGGGACTTGTCATTACGGAGGTGGCGGTGGGTCCTGAGGCTAGACCAGTAAAGAACCACTGTTTTACGCCTAGGTTGGAGCAGGCGTACGTTTAGAAAGTCAGACTGATATCCAAGGTAATACAAACGGTAAAAGTAACGGTTACAAAACTTAAAGGAAATGTTGTTGACTCTTTTCTGTCTTAACGGCCTTTCATTTATCTTTCTGTCATCGGTGACCGGACCAACCTGCTGGACATTTATTCAGAAAGTGAGCTGATGGAAAGGTTTCATTTTGGCAGGCAAGCCCTGTTTGAGTTAATTGAAGAGATAAGATAAGAGCTCTCCCCTCTACTCCAGCGTGAGTCGGACAGAAACGCAGCGCTGTCCCCCGCTCTGCAGGTGCTGATTGCGGGGCCTTTCATAACACCGTGGGGGACATGATAAATGTACATCGGACAACAGCAATCCGGTTCATAAGAAGAGCTTCCCTGGCTCTACAAAGCCGCTCCGAAACTACAGCCACCTTCCAACACCGGAGCAGACTGCAAACACCAAGCAGGACTTCTTTTTTTAAAATCACGTCTACCAAATATTGACACTTTTCAATATAGACTGATGTTACATTACTACAGACTTATAATACAAAATATTATCACTTTAAAGGCTACATACATTAACTGGTAAGCATCTTAGTTACAGAAATATCTTTACATTTTAATGCTGTCTAACATATACAATAAAACATTAAACAGTTCAATTTAAAAAGTATAACGACCACAGCAGCTCAGCATGAAGGAAAAGTCTGTCAGAAGTTCGCTCCACCATGAACTAGAAGACAAGGTTACGTATCAGTGAACTGGCCGGCAACGTGCGTGACACAGCTAGCTACCGGCTAGCTAAAGTGCTACTTGGTGGCCACATTAAGTCAGCAATTACTTAAAAAACGACATAACAACTCAAAGTACTAGAATGTCTCGTCAGAGCCGCTATATATAGCGAATGCTGCTAATTTTAATATATATATATAATATATTTAATTTTAACACTTCATATGTACAGTTTATCACATTTATTGACGAATATGTACCTGGGCGAACCAACTTACCCCCAGCAGAGTGTTCACAGACTGCGGTGAATCACGTAATGCACGGCAATAACAACAGCACCGACTTCCACTTGGGATTCTCGTTACCAAAATAAAATACAACCAAAAATAAAACAACCATGGTTGAGTCGCAAATGTTACACTAACAACGCTCAGATGTGATCGTCGCTCTTTCAGGAGCTACCTAATACAGCCTCAAACTTCAGAGTCTATATGGAGACTCTTTACAGTGATTCCATGATAATAAATCCAACACTCAATGTCTTCTTGTGATTATTTATCACGTTTGTGCTGAAAACTGTTAGCCGTCCACTTAGCCACTACCTGATTCCTTGTGTTTAGTCTATCGACCATCATAGGCTGTTTCAATTTTCCACCAACCAGAGGCTCTGTTACTGATGTTTGTGTCAGCGCTGATTTATAATAGTCATTGTACAGTGAGAAAGTAATCCCTGTCTCTTATCAATGCTTTCACACGGCCGTAGCAGCCGAAGACAAAGACAAAGAGTAGAGATTGAAATAAATAATGTAGATTCTCCCTTGCACATACGGATTGTATTGCATGTACACGGACAGTGAGAAACAAACATTTCATGGCTATTCAGTTTTTACACATTTTATTTAGCATCTAGACACGAAAATGAACAGGAAGTGATGTCAGAAGACAAACAGTTTGCTCAGCCAATAGATGGCATTATTGGAGCGTTTGTCCCAGTCGCTCACAGTGGATGTGTGATGTGTTGCATTGCAACTGTTGCACAGCTGCAGTGAAATCAGACATTTTAGGCCGCAACAATCACAGAAAATGCGGTAAATGATGCAGTAACGGCCTCCGTTTCTCCGTGTAACATTAGTTGTTTTTAACATCAGTTCATATTTTCACAGAAACTCTAAAGAAAGAGGACAAACAGAGTCCATCGTTCTCATCTCAGGATACAGCCTCATTAAAGCTTGAACCGTCTCCTGTATTGCAACCACATTCATGTGTAATTAAATTCATCCAATTTTCTCTTGATCAGAAAACAAATTTGACTTGGAGGGGAGGAGAGCGATTCCTTGGCCTCGGTCCAGGCCATGGCAGCTTGTTTCGGTGAGTGAATCCCTGGACTGCTGGGACTCAATAAGCCTGAACGGGAAGAAATCTGACATCAAAGTGAAAACTCTCCACATCTATGAGGAACATCAGCTGGGTCACTGCAAAAGTTATGTAACGAGTGTGCTAATATTTAGTTATTTCATGTGCTTCATCTATAAAACATGCCCCCCTCTAAACAGATTCTAAACAGATGTAAATTCCCAACAGGAATCTCCTCTGCAGCGACTCTGCTTCATGGCTTCTTGTTTTCTGCTGCTTGTCAAACCTTGTGTCTGATGATCAAATGGACGGAGCTTCTGGTGAGAATCAGCCTCAGAGTTATTGTTCTATTTCTTTATTATACTTTCATTTTGTAGGCTTTGTCTGTTTGTTTCTGTCTGGAATGGGAGGTTATGACAAGCCAAAGAAAACATAAGAGAAGTTTAATAGAAATTCGCTGACTTTGAGTTCAGAAATACGGAAGCCCTAAGCGGACACGCATCCATATGTTTTATTTACTCAGTTTCCTGTGAGTAATTTCTGGTTGTTGTCTGGAGATCTCGACTTATTTATCTCGTTATCTCAAGATAATGAAGCTTGTGATAAGTGATAAAGGGATCATTTTCTGTCTATCTGGAAATCAACAGGATGGTCACTGTGATGTTACAGACCAGGACATGCCATGCTGTCATTGCCCGCATTAATGAGGTCAGTTAAGCCTGTTTCTATGTTTGTTTTGTGCTTTTGCAGCTCTAGAGATACGAGTTATTATAATCTGACGTTACAGTTGCGCAGATAACAACGCTGCAGAGGACTTTTATTTTAAAATATTTTTTTACAGATATGTCCGCCCAAATGGAAGAATCTTTTGTTCTACGTCATTTTACAGTATAAAACACCACAAGCTGTAATTAAAAAAACTTGAAACATGTTCTTTCTTAGACAGTGAATTCACACAATTATGTTCCAATCAGACACAATACACCTACATTATTATTAGTAGTAATCGGAAGCTGCATATTAAACAGAATAAGTAAACTAAAATTAGACAATTGACCCTTCGCTAGGCCCCTCCCTTTAACGGCCACTGTCCAATCCTACGTTAGCAACTGTAACTAGGCGCGGGAGTCCTGTCAAGCTTTCAGGTGCCTTAACGGTGTGCATTTTGGAATCTGGAAGTCCGACTGGAGATTTCCTCAAGAGGAGAGATGTCGGACATGGATAATAAATTGCGGGAAACTGCACTCGCAGCGCAGTCCATCTTATATCAACAAAAACTCCTTCATTTATGCTCCAACTCCTGTGAGGAGTTTTTCACTGGTTATAAAACAGACTGAACTTAATTCTAATGACTCTATATGACCTACAAAAGCAAACCAGAGCATCAGCAACAAGATTGATTATTTCTATATAGTTATTTTTAATGTCTGAAACTGCTGGTGGGGAGTAGGCGTCAGACGAAGCGATTAACTGCATGCCACCTTTGTTTACATTTTCCAGGGAAAACATTTAAAGTGAGAGATACATGTGACTGTTAAATAAAGCAGGATGAGATTTTTTATTAAAAACGACCACTTAAGCACAGACAGGACAAAATCTGCAAAGAGATAAGAAGTGCAGCTTTGTCCACAGGGGGCGCCAAAATCAACAAGAAATGAAAGTTTCTCACAGGAGCTTTAAACAAAATGAAAAAGTGGGATAATTTAGTTTTGCTAGCAATGGGCTAAAACATATCAGATAATGAAATTTATAGGGAGTCAAAACTAAACATTTGCTTAAAATAAAACAACATTTTGACTTGACCCTGCTGTAAAGTATTGAATAATCTGCCGCCCGCCGCAGCAGACTTAGCTCTTAAAGTGGACAGGAGCGCATTCATTAAGTTGAAGTGTTGCCTTTCCTTCTCCTAGCGGCGAGAGAAAGTGTGCAGGAGTCTACTGGTTTTAACCCTGCAGAGGTGGTGTTCGGACACGCTATACGTGGTTCCCTTCGTTTGCTCAGAGAAAAGTATTTGTCCGACAGTTCCAGTTCCAGTGTGTTGGATTATGTGAGTAACTTTAGAGAGAGGCTGCACAAAGCCTGTGAAGCCGCACGCAGCGCTCTGACTGCATCTCAGGGGGAGATGAAAAAGAAATGACAAAAAATCTATTAAGAGAAATTTTCAGGTTGGTGACAGGGTGTATGTTATTGAGGGAAAAATAAGTGACAGACTATGTTGGTGGGACCCAGACCGCAGGAGGCAGGCTCAAGTAAATACGTTGAAACCATATTTCACCTGCAGTGACACTGTTGTTCCCCCCTCTGTCACCCCGTCCACAGTGACCACAGTCTCATCTGCGTCCATCGTTCCTCCAGACTCCTCCTGTGAAAATAATGGTTCTGGTTAACGGCTGCAAAATTCTTGAATCCTAACAGATTTGCCAGTTCATTTGCAGCATTTGACTGGTTCGGCCCAGGCAGACATAATTACATTGATTAAACATAATCCCAGTTTCAACCCAGCCCCAGGTTCAACTCCCGCCCTCGGCCCTTTGCCGCGTGTCATCCCCACTCTCTTCTCCAGTTTCACATTATCCATTATCCATCATCCTCTCTCAATAAGGCATAAAAGTAAAATAAATAAAATAAAATAAAATCCCAGTTTGTTCTCATACACCCTGTCCCGCTCCACCGTTCTCTGTCATGAGGTCGATTATCTGTTGGAGAACGGACTTGCCGTCCCCAGCTTCAGCGCTTGGAGTTCTCCTTGCCTGCTTGTGCCAAAATCAGACCAAACCCCACGTTTCTGTACACATTTTAGGAAAGTTAATAATGTAACCAAAGCTTCATATCCTCTGTCTAGGATGGAAGATGTTGACAGAGTCGGTTCGGCCACTTTTGTCACAAAACTGGACCTGCTAAAAGGGTACTGGCAAGTCCTGTTAACCCCTCGTGCTTCAGAGATTTCCGCTTTTGTCACCCAGGTCAGTTTCCTCCAATATACTGTCATGCCCTTCGGTCTTCGTAATGCACCTGCTACATTCCAGCGGCTTATGCACACTGTTTTAGCTGAGGTAAAAAACTGTGAGGTTTGTCTTGACGATGTCGTTGCCTACTCAGACACGTGGTCTGAGCACATGAGAACACTTAAGGTGACTTTTGAGAGGTTAAAGGAGGCCAACCTTACTCTAAACTTGGCTAAGTGTGAGTTTGGCAGAGCCACTCTCGCCATCTCGGTGAGCAGGTTGTTCAGGGTCAGGTGCGCCCACTGGATGCTAAAATCCAAGCCATCATAGAGTATCCTGCACCCCAGACCAGGCGAGAGCTCTGCCGTTTCCTGGGGCTGACCGGGTACTATCGTGGTTTCTGTAGACACTTTGCTGATGTGGTTGCCCCTCTCACTAGCTTGACCAGCGTAAAGAAATCTTTTGCCTGGTCCCCTGCTTGTCAAAGGGCTTTTGAGTCCTGTAAAGCTCTCCTCTGCAGCACAACTGTCCTTGCAGCTCCAAACTTCGCCCGTCCGTTTACTCTGGAGGTGGATGCAAGTGACAGCGGAGCAGGTGCTGTGTTGCTGCAGGAGAACGAGAAAGGTATAGATCATCCCATTTGTTATTTTTTAAACACGTTCAGTTCACCTCAGGCTCATTATAGCACCACTGAGAAAGAGGCACTCTCATTACTGGTTGCCTTACAGTATTGTGAGGTATACCTTGGTTCGAGGAGTAGTAGTGAACCCAAAACTACTCTAATACGTTACTTTTCTCAAGAGGCAACGCAGTAACGTAAGGAGTTACTTTTAAAAGCAACCTTACCCAACACTGGTTCCTATTGTTTGCATGAGTGATGATATTGACTCGAGGAGTTCGTGGCACCAGATGAAGGAGGAAAGAGGAACTTTACTTCGGACAGTTGAGCAGCAGCAGCTGATTCCAGCCAATAACAGGGGTCAGAGGAGGAGGCCGCAGGAGCGAGCAGAGCTCTCAAGAAAAGAGAGAGAGAAAGAGAGCCTTCTGTTAATGAGCTGTTGGCTTTAATTGGACCTGCTGGTCCTGTGTTGTTGAGATACAGCTGCAGCGGTTTTTTTGTATTGCTGTTTGCTACGTAATCTTTGCTTCTCCTAAAGTCACACTGGTCATGAGTTCAGTTTTCTTATGATTTGGCACTTTATAAATATACATTAATTGATTGATTCTTCTTTTGATTTAGAAGATGAAGTTCAGGATACAGATTCTTTAATGAGGTGTAAACTCTGTCTCCTTCAAAGCTTCATTATGGTTTAATGCTGTACCCTGTTTGTGAGTTAGAATGTTGCACGCCGCTGAGACCGCGTTTCTGGGAGAGGATTTTTTAGACGACAGGACCTATTATCCGGACTACAGCAGGAAGGCATACAGTAGGTGAACAGGAAGTATTCGCCTAACAGACTGCATTCATCACAATAATTGACCTGCTCGTGATTCACAGCATGACAGCTTTGAAATGTAGGAAATAAATACTTTGAACGTTCCTGCAGTTATGTCAGTTACTGCAGAGCTTTTTGTCAGAGACAAAGTTGGCAGCAAAGACACAAACAGGAAGTGTGTTGCATTTCAGAATCTCTCAGTGGGTATAAAAGTCCTAATTGTGCCTGAATGAACACACACTGTTTGACACTTTGTTGCTTCACCGCTGGAGCTGCTGAGGTTTGTTTATATTCCTGATCTGAGTCATTTGCACTTGACAAGGTTTCATTTCGTCCTTTGTTTTTGTGATCAACATGTTTTATTGTTTTTGTGGAGCAATACAGTAAGAACATTACAAACACAGACAGACATTAATGACAATAACAGTGCAGCACACACAATTAGCAGCTGCAGACAGTAAAAGAAGAAACAATTACTAGATAAAAATAGTGACATAAAATGTAAGTTTGAATAAGTAATGACAATGATAGATTTGACAAGAGACAGACACACTCAGGAGTATACATAGTTTCATTTAAAGGGGAAAAAAGAATTAGATACGTAAATAGATCAGCAAGACAAAACAAAGTAGAATAAGAACACCCTCAAACTATTAAATACAGCCGGGGTGAGAAAGCCCTTTTTTAAGATGGTTCCTATTAACTCCTGCCGTCGTGCACTCAAGGGACGCTATAGATTGGTAATGCGCCATCCAGCAGTCAAGCACTGAAAGACTAGGGCAGAACCACAGTGTCAGTATGGTCGTTTTCACTGCTGTGAGGCCAGCAGTAGTCTACGATGATTTAAGGTAAGGGAGAGAGGCGACTCATCAATGAGCAGACAGAGACAAGGATTGGGCACCACTGGGTGTCCTAGGAGCTCAGAGTACTGACAGAACCCGGGTCCAAAAACCTCTGATAAGTGAGCATTCCCAAAATGTGTGCGTTGTTGTGCCTAGCACTTGATCCTGGCAGTGGGTACAGTTGGGACTCGGGAGAAGTTTCATTTTAAAACATTTAATAGGTGTAGCATAGGCCCTGTTAGTTTCCTATACTTTTTCGACGGCCAGTGACGTGAGTGAACAGTCAAGTAAAGAGTTAAATGCATGTTACTGTTCAGCTTTTGTCTTTTGTTTTAGATTTGCATGTTAGTTCAGCTTAAAGGTGTCGGAGATGCAAAAACTGTCAAAAATAGTGAAATAAAAACATCCAAACTAAGACAAGTGAGTTCCAGCCTGCCGGCTCTTTCTCTGTTTACTTTGAACTGCCTCCTTGTTTCCCACCAGTGAATGTTAACTCGCCTGTCTCCAGCCTCTTGTATTGCAGTAGTTTCTCCACATTGCTACAAACAGCTACTACAGGAGCGCTCAAGAAAATTCATATGAAGAAATTGGAGACATTTTAATTTACACAATTTATTTTTAAGAAAGAAGTTGGTGGAATTCAATTTGTAATTCTGCAAGAAAACCTCAACACAAGCCAACAGTGATGGCAGTATTGCTACAAAAACATCATTTAAAAGTTTGTTTTTTTGGAGCCTGAAGTGACCATATTTGTTGCACACTGTGGATATGCATTGAAACACCTCTATCTTTGTTAACAGGCCTGAAACATCCTGAGCTTTATCATCTACGTGTCTCTGACAAATTTTTGAGATAATCGAGACTGTTATGGTTAAAGAAAAGTCATATTGTCCTAAAATCAGTGCTGTATTTAGATCACATTTAATCACCTGAGGGAGTAAAAATTTTAAAGTTTTTAGTAAAAAATTTATTTAAACGCGGAACAGAGTGCAGGACAAAGACGAGGATAAGGAAACAAAGGTGCTTCTGAAGGAGATGAAAATGGATAATATTGAAAAAAGCTGAACAGCAAGATGGATGGTGCTTTATGGATCACTGGAAAAGATCTTGAATGGACAACTTAAGACGTTTGTTAAAGAGATTCAGGAAAACATTGATTTAGGAATCAGCACTTTGAAATCACACTTGGATCAGCTGGAAGATAAAATCCAATCAAGCAACTCAGGCTCCCCCAACAGACTCGACCCTGATGTGTCGATCGTCATTACGGGTTTGCCAGAAGAAAACAAAAGCGTAGCCCAAAAAGTGAGAGAAGTGTTGGAAGACGGCTGTGTGCAATGCAGTGACCAATGATCATAAATCAAGAGAGAAGTAGGCTTATTTTCTCATAGATTTTTATACAATCAGACCTTCCTTGCAACCTATTCAGTCGCCCCCTACTGGCCATCTCTTTTTAATGTTTCTCATGTGTCTCACACACACAGAGCTTTCCGTTTTTGTGCCCCTACACTGTGGAACTCACTGCCTCTTGATACCAACACAGCAAGCTCTCTCAGTCCTATATGTAACTTTCAGAAAATCCTCATTCCTGGTGACACGGTCGGCCAGTCAACTTTCTTGTAAGCGCTCACGCGTAATCTCGCATGCATGAAGGATTGTCCAGGGTTTTTGCCGAAGACACACGAAACTGAGCATGACCGGCATCATGTTGTCCAAAATCAACACTGTTTGTCGTAATACCTAAGTTAGTATCATGTTAGCTGGCAAAGTTATTTGTCAAGCTAGACCAATGACTGTATGTAGATAGACGACGCGTATCTATCTGCTCCTACTGGACAAAAGAGTAGCCCCCGTGATAGGCACTGCCATCTTGCTATGGTGACGTCATTTGCGCAGTAGAGGTCAGAGGGTGAAGCGGCCGTAGCCACTTCCGCTAACCAAAACACACACTTAACTCATCGAAAAAAGCCAGTCAGCAGGGCGAGCTCAAAATGTTTTGGCTTCACTTTTAGGGAGCTATCATGTCATCCATCTTTTCAGGCTATGAGCTAAACTGACAACACTGACATACACACTGAGATGGTATTTTTGTTGTGTCATAACATTAGCGAGCATGCTAAGGTTTGCCAACTAGCTCTAACATCACTACACTGCATGGATTTGGCATATTGCTTCGTAACCAAACAGCAAATTATTCAATTACCAGCCAGATCAGCCCCGGGAGTCTGCGTGAGTTAGCTGATGTTAACACAACAGAATTTTTCTGTTTTGTCTGTGATAGCAGACAAGCTAAATGTAGCTTCTTGCCACCGCACGGCTTGCTGGCTAACATTGGCCTAGGCAGATAATGCAACGATATTGGCTCATATAAAACAGTCGGTAGTTATACACATTTACTTTGTTCTGCTACATAGTTTACAAAATCAAGCTGGTAAAGTTATTTGTCAAGCTAGATAACTGACATACACACTCAGATAGTATTTTGGTAGTCATAACGTTAGCGAGCATGCTAAGATAGCCAACTAGCTCTAACATAAATACACAGCATGACTCTGGCATTGTGCTTCGTAACCAAACGGCAAATTACGCTGGCGAACCAGCAAATAATCACAAGAATCAGCAAACGTTAGCCAGGCAGGGCAGAACGGCTGGAAAGAGCTGGGATGAAGCACTTGTGCTGTGAGAGAAAAAACGCTGCATGTGGGTTTTGTTTCTATGACAACAATAAGTTTTACTTACTACAGAGCTAACCACAAGCTTACAGCGCGTAGCAAGAAAGCCAGTTGTGGGTGATGATTCGCATGCCCTGCCAATGTTGACTCTAGTTTTCCCCCTGACATCGATCACATTCCTGTTTGGTCAGACGGGCTGCACGAGTTAAACTTATTTTTGTTTTTATTCTTGTGTGTAGTTTGTGTTGTTGTTGTGGGTGCCGGTCGTTTGTTGGCATCCATCTCCATTCACAGCTTGCACACTGTCTCGTTTGCACACTGTTGACTTTAGTGTTGTAGAATGAGCTCTCGGCAGAGGTACTCAAGAATGCACAGATACGTCACATCCTCTTGTTTCGCGGAAAAACGTCTCAAGTGCTTTACATAAAAATCAGCCCGCAGGTTGTTCAGGCCGATGGAGGAAGTTGGGGAATGTCTCGATTTTTCACTTCCTCTACTATCCCTTCACACATTGGCAAAAAAAAAAAAAGATTTCATTGATGAATATGTAAAATCTTCCATATAGCCCCTTTAAAAGTTGATCATTCAAATTTTAAACATGGTGACGTACGTTCATTGTTTAAGTGTTTGTTATATATTGCAAGAGCAGTGTACATGTTTTTCTTTATAGAACCATATATTTTAATGTATTTTGAATATATATTGTAAAAACTATATTCTTCAAATATATGGGTAAAAAAATGTAATAATGATAATTTAAGATGATCTGATTTTATGTTAATTAACATTTTGTTGTTTATCATTTATTTTATTTTAATCTTATCTCTTCTTAAATAATTCAGTTCATATTAAATCACATTTCTTATTTATTTGAAAGCTTTGCAATTACAGTTTGAAAATTTGGAATTTCACACCTTGAAAATGTATCCGTTGCCGTTGTTTCATACAAGTACTTGTAATTTTTCATTTATTATTCATTTATAGAAGATCATTTTATCATTGTTTTTACAATAGCTTTATCTCTGGTAATTATTTATCTTGTTAACTTTTTAAGGACATTTCTTACTTGTTGATTTCTAACATTTAATTAGATGTACAGTTTTTAATTCTTTAATTTTTATTTTTCTGCTCCTTATTTCTGTCTGTTTGTTCCTATGTACATCCGTACAAAGGGGGTGCTATATAAATCCATAAAGCTGAGTTAAAGGAAATCAGGTTTAAGAGGTTTCAGCATTGGATCAACTTTTCAAAGTTCATCCACTTCCTTTACACCGTCTATGACGCGGTCTGAGGAGATTTTTGTTCTGCATTCGCCCAGTGTTAATTAATTCATGAATATGTAGAAATCTATGAGTCAAATTTCATCTGTTCATTGATATATGACATAATGCTCAAATCTGGCTCTAATAAAGTGTCTCTTGTATTTTCATTGTGTTGCTTTAGCACAAGAGTGTATTTCATAGTCAACTTTGTACTGCTTTTTTTAACCAAAGAAAATACATGATAATGTGGTGGGCAGGCAGAAATGTACGCTCTCTATAGAAAACTGCCCTTTAACAAACAATCATGATGCAGAGACTGAAACAGGACATATACAGACCTAATGGTGAAATATTTTTCTATTACATGGAAAATTGTTGTTTTGCGGTCCACATCAAATAGTTTCATGGTTTAAGATAAAATCCCTTTGTGTGTGAGTGGGAGTGTGTCTGTGAGAAACAGCAGTAGAGATTGATTATATTAATTAAACCCAAAATAATCAATACATTCTCACCACCACCTTTTCTAACACAGCAGCCTGCTCAGTGGCTTCGTGCTGCAAGATATGACGATCAAGGTGTATCTCTACCGTCAATGTTGCACGTGCACAGCTCCACAGTCTAGTTTGCAATAATTAATTAGCAATGTTCGGTTAGACCATTGACTGTAAAGATGGACGATGCACCCTCTCCACCTCCTCTACCCAAAACACACCTTTAGCTTGTGGCCTAGACGTGTTGGAGCCGTCAGGTGGGCGCAGCCTGCAGCAGTACAGCTTCTTGTGTTGGTCTGAAGCTAATCTCTATTTACAGATTCTAGATAGAAATGTAGAATCTGTAAGCACGGACGTGGATTTCCGGGAAGGCAAGTCTTGTGTACTACGCTTATACTCCAAGTAATATTGACCAATCATGTATCAGCAGGCTGCAGCGTATGCAGGAAACACAGTCTGTGAGGAGAGCAAAAGCAGGTGGAAGGTAATCCGCCGTAATGACATCCCGGCTCCCATCAGCGTCATCTGATGATGATTTAGCTTCTTATTAATCTTTATAAACAGACATCTGCATGTAAGTTCAGCTGACAATCCGTTTTAGATCTAAAATTTAATTTGACATGATTTCCCTTGACGCTGTGTCATGACTTCCTCGAATGCGTCAGATTGATCCGACCTCCGTTCAACAAACGAGCATTGTAAACGTTTTCTTCTCTTCTTGAGGACAGACCTGACAAACCTTGAATCCTTACTTCTTACAAATCTGCATCATGATGTTGACATATCAGCAAAGGTAAGACCCGTTAACAACAAGTACATCACAAGAAAACAGTTTCTCTTTCTGTAACAATGACTGTAGTGTTAGTGTTAGTTACATCTCCTCTCGCTGTTCCTCCTCAGTCTATGGGTTAGACCTTCATAATAAAGCTGTCAAGTTAATGATACTAAGCAAGATACAGGGTAAGTCCATTTAAACTTTCACAAGTTTTAGCCGGGCAACAATAATTCACACCTGTTTAACTTAGTCTTTAGACAAAAATGTTTATTAGTTTTGGTCACATTTTAGTCATTTGTACCCACAGTTTCGGTCTAGTTTTAGTCAACGGAACTCAAAACATTTTAGTTCAGTTTTAGTCAATAAAAAGTCACATTTTAGTCATTCCTTTAGTCCAAACATTTTCTCTCTCGAGACCCCCAGTCTCCCTCGTCTCGTTTTTACCTGTTTGCTTCAGGTAACATTACAACTTTAAACGTCAGCTGATCAGAACGAGGCACTGAGAACGTTTGCATGCAAAAATAAATACATTAATTTCTAGTCTTATTTGCAGCAGCAGTGTTTGTTTACCACCGTAATAACTTTTATATATTCATCATCACTTCTCATTTCACACATACAGCTGATGATCGCTCCTTTTTGTGCAGAAGTAGCGTCAAATGACGTGTAAACTGTCCTGTTTTTCTGTCAGCACGCACAGAGCCTGAAGCAGAAAGCCTGAGTTAACAGAAAGTTCATAACCACCTTTAGAGACCTGTTATCTCTAACTGGTGCGTCAGGCTTTATTGAGCCAGCTTACTTAAAGAAAGCCTGGGTATGTGGAACTCACTTTGTGGTGCAGCCTCCGTTTTGCGTGGATGCCGTCATGTTGTTGTCAAGCTGCTGCTTTGGGACGTCATCACCTGTATGTCTGGGTCAGACATACAACTAATTCAACCAGTCACAGGAATGCATTGCCATTGACAGATTAGACGCTCAGTGGGGAAAATATCATGGATTTAAAATGTCCGACAGCCCACCACTAACATTTTAGTCCCGTCTTGTTAACGAAATTAACACTGGTAAGTGTTCTAACTGCATTAAGTGACTGAAGAAATAAATGTACGTGTGATAGAAAACCAACGTACACAGGAGAAAGATGTGATTATTGGTTTCACACAGGAATGTGTGTGTGTAATGTCCCCTAAGGAAGAATCTCCTTCTTCTTCGTTTGAACAAACTACTCACTTTGTCTGAATCCAGCACCAGTACTAATTTGAGACTCTTATAACCAGTTATAAACTCCTCAAAGTTGGTTAATGTTTAACCTTTAAATAAACAAAGTCAATGTTGTCATTGTTGGCATTTTGGAAACGTTGTGCTCTTGTGCGTTCTTTGTAGACACTGTTCACCGTCCTGTTCACTAAACTACATCTTTTAAAGTCTAATAAAAATGCAAACTTCAAAGGTCACTTGAGGTACAGTAAGTAAGAATAAAGGTTGCTGTGGTTTTTTCCGTCCCCTCGTGGCGTGACATTTGTTTGAGTGAGACAGAGCGTAGGTGTTGACCCTGTAAACAGTCATACAATGTCGTCCTAAAAAGAAGTCAGTGTGCTAAAAGTGGCTGCGGATGAATTTTCAGTTGATTTGCTGCTGCTCTTGACCTTTATGTTGCACAGTCATGATTCAATGATATTAATATCAAACACAGTTTAATGGAGCTTTCAAAGAGCTGGATTTGGTCTGGTCTCAGACTCTGATTGGACCTGGACGCACGTCTCTGGTGGCTGCCGGTTTGTGCTTCCGGAAGGTGTTTGTTTCACGGTGAGACTCGGCTGACCCCTTCAGCATCGGCATCAACACGCCACCAGCATCGAATCGCTGCTGCTCGGGTGAAACAAGGAGAAATAATCAGAGAGGAGCGAGAGGAGGGGGTGCAGATCCACGCGAGCATGAAATAACCCGATATTGTTACCAAATCTCACAAACAATTTCACATGAAATTTCTCCCACTCAGCCTCCTCCTATCTCTCATACCTACACCTCTCATTTTCTCCCGTCCCCTTTGTCTCTAACCATCCATCTCTTGTTCCTCTACTCATCTCTTCCCTCCTTCCTCTCCTGCTCTCTCTCCTTCCTCCCACCTCCCCTGAATATCTCCCTCTCCTCTCCAGGTTGCCCTCCGCCTCCTCCCGTCCTCCTCTCGTTACCATTTTATAGGCTTGTTAGTTCCACTTGAAATGCCAAATGACAAACAATCTAAACCCAGTGAGCCGCTACCTTGCTGCCCTCATAGAGCCGCCGAGTCTAAACAAACAGGATATGAGCTGAAACGCTCACACAATCCGCCCCCACCAGCCCACCATAAATCCTCATATAGGATTCAGACACTTAGACACACACACAAGCTGTGTAACGACAAACACAAAGTCATTTTTAACCTTTGAATTCACCGTGAGAAGAGGTTGTGAGCAGGCCGACACCAGCTTCTTGCAGCTTCAAATTTGACTGATCGTTCTTGTTGAAGTAGTTTTAAATATATATATTAATTTGTATGATTGAGGACATTCAGTGCAGTGTTTTAATGTGTTCCAACATTAAAATAATTATCCTGTGAAATAAAGAGTTGTCAAAGTATACAAATCACTGTCATCAAATGTCCAGATGAAGTCTTAAAGCCTCTGGAAATGTGGACTGAAAAGTAAACTTGTATATTTCATATCAAAGAGTCTTATTAAGCATAAATTACATCTGCGTTTATCTACATTTAGAAATATCAGAACAACTGTATGGCCGTGTCTGATCACATGTCCATCGACACCTCTCTGGCTCTGCTCTGAGGTTGGCTCTGAGGATACCAGACTTTCGATACAAGTGAAACTAAACGATACTCGATACCTGTTTGGTTACCACGGCAACAAAACTAGAAGTCATAGGAACAAAGCGATAGACGTCCATCACTGGGCAGTGGTCTGGAGCTCAGTCAAGTCTGCAGGTCAGAACTCAATGAAAACATGGCTGTCTGTCTGTCTGTGTCTCTCTGCTCTGCTGTCTGTCTCTCTGCTCTGCTGTCTTTCTCTCTGCTCTGCTGTCTTTGTCTCTGCTCTGCTGTCGGTCTGTCTGTCTGCTCTGTCTCTCTGTTGTCTGTCTCTGCTCTGCTGTCTGTCTCTCTGTTCTGCTGTCTTTCTCTCTGTTCTGCTGTCTGTCTGTCTCTCTGCTCTGCTGTCTCTCTCTCTGCTCTTCTCTCTGTGGCACAATCCCAATCTCCACACTCACGGACTCACAGACTTTGAGGCGCGTTCCTGGTAAGTGTGTGAGTGCTTAGTGCCGTCCCACTGTCAGATCACAGAGTGCCTGAGGGCTCTGATGCTGACTTTTCAATGCCAAATTATGGACTTTCCTTGAGTCCGCATATCTGCAAACTTCACACAGACTTTCCTGTGCGACTTTCCCAGAGTTCATAGCAAACTTGGTGACCTATACAAACGTGATTGTCCAGCCCAGTCCCCCGTTAATGTAAACAAATGTTCATGATAAAGTTTGGACAAATAAAAAAATAATCAATGTAAACAATGCGAGCATGGACAGTGACGGCAAATAGGTTTGTCTTTAAGTGACAACGATTAAATATTCACAAATGATTAACATTAATGCCTTTCTGACTTTTGATACTTTGTTAAATAAAGCTTATCTTATCTTAAAATATGTAAACACTGTAAGACACACAAATACATGCTGCAGGTCGGCTTTTTACTTATTAGATTTAGTGGCCCGTCTGGTTTCCAGGCAACATGTGATGCCATGACAGTGTGTCCCATTCCTTATATTTATGCAGTTCTCAAACCCTGACGCCATTAAAGTCTGCAAGTGTTCATTGCTTAGGCTTTAGGGTGGAGATTGGGATTGGGCTTGTCTGTCTCTCTTCTCTCTGTCTGTCTGCAACAGACACTAACTACGCTACGTAACTTTTGCTTCTTTATGAGACGTGTCATAAAACATCTTCATTAGCTGTCCTGAGTGAGAACAGTCCACTGTGTTGTTGCTGTATGTCAGGTTAATTTTTGCAGCTATTTTAGATTTTGTTCTTTCCCAAAAACGTTTATTAGTTTGAGTCACATTTTAGTCATTTTCACAGTTTAAAGTCATCTCATTTTAGTCCTTACTTTTAATCAGAAAGTTTTCTCTCTTTAATCTAATTCAATTAGCCTAACACAGGTTCAATCTGCTGTAAAGCGCCGTCCTTTCATTCATTATGTTCTGACGATGTTCTCCACCGGGTCACGTAGATCCTCAGCTCAGGTTTTATTTACCAGTGGAATCTTCTGGAACGTAACGTTGTGCGTGTAAAGACACAGAACAAAGCTCACTCATTTTCCTTCCTTGGAGCACTTTTGGTAGCAGACCGGGAACACCCCACAAGAGCTGCAGGTTTGGAGATGCTCTGACCCAGTCGTCTAGCCACCACAGTTTGGCCCTTGTCAAAGTCTCTCACATCCTTACACTTGCCCGTTTTTCCTGCTGCCTCACATATCCCAGGCCATTGTAATGAGGTGATCAATGTTATTCACTTCACGTGTTAGTGGTCATAATGTTATGGCTGATCGGTGTTTGCAGCAGCAGTGTTGGTTTTTATTGTAAAACTTTTATTTACTCATCAACGCTTCTCATCTCAACAGTCTGACTGAAGCAGACAGCTGGTGATCGCTCTTTGTGCAGAAGAAGTGTCAAATAACGCTCAACACGCCCCTTTTTCTTTCAGAGCCTGAAGCAGAAGTTAACAGAGAAAGTTCATAACCACCTTTAGATACCTGTTATCTCTAACTGGTGCTTGAGGCTTTGTTGAGCCAGCTTATGTAAAGAAAGCCTGGCTATGTTCAACTGGATGCTGTCGTGTTGTTGTCAAGCTGCCGCTTTGGGACGTCATCACCTGTATGTCTGGGTCCGATTCAGAGGGATCTGCACACGCTCCTCAACCAGTGACAGAAAGCATTGCTTGTGTTTTGACAGATTAGACGCTCAGTGGGGAAAATATCATGGATTTTAAATGTCCAACAGCCCACCACTAACATTTTAGTCTCGTCTCGTTAACGAAAACATACGTGTCATCAGAGTTTTTGTTATTAACAATCTATTTTTAGCTAGTCAATGTCTCGTCTTCCTCATTGAAAAAAGGTCGTTGACAAACATTTATTGTCATGATTTTTGTTAACGAAATGAACACTGCTGTATGAGAGCTCCAGGTGTGACGGAGGGCGGAGCAGACACACACAGTCGACTTCGGAGGAGGAAAAGCACAGGTGTTAATAGAAGCATTAATGATGGCTGCATTCCATTTAGCTGCTTCACTTTCATGGTCCTGGTTGTGTGCATGCTGACTGCCTGTCATGGTTTTCTCAGACACCTGAATAGAACAGAACCATTGTTAAAGTTATTATTAACACCTGTGCTTTTCCTCCTGTTGGATGTAAAAATGTCCGCTGTGAAATAAGCCCATAAAAACTAAACCCTGTACCCTCCTGCGAGGTCGTACGGAGGTGTAGGCGTGTTAATTTGTGGTTTAGAGCGTAACCGCTGTGAAACGATCAGAAAATAATGTCTAATCGCTCTGTTTCAATGCTTTAGATAGATAGATGTACTTTATTGATCCCAAACTGGAGAATTGTGGAAATTTACATAACAACGCTTACTCTCCTCACTTCCTGTCTTGTCACTCGACCTCAGCTGCTCTCTCTCTTTTGCTCGCGACAGCTTTAAGTTGAAAATCTGACCATAGATCAGTTGTTTTTTAAATGCTTCGGTCCCTGTCGGTATCAAACGTACATGTAACGGAGACGGCTTCATTTTGAAACACATACACGTCTGCACACAAGCATGGCCGTCAGTGTGGTGCAGCTGTGTATGTTTGTGTCGTCAGAGAATATTAATTTATTTTATTCCACTTTTCGATTAAAGGAAAAACAACAGGGCGGATCCTCCCCATTGTTCATGTTTGGAAAAACAGATGGATATTTATTTCATTCAGTTGTTGTTTGAGAAAGACAAGCAGTGGAGCCTTTGAATATCAACGTCAAACGTAATTTACGATTAATAACAGAGATGCTCCGCTGGGGGTTGATGGTAAGTAGTTTTAATATCAGGCAGGGACCATGAGATCAACATATCATGTTTCCACTGAGAGATAATTTAATATTCACCATCAGTTTGTAATTAATTAGGCTGCTAAAGAACTTGATATTGTTTGTGTTCGTATTTTCTATGTTGCCATTTGAAACTTTACAATCAGCCCATCTACTTATATTGCACAGTATACTGCCCAGTGGTGTTACAGTTAGCGTTTAAGAAGAGCGAAACCAGACAGTCAGCAAGCCGAGCAGAAGCACATCGGAAGCTGCCTGGATGGAAAGACAAACAAATGCAAGAGAGAGAAGAGAGGAAGCAGTAATGTTTAAATTTCATAAGCATGTGACGTCTTCTAAACACTGACCTTTGAGCGACAGCCACACAATCTCGCTCCCACCTCGTCAAATACAGCAGCTCGGTTAGGCAGGGCCGGCCCGTGGCATAGGCAGTGTAGGCGAATGCTCATCACACACCCCCACAATCAGCACCACCTCAGCTAACTGTATATGTTCACTACACTATAATAAGGGATATCAGCCTATAAAAGAAAACAAAAAATATTGCATATTTTATTGAAAACCACACTGCAAATATGATCGGAAAAAACCTTGACGCTGAAAGGTGTACACGTGTGTTAGGATTGTTCTAGAAGTGATTTGAAGCCTCTAGCTCCGACTGTTCATGAACTATGCCCAGTCTTTTTGCCAGGAATTGTCTTTCTTTCCCTGCTGGGGCATTTCCTTTCCAGGCGCAGAGTCGTCAGATTTTACGTCCACACCGTCTCCAAGCCTCGGCTGTGTTGTACCTCTATTTTTCTCTTTATATAAAAACTAAACTAAGGAAAACTTCTCTCGTCTCTCTGTCGTCTCGCTTTGCTCTGTTACTCCTCCGTTACTCCTTCATATCACTGAATAAAACACAGGCTGATGGCACCTACTGGAGCCAATCAAAGTGTCTGATTCGGCAACATGACTCTCTAAATCAACAATTAAGTTGATCTAGAAACATACAGAGTGAATGAGCAATGAGCCAGGCAAAGAGAGGGGACGATGCATATGTTTTACAACTTTACGCTTTAGCTTACTAACGAATCGAAAGTTTGCACGTAAGTAAGCATGGGCTTGTTGAAAAGCTCTGTTTCTCTAGTTTATGTCTCTCTGTCAAACCATCAAAGAGTTATGACGCTCTGAAGACGACATGGAATTCTGAGGGTTAATAGATTATAATTTGTTATGTCAGACCTTATTTATACTTTATTTATTATTCGCTTTATGTCGCTTGTTTTGTAATATGTTTTTTCTTTTGTTGTTTTCTATCTAAAGCAAAAGAAAGTCTCAGTTTCTGTGAGTGTTTGAACATTGGTATGGGATTGACTACGGGGGGGCACCAGCTGAAATCTTGCCTAGGGCACCAAGTTGGTCAGGGCCTGCTCTGCGGTTAGGATTAAACTTCCAAAAGAAACGTACCGTTTGCTGGTACTGGCAGATTTGAACCCAAAAGCACGACAATGAGAGAGTCAGAGTGGTAAGGAGAGTTCACTTTACTTGGTCAAACAGGCAAACAAATCCAAAACCAGGTGAAGTCAGTCAGAACAGGCATGGCAGATCAACAAACTAGGAACCGCTGGACAGCTTGGCAGTAACACACAAGACAATCTGGCAGGGACCAAGTGAAAGGGGAGCGGTATATACACTCATGGACTAATGAGGGAATGAGCTGCAGGTGAGGAGATTGAGCTGATTGCCAGGCCTGAGAAAGTGGCAGGACCTGAAGTGACAGGAGAGTTAGTGATAATGCAGAACAGTTTGGTTTGTGTTCACACTGCAGCTTTTACCAGCGGACCAAAAGCTTTGATGAGCAGGGAAACTGCTCTCTGATTGGTCAGACAGCACACTGATCAATCACCCTCAACACGATCGTGGACTTTAGTGTTTTGTTGTCGTTTTTTTTTTTCTTTTTACTGTTAACCGACGTTGTTCCACAGATCGATCAGCTCCTTTAGTTTTCACTGAACACTTTGAACACCTCCGTATTCTTGTGCGTTTCATCAAGCATTTGAGAAATTGTTTGATCAGCCCAAATTTATATTACCTTGTCGCTCCCCCTCGTCTGTCCTCTCCTCATCCTGCTGCCTGGCTGCGTGGCTGTCTCTGCCAGTGTCAGCACCCGTTAACAACCCACAATGCACTGTGTTTTGGTTTGCTTCCTGTATTTGGTCCTACATAAACTTAAAGACTTTAAGTCCGTTTATGTTCACACCAGAATCAAACCGGACCGTGGTTTGTTTGGAAACAGAGTTTCATCCCAGCATGCACACCACCTAAACGAAGCGCACTCAGGGGACAAACGCTCCAGGGTTCGGTTCAGTCTGACTTAACAAGGCTGGTGTGAACCCGCCCTAAGACTGTTGAATTTGTGACAATAAATTCGTCATGTTAGTTATTATAAATAAGCAAAAATTGGTTAGACTTCCAAAATATAGATTTTCAATTAGCAATAACAAATCAAGTCCTTTTTGACTTTCAAAATAAAGCATTCTAGTTTTGCGATAATAAATATGAAACATCTGGTTGAACCTTCAAAATAAAGCTTACTGAGAAACAGTTTATGAGTTTTGGACAGGCACTTATAATTAAACATGTTTAACGTGTTTAGGCAGGAAAACCACTTATCTCTATTTAGGAAAAATTGATGAGAGAGAACAAAAAGAGCAAGCGCTGTTAATGTGAATAAAGCAGTGAAACAGAGAATTAAGATGTTATTTTCTGATTGTTTCACAGCAGTTAAACAACAAACTAACACGCATACATCTACACCAGTTTTTATAGGCAGAAGTCGACTGTGCGTGTGTCTGTCTGCTCCGCCCTCCGTCACACCTGGAGCTCTGATACAGCAACGACACAGCGGACTGTTCTCATTCACAGAACGGCACATGAAGACGTTTGGTGAAGTCCCTTTAACGTCTCAGAATGATGCAAAAGTTATGATAGTGTCTGTTGCAGATAGACAGACACCAGCTCACACTTCTCCTGGATGATGATGAGTGATGATTCAGAGGGAATATTTGAATGTGGAAAATCCTGCTCATTAAGCCTTTCATTACTGTTAACAGTCTGTCAGATGAGCTGGTCTCTGAAAAAGCTCTGTGTGAAGGTGGGAAATTACGACTTTTTTTACTAGTCTTTTATCAAAGTTTGAAATTCTGGTATCTTGACGACCCAACCGACAAACATTAGGTAACTTTTAAATAAGTCGACACTGACTTTGTTTCACGCAGGAATCGATTCTCCGTTCTCCTAAATGAAAGTCCAGTGTTACAGGATTTATATGGAACTTTAAACAGTATACAAATCAGCATTCGTACAGGTTTACATGATTAAAGGAGTAAAACAATAAAAACAGTCACACAAAATGTAATACGATGTCAAAGCAAAAACAGTAGAGTAATTTAGGATTTAATGTTGTATCATCTTGAAGGATGCAGTAACATGAGTCCAGCACTCAGTTAGAGGTGGTTTTAAATGTTGGATTGCAAATATTATTAAAAAAATCCAGAGAAACAAACATAATAACCTCTGTGAACCATAAAAACATGTGACACTGCGGCTCCAACACACACAGTTCTTTATCAAACATCTGCTGTTGCCGTGTCTCTCTGTTGGCTCTGAGCCTCGCTGAGTGACTGTTCCATGCTACTATCAGAGCCATCACCACCCTGCGTGTGTGTGTGTGTGTGTGGGTGTGTGTTGGAAGTGTGTGTTTGTTTTCTGTGGCGAAGGGGAGGGGGGTCGAAGGGTGAACAAACATGTCCTTTTGAGTCAGTGGTTGCAGAGCTAATATTGACCAGCACGCTCGGCGACATGCAGCAGGTCAAATTAAGCACAGTAGCGACGGTCATAGAGCACAAAGAGCCAATGAGACGCCTTATCACCTGAATTATCCTCCTCTTGTCGGGGGGCGAGGGAGGTGGATGTTGCACAGGCACAGTGAAAGCTGCAGCTGTGCAGCAGGTATATTCATATATTTGATCTCTATGTTGTCTTTTAAAGGGAACTAATTTAATTTAAGGTGCTTCTTCTTTTCCACCACCCTCATGTAAAGATAAGAAGAACTGGAAAAGGGATTATGGCGTCATGTGGTAGCTAACAGAAGACATGCTGCTCGCTGCTACTTTTTCTTTGAGTCACTTGTGAAACAAAATCCCTTAAAAATGTGTTGAAACATCTGTTACTTAAAAATAAGATGTGACAGGAGAATTCTGGTAATATGAAACCCTGGCACTTTCTGAAACTAAACTAATATGTAGATGAGACTGGGGTTGGCTGTCACAGTGCTTATTACAGCCAAACAATAAGACGTTGTTTCATTATATTCATAGCAAACATCTGGCCTTAAAGCAGCAGTAGGTAAGATGGAGCAGAAAGTGGACTTTGCTTCAGAATTTGAAAGACAGCAACTGTTGGAAAAATTAGAGCCTGTATAACCATCCTGAGGGTGAAAGTGAACTATATTACCAGAATGAAAAACGTATAACCTGTGTGAAGGACATGTATAAAGTAGAATGAATCCAGTACAATATTTGAAATCAACATGCTAAAACATATATCAAGTAGAATGTTTGAAATGTGCTTCATGCTAAAAAGTGTTTGTTTTACTGATTTTTAAAAATACACTCTGACCTCTGGTCAGAGATTACTGTGTCACAAGTCAGCTGGTTTCCTGACAATAGCAGTGTTTTTTAGACAAGTAGAAACCAGACAACACCGAAACCAAACAGCTAATGGCTAAAAGGTCAGTTTCGTTGACACAGTTAAAAATAATCCGAGACGAGATGTTATATTAAAAAATTGGATTTTGTGTGCATCTATGAGCCCGCATCAGGCGGGGCGTCCTTAGGGATCATGCTTTGTGAATGCTTATTCAGTCTTTATTGCCCGGGCTTAGATTCTGGTTGTTGTTTGGAGAGGCCCACAACCTCCAGGTCCCTCTCTCTCCGCGGTGCTTCAGTCCTGCCTCCAAAGCCCCTTCCTTTGCTTCCTTTTCCACTCTAAATACATTTTTGTAATTAAAGATAATAACTAAAGTTTTTGTTTTTCATATTTAAAATGTTTTGGCACGGCTCTGTACGCTGTGTCATATCCTGCTGTGGTTTATAATAAACTAGTGTCCCTGATCATTTAAATGCACTCTGCTGCGCTCTAGGTTTAGTATGCATCTGCACAACAAGTCCCATGAGTGGATTTATTGAGCTCATTATCATTGCTCATTGAACAGTTTCAGCAAGACGTGTCTCAATACAGAGAGACAAACAGATAGTTGAAGCAGATGGCAAAGAGGCAGGTAAGATCTGTGAAATCAAAAGAGCAAAAGGAAGAGGTGCAGAAACACACAAACCTGTCTGTCAGCAGGTTGTGACAAAAGTCCAGGAAATAAGAGATGGAAAAATGTACATGGACAAGAAGTTCCTTTATTTTCGGCCAGTCAGCATAGATGTAAACTAATGTACCGTGTCTGTCCGAATATAAGACCCTGCTTATAAGGCTGTGTAATTGACAGACAAAAATATTGTAAATTGAGGGAATTGAGGTTTTGAATAGCAATTCGTGCCGCAACACAAAAGCCTTTAAAGAAAGCAGGACAAGAGTTTTTGTAAAAAATCACAACTTTAGCATGTAAAGGACAAAATCAGCAAAGAGATAGGAGGTACGGCTTTGTCCACAGGGGGCGCCAAAGTCAACACAAACTGAAAGTTCCTCACAGGAGAAAAAAAACCTGTGTGAAACCTGGCGTTCACAGAGCTGAGAAGCCTGGGGATTACTCCAACATACTTTTACCTACAGATTTGAAACTTCACCTACATTTAGTATGGACATCCAACATTGTAAAATTAGATGTCTTTAAATGTGAAACAGTATAATACCACCTCTTCACTAAATTTTCTCACCATTCCTTTAAATCTCCAATAACATTTTTTAAAATCTTTTTCGACACTTTATGGTTTTTAAGTTCAATATGCGCTCTCTTTTATCTCTGTTGTTGGTCTCTACCAACTTTTGAGGGAAATATCTGTCTTTTAGCTGCTAGATCCTCCACTACCCTTTTTAAATGTGGCTCTTAATTATTGACAACTAAGTCTTCTGAAGACCTTAACCTTAAAGGAGCAATTCGCCCCTGGAAAAGCCACTGTCAGTCAAAGCTGGTGTTCTCTCTTAATTTGTAAACTTGCTGGTCACTAATTTTATCAAAAGTATAAAAAGTAATATATTTCCCTTTGAAATGTTGCAGAGCAGAAGTAGGAAGTTGCATAAAATGTATAAAATGAAAAGTGTTGTAGCTACTTGAGTTAATTTACTTTTGCACCACTGACTGCCTTCCTTCTCCAAACTCCTCACCACTCTCCACTTCTCTCCCCCTCTTCAAATCTCGTTTGCAATTCTGTTTTTTTTTTCAGTTTTATAAATTGGGTTTCATTTACTCTTGTAAATTTCATTTACTCAAGCATAATAAACATTTTTAACCAAATGATGAGTAATAACAGGAAAATGCATAGCTTTCTGAGAAATAAGGGAACAGACTTATTGCCTTTATCGTACGCGAATAGATTATGCTGCTGTGTGTCGCAACCCCCCCCAAAGGCCCATTCTGAGTCAGGACAAACCCCTGTTTCCGTTTTTCACAGTTTACAGAGAGCAGGAGGAGCTGAAAACCCAGCTCAGCGTCCAGCTCTCACGCAATACAGACCTTCAGAAAAAACTGCAGGCAGACAGGGAGGACCACCAGCCTCCAAAACGGAACAGAGCGAGGCGCTTGGAGACTCAGGAAGAGCAGCAGCCCATGGAGACCAACACCTGTGAGACTGCTGGAACTTCGGGAACTGAGGAACCCATGCAGATCCAACTCGCTGAGGAGAAGGCCGGAGTGTCTGGAGTGCAGCCTCAGAAGGGAACGCCAAGGCAGCCCTCTCAGTGGAAGCAAACCAGATACTTTCTTGGGTTGAGGAAGCCTGAGAGGCGGAAGAAGCAGTAACATCTTCCCCAGTTCCACAGTTTAATTGTACTCTCTTCTTCACCTTAATTCACGTTTTAATTCACAAACTACTTTAATCTGATCACTTTGCTTTGCTTCAGTCCCACAAACACACCTGCACCTCTGCTCTCTGCACAGCTTCTGGCCCCGCCCCCTCTTTCTGTCTGTCTCTGTCTGCTTTGTTGACTGTCTTCATCAGCAGTCTGTTTAAGTCACATTATAGAAATATTTTCTCTCGCAATTCAGTTCTCACAGCACGTGATCCGCGTGTGCACGAGGGACGGTATTAATGACGTAAACGATCGATCGTTACCGAATGACATCTGCACCTTTTATAAGCTTTATAAGCGACAATCAATGCATTTACCACAGGGACATACGGAGATACACAGTAGGAGGGTTTACATTGCGTTACAGAACTGCATATGATTGTGTGCGGACAGCGAGCGTCCTGATGTGCTGCTACTCCTGTCACTGTTTCAGTGCTCTTCCTCAACAAGGAGAGCGGGCGAACGACCGTTCATTTGGAGCGGAGTCGTTTAATTTCACAGAAAACCGAAGCAGCGGCGGCACCGCAGGAAAAGGTATGTAGCGGAAACACTGCCGGTGGTAACTCAGTTCACATCGACAGTAAATACAAATAACTTTTGTCTTGTCCAGAGAACCATCTAGCATGGCTTTGCCATTTAATAGTTTGTTTCTGCATGCTATCCACAAGATTGCTGCTGCACCGCTTCCTGATTTCTCAAACTACGGGGCGGGCGGAGGGTCGCGTGCGTTAATCACGCGTTAAAATAATTAGTGCCGTTAAAGGGAATGTGCGTTAAAGTGTTATTAACGCGTTCACTTTGACAGCCCTAGTATGTATATATAAATTAAAAGAAAAGAAAAAAGTTACCATGACAATGACTGAGGGAAGTTAATGGAGCAGCGCCTGCGAGCTATTTCAGGCAGCCAAGTCGAGCTGCACCTTCATAAACACTTGATATGTCTCCTTAACACATTTACATTAGAATCAGATCCGGGGTTTATTGAAAAGTAGGTCTACACATACAAGGAATTGTTTTGCTGTTTTGGTGCAGAACAATTAGAATTGTCAGGGAATAGGATAAAAAATAGACAATAAGAATGTAAATTTAAAAAATAATATATTGCAAAACATGTACAACAGGTGTGTACACATGACAGACGCTCTCTCTCAATTTAAAGCGCCTGTGAGGAGTTATTTGCTGGTTATGAAACAGACTGAAATTAATTCTCATTACTCTATACGACCTTCAAAAGCAAACCAGACCATCAGCGACAAGATTGATTATTTTTACATAGTTATATTAATGCCTGAAACTGCTGGCGAGGGGTGGGAATCAGACAAAGCGATTAACTGCACGCTGCCTTTGTTTACATTTTCCAGGGCAAAAATCTGAAGTGATACGTGCAAGTGTTAAGCAGTCAGGTGATGTAGTGCAATGAGCATCAAAGTCTTCAATGGATGGGTTAAGTCCTGTTTGAGTCCAAATGTCATGTTGAATAATTTTTACAGAATACTTTTGGTGAGGGACGTTTTGTCTGAATGACAAAGCTTCAGTATTTGACGACCTGGGATGAGAACGCTTCAGTTTTCTGGCAGAAAGTCCTGAAAGCTGCCGGGGCCACCACAGGGTAATATGGTGGGCTGAATTAAACAAAAGGCTTTTGTGTACCAAAATATCCTCCCAGTTGCAAAAAATGAGTTTGAAATTGTCAGGAAAAGAGCAAAAATACATGTTCATGTACGCGATTCTATATATTTTATTCCTACATCTCTTAGACTGGGGGGAAATACAAATATGCTGCTGTGGGATCCATGAAAAATAACCCACATCTATACTTTGTCCTGATAAAGAGTGACTAGAAATAAAGTGACAGTATAGCCTGAAATGTAAACAAAATAACCCACAAAATATCCTCTTTATAAGTTACATAAAGCAGGTAAGAATATCTGCAGGACTTGGTTCTACGTAAAGACCAAAGCAGACATTGATAAATGTATCGGCCACTGTTTCCTGACATCAGTAATAAAGGGGAAACTTAAACACCCAGGTTGTGTTAGTGTGCACGCCCTTATAACTGCTGCTGCTGTCGCCTAATTGTATTTTAAAAGATTGGAGTAATTACATTAGAAAGGAAACAAAAGCCAATTTACCTTTTCCTGAAACCAACTGGAGGGTTGTTAATTAGATCAGTGAAAACCAGGATTCAGTGGAATGCCTCTGTTTAATGCATGTAAGGCTCAGGGTGATTATATTCAACACTTTACAGACAGGACGGCTGTGTTTGTGAAGCAGCAGCAAGAAATGGAAACTACACTATTAACTGCCCTGTATTTATCACAGCTGCATTATTCTAATCTGCTGTTTGAAAAGCCTGTTAGCATCTGTAACCTCTGCGACCTCTGAGATATAATTTATATCCCACAATAAACCTCATTCACACCACGCTGGAAAAGTAAAGTCAGAGATTTCATTTTTTATTCTCTTTTGCATGTGACATTGTCTGGCTGTGTAGAACAGGTACCTGCAGCAGACTCTGTGAAGCCCATGCTTGAAGTTACAGTAGTCAGAAGAAAGTGTCCAGATAAGCTGAGGTTTGGGCGCCGGTTTAGCTCAGCGGTTAAAATCGGCGGCCATATACAGAGGCTATAGTCCTCGTCGCAGCGGCCCTAGGTTCTGCTCCCGCCCTCAGCCCTTTGCCGCGTGTCGCCCCACTCTCTCTTCCCCCATTTTCGGCACTGTCTACTGTCCTCTCACTAATAAAGGCATAGAAAGCCAAAAAAATAATATGAAAAAAAAGATAAGCTCAGGTTCAAGTAAAGCAGTTGTAAAAAGGGCCATGTATTGTGTTTGCTGCACCGAGAGAATTAAGCACCGCTTTGATGCAACGTTACCATGATGTCTCCCGATCAAAGCAGAGTAGAGCCCTGTGCGGAACTAATTTCTGAACCCCGCCCGCTGACCATTACCGCCTGCTCCCACAAAGGTTCTGACCATTCCCATGCGCACAATAGAGTTCCATTAATTTTGTGTCTTCTCCCGTCCCGCAGGGAATAAACCTTATTGTATTGTTTAGTATTAATAAAGAGAGGCGCAATGCGCATACTCTGGTGATGCCAGAAGACAAGGAAAAGCTCACCGCTTCCTCCCCACACACCTGCTTCACCTCAGGGAGATTCCTGCTCGAGTCACGCATGGGCCAAAATGCCACCCCAAGCTCTCCATCCATCCCTCAAATACATGCAGAAACAGACCCACACACACACGCGCAACTAAGAGGTAACTGTATTATAACCTTCAGACATAACTACTTGTGGCACCGGCAATCGTGCCCACAGATATTAATAGCTACACTGTCCAGCATTATACACTGGAGAAAACAGCAGCAACAATAAGTAAATAAACAATTAAAGCCGACATTTCATTGCTGGTCAGCAGACAGAACTTTAATAAACATAAGATCCTGTCCGTCTGGAGACTTTAATAAGTTACACTGCCATGCCTCGTGTGTAAATGTACACAGCCTCTCTCTCGTTTCTGGGCAGTGGGATCGCTTCAGTGGTTTGAATTTTTTTTAATCAAAAAATTGGGTGCATTAAAACGCAAGGAGCGAGAGAATAAGAGGACTTTTACTGAATGCTGTACAGTCATGTAGGCAAAGAGGACTTGTGAACAATCTGTTCACTTGGTGTTTATTCTTAATGAAGTCATTTCAAGGCAGTGTGATCAATTACAAACATAAAGGGACGAATTTCTTCAATTTTCAAAATCCTGGCATTTATTTTTTGACAGCCAGCTCCCGCCGCAGCAAAATGTATAACCACTCGCTCCCACGAGATTTGTGTTGGGTCCTAACCCAGTGGGTCCCAATCCCAATGCAGCCCTCTAAAGTAGAGTTTCCCTGGACTGCAGAGGCTAGTTACAGTGTTTCTGCTATACACATTTTGCAGCGGCGCCCTGCCATGGCAAAATTATTGCCGCCACTGCTTCAGAGACTTTCACTCAAAATGAACAGTCGTTGGCCCGCTCTCGTCTTTGAGGAAGAGTACTGAAACAGTGACAGGAGTCACAGGATGTCAATCACATGTGAAGTCGTGGAAACCAAATAAACAACAGCGGGACCAGTTTACTCCTCACACAGTGTTCTAACGGCAAAAGAGGGTCCGACATCAGAGCACACACAATCATATGCAGTTCTATGATGCAATGTAAACAATCATATTGTGTATCTCCGTATGTCCCTACTGTAAATGCATTGATTGTCGCTGTTTATAAAGCTTATAAAAAGGTGCAGATGTCATTCGGTAACGATCAATCGTTTTGATCAGTACGTCATCAATAAAGTCCCTCGTGCACACCCGGCTCACGTACGAGAGAAAATATGTAACTTTTGTGACTTAATTAAACAGACTGCTGATGAAGACAGTCAACAAAGCAGACAGAGAGACAGACAGAAAGAGGGGGCGGGGCCAGCAGCTGTGCAGACAGCAGAGGTACAGGTGTGTTGGGGGACTGAAAGTAGATTGTGAATTAAAACTCAATAAGGTGAAGAAGAGAGTACAAATAAAGTGTGGAAGTGGAGGTCTACATGTGATGTGTCATTGCGATCAATTAATTACAAAGCCTGTAGTTAATGAAATAATCTCTAACTAATCTCCTCGTCATCACCACACTTAATGGAGATCAACAAGATTTTTGGCTGCTTAGAAGTTAAACCTGCAATGACCACTTAAACACTAGGGGGCAGCAGAAATAAGTGGTGAAGAAAACATCGATAATAGTCATCAGCTTTTAAATTCCAACCCTAGTTAGCCAAGTTAGTTAACTATTTAAATATCTATATATAAGTTATGCATCCTTTGGAGTGATGTTGTTGTCCACCTGATGAATGTAGATTTAATATTCACTCTCTTTTAGCCCTGTTTTGATCTCCATCAACTTGGGAGAAAAATGTCTCTCTCTTTAGCTGCTGAATAATCTGACAATGAGCTGAACCTCGGAGGGAAGACTAAGGTGAAAATGTACAGTAAGTCCACTGTCAAACATTGTCATCGTAAAAATTATTGCAATAGCTTAAAGTTTATTTGTTATTTTCACCTGAAAATTTCAGTTAAATATAAAATAATTGAGAAATACTGAGTTTGGTTTTTAGTGTTTCCTGTTTTATTTCGTAAGTTCTTGCTCCGTGTATGTCATGTCTTCTTTTACGTCCTGCTTGTGTGTGTTTTCCTCCCGTTTATCTGCCCTGCCCTTCACCTGTGTTACATTTCCTATGTCAGCTCCCCAGTGTCTGCATTGTAGCACACATCTGAACATGTCCCCTGCGGGTGCTGGCCTTCTCCAGGGTTGTCCCTTGTCACCGATCTTGTTTGTGATTTTCATGGACAGGATCTCAAGGCTCAGCCGTGGGGGAGGAAAGTGTCCAGTTTGGGAGCCTCAGAATTTCATCTCTGCTTTTTTGCAGATGATGGCTTCTGTTGGCTTCATCAAGCTGTGACCTCCAGCGGGCGCTGGGGCGGTTTTCAGCGGATGGGATGAGAGTTAGCACCTCTAAGTCTGAGGCCATGGCTCTCTGTCGGAAAATGCTGGATTGCTCCCTCCGGGTGGGGAGAGAGGTTCTGCCCCAAGCGAAGGAGTTCAAGTATCTCGGGGTCTTGTCAACTGTGAGGGTAAAATGGATCGTGAGATTGACAGGGGGATCGGTGCAGCGTTAGCAGTAATGCAGGCATTGTAATGGACCAACGTGGTGAAGAGGGAGCTGAGCCTGAAGGCAAAGTTCCTGAATTACCAGTCGATCTACGTTCCAACCCTCACCTGTGGTCATGAGCTTTGGGTAGTGACCGAAAGAATGAAATCACGGATACAAGCAGCCGATATGAGTTCTTCCGCTGGGTGTCTGGGCTCAGCCATCTTGGTGGAGCTCGGAGTAGAGCCACTACTCCTTCGCATCTAAAGGAGCCAGTCGAGGCGGTTCGGGCATCTGATTAGGATGCATCCTGAGCGCCTCCCTGTGGAGGTTTTCCGGGCACATCCAACTGAGAGTAGAACCCAGGGTAGAACCAGAGCAAAAGCAAATGGATGGATTGTTACTTTCTGCCTCCTAAACTGTGCAATGTTGGGGTGAATGACATCTCTCCATCCAATAATTGTAAACATGAAGGAGTGATATGTTGTGGATTTTGTTTCAGAGCTGGCTTCAATGTAAAGGTACATTTCTACACCCTTTTAATGTGCTTTCCATTAAACCTGGAGAAAAGAATGAACCCTTCCCAAATAATCTGTTTCACTAAGACTTGTGAGTGTCACATTACAGAAGATAAAGACCGTCTTTCAACACCTGTTAGTGAACTCAGACACCCACAGATCCTCTCAGCACCGAGGTTTTAAAGAGACAAAAATATAGAAGTAGAAAAAGATGGAGTGCATGCAGGGCTGGGCCTCCCAACATCAAGGTCCCCTCATTAGCGAGCAGCTGTTGAACTGCAGTCAGATGACTCAAGTTGATTTGAAAGTCTTTAAAGAGTTGTCGCAGCCGGGCTCTGCCTCGTGTGTATCGGAGAGGAATGACGATTGAAAAGTGATGGAGAGTGACAGCCGACAGATTGCAGGCGCTCGCAGCTCGCCCTCAGGTGAGACTTGGGAAGACAGATCACCCCTGCTGATGTTCAGGCGAGGGAGGCGGAGAGCACAGCTGTGTGTGTGGGGAGGGGGAGGACTGGGAGGGGGTGCAGAGAGAGAGAGAGAGAGAGAGAGAATGAGTGTACAGTAAAAGCATGTACACACACATACACAATCTTAAGTGCATACATGGCAGATTGTGTGTGTTTGTGACAGTTTTGGACTCTGTGTGTGTGTGTGTGTGTGTGTGTTTGCGCAAGGGTGTGTGTGTCAGACAAGGCCCGGCGGCTCAGGATCTGCTGTCGCTAAGCAGCTGACACTTCTTAGCGACAGACTGACAGATTTTCACAAACTAATTTGACTCTGAGGAAGACGACACAAGACGCTCATGAAACTTTTTCTCATCCTGCCAGTTGAAAATAAACCGCAGCGCTGATGATGATGATGAGGATGACGATGATCTAACCTCAAAAACTCCACACAAACAAAGAAGGAGAGCGACAGAGGAGGAGCTGCAGAGACAGGCAGGATAGCACACCTTGTTGATGGATGAGGTAAAAACCCTCCATCACAGTTCAGCACGGTTTGAACACCACAATAGGATTGAATAGCCCTGTGCGTACGTTATTTTGGCTTGATGTCATTTCTGATGGCATATCTCTTGCGGAAAAGTTATAAGAATCAATTGAAGTTCAATTAATAAATACAAACATATGACTGGTATTTGATTTAGCTAAATAAACACAAAACATATTGATCCCAAACAATTCTGAATGTAGAAACATGAACAAAATATTTCTTAACACTCGATGCTCATTTTTATGCAGAGGGCAAATTTGGTGATGAATTCTACGTTTAATAGACTCTAATTCAGACTGTATGCATTACATTAACGCACACTGGACTTTTACATTGTCTGTACACTGCACTATTTTTATAGTGTTTATTATCTTAACTTTATACTGTAAGCTTTTGCACTCACTAATATCCTGCACATCTGTACAGTTTTTAATCACACCTGTTGTACATATTTTGTATTGTACGTATTGCTTTTATATTTTTATTCTTATTGCCTATTTTTTTTATCTTATTCTATTGAAGTCTTTTGCTTATTTTATTCTAGTTCTGTGTTAATTGTTCTGCACCAAAACCACCAAAACAAATTCCTTGTATGTGTAAACCTACTTGGCAATAAACCTGATTGCGATTCTGATACAGATGTTATGCCATGTCCTGGTTGAGGTATTTATAATGAAAACGTTCAGGACTGCAATAAATCTGTGAGACCATGAAAAAAAGTTTGAACAACCAGTTTTAGAGAGTAAGTGAGTTATACGTGATGGGTACCAGGCCCGGGGCTAAATTACAGACTAGCTCAGATATGAGCAGGTCGGTACTTTTATGAAGTTTAAATGGTGTAAATGATCACTATGTAGCCTCTCCCTGCTCTCTGTTCTGGAGCACTTGTAAGTCAAAGGCCAGTATGTACACATTGCATAATGTAAGCATGCAGATAAAGAGATATTTCCCATCCCACACTGTAAAGGTTTACACTAGCACAAGACGCTAGCTCAGCTAATACTGATCATTTACAAACAAGTCGTCTGAATACAGTCTTCCTGTTTGGCTTTGTTTTTTTCACCTACCTAAAATGTAGGAGTAATTTAGAGCTGGCAGTTATGGGAGTTTGCAGTGATTCAGATCTTTAAATCTCGTTCAGCTGCAAGATTAGTTCATCAGACTCGTCCACCAAGTCGTTCAGTGACCCTTCCGGTTTACCCGTTTATGACCGATGACAGCTCCCATTGGGAACACCATAAAATCACCACGATAGAACAGTTACTTGGCCCAACTTGTCCATTAAAAAAACCTTCTGACGTTATAATGTCTTACTGAATGAACTCCAAACACAGGCCGGGAAAAAAAGTTACGAAAATATAGATATATATATGGACGAGAGGGAGGAGAGTGAGGGGTTGGCAAAGATATGAAAGCTATCCTGTGTATGCCTGGTGAATGAGTGAGTGAATCATCATGTTTCCCACAGAATTTGTATTGGAGGTGGTTGATGACCTGAGTTGTTTATTTATCAGACAAAAGAAGGTAGGTGGTACAGTGAATAACAGGTGAATGAAACAAACAAGGGCAAAGGAGGAGAAGAAGAATCTGTGGCTTCAGGCTGCCTGCAGAGCATGAAGGTGGTATACTGTGGGACCCGGTGTTGTGTCCATACTGGTTTTTGTATCCCTAAATCAGCAAATGCTGTGTTTATAACAGCAGCAATTTTCATGTTGCATCTCATATAAACTGTGGAGAAACATACTTACTACACTACGCATTATACATACACTTTTTAACCGTGACAATCTAACTCGGGTAACACAGTTAAAATACACACAGGGGGAATTCACTAAATGATTGCTTCTCCCCACAAACAGACACAAAACATGAGCAAACTGCACGGATCTGTGAGACTTCATGGGCATGTTTGGGTCTGAATATCATCAGTGCAATTTGCTTTGTGAATCGGACCCTGAGACAGAGCAGGCAGCGGGGGGCAAATGATGCGCAATTTATGGTGCTATCAGCCACAATTCATTCTTAGTGAATTCCCCCACAGTGTATGTGATGTCAGTTTATGACACCTCCGGTCATGAGATGGGGACGTTCATCATTTATGATGAATGCAGACATAGGAGGACGCTCATGTACACCTACAACTGATTATTTTCACGTCACAACGCAAATCGTTGATCAGAAAAGTCTTGGAGTGGTTATTGGAATTGGGCTCTTAAGAGTTAAAACTGCACGGTATTCTTATTTTAAGTGATTAAATCGTCAAAGACCCCAGGATTCCTATTTACCCGCCATTCATATCAGAGGGACTGCTTACATCCAAAAAGGGGCGGGGCCATGACTTTTAGGCAAAGTACCCAGATGGGATGCTCTCATCTATGCTGCAGGAGCTAAAAGTCATTTAAGCTAGTCGGTGGTTAATGCTAACGTTAGCTGTCGTCTACATTAGCTAATGATTTATCAGTTGTTATTTGAAATGTGGCCCGACATACCTCCAGATTATTACTGCCCAGTGTCTTTTTATTTACTGATCAATCAGGAAGCAGTGAAATGACCACTCTTTGTCAGATTATTCTCATTTATAAAATTGAACAGCTTTAAGCCAGCATTTGAGCTTCCCATCCTGAGCGTGACATCAGAGGAAAATGGCCGCCACGAGTTAAAGAGGGAGACACACTTTTAGAGGAAAAGGCTCTGGGAGAAAGATCAGCAGTTTCACACCGACTCATGAGTAACCGGTCGACACAGTCACACCCATTTGTATCACTTTGCAGAGCAGCAGAGAGTTTCTGCTCTCGGAGGCAGCAGGGCCGGTAAAAACACACACTGACGCCACATCCACTCATCAACGACCCGACTCTCAGCCAGCTCTGGTGGGAAATTACCAAGCTGACACACAATGGCCTCGTGTTTGTCTCTGCATGTGTGTGCTCGGGCCAATAAAAAAGTGTTGATGTGAACCTGTGGCAGAGTAACTTAGCAACGACCTGAAAAGAGCAGGGATTAAATGCCATACACACACACACACACAGGGCCACGTACATCCAACCTCTATATTAACTCCACGGGGACCCTCGGATGGTCAATAAAAATGCCCTGAGACCTTGATGCAGATCTGATTGTCCTGAAAGCGGCCCGGGCTGCTTATCTGCTGCGTGGAGATAGGCTACAGTAATTCACTTAGATCCAGATACTTCAGATAAACTCCTCTGCTGGGAACACAACAACAACTAAACAGACATGGCAGGAGGAAACACCGTATTCCCAAATCAATACCCTCCCCCTTAGACCTCCCCTTCTTCCCTTCTTCTTCTCGTCTATCTCTCCATCTACGTCGTCTTTCTAAAACACCGCCCCAGTCTCATGGATGAACCCCCTCCTGCTCTCTTCTTTCCTCTCCTCCTCATCTGCAACTTTCCATCCCCCTCTTTGGTTTTTTTGGTTTTTGGCACAATGAATCAAGCGGACCACATCCTGCAGCAAAGGCATTATCTTAAAAAAAAATCCATAAAAGTCATCAGTGTTTTTGTTGTTTCATTTCTGAACCCGCTGCTTCAGCGAGCTGTGCTCCCCCCGACGCCGTCAGAGAGAAGGAGAAAGGGGGTCAGTTGATCAGTAAACCTTCAGAGCAGTGCCAATGCTCTGTCCTCTCAAACACACATACACACACACACACACACACACACACTGAGGGCTGGCAGTCAGCTCTTGGATCTGAGTACAGTCAGTGGCTCAGCTTGTTTTTCATTCTGTCCTTCCAAAATTAAATAAAACACCTTAATTAACAGCAGTTTGATTCATCAGCTCTGCACACATTTAAATCAACAAGTCTTTGTGAAAGTGCAACAATACAGAAATATAATAAGGCCTGTGGTAAATTCTCTATAATAAGTGTTGTTGTTTATTGTCTCAGGCATATCTTTAACCCTCAGTCCACCGGCGCTTATGTTTCTCAAATGCTTCAAATCCCTAAAATCTGTACACCCCAAGTTAATGTGACGGTTTTGTGAATGTAATGAATCAGCCACAGGCGTAGACTGTAAAGCTTTGATTGCTCCTCTCCAGCTCCACCCTCTCATCCAAATACAAACTGCGTCTCAATTCAGAGGCTGCATCTTTCGAAGGGCGCGGCCTACATAGGATGAGTCATTCGTAGCCTGTGCAGCCGCTAAGGCCGAACTGAAATGAGCCGGTCTGGTCTACAGAGCATTTCCTGTTTGCTTCACCAGCTGTTCCTGCCCTTAACCTTGCGTCATCAAACCCCGCTTCTGTCGCCTAGCAACAAGCAGCTAGCTGGCTAAGTGGGTTTTAATAAAAACATCACGTAACTTAAACTGTTATTTTAAAGATAATTTGTTTCAAGGCACCTTTTGTTTTTTTAAATTTGTCTCTCCAGCTGTTGCAGAGTTGCAAGCAAAAACTTTTACATTTAAAGCTTATTCCTCGGCCGCTTAAGAGTCGGCCATCTTGTTTGGACTGGCGTGCAATAAATCTGAGGATACGTTGGGCCACGAAGGATGCACCCGATGGATCCCTAGTAGCCCTGAAAAAGGAGGACGCATTTGTCGGTTGCATCTGAAGGAGCCTTCGAATTGGGACAGCCTTCGACGCGCCACAGTGACGCAATCGCCCTTCAAATATGTCCTTTCCAAATACGTACAGCCCCTGAATTGGGACACAGCTATGGTCGCTTCTGGCTCCAGAACACCAACATGATGGTGGCCAAATCCTGGCCTGGAAAATATGGACCTCAAAGCTACATAACACCAGAGGGATCTGCAGGCCCAGGTATTTTCTCTTGGTTCATCACAACGTCACTTCTCTTTTATCATTTAATGTTGTTTATAATAATAAATATACTTTGATACTAATGGAGCTGTTTCTACTCCATACAGTTTTTAACTAACTCCTTACACTACCTGGCAAATGTTTTTTGGTCCGAATATAAGACGTGTTTTTTTTTTCCTTGACATACATCTGAAAGTGTGATCATCTTATATTTGGGGTCTAGACTTTTAAATGCCAATAAACGTTCACAACAGGAGACCGTGCAACTTATCTGTAAAGGGAGTGTACCTCTCATGACTGAGGCCAGCCGTCACTCACAGCTACAGAGCCAGGGGGATGAAAGATAGAGAGACATGGTGATCGTCCAGAACAAAGTGGATCAAAAGTCGGCCAAGTTAACCAACAACTGAGGCGGAGCTATGATACTAATTTAAGATAATGGTTATCAATGCAGCAGAGTCATCAAACAACTATCAAGCAGCCAAGAAACACGGTGTCACAGAGTGTAATGTCCGAAGACACGAGCCCAAAAAGATCGTCTTTAAAATACTAACAGTCTTAGCTAACAGATGCTAACAGAGAAAATCGTATCTCGGTCCTAGAAGCGACTTCCAAGAGACTGACGGGAGAGTGTGTGAGTGTGTTCAGATCTTAGGTCTGCCCGTTACCAGAGCTGTCATCCAGCTGTTTCAGGACTGCTCTATAAACAGACCTCACTTAGATGGTTAATGATTGATTGATTGAAACATTTTATGTTATTTAAATGTGACAATTTAATCTAAAAGATATTAAAATCATGATTTTATTTCAAAAGAAAAATGTAATTGTTTTCTTTATTATTCTTTCAAAAAATGAGTCTTAAAAGGGGTGTCGTCTTATATTCCGACCAATACGGTATAAGTTAAAGAAATAACTACACTGGATACTGCTACTACACATAAACTAACAGAAAGGTCATAACTTTGGGCTCACTTTCACACACACACACACACACACACACACACACACACACATATACATGTATAAGCCCATCATACACATCATCTACACATACTGATCACCTGAGGAGCTGTAAGCTGTATAAGCGCTCCCACAGGTGCTGTCCTGTCACCATATTTCCACTTTGTGCAGGCTCTTCAAGGCCACATGAATGTGTTCATGCTTTCCATTAACATCTACAAACACTTATCACCTTCTGCGTGCAGAGAAATATCTGCTGCGACTGCCAATGAAAAAAAGGTGTTAACTGTGAAAAATGACAAAGTGCATTGAGGAGCAAATATCAGGGTGTGAAAGCACTATTTAAAACCTGTGTCTGTATCTGCTGCTCTTCACTTAAACACTGTAAGTCTACTGGAAATATGCGTTTTAGAAGCTGACACTGTTGAAATATTTAGCTTGTATAGAGAAAAAACTGCAGGAACTTTATCAAGTTTAAAAATATCCCTGAGGACGTCACGGCGAAGACATCATCAGGGTTATTTCTGCTTGTGTTTAGAGACTAAACATGCATGGACGTACTGTATGACAGAGTATTAGGGCCACATTGAGGGGGAAAAAATCTAAAACTTTGAGAATAAAGTCGTAATTTTAAGAGAAACAAAGTCCTAATATTATGAGAATAAAGTATTAATTTTAGGCTATGATTAGCCTGCATCATATTATGTAGGGTAATATTAGAAGAGCAGCCAGCCACCTGCGCTAAAATGAGATCACGAGTCATTTTCACATACAATCACTTTTCAGAGTCCTGATAGTTCTGACAAAGAGGTGCTGATGTTCCGAAAGATAAAGTATTAGAGAGATTAACCTATACTAATATATTGATATATAGCTTAGTGTGCTTGTGCATTACTAGGCAGAAGATCTCGCATGTTCTCGCGAGGTACAGGTATGCTATGCTTCCATGCTACCTGGTGTGTTCAATATTACAGCTCCGGCTCAAGTTGTGTTAAGCCTCCTCTGCGATCATTTACAAGCAGAACTTCACAAGATGCTCACTGTGAAGTTCTACTTCACACGTTCCTCATTTTAATGAAGGTGGCTGCTGCTCTTCTGATATTTATATCATTTAGGATAACAGTCTAAAATTACGACTTTATTCTAATAAAATAACTACTTTATCCTCGTAATACTACGACTTTATTCTTGTAAAATTACGACTTTATTCTCATGACTTTATTCTCGTAAAATTACGACTTTATTCTCATGACTTTATTCTTGTAAAATTACGACTTTATTCTCATGACTTTATCCTCGTAATACTGCGACTTTATCCTCGTAATATTACGACTTTATTCTCATATTTGTACGACTTTGTTCTCATAATATTACGACTTTCTTCTCCTATGACTTTATTCTCGTAATATTTCGTCTTTTTTCTCGTAATATCTATTTTTCCCTCTTTAATGTGGCCCTAATACGCCGTCGTAGTACTGCAAGCATAAATCTTAGTTTTAAAAGTGAAACTAAGGCAGAAGTGTCTTAAACCTGCATGTTTTCTAATGGCCAACAGGGGGCGACATAACTGGTTGCAAAATGAAGTCAGCTTGTATGTAAGTCTGAAAGTGAACCTACTTCTGTCTTGATTCATTCCCTCAGTAAACATTTTCCTAATGAGTTTGTGTTCATGTTGATTAAGTCAATTATGCTTCCATTTAGAGTCACAGAGACCATAAGGCAGAATATCCTTCAATGCATGGCTACCTGTCGTTAACACTGAGACCTGTCAACCACAACAGAGGCTTATCAATGTAGCCATCCTCTCGTCCATATAAGGTCACACGGCAGCTTATACCAACAGACCAAAAGTTTTGATGGGCAAGGAAACTGCTCTCTGATTGGTCAGAATTTCCACCTGGGTAAACTCCCTGAAGTAAACAGAGAGAGAGAGCACACTCCTCAATCACACTCAACACGATCACAGACTTTAATGTTTCTTTGTCTGCCTTTTTTTACTTTTAACCGACATTGTTCCAGAGATCGATCAGCTCCACTCTCCTTTAGTTTTCACTGAACAGTTTGAACACCTCCGTGTTCTTCTGCGTTTCCACAAGCATTTGTGAAATTGTTTGGTCAGCTCATATTTCGTCATCATATCAGAGCTTTCACCTCGTCGCTCCCCCACATCTGTCCTCTCCTCATCATGCTTGCCTGGCTGAGTGTCTGTCACTGCAAATGTCAACATCGGTTAACAACCCACAATGCACTGTTTTGGTTTGCTTCCTGTATTAGGTCCTACTTTAAGTCAGTTTATGTTCTCGCCTGAATTGGACCGGACTGTGGTTCATTCGGGAACAGACAAAATCCCATCTTTTCTGGCTGACCACGGTCCAGTTGTTTGATCCGCACCAGAGCTTGAATGTGTGTTCACATCTGTCCAAACAAACCGAAAGTCCGGACCAAAGACCAATTTTAATTTGTATGTTAGCACAAATTAGTAGCTACAGTATCCGTGTCTGTGCTCACCATACCTTGCTTGTTAGCTCGTTCACTGTTTGTTGTTGTTGTTTGAGTTGTTGTTCAGTAATGAGAAGAAGGTTCTTTAAAGTTACCTGATTTGTTTAGGTCATGCCCCGGTCGCTCTCCCACCAGACATGAGTGAGGAAGACTTCAGGACGTTCCACATCACCTGCTGCAGTGACCGTTCTTGTTTTTTTTTTACCACAACAAACAGCTCATTCTGTGGGAAATAACACTGTTGTGAACTCTCTAATTAGCCAGCTAATGAACTAGCCTTAAAGGAGCAATTCTCTGTCAGAGAACAGAGAAAGCTACTGTCAGTAAAAGCTGGTGTTCTCTGTAATCCATAGAAGCAATAATATTTGCAATTGGCGCCATAGCTGTGGAGAAGGTTGTACAAACAGCTCGTGGTTTCGCCCATTCTACATTCATACAACACCCAGCATGCATTGCGCCCCTCCCTCTGAAACGAACGGCCCAGCGAGAGACGCTGGAGTGAAATACTTACGTTTTCGCTGCAAAGTGGTACAGAATCCGAAAATACGACAAGAAAATATTGGTGGATTGTCTAAAAAATCTTCAGGTCTGCAGTCTACATTTCCCATTTGCCCATTGGAGAAGCTGATAGCTTCCTCCAAAGGCACAGAGCGAAATTGCATTTTTTTTCCTACCATAATGGCATTAGCTCCCCATAATAGCATGATAGGATTGAGGTTGAAAATCGAACTGACCCTTTAAGCAAGAAAAATAGTCACTTTGCTAACCCCTTGCTCCTCTTAATTTCCACACAGTCTCAGCTGTCTCCAAAAAAACAAGATGGCAAAAGCCAGAATGCTAACTCCAGGCTTTAAAACAGCAGTGCACAAACCAATGAGCTAGCTGTGTGCTAAATGTGCACTTGTTATATACAGTCTGTGTGTTACTGGAGCCTTGTTGTCTCTTGCAGGTCCATCCACTTTGTTTAAGTACAATACTAAATCACTACAGACCTCCTGATCTCTCCACTTGATCTTGTGGTTTAGTGTTATGTACTTGTGCTGATTGAGGCTGAATCAGGCTCCCGTAGAGCTCTGGGTTCACAGCTGCCCTCTTCGCCCTGTTGCTAATCCAGCCTTAGCCTTCACACTGTTGCAGATCTCTGCAGTGGCTGGACGCCCCGCAGTTGTGTAGTGTTGAAGGACCATGCTGGTGATCCTCCATATTTTTTGCCCATAAACTATAAATGGCCTATTTACTGCCAACCATTCTCCAAACTATACCATATGTTAGTGGATTGATTTCCTCCCTTCCAGGCAGCCAGTGGACTGTGCTGAGTTTCAGAACGCCAGCAGCGGGCGGAGGGGAAACTCTGGGATCTGGAGGCTCTACCGGGCGCTAAAACACAACCATTACACTTGATTGTTTTTCAAATTCTCCTCTTATTGAAGAGGATGCTGTATAGAGCCCCACGGCTTCCTTTTTCCTTTCACAGATTCCATCTAGTTTTTTTATCTTAAGCTTTTTATCAGTGTGTGTTCACTGGATCTTTTGCATCTTTGAAAATCAAACATTTTATTCCTTTATTGTCTTTTTCCGCCTTTGTTTTTCCTATCTGCATGCTCCATTGTAGTTTTAAAAAAATGATAATAATATAAACTATACTTCCTCATTTATACCTAAACCGAAAGCTTAACTAATTTCAGTTTTATCTCCCGCTCCTACCTCTATATCAGAGGCCTTATCCTGCACTAAACCCTTTAAAAAGTGAGGTGTTTTCAATCTGGTTCTCACATGGATGGAGCAACAACAACACACACTCACACACAAACTGTCAGGCACAGACGGTTGTTACTGAATAAAACATTTGAGACATGAGTAAACGGACTTTTTTACCAGCTGAAGCCGGGCTGCGGGAGCGGTGCGAGCCTTGATGTGCAGATGTGATGGGGAGATGAATGAACAGCAGGAGACCTTCCTCTCTCAGTGCCGACACTCAGATAGCACCGCATGTCTCACCTCACATGGTCACTGAAAGACAGCAGACACACAGACAGACAGCCCATGTGCCCGTCAAACACAGTGTGCGTGCAGAGACCGTAAAGCAGCTATGAGCATGTTTCATTTTGTGTTGATTTTACAGCCCCCGTGGACAAAGGATCTACTGTGTACATGTGTTTTAGTTACAAGTAAGAGAGATAAGGTATCTACTTTTGGTTATGTGAGATAAACAACATGAAGTCACTGAACCTTTGTCAACTTTGTTAAAGACACCTCATTCATACTACAGCTCACAGATGTGCTCACGCTTTAGTAGTATTTGTGTTGATACAGCTGGTGTTGGTGTTGTACGGCCCATAATCTGTAACTCTGCAGCCTAATAACAGGAATGACAGACGCAGTATAACCTTTACAGCTCTTTATTATGCTAACAATGTGACAGTGAACTGGGCAGAGGCATACAGCATTAGGCACAGCTGTTTCCATGACAACAATACAACACAGGCTCTTAGTCCCACCAGTGTTGTGGAGCTGTGTTTAGCTGCAGATGCTTCTTCACATTTGAAGTGGAGCTCTTCACAGCTGACGAGCACTTATCCTCCAGACACAGCTTACATGTCACCGTCATGTTGTTCTCGTCCCTTTCACCCACACATTCAGAGTAATGTGAATATTTCCACAAAGTAAACGCTGTCCTCTCTGACATCTCGCTAGCTGAGTTAGCCAGCTACACATGTTCGCTGACACAGCTGTGTTTACCTTCTGCTGGTACGCAGCTACCTGCCAAGAAGGAGGAGAGACACACTAACAGTGCTTTGGGGATTTTCTGTTTTTGTGGCGACAAAAAGAAAAGAGAAATACAGAGATTTATTTTCAGTAACAGATTACTGTTTATGAAAAAGTAACTAAATAACGGATTACTTGAATTCCTTAACTAAAGCACTATGTTACTCGTTACAACAAAAAAGTAATGAGAGTACTCTAACGCCGTGGTTCTCAACTAGTGGGTCTGGACCCAAAAGTGAGTCGCTGAACTGTTGGGTCGCAGATGTGTGCTTGAAAAAAAAAAGTCTATGCTGCGCTCTTATTTTGAAGGACATGGGTTACCCATGACATGCATTCAGTTGTAGTGTGGTTTAGTCACACTCCATGTATCCACTGATCAGCGACAGTTACATTTACATTCGTGAAACTTGATGAGCCCAACAGTAGTTTCATTTATGTTGCACTTTGAGTTTATTCTGTTGAAAAAAAGGATGCTAAGTGAATGATATGTAGAGGGAATAATTTCCTCTTATGCACAGCTGGTCATTTTATTTATTATACTGTTGTGTTTTGTGAAGTTCGTTCCGTCTCAGGTCCAAACTGCACCATTTTTAATTAAATACATTTGAGCGGTTGAAAATTTTCAGAAATTTTGTCTCGCAGTTTGTCATTAAGGAGGAGGTGGTGGGACCTGAGGCTAGACCAGTTAAGAACCACTGCTCTAACAGATTACTTTGTAACGCATTACCCCAACACTGAAAAACATTTTAAAGACCTGGTAGGAGGAAGAGGGACTTCGTACATTTAGCAATAAGAAAAAGCAATATTCATTTAGTTTCAAAATTACTAAAGAAGTGAAATTGTAAATAAGCAACATCCTGTTAGACTTTCAAAATAAATTCTGCATAGGAACATTTTTGATTGAGTTTTGTCGTTAAATGTGGTTTAGAAAAAATATTCTGGTTTGGATTTAAATAAATATTGGTGTCACATGGGAATCACACCCTGTTCTCTTCGATGAAAGTCTTGTGTTTTTTATATATACATATATAATTATTCTACTTTAATTTGACCAGGACTTAAGTCTCATTGAGCTTTGAGCGCTGAATTTCCTGGCCAAAACAGGCAGCAACAGACGAACACGACCCCTCCATCGCCCTGAACACGACCTCACACAGACTTTAGCTGACTTTATCAGCACAATAAGCTAGAGTCCAAAAATGACTCTTGAGCAGCACCAGCGGAGGCGTACTTTGAAGCATTGTGCCACCAACCAAGCAGATGTTTTGATGATTTTGGAGCAGGCTGATGAAGACCCTGTTTACCCCTGGTGTCAAGCCGCATCCTGGGTGATCCAATCACAAGTGGACAGCTCTCAGCACAGGTGTCAACAGGACACACTGAGATCTGACGGAGGCGGTGTGAGACTCATTTGTCCACATTCGTTTTGACAGTGTGTTCTCTGGTTTAATATATTATTCATGCATTAGAGCAGGCTGTGGGGGGGGGGGGGGGGGGGGGGATCTCTCAGATTTTGATAATAAAGTCATAATATTCCGAGAATAAAGCTGTAATTTTAGGCTACGGTTCGCCTGTATCTTATTTTGAAGGGTAACATCAGAAGAGCAGCCAGCCGCCCGCGCTAAAATGAGATCACGAGTCATTTTCAAATACAATCTCTTTTCAGAGTCCTGATAGTTCTGACAAAGTGGTGCTGATCAGAGGTGGCAAAAGTACACACATTGTATACTTTAGTAGAAGTACAGATACGTGTGCAAAAAAAGACTGTGGTAAAAGTAGATGTCCTGATTCAACTCCTTTACTCAAGTAAAAGTATGAAAGTCCAGGCTCTGAATGTACTTAAGTACAAAAGTGAAACATATTCCTCTGAAGGACACAAAGCTAACTAAACCTCACAATAATAATAATAATAATGATGATAATAATTCAAAGATGATTACACTTAAACATTCTAGCTTAAAATAAAATAAAACTTTATACTGCCAATAATGAACATTACATAGAGTTGTAACAACACCAGAATTTTGAACTTCAGCAATCCACGATACCTCTTTTTAAACTGGGCCAAACTAAAACAGTCCCCGGCACACTAGAACAGTTTTCTTCGTTTATTATCTCTGGAAACTTTCTGGTTTTGCTGCAAGCCAAATTTCAGACAGAATAATAAAGACTGAACTGAACTGAGGTCCCAAACGAGCACCTGGATGATTTTTTACAGCTTTGAAATCAGTGTTGATGTTGGGAAGGCAGCGTGCAGAGAGCAACATATAAATAACCCATAATTACCCTCACATGCATTAAAACTAAAGTAACGAGCCTGTTTGAGAATGTCAGGAGTCGAAAGTACGGATTATTGTGTTCAAATGTCGGGAATAAAAGTAAAATAAATACTCAAGTAAAGTACAGGTACCTGAAAAATCGACTTAAGTACAGCAACAAAGTATATGTACTTCGTAACTTCCCACCTCTGGTGCTGATGTTCCGAAAGATTAAGTATTTCGTATTTGTGAATATACTAAACCTATACTAATTTATTGATATATAGCTGTTTAGTGTGCTTGCGCATTACTAGGCAGGAGATCTTGCATGTTCTCGCGAGGTACATGTATGGTATGCTTTCATCTGTCCATCCATTATCTACACCGTTTATCCTGTTCAGGGTCACGGGGGCCGGAGCCTATCCCAGCTGTCATTGGGCGAAGGGCGGGTTACACCCTGGACTGGTCGCCAGTCAATCACAGGGCTGACACATAGAGACAGACAACCTTTCGCACTCACACCCACACCTACGGGCAATTTAGAGTCACCAATGAACCTTACAAGCATGTCTTTGGACTGTGTGAGGAAGCCGGAGACCCTGGAGGGAACCAACGCATGTACGAGGAGAACATGCAAACTCCGCACAGAAAGGCCCACCTTGCTCAAACCGGGGTTTGAACCAGTGACCTTCTAGCTTTGAGGCAAAAGTGCTAATCACTGCACCACCGTGCAGCCCCGCTATGCTTTCATGCTGCCCACAATTTCCCAGTTTCAGATCAATAAAATACATCTATCTATCCATCCATCTATCCATCTATGTGTTCAATAAATACAGCTCCGACTCAAGTTGTGTTAAGCCTCCTGTGCAATCATTTACACTGTGAAGTTATACTTCACACATTCCTCATTTTAGTGAAAGCGGCTGCTGCTCTTCTGATATTTATCATATTTAGGCTCACAACAGTCTAAAATTACCACTTTATTCTCCTAATCTCTACTCTACTTCTCCCCTTCAATGTGGCCATAATACTCTGTCATAGGATGCTTATTTGGATTTGGATAGTTGTATCTATGTACAAAAAATGATCTTAATAATGTTAAACAAATAATCTTAAGGAAGCTTCTGAATTCGGTGTATTAAACTTAAATCATTAATGCATCCTCTTTGAGATTAAACAAGGTAAGTACACAGGTAATCTAACAAAGTAAACATCAAACAAAGTGTTCGAATAATGCACGGTTCATCAGCAAAACAAGAACCAGGGTAAAGTCCATTTGCAGCCCAGGTGGTTCCTTTGTTCTTCTCGATGTGAAAGGAAGCGACAGGTCTGAGGGCGGGCTTTATAATGTTGGGGGAGTGGCTTGATCAGGTGTTAGGTTAGGTGTAGGGATGCAGACTTATTAAATTCATTTCGCAACTACTTTTGTCATTTTTGTTGACAATGTCAACTAATCGTTGCACCCCTAGTGTTAAAATATTAAATATACATTTATAAATAGACAGTGTTAGAGTTGTTTAAATCTGTATTTGTCACTTTTGATTGAGCTAGACGAGCAGCTACCCTCGCTCCAAGTCTTTGTGCTAAGCTAGGCTAGCCGTGTCCTTGAGAAGAGACATGAAACTGATAGTCCTCTTTCCTTCAGAGAGAAGCAAACCAGACGATTGTTTTCTCACCTCTAAAGGATGTACAGTGTGAGAACTTAATGTGATGACAGAATTATAAATAGTTAAAAACGCTCTTAAAACTAAGGTTCAATGACGCCTTCTTCTCCCCTGCAGTTCTAGCTTCTATCAGATGAGCATGCATTTGATTTTGTGTGTGTGTGTGTGTGTGTGTGTGTGTGTGTGCAGTAGGAGTGTGTGGCAGCCCGGCACACACCCAGGCTGGAGACGGCCTGTAACTAAAACAAATAGCTGAGCTGAAAATCAAAGTCAGCGGTGTGGCAGCGTTTAGCTTTCCCTATAAGCTGCTGTTTAATGCAGCGTTCTGCTGTCTGAAAATGTTTGTGTGGCTGACGAAGCAGCGCTCCTCCATCCATGCCAGACACCTGTGCTTTATCCTGAGACAGACGGCACAACACACACAGGGAGAGAGCTCACACACGTCCTTCAAACCTCCGCTGATTGTGTTTATCTGAGTTTATGGTTTTGTGTGTATGATACTCTGGTTACCAGAGGGGTGTGTGGGTGTGGGGTGTATCCAGGCTTTGTGTTTCCGAAAATCTAAAGCCCCACATAGACAACATGTACGACCCAGGTGTAGCGGCAGCTGGTGCATTTTTCTCCAGGGGGGGCTATAACTAAAATCAAGCAAACATGTACTTAAAGCCGTATAACCTCGCCACCTTGTGGCTTAAAATGCACTTTTTGGACATAAATTTGGCCCTTCTCTCTTTGGGAGATCCACATTTTTCAATGACTCTTTGGTCAAAGCCTGGGATGTCTTTGTCTTTTCCATAGAGAGCGTGGACAATGCATTTAGACGATCCTGAGACATTGTGTTCCTGAGGAAGGTCTTGATTCTCTTCAGTGTTGAGAAGTACGTCTCAGATCCAGCTGTAGTCACAGGAGTAGTGATGAGGATGTTTTTGACTCTCAGCTCCTCTCAAAAGGAGTTTCTTTCACTGATCTTACAGGATTTTCTTTCGCCATTATACCTAGTTAACACTGTCAACGAGCCCGACTAATTCTGGCCCATTTTATGACTCGTACTCGCGCTCGCTCTCTGCTACCTGCCACCTACTGGTTGGTGGTTTCAGCAGCTGCTGACTGATAGATAAATGCTGTCAGGGTGCTGCTGATGTGCGCCCTGTCAACTCCTATCTCTTGTATTGAAGAGGAGTGAACTGCGCAACTTATAACGAGAGTCACCCGGCAAAGATTCTTGCACCTCAGGCCAGAAACACGTGACCTATCAGTAACAATGTAAACATTTTTAATCTACATTTTATTGCAGATGATACATTTTATTCACCAACCATGTAATACTTACCTTGCAAAAAAAAAAACAAGACCAGGTCTAAACCTACTATGTGGCTGACCGCATCAGGTCCATGTGCGCTTTTGTGGGCAACACTGGAAGTGTGGCGTGTGTGTGACGGCTGCGGGACGTGTTCATTATCATTTTAAATGCATGAAAACAGATGAGAGTCCTCACACTGCTGGCGTGACACGTGCCGAAAATGTAGAGAATATGAGGCTTGCCTATTTTTACCGCGAGCCACACGCAGTTCTCGGCCAAAATACACGCTGAAAATGAATTGTGATGAGTCCTTTTGATCTCTGACAGCCAAGTAGCTCAACACTTCGGGTATGCTTTTTCAAAGTAAAAGCCCGATCTAGAATTCTGACTCCCCTTGTTTGTACGTGATGCTTTAAGGTCAGCCAAAAAAACTTAAATTAATGATAAGTCTTATTCAATGAAGGTCTAGGATGTCAGGAGTGGTGGGTCCCTAGCGCCCGGGTGGGTATCTATCTTTTCTGTTGATGTAGGCTCTGTGTGCGTTTGGCGATTCATTGGACTCTTCTTCCACACAAAAAGGAACCATCGCTGGTTGCTTACTTCTGTCACACTGTTAGCATTAAGGATTTTAAAAGGCTAAAAGAGCCAAAACCAACATCGCTGCTGCAAATAAGACAAGAGAGGGACGTAGAAACCAATTGAATAAAGTATATATCCTATTATTTTACCTATAGTTCCTCATGTTTATTTCTCATATGGCAACTGCTGATTGTAGAGAGCTCTTCAAATTTTAACAATGACAGCAGTATGTGCAGCAGGTCTTACACTCGTGGAGAAACTCACCTGGAGTAAACATGAACGCTGTCAGAATATTCTGAACGATCCCATTTCAGCCTCTTGTGGCCAAAAGGAGCATTACAAGCAGATACCTAATGGTGATTAAGTTAACGCTCCAAAAACATGGCGCTGGTACAACAAGGTCTAAAGTGAGCACAAAATTAATCTGACTTTTTAATTAAGTAATTTAAGTAAAAAGAAGTATTGCTTTATTTCAATGGCTGAGAGGATCAATCTTTGATGTTTTTCAGTTTAAAGTGTGCTTCATGTTGCAGCTGACACCTGAATGACACAAAATACTCTCAATTTCTAATGTAATGCTGCTAAACATGCTCTAAGTGTGTGTCATGTATCATGGCCTGCTTCTAGTGCAGGGAAACAGACATGATCCAACACTGACACCTTGTGGAAGTCTACATGCATTACACGTGTGGGTTTAAAGTAACAGTGAGAAACAATGTCCTCATTCACCTTCATATCTTTGCTTCTTGTGACCTATTTTAGATTGTTGTCATTTTAAACCCTAACCCTGCTCCAGCTGAAAAACATAGTTACTAAAAACAACTTAGAGAGAGAAACATCATTTTATTTACCCCACCCATCCTTCTTCCTTGTCAAAACCTGGCACCTAGTCTACCCACAATGCAACTCAACAGCTAACTGTTTTTTCTTCAGATTCAGATTTAGGTGTTCTAAGCTAGCAGCTAAATTGGTCTGGCGCCTCTGTCCTGCAGCAGAGATGAGCATCAGGCTAACAGAGGTTTGGTTAGATCACTTTGTAATGCTGTGAAACTGACTTCACAGAGAGACTTCTAATGTCACACAACAATGGCCACACCCATGGAGAGGCGCATTGCTGATGATAAACTATCAACTGAAAAGCAACATAATACATATTTGCTTGCATTTAATTGAGATAACAACTACTATCACATAGTAACACATGTTCTACATAAAAATGTTTATAAGAAATGTCGCCAATGTGATAAGGTAGCTGGTTACTATAAATAATCTCTGTCAGTTATCTTCTCTCCACAAAAGTTATTCTGGAAAACGTTAAAACTGCCCAGGTCGGAAGTCAGAAATTTCTACTGGGAAGTTCTCGAGTTCCCAGTGGTCTGGAACGCAGCATAACTCCACACCAACACCTGAATCCCAACTGACACTGACTCACGTGACATCACATGAAGACACATTTTACAGACAGTTCGAGAGGAGAAAGCTCAAATGTGGTAGCGGTAGCTTGCTGCGGCATTTCTGGTAGCTACCAGAAGCTGCCAAAGCTGTCGCTGCAGGTCAGGCAGGTCTCGGCTCTCATAGGTTTACAGTAGCTACCTGAATTAATGATAGTCAGTTGCATTATTAGTAATACATATTTAGTTCTGGTAGCTACCTGATACCAGGTAGCTAAGTTGGAAACTTCAAATACTAAAGTCGTCTTAATGCATTTAAATCATCACAAGTTGATCTGGCTGCCCCCCACTGTAACAAAAGATGGCTGACTGTATCATTTATGTCTAAAAGTGTGCTGAGAGTGATAAGAATGGTGCACTGTTTGAGGAGCTGAACAGATGTTTATTTTCCATCACAAGAGTGAGTTTGAATCCCGTGATTATACTTTTATTGTAAAACACGTGTAAAACATTTATTAGAAACATTTACAGGAAGAGCAACTTCTCTCTTCCTGTTTTAAAGTAACAACGAGCAGCGTTCAAAACACATTGAGCGTTAGTGTATGCACAAAGAAGACTTCAAAGATGTAACAGATAAGTATATTTAGTAATAAAAAATAATCAATAAATGAATAAAGAGGCATTCACAATGGCAGCTACGTACTGTATTCTCTTCCTGTTTTCAACTGCTGCTGTAGCCACGACAACCACAAATGCATTCGGCTTCTTTTTTGTAGATGTTTTCAATGAGAGCCTTAAAAAAACTCAAAGCAGAAAAATTCCCAACATCATTAGCATTTTTCCTCATTGTCCAATCGGATGAAAGGAGAGGCGGGCCTTCTGTCAGTTTACAATGTAACGGTTAGGTTATTGACAGCGAATGATTCGGTGGTTGCCTTAACAACAGTTTAAAAAAAAAAGGCGCAGCAAGCTGCTCTTCTTTTAACCGTAGGCTTCAACAAAAAAGGCAGCGCGGTGTGCCTCATGTTTTACAGGCTCTGTCTGATCGGGCCCTCACTCATTAAACTGTCACACCAAAAGCTCCACTGGCACGTCTCCATAGCAACCAGAAGTGCTGCAACACCTCTGGAAGGTCTCAGTGGCTACTGGCAGTTCCAGTGGCAGCTTCCAGCAGCTAGAGGACAGGAAGCTAAGAGTACCACAATTGAGCCTGAACTTGCTGAACAGTTCCCTGGGCGTAGCCTCTTGGTTTTAAAATTAAATGCAGAAGTGCAAACAATGTCCAGCAGGGGGCAACTGCACTGGTTGCAAAATGGAGACTGAACCTACTTCTCTCTTGATTTATTCCCTCAGTAAACATTTTCCTCGTGAGTTTATGGTCTCAATCTCTAGTTTCAAGTCTTCTTCACTTCAGCATGATGTTTACCTTTATGTTCCCATTTAGAGACACATAGACCAGAAAGCAGTGGAAGATTAAGGGCGGAGCTACTTGTGATTGACAAGTCACAACCACAGCCATCTGTCAACCACTAATGAAGTGTAAAAATGTGAATCCTCGCTCATGTCCAAATATTCACTTGTGGTTCCTAAAAATGCCTCCAGGCTTCAGAGGGGGGTTTCACAGACAATGGGTGATGTCACAGAGGCCAAGGCTACTTCTTTTATACAGTCTATGTTGGGACCACTAATTACACTGCACACAGGTGGTGTCACAGTAATTAGAGAAATACATTTTTGACTGGGAAAATTGGAGTGTGAGTATTTGATGTGAATCTACTTATTTGTGCCATAAATTATTTATGTCATAAAACTGTTCTGTTGTCTTGAATTTGACAGCAAAAATTTGTATGCGTTCCCTTTGGCGGCACCTATGGTGATAAACGGTAATTGCAGGAGCACACTTCCCAGATATCCAGACGTGTTGCATGTGTGACGTCCATCGTTGGCTCCGGTTTTAACTCTTGATTTTCCTGGCTGACGGTCGCTTTCCTTTTTAGACTGTTTGCTTCATCTGAGCGTCGAGTTTGTTTCTTTTTCTTTGGATTTTCACTAATTTTTGAAGTTGTATCTGTAGTCATCGATCTTTTCTTTGTTTGTTCAGCCATAGTAGATTACTGTTTACTCGTTACAGACATTTATTTTTGAAAATCTTTGAGAACACTGCTTTATTTGCTCCTACATTCGTCCAATAGGTGGCACTGTCACAAAAACACAAGGGTCACAGAATTGCGGCCCTGAAACTGAAGCCTCCAGCTCTGCAGACACACACGGTGTGTTCGAAAATGCCATCCTACATACTACATACTATATACTACATGCAATATACTGCATACTGCGTTCGGCGGTAGTATGTAGTATGGAGGAGCTTTTCAAATTCGTTTTGCAGCATGCTATGCCAGGCGGAAGTAAACAATAACCGCTGCTTCTTTAGCTATAGCGCCCCCTTCTGCTGGAATGCTGCTGCTGTCAACTGCCGCTGTGACCATCAGCGCTTTGCATTGTGGGATACAGTAGGCGAGGTATACTGGTCCAAAGCATACTGGAGATTTTTTCCAAATCAGTAGGACATCCGGGTATTTTTGGCATACTGCATACTATATTTTGGCCAAATCATACGTACTGCTAGTATAGTAGGGCATTTCCAGCACAGCCATACTATTGGAAAATGCTGTGAGGCCGCCCTCAAGTTGGAGCAACAAGTCATAGAAGGTTTTGGTACACAATTAGCCGTGCTGCTGGACTTGACTTTTTGATTAATTCACCTACAGAAAATCGATGTAACCACATCATCTATAAAATGCTATTAGTTTGCAACCCTTAGCTGTTGTCCATGATGAGTCACCTTGATTAGTTCTGATCAATAAAATACAACATATCCTCTTTGTAGGGTCCGTTATTTTCTACATTCAGCCTTAAAGCTCGTGAACACACGGAAGGTGGTAGAATGACTTCACATTTGGGGACTGGGCCCGTGAGAGGTGCACGTGAATGCAGGGACTCCTCGGGCTACTTTTGTTACGCTCTCATTTCCTGTTTGTTTATTTTTGCTAGAATTTGAACTTAAAGCGGCGAATCGGCTATCCTCCCGGGCGCGTGTTCTGAGGATGTGGGCTGGAACGCACACTCGTGTCACGAGCGGACAGTGAACGCGGCATGGTGTCAAGTGTAGTCTGCCGGCCAATGGTGAGCTTCAGGTGTGGCCACGAGCTTCGGAGTTGCGTCACTGTCTGCGCGAAGATCACATCGGTGGAGACGATGGAAAGCAAACAGAGTCAGGTAACTTTTCACTCGCGGATTCTCTGTCTTTCTACTCTAAATGTGGTTGTTTTTAAAGTTTAGTTTAGTTTAGCGGCTGAAAGGTGAAATAAAGTCGGAGTCTGGGTTGGTTTAGCAGCAATGACGGCACAAGGCCATTCAGCCTTTAGTCAGCGGTTAGTTTGTATCGTGCCGCGCGAGCTGTTTATAAACACGCGCTTTGTTGGCTACATTGTTTAACGCGTCCTCGCGACAGTCCGTGCTTAACAAGGTAACTGTCACGTTTTCTTCTGTTAAACTTTGTTTCACTGTTTTTTTCTGCCCTGGCGCTGGTTGAGCCTCACCTGCCGCTCGTTACGTTAATAACGTCCCGCCAGTGTTTGTGCGTGTCCTAGAGAGTTCTTCAAAAGTCGTTTCCAACTCCGAGTTGGCTGTGTTTCCGTCCATTACAGCGCAGTGTGTAACAGGCAGTCAGATTTTAGCAACATTTTAGTGTCTGAAAACAACAGGAGTTGACATTAAGTTTATTACAGTTGAGGCAGGTGGGTTAGAAACTGTTTCAACGCAGGTGTATAGATTAAATTTAAAATGAACAGACTTATAATAAAGTTACCAACAGTATGAGAACTCTTATGGAAACATAAACGCCACTTTAAAAATCTGATATAAAAATGGTCAATATTAGAACAGGACTTAATGTGGGATGGGGCACTATTCCACAGCCTGGAGCCCCAAAAAAGCCTGCTCACCTTTACTTTAGAGGTAAGACTGACAGAGAGCCAAGTTACCCCTGACGAGTGCAAAATAGCCCACTTTAAGAATATATTAAAACGTGCAATATCAGTGTATGATTTATTAAACAACCACCTTGTATTTGGTGGGGTGGGGTTACTAATAATGTGTTACAGGTGTTACTAATAATGTTAATGATTGACGTGAATCATGACATGTCACTGAGCCATTATTTCCACCTGTGCTTTTCTACCTGTGATGTGGAAAAGAAGAGACAAAATAATGATAATCATTATTTTTGATCAATATTAAGATTATTTTTTAATTTTAGGGAGTTTTTCTTTTATTGAACTTTCACATTTAAATAAACAGAGCAGCTTTCAGTTCCACTTTGTGCTGCGTTCAGGCTCATGTACAAATGTTGCATCAAACTAAGACTTACCTTAGGTTCTTTACCTGAATGTGGTGCATCATGGGTAATTTCAGTGTGTCTTTGGGAGTTGGGTGGATAGGGTGTCTCCGTACAGTGTCTCTGTTCTGGATGTCTGACTTGACGCTGGGGGACGGGGAGCAGCTCATTCTTCCTCTTCACCTTCATGCACTCATCATGCTGCACTTTGAACGAGTTAGTTGTGTTGCTTTGTGGCGCAGACGCAGGTTTCATGACCTCTTTGCTGATTATTGTTTCTTCTTAACATCACTCGCCCTAAACCTGAAATACCTCCAAATAAGCGATGACGAGCTGTTTCGGGGGAGCAGCTCTTCGTCCTATGTTCCAGACATGTGACTTTAGTTTCCCCGACCGTCTCTGTTGTTTTCTCTTCCACTCTAAACTGCTGCTGCAAGGTAGCTGCTCATCACATGACAGCTCACCCAAAAGTGAAGCCCAAACCTCGCATGGTCCTCTGGGGGAGTGGCCGTTAGTTTAGGGAGCGCTTGCTTTGATGTGCAGCAGAGTTTTCTGCGTCAGCATCACGTGTGTGTTTCAGGAAATAGAATCACTCAGCAGCACTGAAGACCCCAAGCAGAGAAAACATTAATGTCTAGTTTCATATCACATTTTTATTGATTGATTTCATACCCCCCCCCAGGTGCTGAACCTTGAGCGGGTCCAGGAGCTGGAAACATGGCTGAAAACAACCAACATGAAGCTGACTCAGGTTAACGGGCAGAGGAAGTATGGAGGACCTCCTGAAGGTGACTGAATAAACCCAGACAGACTCACACATGTGAATCAGAGCTGCAACTAGAGCTGAAGATATTAGAACAACTGACACTGAGATATCTTTTATTTCTGCAATCAATAAATTAATTAGTTTTTATTCATTCAAAAAAATCTTCCTTTAACAGAAACCTCAAGCAGAACCAGACTCATGGTGAACACACAGAGAGAGAATCTGGTTTTAAACGTTGACAAATCACAGACTACAACATTTTTCACCTTGACAAACAAATCCCTTCTCCCATGTGTCTCTCTCGATCACAGCCAGATAGAACTGGTGGGTGGCTCACCTTACCCCACTCTCCCCTAATCTCCAATTAGTTGCTTGTCATCTCCTCAGGGTGTATGTCTAAATATCTCAGGTTTTTACGTTGTTGGAGATCTTAGCTGACACAGTAGCACAGTTTGATTAATGTACCCCACATCTCTCCTCCACCCTGCCCTCAGTGTGGGACGGCCCCCTCCCGGGAGCCCGCTGTGAGGTCTTCATCAGCCAGATCCCACGGGATGCGTATGAGGACCAGTTGATCCCGCTGTTCGGCTCCGTGGGGCCCCTCTGGGAGTTCAGGCTCATGATGAACTTCAGCGGCCAGAACCGCGGCTTTGCTTACGCCAAATACGGCTCGCCGGCTGTAGCTACGGACGCCATCCGCCTGCTGCACGGTCACATGCTGGAGCCCGGCCTCCACCTCAGCGTCCGCCGCAGCACGGAGAAAAGACACCTCTGCATGGGAGACCTGCCGGCCTCCACCAGGCAGGAGGAACTTCTGCAGGTACAGCAGCTCTGTGGACGGTCTCTGTGATACAACAGGGTTTGTTCTTTTATAGCTGTACAATAAATTCACTGTCACAGTCAACGTGAAGCGAAAAAATTATTTCCCTTCTTTAGAAAGAAAATGAAATTGATGATGCATGATGTTTGTAGATTGGACAGCATATACATCTGTCACTACACCGTTATCACTGTGAAGGTCAGACAGGAACTGGACTTTGAGGAAAAGACAGTCACATGGGAGGGGTCTTAAACATAACCTGCAGGAGATAGCGAGGCTGAAAAGTCAACAGCTTCCTAATAAAGCAGCAAGACAATGTGGAAGTGCAAAGAACTGCAGTTCCAGTGTCCACTTTGCTCCGAAAGCAAAAAATAGCCTGTTCAGTGTTTATCAAACATTTATTTATTTGTCGGCCAGTGCAGGAGTCAGGATTGTTGTTGGCTTTTCCCCGGAGAGATTACAGCAGACCGTAGTGATGAGAAGGTTATTTTAAGTTTCCCGAAACCCGCCGCTCTCTCACCGGGCGAGCGAGCAGCAATTCCACTACTTCTTAAGTCTGATAAATAAACAGCTGCAGTCAGTCTGCACCACAAATCGATCCTCCTCTGTAGGAAACACTAAGTTAAACTAGTTAACCAGCTAATGGATCAGCCACAGACACCGACTGTTTAGCTTTGATCACTTGGTGTTTGCCAACCCCTCGCTCCTCTCCAGCTCCACCCTCTGATCCAAGTATGGTCACGTCTGGCTCTGGAAAACCAACATTACGGCGGCCAAATCCCGAACTCGAGGCTTCATTTACACAGTCGAGAAACCATTGGGGGACGTCACTGTGGCTACGTCCATTATTTATACTAATTTATTTATGGGTGGAAAATTCATGTAGTTTGTTTCTGCTGAGGTCAGGGGACGTTGCGGAGCTGTCTCAGTGTTGCGCCTGGAGTGTGGTTGTTTACATTTAGCACAGCTAGCCACCGCTATCTAACGCCATGATCACTCAGCAGAACTCAGGTGTAATCTATCAGGTAATCAGGACACGCTTTGTTTCAACAGTCCGGGAAAAAACAATCAAGCACCACCTGTGATATCTTCAGAAAAGTTTGACACAAACAGCTGACATACGGCATAAAACACTTAACGGCATGAAGGAAAACAACGTCCTCTGGTCCCCACCATGAACGGCACTTTGTATTTTCTTTACTTTGTTGTCTCTTCTACAAACCGCTGACACTAACGGCTGATCCGACACCGCACGCTGCAGGCGTAGTAACATGTATGTGTTGCGGTCCACACAAAGTAGTGCCAAATAAAGAGGCCTTCTTACTGGAAAGTGAAAACTATAAACATTGTGCAGCAATTAAAATGTTTAAAGTGAGATAACTCTTGTCAGAGGAGAAAACAAAATGTAACTGTCAGAAAAAGATAATAAATCACAGTATGTTATCTAAAAATGTTTAAAATCGTGTACTGTTTTAAGTATCATGATTATGTCTTATTGTCTGGTGATTCCCTCCCTTCGTAACCTTGTGTGTTGAACAGCTCATGGGACAGAGTGTTTGTTAAAGACCTCTTAAAGCAGAATCAATCAATATTTTAACCACCCACACCCAGACATGTGGACACGGCTCTCGCTTCTGTGGCGTCTACATTGAAATTGAAATCCTCCTTCTGTGAAATTAAATAATAAAGGCCTGTTTGCCTCCAGGTGCTGCGTGTGCTGACGGAAGGCGTGGAGAGGGTGTCTCTGAAGGCTGGCCCTGGTATAGAGGGGGTGTCTGCTATAATCGCCTTCTCGTCCCACCACGCTGCGTCCATGGCCAAGAAGGTGCTGGTGGAAGGTAGGTGAGCTCCTGTTGATGGAGATACATCGGTGTGCTGCTGTAATACATGTTCACATTTTTCATCTCAGGATCATCTCGCCGTTGCGTCCCGTATTTGAATGAATCTCATCTTTCTCTGTGACAGCCGTCTTTTCAGTCCACCTTTGAGTTTGGCCGTTTGTTACAGCTAATATGAACGTCACAGAAATCAGTTCTTTCCTGGCAGGATCGGACCCATATCCACTCTATACTGCTGTCACATTCACCCTTTCACACACATTCACCCACTGACGGTGGAGGCTGCCAGAGTGCCAACCTACCTATGTTTCGCACAGAGAGCCAAGAAACAAACTGTCCTGACCAGATTCACCTCTGTGCACAGCCTGAAATCAAACTCTTCTGATTGGGCTTTACCAGGCCTGTTAATTACAGAAATGACACAATGACTGGCATCGTGCTGTGGAGGCGACCAGCACATGAGACCAAAGTTTATCCACCGAAACTGAGGGCACACGCAGTTATAGCCTACTACTCAATTAATTAAAGCCTGTTGGAGTCAAAATGTGGTTTTTACTTTGTGTTTACTTAATCTCTGCTGGAAATACTTTGCAACATAGATTGGATGTAACTCTGACACCGTACCCTGGGTGGAGCCTTGGTCAATCGTGCATAAAGCCAAGGCTGCAGGTAATTGCTGGCAGGTGCGTTTCAGCTTGTGTGTTTTGAGTGTGTTAAAGTTAATCCGTTTTATGTTTGATATAATGGACTGCTTAATGGAAACCATTTTGTTTATTAGAAAGACATGTTAAATGAATAGATCGCTGCATCCGAAATGGAAACAGCATGTGAACATTGGGTTTGTTGCTTCGTGTTCCAATTCGACCCTCAGTGTCAAGTTAGATAGAAATTAGTTTTGTTTAAATGAAGGCACTACACAGCCTGTTCATTTTATTGTTTTGCAGCTGATGACCGAGACTAAAAAGTCCACTCATTTAAAACACTGTCATTTTATTCTATTTAAAGCAATTTCAGAACCCATGAGCTATAGGCTGGCGACGATATAGTCTCTGGGGACAACGGTGAGCATGTCAACGTGGGGCGCGTCTGGTTTAGCCAGCGTTAAATGATAAACAACTTTAAGCCAAGACCTCCTTTCCCGTGCACTGCATTGTTTACAGTCCAGTTAGCAGCTTGAGAAGCGACCGTGTGTTCAGATCAAAGTGAAGTGAAATTCTCCCTCCAGATATGTCTGCTAAATAAACGCTGTCATCTCTTGGTTCATCCCATCCCCCGGAGGAGCGCCCGTTCATCTGTCTGTGCTGAGTCTCAGTCTCACTGTAAACAGTAAGTTACACAGAGGCTGCACTCTGGCTTACTTCAGCGGGATGAAGCCCAAACAGAAACCGATTTTCTTGTGATTGACTTTAATTAACGGCTTTTAAGTTTGCTGAGATAACAACATCGTGACGGATATTAGTAACAAGTCAACATGAAGCTTTGTCAGGTCTGTCCTCAAGAGGAGAACTACTTTAAAATGAAGTTTGTTGAATGGAGGATCCATCATTTCTGATGCATTTAAGGAAGTCAGGAAATCTAAGCGCTGAACAGCTTTCATGACATGGCGTCGAGCGAACTGATTGCTGCACACACTTGCAGATGTCTGTTTATGGAGATAAATAAATCGTCGTCAGATTTCCGCTGATGGGAGCCGTGATGTCATTATGGTGGATTACGCTCCGCCTGCTTTTGCTCTCCACACAGACTGTTTTTCCTGCATACACTGCAGCCTGCTGATAAGTGATTTGTGATCAAAGTAACAGGATGTGGATGTGAGCATGTGCAAGGTGTATAAGCCAGTCAAAGTACAATGGAATATTTGGATTGGTCCAGACTTCACACTGATGATATTGCTTCCCGTCAACGTGTGTTGAATTTTTATGAAGGAGAAATAGGCCTCTTGTGTTTCAGCCTGCATATCAGTAGCTGATAACAGTTAAAACAGGCCTTTTCCTGACTGAGGAGAACTTTCATGTCTAACTTTTATATTTATGAGAAATGTTTTTGTTTGTTTGCATTTAATCTTGAGGTGGCTGTGGAGTAAAATGTGCACACAAACAGAGATAATTGATTTTTTTAATCAATTTTCCCATGAACGTCTGAGTGGAAGGCCCAGTCGCAAAGATGCTGCAGCCGGTGTTTTCACATTTTATGTGGATGCCCCGTCAGTTCAATCAGTTGCTGTTGCTCCTGCATTGCTCTTTGTGAAATGACACAGCTAAAATATGCAATGCAGAGAATCGACAGCAGAAATCTAAGATGATTCAGGGTGTTTTTCAACAATGATTTGCCAGCTTTGAGATGCAAACCTGAAAATTGTTGGAATAAATGGCTTAAAAAATAGATTCAGCTATTTTGAGCCTCCCTGGAAAATATCTGCAGCCCTAAACACTTCCTCTTCTTTTTGTCTGCAGCCTTCAAGAACAGGTTTTCTCTCACTGTCTCAATCAAGTGGCAATCAACAGTGAAGCCGAGCGCAGACGAGCCTCTCCAGCCTCCCAAGTCTTCAAAGAGCCTCCTGCCGTCACCCTTGAAGCCGCCACGCCACATCCTGAACTCTGCTCGGCCCTCTGCCCTGCCTCCTCGCCTGGCCCGACCTCCCTCCATCCCCCCGGGTTTCTGCAGAGCAGTGGGAAGACCCACTGCCCCCCAGCATTGCCCCACTCCCAGCTTCTCCCCCGCCCAGGGGCATGTAGTGTCTCCAGCCTCCTCGGCGCCCCCTGTGGTGCTCCTGTGTAAGGTGTGTGAGCTGACAAGGGTGGGCCAGCCACTCTATGAGGTGTACTACAGCCACACTGGGCCTGATGGATTCCTCTACTTCACTTATAAGGTGTGCATCCCCGGGTTAGCCACGGCCTTCAAAGGCCTGGTTATGATCTTGCCAGGACCCACTGCCACCAGCACGCTGGAGGAGGCTCAGCAGGCTGCAGCCCAGCAGGTCCTGCAGAGGGTGTGCAGTAACCAGCTCGCTCACTGACCAGCTGACATGATATCTACAGCACTGTTTGTGGCTTTGTTTGTTTTGTCCATGATGTTATATAAAAAAAAGTTTGATCTTATATGTAGTTAGTTGATTTATGCATGCTTTTATTAGAGTGAAGTCGACTTGTTTGTGTTGTTTGAACTCCTATGGTTTGTTTTATGCATGTTTTTTTATTGTGTGTTACTGTTGCATTGGTTCCTCATTTTAATTAAATGAGATTTGACACAAACATTGTAAGGTGTGTTACTTCATATACATGTACACAATGAAGGATTAATGAGGACTCTATATTAAGATTACTACAATTGATGGCCTCTTGCAAAAAGATGGGCCTGCCAACCAGTCACAGGTAAATGAATTAACTGTCATGCAGCAGAAGGAGTAGAGAGGACAGGTGAGCGCATGTTTGGCTCAGTGTAGTTCATTTGATTTCATCTACATAAGGTAGGTGTGTTGGAAGCCCTCCCAGCATGCACTGGGGCAAGATATTTAGATTATTTACATTACATTAGTGAATATGGTGAGACTACTAGAGATATTGGAGTGTGACTTGGCATTGGACACAGACTCTTCAGTAATAGCCTGCCAAATACTAAATGACTCCACTAGATAGATTTAGCTAGCAGCCATCATGAAACAAACTGTAATCGCTGTACAAAATCCAAATTACCTTCATCAAAGTGCGTCCACTAAAGTTCTTGTTTTTTTCCACTGACAGGCTCAGATTGTTTTTTTAAGTGTCTGACTTAAAGATCACTCCTGTGATCTGTGAGGTAAATTACTGTTTCTGTCAATGGAGTCTGGTGGCTTTGAAGAGCAATGTAACGGTTGTTTCCGTCTATCTTTACGGCTCAATTCCAAAACGTTTTGTACCGTTTAGTTTTTCAGACCCTAAAGATTAAATAGGCTAGAGATAAAGTTTAAAGACAACTGAATACCCTTTAATTGCTTGAACAATTTTCTGACTTTTGCAAATCAACCATTTAAAATTAAAAAATAAATAAAATATTATGATAAGACCAAAGACTCTATGCAGTCATTGGATAAGATCAAAAAGGGCTTTTCACACTGCCAGCTCGAGGCGGGATTATTACCTAACAGAGTAACGAAACGGCGTCTGTGTTAACAGCGGAGCCGGCAGGATGGAACAGTGCTGTGTATGTATTTGATACACGCGCTGTTTCTTTACACCTCGCGCACGTTTTCCTACGCTATTTAAAAACACACACTGGGGCGGCTTTACGCCGGCGTTGCATGGTCCAATGTAGAATGACAAAGATGGCGTGAGGACGGAGCTTCGTTACGGCGCTGAGGCGGAACCGCAGTGTAAAAAAGGCTTAAGATTAGAACATGCGTGTTCTTGACTGTATTCCTAAAGTGATCAATATTGTTCCCTTAAAAAATGGTCTTTACTTTGTTGGCATATCTCACAGCCCAAATAACCAACATAATTTGGACTGTGGATAATAAAAGAAATCCAGTCACAATTAAGGGAACTGTATTTCCATGGTAGTGACTCCCCCTATGAAGTTATAGTTATGAAATCTATTCTGAATGTTTTATGTCCAGCTTTGAAGAAACTACTCCAACCACGCCTCATTGTGCATGTTTTAATACCACCAGAGGTCAGTGTGAATACTGTTATTATCTCCACACAGACCTAAGCATGCACACAACTTTACATCTCAGTCAACACAAGTAGATTTTCAGCACTGAGCCATATGATGAATGTGTTTATTTCAGAGTACGGGCATGTTAGATACAGGTCGACATCAGCCTCTTGAAGAGCTGCAGAAAATAATCAAGGTTAAAGGTCACAGAATTTCTCATCCTGCACAGACAAACAATTTCTGATGAATCTGATTTACTTATTAAGCACTTGAATAGTTTGGCTAACATCAATGATCTGTTCCTCAAAGCACAGGATGAAACAGACAGTAACTGTGGACTCCTTTAAACACAGTATTTTACCTTGATGCCTGATGTGTGTTCTCGTCTCTTTTAGGATAAGCTAGCAAAACCTTAAGCAAAAACATTTAATGAACCTAATATATACCCCGAACTCGAGATTAAAGCTCCCGGAGAGCTCAGCCTGACTGTAACTACACACAGAGATCATTTTGTTTGTTTTTTAACTTCCTGCAGGTTTTCAAATTAAATTTACCTCAATGTTGCACAGTTCTCACACTGACCAGGACGTTACGCTGCAAAATATGGACAACTTAATAGTGCTGCAATATACTGACATTTAGATGGACTTATTTGTGTCAAACATCAATATCCTTATACCAATGTAGCAGGCTTATTGATTATTATAGATTATTTTAGCCCAAACTACGATTGTTTCCTAAACCTAACCAAACTGATGGTTTTGGTTAGTAAAATGATCACAGCTTGGTTATTTTGAGGAAAAGATCATGGTTCGGGTTTTATTTTATTATTTTATTGGTTGTTTTATTTTGGTACACAGGAGGATAAAATACTGTGTTTTTAGGGAGTCCCAAAAGTCATAACATTTATTTAATTTCCTGTAACCTGCAGCATGTTTTTAGTTTGGTTTCATTGTTAAGAAGCACACCCAGTTGAACTCGCTCCCTGCTGTTACAGCCTGCAAGAGTCCATATAACAGCAGTCTATGTGGCTGCTATGAGAACAACATGTTTGGATGTGTGTTTTTCAGGGCTGTGTGATGTCCAACATGACTGGACTGGATAAGAAAGTCTTTTCAGGAGTCTGCAGAGTGTGTGTGAAGCGATCAGGCGATGTGGTAAGATTGGTGGGGGAACTAGGCCTCAGACGTCCTCCTCCTGATCTCACTTATAAGGTCTGCTCTTGTAATATCAGCCTGTGGAGGGAAGAAGGAAAAGGAGACACGGGAGTTAGTCCTTAACACTGTGTACCGACGTATCTGAAACAATCAATACTATTGTTTGTTTGTTTTATCTTTTAGATCCCTTTTATAATAAAATACTCTGCACACTCACAGAAGAGTCACCCATCTCCTGTCTGATCCTGCATGTTCAGCTGATAGGTACGACGTTTGTTTTCACATGCAGTGTGTGTGTGTGTGTGTGTGTGTGTGTGTGTGTGTGTGCGTGTGTGTGTGTGTGTGTGTGTATCAATCGTACCTCCTCTCTTGTGGCCACCACCCGGAGTTTGACCACTCCATCCTTCAGCTCCTGTTCTCCCAGTATGGCCACCAGGGGGATCCCAGACTCCTCACAGTGCTGCAGCTGACTCAGCAGTTTGGGGTTTTTCTTGTACATCACCTCTGCCTACACACACAAACACACACACAATGTAAGTAAATGTCGAGCCATGCATTTTGTGCACATGAAAATTGTGCTCTGTCTCGATAGCCAGCCATGTGGACTGTAGGTTAACAGATAAAACAGAGAAAGGACAACACAGAAGTACATTAACACACACACACACACACACACCTTAATGCCAGCATTCCAGAGCTCAGACACGAGTTTGAGTTTCTCCTCCAGCAGGTTCTTCTGAGCAGACGCCACCATGACCTGAACCTCTGTGGTCCGAACTTTCTCTGCAGCGGCCTGAACAACACAGCTCCGTTACAGTCTGACCCGTCTACACACGCTGATCATTATCTTATAACATCTTATTTATGATCTTATAACAGCCGTCACCTCAGCCTTCTGCTCCATGATGGAGAAGACCCTCTCGATGCCGATGCTGACGCCCACACACGGCACTTTCCTGCCTTTGGGGTCAAACATGCCCACCAGGCCGTCATACCGCCCCCCGCCGGCCACGCTGCCCACGCTGACGCTCTCCTCTGCAGGGGATCCGTTTTGGGCATCAGTGCACGCTGGGGTCACACCCGCCTGACTCAGCACCGCCTCATAAATGACTCCTGTGTAATAGTCTAGACCTCGGGCCAGACTGAGGTCAAACACCACCTGGGGGTGACGGAGAAGGAAAGTGGAAGAAAGATTGAAAAGGTCCCAGAGAGGAAGAGAGACATTATGAGGAGCGAGAGAAACAAGCACTATAAACTGAAACAAAGGAACTTTTAATCTACATAATAATATTATCCATCATCCTGTAAAAAAAGTTGTGGCATGTATGTGTAACAGGAAGTTCTCACCTTGTCTGTGACCTGGAAGAGCTGCAGGTAGCTGAAGAGCAGCTTGATGTCCGACAGGCCAGCACAGGCCAGCTTACTCTGAGACATTTTCTGGTCGTGAAGGAGGCGCTCTGCTAAGTCCATTCCACCTACAGCATACACACACTCCAGTTTACACACCCAGCACACACAGAGCAGCACTTTGATGTACGTAGGTCCGACATTCTCTCCTCTGTAGCTCTGCTTTTGACATCAGGAACAAACTCTGAACTCACTGGCATGAAAGGTGACATATTTTTGCTATGTAATCAATTTTCTGTTATTCTGATGTTTTATGAATCACGTTGGAAAAGTTTGTTTCATCTTAAACATTGTATACAGATTTTAATTTAATTATTTTTCTTTCTGAAACCAACAAGCCGTTTTGTCATTCAAAGGTCAGACCTCAGCCACCATTGGCTGACAGTATTGGAGTGACCACATAGCCCCACCGCGACCACCGCACTGCACTGTCACTCAGAAGTTGTAGAAAATATTGCCGCTCTAGGATCGGTTACTCGGCCTTATGTGTACGAGCCAGAATCACCAGGAGGTATCGGAACGGTACGTTGAAATCTTGACTTGACTACAAGCACGTGCAACAAGGCAGTCTGAGGTGAATGATGGTGAATGACGATTGGTCGATTTCAACAGGTTCTACGTAAAAACTGCAGCTGTTTTGAACGGAACATTTCAGAGGCGACCTTTTTAAACATGCCACTCTGGAAAAACAGGGAATTATGCAGTTTTCACTTTTTCACTGTGAACAATAAACACCCAAAAATGTGAAACCCAACAAAATATGAGAATATCCATTCAAAAGATACGACCCCTTTAATAAGCAGTGGCAGAAGTCAGCCTGTACTCACAGGAGAAGCTGCACCAAAAACTCAGGACAGAAGCTGCGCGTCCATAAATAAAACCAAAACTTTCTATTTGGCTGATATGCTAAGAAAAAGAGTTTTGAAAAGCTTAATGCTAATTTATATGAAATGCATCCACATTTTGGCAAATTTAACGATACTCTGCGTTTTACAGCTGGTCCAATTTTTGTCGTACAATTCTAAGATGCTGGCGCCGGTTTAGCTCAGCGGTTAAATTGTGCGTCCCATATACAGCAACTGCAGTCTTCGATGCAGCAGCACCGGGGTTCGACTCCCACCCTCGGCCCTTTGCCGCGCGTCATCCTCGCTCTGTTTCCGACACTATCCACTGTCCTCTCTCTCTCAAATAAAGACATAAAAAGTCCAAAACATCAATTCAAAATTCCAAGATGCTTTAATTCTGAACTTAAAAGGGCCCTATTATTTTTACTACTTCAGAGTTGTAGCTAGCTGGAGCTAACAAGCTTCCTCAACCGCTCCAAAAAATGTAATAAATCGGAGGAGACGTATAAGGTAGCATAAAATGTATCTGTCTGCGCTGCTGACAGGACAGAGGTTGGAGTTGGAGTGGCACAAAAAGCTTTGTTCATGCCAGCGCATCATTGATGGGTCACATCTCATGTCAAGTCTCACCCTGCATACTGACGTACTCCCCGATCTGGTCAGCAGCCTCCTCTGACAGGCCCTTCTCATTCACCATCTCCTTCTTCACGTCCTCCCAGGGCATCTAAGTTCAGACCAGAGAAAATGGCATAAGGAGGTCGGTTAGAGCCTGACAGTGGTGAAATCAACATTAGATGAACAACACTGTGAAGGTCTGGTGTTCGTAACAATAGCAGAGCAGCATAACTAAAGGAAGTCCTGAGTATATGCACAGCAGGAAGGGTCCGTACCTTGTCCAGTTTATCCACTGTTGAACAGATTGTGCGGAATTTGTCGTCTGGGACTCCACACACCGCAAACATCCCATCGAGGATGCGTCTGTCGTTCACCTGCAAAAGAAGGATGTGTTTATGTCTGCAAGTTTCTCGGGATGACCCCCACTAAAGACGCGTCGTCGCAGTGATTGAATTATTTAAAAACTGTAAAACTTCAGTTAATGGGCTTTTATTTGTTTTAATCTATGAAGTCAATCTGCCTTTATTTGGGTCAGGCGTATTGAATCTTATTTAAATTAGGCAATCGAGAAACCTGTCAATTACAAATCACTAATTTGATCTTGTTTTGCAAGACAGCACATCTAGACCAGCCTGCTGCACTGAGAGAGAGAAAGAGAGATACCCCTTAGATACACAGGTGTTTTTTAGACCTGGGAAGACCCGCTAATAACCGCCGACTGTCTCTTTTCCCATTGCCAGTGGAGTTTACTGCTTTTGGCCTCGTTTCTGCTGCCAGAAACAGGGTTAGTACAGCAACAATAGTACTCACAAAGAACTTACATTATACTCTTTGTAACATCCTCACTGGCCTCCATGCTGCTTACCAGTGGTTCGGTCTTTATTGTATCTATTACTTGTTCAGTCTATTTATTAAACTCAAGGCTGACAAATTTGGAACGATGTTCGAGCGCTGCTCGGACGGAGACAGGCGGTTAAGACGGCCAGAAAGGGGGCGGAGATTAGCGTGTCGACACAGGTTTTGTGTTCCCATCAATGCCGATCGGATCCGAGATGATAATTACCCAGGTCTACTGCAGAGTCATTTGACCCGTGTCTGAATGCAGTTTGTAACCTTTCCCACTAAGCAAAAAAGCCGTGTGTTAGCGGGTTTTTTGACCAGTGGGTAAAGGGCTTTAGAGAGAGACAGCGCAGAACTCGTAAGTCATCATCTCTCTCTGACATGTAGGCCTATGAAGCTGTCTAAGCATATCAGCATATGTTTTGTTTGTTGAGTAACACATGTGGTTTACCCTGAAAATCTCACTAAAGAGATGGAGAAAAGAAACGTTTGTTATCATCATTATGATATTTATTTAGCTGTGGCGTTGATTTCTTCAGCCTTCATCCTGGTCATCACGCAGGAGACTCTGGGATGCTTTGGATCCACCCACACACATGAAGAGTCAGCTGATCGTTTATCTTCTTCCTCCCGTCACTCAACATACCGGCCTATTTACTGTCTTTCTCGGACAGAGATTACGGTTCAGCTTTATTTTTCCTCTCACTCTCTTGGGATCAACAGCGAAGTGTCTCACTGCTGCGTCTCCTGATTTTTTTGCCACAAACTTGACAACTGACACCATGTAGGTCTTGTGGTGTTTGGGTGAAAGTTAAAAAAAAACTAGTGATTCTCTGCACAGACAACCAGATAAACAATTATTGTGTACAAGCTTCTACTTGAGACGGACGTTTATTTGTCAAACATGCAGCCACACCTGGCAGGTAAAAGGAGACTGCATTTAAATATAAGTTTTACAGTCCATATTTTTTGGGGGCTTCACGAAATGTCATGAATTTCAGGGCGAACACGTAAAGAATGGTTTGAGACATCGTGGTAACTTCAGTCAGGACCCCACACGCAGCTCTTTTCACAGCCGCTGTACTTGAACTAGAGCTTGATTGGGAACTTTCTGCCGACTGCTGTCACTTAACAGACATCCATCCATTCATTATCTGCACAGCTCATCCTTTTCAGGGTCGCTGGGGGTTGGAGCCTATCCCGGCTGTCATTGGGCGAGAGGCGGGGCTACACCTGGACTGATGGCCAGTCAATCACAGGGCTGACACATAGAGACAGACAACCTTTCGCACTCACACCCACACCTACGGGCAATTTAGAGTCACCAATGAACCTACCGACATGTCTTTGGACCCGGAGGGAACCCACGCATGCACAGGGAGAACATGCAAACTCCACACAGAAAGGACCCCTACGTCTGAACCGGGACTTAAACCAGAAACCTTCTAGCTAAGAGGCAACAGCACTAACCACTGCACCACCATACAGCCCCTGCCATTTAACAACTCGTGGAAAACATGAGCTTCACTGACAGGTCGGAGAGACACACAACAGACGAGGTTTGTTTGAGGCTTTTTTTCCTTTGCGACTAAACCGACTCATGAAAATGAACTAAGACACCTTACACTGGTTTGGTTGAGTATTAGGGGGGCAGCGCTACAGGTTTCACCTGTAATAAGTGAATGGACAAACCTTGATGCGGAAGTCTCCGAGGTCCAGCTCACTGAGGATTTCATGGACGATCTTCAGACACTCGGCATCCGGAATCATTGCGTCATACTGCCCTGCTATGTCAAAGTCCTGAAACACACACGCACATGAATGACTTTTAGCAACACAGACAAACCAAGTCAGTTTCTAAAAGATCTAACAAGCCAGACAAAAGCTCGTCTCTGAGGACTCACACATTGGTAAAACTCTCTGTAGCGTCCGCGGGTCATGGCTGGGTTGTCACGGCGGTACACCTTAGCGATGTGGTAGCGTTTGATGTTGGTTATCTTGTTCATCGCCAGGTAGCGAGCAAAGGGCACCTGAAGGAAGGCAGGTCAAGGACAACACACCGCTCTTTGCTTTGATGGAGGGAAGAAGAGGAAAGCTTGTGACAGACTAGGATTACCGCCTGTGGATGTGTGCCTCCACCAACTAGTCAAGTAGCTATCTACATCTATTCACATGTTTCCCCACAGTGTGACGGAGGTTAGCAGAGATCTTTTTATTGTGATTTCAAAGAATAGATTGCTCTTATTACAAACTAAAAGCACAAATAGGCCTAGACTCTTCTAGCTACAGCAGAACAAGCAGGTACGAGAGGGGTGGAGAGAGGGGGGTGCAACATATTTCCCTCCAGGTGTAGCTGAGATATCGTGTTCGCAAAATTGAGACTGACATACCAACAGACTGAAAAGCAAGAACAAATTCTTTCTGCACAAAATGAACAATATACAGTTTATTGTTAATCTATCGCCATCACGTGTGCACATGTGCAAAAGTCACATCACAAACTGTTTTTGCTGCTTGATGCAAATTGTCATTTTATGTTCCATACATTTTAAAGTAGCCTAGCAGTTGTATCAACACCTGTCAAATCAAATAAAGTGCAATTAAATAGTTTTAAAACAATGCTTGTTATTAATTTTCACATAGAGCTGGAGGGAACTCTCATAATATAACACAACTAGGTGAAAACCTCGTATGTGGCTGACTGCATCAGGTCAGTGTGCGCTTTTGTGGGCAATGTGTCACAAGGACTGTCCTTATGAGGCTGATGACGACGTGTTGGAAAGCAGGTGTGCACTGCAAACGTTGATGAGGACAGCAGACGAACAGCAGAGGAGCAGCCCCGCCTACTCCCTGAACAAAGTATCCAGAGCGTATAGACAGAGAGTCGCATCAGTGGAGGTCCAATATCCTCCATGATCCGCCATTGCGATGTCGCCTCACTCTTTCTCTAGGGCTCTGACAGTGCCGTCACTCACTCAGACACTCAGTCAGTCACATACAGACCCATGTGTAGGACTGACCCCGACGGACAGCCAAAAATAACAATCATTTCCTGTATTCTGGTTTACTGTTATGCCCTAGTTTGTGATGGAAGTGTCTTTATTTATGTAGATGAAAACAAATGAATGCAAATTTAATGCAAATAATAAAAGGCTGGTACTTCAACAATTAATGTTAACATTCTAGCAGGATTTAAAAGTGTCATGATTCATGTGGTAGTCTAATGTTGTCCATGCAGAAAACAAATGGAGGGAGAGACAGCTTTACCTCTTCACTGAAGCTGCTCTCTCTGCCTCCAGAGATTTTACCTTAACAGGAGGATTCACTTTATATTTTATTTTATGTTTGCTAAATTTTATTTTATGTTCTTTTGAAAAGCAGTTAGACTTTATTTTCATGCTGAGCTGGTCCACAATCGACGTGTATGCGTTTTTCAATATCATACCCGTGGCCTGTAAAAGAGTTTTATAAATGTCAAGCTGTTCACATGATCACAGGCAATGGCTATTTATAATAATATACTATTTAACCGCACTGTACTCGGACATCTCTTTGGGGAGGTGGGGAGGTGGGGAGAGAGAGAGAGAGAGAGAGAGAGAGAGAGAGAGAGAGAGAGAGAGAGAGAGAGAGAGAGAGAGGTAACTCTCAGGTTTATCAGTGAAGTGTTTGTCTGTCACTGTTAACAGAGACTCCAGGCTGCAGTTTAGCTCAGAGTCAGACAGAGGGTCGGCGTCTAATAATCACCACGGTCATAGAACATATACGAGTCTGTCCAGTCCTGATCAAAAGCTCTGTTTTCGTTCTCTACTTTTCTCATTTTAAAAACACGCCAAGTCTACTTTTCCCTTCCTTATTTTCTCCCTCCGTGTCTCTGTTACTCTCCTCTCAGCTCCTCCATGTGTGTCTGTATTCTCACACACGCACTGGGTCAGTCATGATGCTTATAAGAGTAAGAGATTTGATTGGCTGAGTAGCGTTTACAACAAATGCATTGGTCTGTGAGTTTCAGGGGCACTAAAATCACTACCTCAAAGACAAGAAAAGCTGTGCAGGTTAAAAAAGATGCGCTTGTCAAAACTTTAAATAGGTCCGGTTCCGGATACGTCCGCATCTGGGTCCGGTCTCGGACCGTTGTGTGCTTATTAGTGACCCAAGGTCTAGAAAGAGAACTATTAAAAAATGTAAATCCATGTTTTATCAATGAATAAAAACAAAAAGATAATGTAAAACTGAGGGGACCTGGGCCTGTTTACACCAGCACACACATGACCAGATCTTGTAAATGGTCACCTGATATGCACATAGCAGCTTTTTGAACACCACTAAATTCTAGTTATGTGAATAAATATGTTACTGAATACTTAGAAAGACAAATCTGTTAAACCTTGTTAAGCAGCTAGTTAAAGCTGAACACGAGGCCATCTCTCATCCTCTGATAACTGTGTGTCTGTTTGATGCTCATAGCTGTGTAATCAAAGGATACGGTGAGGTCATATCTGAGGGACAGCAGCTCTCCTCCTTGGTCTTTGAGGTCGTAGATGAGCTTGGAGTCTTCTCCGTACTTCCCTGTCAATGTTTCCTACAAAACAGGAGGATAACAACCCTTCATGATTAAAAGGGAGATGATTTAAAGATTAAACTATGAAAACGTTTGTGAGAAAATCTACCTTCAGTTCAAACACAGGTGTGTCGATGGTCTCGGCTCCGTGGCGTTTGAAGCAGCCGATGATGGTGTTGAAGACTCTCTCTCTGATGGCCATCTGCTTGGGGTTGTAATCCCTCGTTCCCTGACAGAGAAAGACGTGTTTTAGTCTGTCTGACGAGTTAACTCTTCCCCTATCTTATCAAATGTTTCCAAAGACATAGGTGTGAAAAAGCATCAAGCAGCAGGGTTGTAGTAAAGTTCAAATGTGACAGATTTTTCTTGCTTTGTGTCATTTATTATCTTAACCATAGACTATCTAAAAGAAATGGATGTTGTAACCTCGACGTCACTCACTGGTTTTTCTATTTTTTTTTGTCTTGACTTTGGCATTTTGGCCGTGGCCATCTCGGTTTTTTGGTACCAGACGTGATCAAATTTGGAGAGCGGGGTAGAACACACATCACTACATGTCTATCCTGGTTAAAAGATTACAGTGGGAGTGAATCACAGGTTCCCAAGCACACCCTGCTTTATAAATACTCTAAATGGGAGCATACTAAATGAACATCATGCTGTATTGAAGAAGACTTGAAACTAGAGATTGAGATAAAGTCATTAGGAAAATGTTGACGAAGGGAATAAATCAAGAGAGAAGTAGGCTGACGTTTTGCCCCCTGCTGGTCAGTAGAAAGAATGCACCATTAAGGCACTTCTGGACTGGCTTTACTTTTGAAGAGAGGCTGCTTCTGCTTCTCATGTTAAGTCTATGCTGTTAACTGAAGATTAAATTAAAAAAAGGAACAAGGTGTGCGAAGATATTTTCATGAAAAAACAAACACAAGTAAAGCGCCATTCTGTAGGACATGCTGTTTAGATAAGATATTCATAAATAATAGATATAATATATATATTTATCATTACTTTTAGCATTTTGTGTTCCTATTATTTTCTTCTCCAACGGTGCTCTGCGTGGTCATTAAAGTGTGTTATTGAAAGCAGCCCTTTGCTCTTACCTTTGCTGTCTTCAGGACAAACTGATGTTTGCCGTCATCTCCTCCTATCTGAGCCTTCAGCTCCAGCAGTTTGGCTACTTCTTCATCAATCTGAAACACACACATCACAAAAAACACGGCAACCTTTATTGTATGTTTTCTAACATGAGAGAAATACTGCCTTAGCAACTTCGAGAAAAACTACAGAAACATTTTCACCCACATGCACACAGCACCAGAGGCCTACCTGAGCCACAGTGATCCCAGGGACAGAGTGCAGAGATCGGGCACGTGTTGCAGTCCGACAGCCAGCCAGACCGAGAGCACGAACACAAAACATGCCCAACATGTTTGTCCCACAGCACCGGGCATACAAAAACAAAAACATACGTCCAAAGTTTTGACAGGCAGAAGTTCAGGAGTGCATTGTGGTTTTAAGCAATGTCCAGTGGTATGTCCAGGGTCAGCCACAGCAGCCAATCACAACGGTCGGCAGCAGAACGGTCAGGAAGTGAGTGCAGCGATGATGTCCAGGAGGGTTGAGGTAGATGATAGTGATGATGAAGAGCGAGGCAGGCAGGGGTCATCCAGGGTCAGGCAGGAAGAACAGGAGAAAAGTGGTAAGCAACCCTAGCACTAGGGGAGGGCGGGGCATGACGCATCATCATCATCATCATCATCACAGCGTGGAGGATAGAACACGAGATGTACCAAGTCAATCAAAGCAGCGAGCCCAACACAGCTCTCACAGACACAAACACACACACAGACAGACAGAGACAGACGGGGTCCTGCTCTGATCCTGGTATCATATCTACGTGTCCGGTGTATTTAGCATGTCTAGCATTTTAAGGGTTCTTAAAGGGATAGTTCCGGCTGTATGAGGTAGAGTAGATAATAGTCAGGACGGCCCCTGTTTGGAGAAGCTGGCAGGAGAACAAACACGAACGCTAACTATGTACCGCTGCAGACGGGGCCACGAGAAAAACATACTTTAGCCACTTACGTTTAAATATAACGACCTAAATATAAAAACAATAAGCTATAGGTTTGAATATGTCACAGCTTCACCTTGACGTCAGACAGCCCTATCCTTTCAGACTCCAAGATTCTCTCATTTGAGCTGGATATTAAGTAGGCCTGTGTGGTAGTAATCTGTGTGCCACCGTCTCAAAGACAATATGTGTCAATTCATCAGAGAAGCAGCAGTCTCATCACATCTGCCCTTCTGGATTGGCACATTGGCTGCTCTTCCTTCAGCATTTCTGTCCACATTTGGTGTCTGGTATTAAGGCACGAAATTACACAACAATCTGCAACGTGGCTTGCATGAATAGAACTTAAAGACATAATCTCAAAGATTTTCATCTAAATTAATGCCTGTTAAGTCACTATATATCGCCGAGTGATTGAGCCTATGGCCCACTGATGAAAGCCTTTGCATTTGCAGTATATAGTATTATTACAGACTGGGTGTCTGCGGCGCCCAGTTACTGACACATTTTCCATCACACACAAGAAGTTGGTTGGTCTGCCAGAGAGGGTAGGCGGAGCTAAGCGGCTGCTTTTCCGCTCTCTGCAAGTGTTGCGAGTAAACAGTAATCTACTATGTCTGAACAAACAAAGAAAAGATGGATGACTACAGATACAACTTCAGTGAACATCCAAAGAAAAAGAAAGACATTTGAGAAAAATCAAGAGTTACAAATGTAACAAAGGGAGCCAACCATAGATGTCTGGTTATCTGGGACGTATGTGCCTGCAATTGCCTTTTATCGCCATTAGGTGACGCCAAATGAAAGACAACAAACTATACTTTGATCTACTCTAATTGCACAACAAAGCCTTATATTTTTCTGTTATGATGCAGAAATGTTTACTCTCTCTTTTAAGTTATCTGCCATTAATGAGACTGTTTTCAATACTATAATTAATCTGATAATGTAGAGCTTTGTTTAATTTGAATGACCCACTTACTCAACAGTAATGTAAAGGGAAATAGGGCTCTCTTACACACACAAGCATATCCATGTAAAGCACACACAATATTGGTAAGGATTGTACTTTGTTTTCTATTTCAAATGGAATAATTCCATACAATGTTTGTAGAAGCACGGGTTTAAAATAAAAATATGAATCATCAGTTTTAATGTTCCCTGGTGTTGTGCATGACGGCTCACTGTTGCACTATCAAAGCCAACACGTCAAGAACAGAGACATTGTTATTAATGTAGGGTGACCATACGTCCCGATTTGATCGGGACCGTCCCGTTTTCAAGCTCTGTGTCCCGAGTCCCGACAAATATCTCTGAAACACTAATATGTCCCGGTTTTGAACAGGCCCTGTCCCAGTTTTGACCAATTGAAACAGTCACGATGCACCATGCTTACAACACTGATTTGTCTGTATATATGTCAATCAATGTCGTTGCCAAGGCTGTTGCTGTTTTAACCAATAGAAAACATCACTATGCACCACCAGCCAAAGTTCGGTAGTCATTTGTTTGTACATGTGTCAGTCAATCGGTGTGCGGCTGTTGTTTCGCTTGCCCATCTCATCATACTGACAGGACCTGCTACATAACATCAGGTAGGCTAACTGTCATGCCATTTTTAAGTTTTCATTGATCTGTTTAAGTTACATTGGCCTCAAGGTATTTCCAGGCCTACCTTGTTTTTGTTAAAACGACTTCCTTTTCCACGTGCTGCATTGTTTACAGACAAAGAACCCGCTTTTCCTGTGATGTACTTTAATTAACTTACCTCTTACCTTTGCTGACATTTCAACATCATGATGCAGATTAGTAAAAAGTAAAAATGAAGCTTTGTCAGGTCTGTCATCATTTATTTTGGTCTTGCCCGTAGCCTACACAAAACAACTGTGGAGTAAATTGTCCCGCTTTATTGTAGATCACATCTACCCCCAATTTACTTTGTAAATGTATTGTAATGGATATATTGAATTTGACAAGAATCTCAACTTTCAATTCTATTTGATCAATTTGCTTGTTATTTTAACTAAATTCTATATCCACAGATCCAAATTCCTAAATAATTATAATAATAATATTTTAATTTTTTTTCTTTGTCAATGACTAATCCCCCTGGCGTATTTGTGATCGGATAATTGTGTCATTTATGTTGTATACACAATGTTTGATGTTGATGTTGCTCTCAATTCTGTGTATACTTGTCATTTGCTTCAATAAAGCTTAAACTTGTTAAAAAAAAATAATAATAAGAACAATTGCAATCCCTTAAATCCATCAATCCCTTTGTACAGATTCTATATTTCTAGAATCTGTAAATAGAACTTACCGATCTGGTAATATAATAAATTAAAGTTTTGTGCTTACTGGTGTTATATAATTATATTTTTCAAATGGGCCTAAAGTTTCGGTTGATCTTGAGAGACATGATTTTTCATTTGCTGAGGCACTTTCCATGGTGTTGAAAGGTGCACTATTGAAATATCCAATTGTACCATGAGCTCATACATGTGGGTTTGCGGTAAAATCAAAGTGTCCCTATTTGGAGGTTTGAAAATATGGTCACCCTATATTAATGTTATGTGCTTGGTGGTAGAGACATAGTTTCAGATGTTTTAGTGAATCTGTGTATTAAAACGTAGAGCCTACAATAATAGGATGGCACCTGAAGAAACGTAATTAGCTTTATGTTTTAGCTCATCTGTCACAGGATCATGCAGTTTCTCTTAACGTTAGTGTTCATTGGCCAAATTATTGCATCAGCTATCGTTACACATCTTGGATGGACATGCGCAAACTCAACGTTAAAACGTTTCGTGACAGGATTGTCTAAAACGCCGGTTTGCAAATAAAAACGGCTTCTGAATCGGTTGGTTACTTCCCTGTCATTTCCATAACACTATGTTAGCTCTGTTAGCTAACTCCACATAATAGTGTCGAAGAGCGGAAAGCGGACCGGGCTGGTTAGCATCTCCATTTCAAGTAACTAACTTAAAGCTAGCAGTTAGCTAGCCGGTTCAGCTAAAATGAAAACACTGTTAAGGACAAACTGACAAGTTGCCCCATCTAACCTTCCGGAAATGTGTATTATTAAGCAGCTGACGTAATATCAGGCTAAGTGGCTAGTGGCCAAAACGCGTGGAGATATCTGTGGCTTCATTTTTAGACCTCAGCCAAACATCACTTAAATCCAGCGCAATTTTACAATGACTAACGTATCAATAAACACATATGCACTAGGCAATATAACGGGCATCCTGTCTATTCTTGGTGCCTTACAGAAAATTCGGCACATGTATAACAGGGGAAGAGGTGCTATTTTTCAAATAATATATATTTAAGTATGTAAGGATAGTGGACATACGGTCTGCCGAATACATAATTGACTCAGGCAGTAGTGAGTCAGTTGTGGGAATCATTATAAGGCTGCAACAAATAGACAAATAATTGAACAGTGTTTTGTATTGGGATTTGCCGTTAGTCATACAGAATGAATGAAGTTCGTCTTATGTGTATTGGGTTGCTAGCTAGAACCCTGTCTGTTACATGCCGCATTGACACGCTGCTCAACACATGTAAAGAGCGAGCTGTTAGATGTCAGTACTGACCTGCTCTTTGCTCGCCTTCTCTGACTTCAGCTTCCGGACCACTTCACCTTGGATCTTAATCGCTTCTTGTATCTGTGCCTTATCTTCCATGGCGTTCAGAAGTATATTTTCACCGGTACTCACACCTCCCGCGACCCAGCAGCTGTCACGATTTTGCTGTGGTGGTGCAAAGCGGATACGGAAACACGTAAAACTTCCGTTTGATATTTTCTAAGTAAAAGACGTTCTGGTAAAACTCCGTACCATCTGAAAAAGATGTTCATTTACAGTCAATTACTTTACTGTTGAGCGGTGGGTGGATGGATTGATAGATAGTTAGATAGATGGATGGATGAGACGTTAACACATATTAAAGTAAAACGGAAAAGAAATGAAAAATATCTTCATAGGCTTTGAGGTGATGTCTACAAGGTCCCTTTTAAAAAAAGAAATAAATAGGTGTTTTGTATTCCTCTATATGTTGTTATAAAAATTCTGGTAAAAGGGAGGCTTTCAGCCTAAAATTACAGTAACAGAACTATCTTCACACACTCAGCTAATAAGGCTCAAATATTTGTTGCCTACGATTTATATTGGTATTAGTGTATTCAACAGTTTGCAGATGTGTGTCTGTGTAAAACATACCGGCTGCAGGTGGAGAGGGCAACAAGTTCTCTGCCGGGGGAGCGATGAACGACGTTACATGTTTGGCCTGCATGTTTGGGACCACCGTCTCAACTACAAACAGCAACAGAAATACCTCAATTTTGATTAGCCTAATGCCGAGCCATGCCATGAACAAATAAAGATATGTTACAGGATGATCATGAAGGGCTTCAAGATGTGAAAGTGTAAGTTAATAAATGATGATATATCTATCTTTACCTTAAACTGAACATAATAGTGTGAACTAGGTCATAACAGTCCACTCAGTCCGTTACAATACTTATAGTAATGTGTTTGTGTGTATGTGACTTTTACTTTTCATTGATTAGAAGTAAAATATAAGGATGTGAAGACTAAATGCAGAAACTCATTTTGCACTCTCCCTCTAGCTCTCCTCCTCGCTCCGGCTTCTTCAATGACTCTCAGGTGAGCTCCTCATCGAGCTCCTCTCCCACCTCCTCCTCTTCCTCCTCTGGTTTCCTCACTGTTTCACCCGGTTGCTCCTCTGCAAGCTCTTCCCCAGCTAGGTTGTCAGGATCCAGCTGTCGCTTCTCCCCCTGCCTGCCCCCTGGAGGAAAAGCAGTGTCCTGGGTTGGACCCTGAGGAGGAGACGGGCTCCCCTCAGAGGACAGAGGAACCCAGCCAGCCTCCTGAAGATCCCTCCTTCACTTCATCCACCAAACTCATCTCAACCGGCTCCGAGCCAGATGAAGAAGAACTGACAACGTCTGAGGCTCAGGAACCAGCAACGTGGCAGCTCCAAACACAAGAGACGTGCTGTGAAGGCAGAAGGACCCGCTTCATAGAAGCGTCCTTTGAAGAGCTGAGCAGTGCCATGATGTGTATAAGAGATAACATAGGTTAAGTTAATATAGACTGTCTGTCTGTCTGTTTGGTTCCACGCCTGACTACCTCTTTCCAACCGGACTCGGACATGTCACAAACACTCTCAACATCCCATAACAGATGTCATGGTGTGCCAAAATCAAGAATCCCTGTAATTCACAGACATGGCAGCACGGTCTGAGATAACCTCCGCTCTATTCCGTGGACACCGTCATCTGAAAAATGGATATGCTGCCACAATTAAGCTGGTTCTGATAGAGGTCGCTGTCTTATAAGACTTTTTTTCAATGACTTTTTCACCTCCCGTGGATTAATTTTCCTGCCGGTTACTGAAACCTGGCTGAACTCAGGTGAGCTAATCTACTTGTTCAACTATGTCCACCAGACTGTGTATTTTTAAACACGCCTATACCTCCGGGCAAGGTGGGGGTCTAGCAGCCATCTTCAAAAATAATTCCGGCTGTCACCTTTTAGCCCTGGGTTCTGTCTCAAGTTTTGAAGTACGGTTAATTAAAGTAGGAACAGCAAATCCATTATTAATCGCCCTTGTGTATCGCCTGCCAAAGCCTCAAAAAATGTTCATCCTACAATTTGCAGACCTCCTATCACAGATCATGCCTAGCTTTGATTGAGTTCTGATTCTTGGTGATTTTAATGTCCATGTATGCTGTTCATCCAAACCACTGGTTTCTGAATATCCAGTGTTCCTGTTCACAAATGTAAAAATAATTGACCCAAGCCTTTCAGATCACAGTGCACGGTTACAATGTTGGATATCCATACTAAACATGGGTGACGTTTTAAACCTGTAAATGTCTGTTTGAGGTGTTCATGGCATGACCAACTGAGGATCCCGTGAACAACTTCAACTTCAAAAATACAACAAGTCATTGACAACATTGCCCCTGTTTAAACTAAAATCATGAAAAAAACAAAAAGCCCCCAGGAGAAATGTCGGGGTTGTGAGGAAGCTTAAGAGAGAATGTCGCCAGGCAGAACAACGGTGGAGAAAAACAAAGCTCCAAGTTCACCGTGACATCTGCAAGCATAAACTGAATGCATAAAACAATGAATGTTTCTTACATCTCTAAAATCATTGGTGAAAATATCAACAATAGTAAAGTGCTCTTTTCCACTGTTGATCGGCTTATTAATCCACCATCTCAAATCCCACCAGAGATGCTGTCCACTGACATAGACAAAACATTACTGCTTCCTAGATCTGGAAATGAACCTATTATCGCTGACACCATGTTGACTTACTCGATCTTAAAAAACAAGAAAATATTGTTGAGCAGCCCAGGCCACCACCTGCTGCTTGGATCCTGTCCCTACCACCTTCTTTAAAATTGTTTTTTACTGAATGAGGTGTTACAAATTATTAACTGCTCTCTTCAGTCAGGTATATTTTCTACACCACTAAAAACAGCTGTCATTAAACCACTTCTACAGGCCCGTCTCCGACTTACAATTCCTATGCAAAGTACTAGAAAAAACAGCTGAATAATTATCTCACATCAAACAACCTTCTAGATATTTATCAATCAGGTTTTCAATCCCACCATTGCACAGAAACAGCACTTATTAAAGTTGTTAACAATTTGCATATAAACACAGACTCTAACAAAATATCTGTTCTTGTGCTTCTGGACCTCAGGGCTGCCTTTGATACTGTAGACCACGACATACTTCTGTAGAGATTGGAGACATCGGTGGGAACTCTATATTTGGGCATCTGCCGACACACAGCAGAACTTCCTGCCCGTCTCACAATTCAAGGACACGCCCACCCAGCAGCTCAGATCGTCAGGTTGGTTCAGAATGCCTTGGAGAAAGTGTTTCTTTGGCTGTGAATGAAAGACATCAGTGTTTACTTTTCCAAAGGATGAGAGCACCATTGAGAGACATTCATTTCACATCGAAAAAGTGAAGTTTACTCTTTGCTGACAACTCTGTAACACGGCCACAGGGTAGGAGGCGTGCCTCAAACAGTGAGTTCTGTCCCTCAGCAGCTGGCCAAAGAAAGTAGGCTTGTAGGGGCGGGGTTTCTTTTTAGTCACTTTTAATTTATAGAACATTAATTCATATAAGCAAGTTCAAAATAAGAAAAAACAACACAAACTAAAATAAAAGCACAGACCAAACAGTCGCACAGCATATCGGCAGTATTCATGACGATAATATTTATATACACGAGACATACATCCAAAAGGTCAATGAATTGGAATTACAGTGTTGGGCCCCTATGACATCCCAGCTGGAAATGTTTTGTTCTAAGAACGCTCAGAGAATGTTACGTGTGATGTTCTGGTAATGTTTTGAGCGGGAAGTTTTTATTTGGTTCCCAGAAAGGTCCTTTTAATAGTAGAACGTTTTATAAATTACGTTGTCATAGTTCAGGCCCAACTAACATCCTGAAAAGATCCTCAGCATGTTGCAGTGAGCATGTTCTACCTTTGTTTTTATGCCATATTGAGCAAATGTTTTATAAAAGGCGTTCCGACATCCCAGGCCTCAATAACATCCTGAAAATATCTTAATAATGTTATATTATTATTATAATGTCGCACTTACCCACAGCTAAATCTAGCGTTCTGTGTTGTAGCATTTTAGGTGCTTATTACTACTACAATGGTGGCTGTGAAAACTGTACTTCTGTTTTTATCAAAATAAACAGAGTTGGAGCCAAAAGTGATGTTTATGTCTGGTTCATCACACAATACAAGAGAGGGTAGGCCCACACAACTGCTAAACAAACCAAGTTATTATCCTGTGCGCACAAGATAATAACTTCAATCGTGCTCAAAAGGCCAAAAAATGAGTGAAGCTTCTGTTAGCTATGTAGGACAGGAAGGACAGTTTTGGTGGCCTCCAGAAATGGGCACAAACTGATGCCCAACCTCCCTCGCACTCACTTCCCATCCACACGGTGTCTTAGTCACCCTTGGTGTCAAAGTCCAGTTTAGCCTAAATATCCTTTCTACTGTAACGTTAACACTACTCCCTGCCGTCAAACTCCACCATCATTCCGCTCATTCAGTCCCACTCCCCCGCCACGGGGGTCCGGAAGCTCCTGTGCTAGTTTGAGGAGTGAACACAAACCCTGCATTGCCCTGACAGGGCAGAGCCAGCTAATAGTACCGCTAGCTGCACGGCTAAACAGTATGATGGTTACAAATAAAAATAAGACGACAACTTGTGTGTGTGTTGGTTTGTACAAAGCCCTGAGCGGACATGCATCCATACATTTTATTTACACCGTTTTCCTGTGATAACAAATTAATTTGGCCGATTGTCTCGATAAAACAGTTATGATTATCCGACATTATGGTGGTGCCGCGCTGTTATCACGTGATAAATAAGTCGAGATCTTCAGAAAACAACCAGAAAAAAATCGTTATCACAGAAAAATTTAGTAAATAATGTATGGATGCATGTCCGCTATAGTGCTTCTGTTTACATTAAGATGTGAGTGATAAGAAACTGACAGAGCTCACTGATGAAATCAGCTACCTGCAGAACAGCACCATCTTGTGGCCTCTTTGTGTTACTGCAAAAATCCAGTTTACCAGATATTTCACACTTAACAGATTGGCCCTCATTTATCACACGAACGTACGGCAGAAAACCGTGTGTACGACAATTTCCAAACAAGCTTCGGCATTTATCAATTTGGACGTGAGCGGAAGCTACGATCAGATCTCACGTCAGGTCTGAGCTCGTGTACGCAAATCTGAGTCTGTGGATTTGCGGTGCAGCACAGCAAAATCTGGAGTCTGAAAATAATTATTAAACAAACCTCAGCTGTCATCTAAGCATAAGCAGCCACATATTCAGAACAGATCAAAACGGATTCTTAAAACGAATAAAACCAATTGATTTTTTTTTAAAAGCCCACATTTTACTGATACCACTTTTTTTGTAAAAAAAAAAAAAAATATGATAGGCTAAATAGCCTAAACATGACAACTAATTATTGCATAAAAATAATAAAATAATGAAAATAATGATAAATACAAGCAGAAATCTGTGTTTGCAAATGAACTCAAAATAGCCTATGGTAAAATTGTGCAATTGTTTTTGAGCGCAGGTTCAACAGTGCGCACACACGCACACAGGTCACAATGGAGCGCTGCTTCGGGTTGCTCAAGGGTAGGTGGCTCCGTCTTGGACCAGCGGGGGGAATGCTGCTGTATACCCCAGAGAAAGTGTGCGACATTGTTTAGGCCTGTTCAGTTTTGCACAACATTGCATTGGTAAATGGAGTGCCTTTTGATGTGCCAGCGCAGCCAGAGGAGAACAATGCCCAGGGAACCGTGGCCAACCCAGCCTCCACTGGGGGCTATACGGAGGAGACAGGACCTCATGAATCGCTTTTAAAATGTAAAGTACCTTAAACTTTTGCAAACGCGCTGCAGTATTTAATCAGTAATGTGATGAAGTATCCCAGGTGAAATTGACTAAAGGCATACTAAACACAGACAATGGACAGCATTTAGTCATTTAAACATTTTATTAAGGCTTTTTAAGGGTTTCGTTAATTTCTTTTAATGTGTTATTTATTGTCTCAAGTGTGCCGACAACTGAGGCAGCACAGCACGGGGGGCAGAGGGCACGCGCTCGCTCTCTGCAGCCTGACTTGGTGGGTGTGGCTCAGTGGGACCGCTCTGGGGAGGAGAGCTGGCCGACATAATGCTGGTGCCTGGCTCTGAAACATTTAAACATACAATAAAAATGTATACCCATGTAACATGTGTAAGCCTAATTATTTGTAAGAAATTTCTAAGTTATTGAGAATTTTATTCAACCCTCAGCCGGAGTCCGTTCCTGTGAGGCAACGCTGTTGACTGCCTCCGTTATCCTCTTCCACACAACGTTTTATGAGCTCCTTTAACTCCAGTTTTTAGAATGCCAAAAAGCACATCTTTGTTTTGCTCCACCTCAGATGTGAGGATGCCGATTTCCATCTCGGAAAAGTTTCTTTTCTTGCCAGTGATTCTTCTCTCCATGTTTGACCTCAGTGGGCGAGGCCTCCGAACCAGGAATACTTAAGGGCGTAACATGTTAATGACGGTCGAATACAGCCGCCGCATTTATCAATCGTACGCTGGGATTGGTCAGATACGAATGTTTCATAAATCACACGTGTGATGACCAATTCTGCACTCAGATCTGCACCCGTTTTCACGCAAGATTGATAAATGAGAGCCATTGTGTTTGAGTAGAGCAGGGCAGCAGCAGGCCATACTGTACATTTAAGCATTTAACATCTCATCAGGTGGACAAGTCATTTGTTGTGACTGACGTGCAGGTGGAGCTGTAATCACAGGCAGAATGTCACTCTGAGCTAGATTAATTTATTTTAAGTTGTTTTTAAACAAGTGATACTGGGAATCAATAACGTTCATAACGTAGGCTAATAGTTGAAAATGTTTAAATTATATTGGTGATATATTCTGGTGTTACTGCGCTCAGTTGTTTAGACATGTGGCAATGTGAAGTTTGGAGGACGAATTTGCGACAACGCCACCTGGGGAATTTCACCCAAGAAAATATATAAAATAATTTAAAAAATATATTTCCTAATTAAACAAAGGCACACAGGGTTCAAAAACTCCACTGGACAGGAAGCGTGATTCCAGTGGAAAAATAATTTATTAACAAATACCACTGAAATGGAAATGAATAGCAACCAAGGTAAAATCAGTGAACTTTAAATCAACAATGGGAATGAGGGCCCAACGTCTGCCTATATGGCAGTCGAGGAGCATGACATGGCTGGGGCTTACCACGACAGCGACTAACTCAAAAAGGGTGGGATCCAACAACACAGCACCTGTGACACAGCAAACCAAAAAGTGAAAAGGCACAACCACCAGGGAGCCGCTGCCTCGTACTTGGCCCACAGCACCTATGCAAAAGAGAGACAAATTTAAAACATGCAATGGAACAGACCCCCAAAACCACTTTTAACACAAAGCAAAGGAAACACTCGTATCTAGAACACTCACACACACATGCACTCAACCAAAAGAAACAAATACCCAAGTTTACAACATACGATAAACAATCTAGAAGCAATAACTAAAGATAAACAAATTATACATTAATCACATAATCAAAAATAACAGAAAGGAATTAAACAGAACAAATGAGTGTTACTCAGTCCACTCAGTTAAAACTATGCGCCCGGCTTAGAGTGCTGGGCCGGACTAATAACAGGAGGACAGCCGGGACCAGCGCACACAGCTGTGCAAAATCACTATACAGCCGACCAGAGCCGGAGAAATCAACGGAGAAATGCGAACGCAGAGCCAATCAGAGCGCCGATACAGAGTCTTGGCAGAGCCAAAACAGAGCGCCAACACAGAGTCGGTGCCGCTCACGAGCACCCTCAAAAGCCACCTGCAACGCGGCTTGGTGCTCCACCACCCAATCCTGTACTTCCCTACATACACGATCCTGAACGTGACCTAAAAGGAAGTCTATGGGAAGGCGAGATTCCCGTCCAAACATCAAGTAAGAAGTTGACTCCCCTATGCCCTGATGGAGTGTTGTGTTATAGCAGAAGAGCACCTGAGGCAAGCAGGAGACCCAATCCAGTTTCCGTGACACGGGAAGGGTGTGTAGGAGGTTGTGAAGGGCTCTGTTAGGGTTCGGTCTGAATGAAGGCGGCTCGGCAGACCAAACTTGTAAAACCATTCAATCAGGAGAGCCTGGGCCACAGTAGAGACCCGTTGGTCCCGAGTTGGAATGGCCTCAGTATATTTACTGAATACGTCAGTCATGATGAGGACATTTTCAACGCCACTCCGAGAGGGTTCCAGCAGCGTGAAATCAATGGCCAAGATCTCATTTGGCTTTGAGGCCAGCAAGTGACCCATGAAACTATGTGGCACCAACCCAGAGTCTTTGGCAACCTGGCAGCGCTCACATTCTTGGACCCACTGTTTGATATCCGAGGACATACCCGGCCAGTAGCAGCGCTGCCTCACCAGTTCAGTGGTCCGATCAATGCCCTGGTGGCCGTGCTCTTGATGCAATTGTTTCACGGTCTCTTGCTTAAGGACTGCGGGCAGAACAAGCTGGAGGGATCCACCCCCTCCATCAGGCTGGAAGACCTGCCGGTAAAGCACACCCTCCTTTTCCACCAAGCGTTCCCACTGGCGCAACAGCGCCATAGCGGGCTTGGAGACCTGAGGCCTCACAGCTGGAGTTGGTCGAGAGTGCCTCCGCCAAAAGACAAGGACTTCCTTTAAGAGGGGATCTGCCCCCTGCAAGGCACTGATATCAGCAGGAGAATGGCATGGGAAAACAGAGACCATGCCCTGGGTTGCCACCACCCCAGGGTTCGGACGTAGGACCTGCTGGAGGGTGCTGGGGACTGAAGTACCAGGCACGACATCCTCAGCCAGGCAGGAGCCGGACACGTACTGCCGAGAGAGTGAATCAGCATTCCGTTTACTGCGACTTGATCGATACTTAATATCAAAATCAAACGCCGCAAGGTGTGCAGCCCAACGGTATTCAGTAGCCCCAAGCTTGTCGGACTGGAGGTAACTCAACGGGTTTTTATCGGTGAAGACCGTGCACTTGTGCCCCAACAGATACTCCCGGAACTTTTCTGTCATGGCCCACTTGAGTACCACAAATTCCAAAAAGAACACTTTTAATAAAGTAGTGTACTCCTCAATGGTAGAAGCACAAAAATCACGGAATGATTTCAAAATGAGCAGATAATCAACCTCGGATGTGCAAACTGAACTGTAGTTTGTGTGTTGCTCTGCTAGCTGGGGCGGCTGTGGCTCAGTGGTAGAGTTGGTCGTCTTTCAATCGGAAGGTCGGAGGTTCCATCCCCAGCTCCCTCAGGCTACATGTCGAAGTGTCCTTGGGCAAGACACTGAACCCCAAATTGCTCCCGGTGGCATAGCCAACGGGTATGAATGTGATATCTGATTGACAGTTGGGCACTTCCGTAGCAGCCTCTGCCTCTGTGTGAATGGGTGAATGTGATATGTAGTGTAAAAGCACCTTTGAGTGGTCGCAAAGACTAGAAAAGTACTGTATAAGTACAGTCCATTTACCGTGTTATCGTGTGATTTCTCAATTCTCGCACGATAATGTAGCTCTCCCGCTGCTTGGGCCAGCGCTCTCGCCGTTGACGGACCAGAAACGCGGCGCAGACGGAACGCGCCAGAGACGGATCCTGTGGAATCGAAGGGTAAGGGCGCACGGCGTAGCCCAGCAATCTATGTGCCGTGCTTTGGGCACAGTGCCCACAGAGAAACTCCCTACATTGTCACATACAGTTCAGTTTTGTCAAACATCAAATTAGATGAATTCACCCTATAAAAATGTAATTGAACAAACTCCTCATCATGTCTTCGTTCAGCCTCAGTGCTCTGAACGTCTCTGCAGTAAAACCAGCCGTTGTTTAAAAGAGTAAATCTCACGTCTTCATGCTGAAACAGTTCTGCTCCATGTTGATGCTCAGTTGACGTCTGGGGGACAAAAGTCTCGATGGCGGTTTTCCGGCGGAAATTTGTTACTTTGAAAACCACTGCGGATATTTTCTGCTGACTCTGAGTTTGTTTTTGTTCAAAAGACTTTGAGTTTGTTTTTGTTCGAATAACTAAATGTTAGAATCTGTTTTGACGTCACTCACCTGCCAGCCTGCAGCAGCTCGTGACGGTTACTATGGAGATTTGAAAGGCTGTTTACTTTTAACAACGATATCAACATCAATTTGTTTTAGCTGACATATTCCGGTTTCATATAGTTTAATATTTTTTATCACAATGCAATTTATATTTATATACTACACAAAATAATTTCTCATAAGAACAACAATTTGGAATAAAGTATAGCCTTCATTAAAAGCAGCAAAATTTGCAGCAAATTTCAGCAAAAAATAAATAAAATTATACAAATAAAAACCCACTCAGACTCCGGGGGTTAAGTCAAAGTCATTGTCTTTTCCTTTTTTTGCTGTGGTAGAGATTACATCAGGTTCATAACTATTAAAGGATCTGCTGCTCACGTCTTGGTGCCAGATACCTCAGCACACCTTCAGAGGTCTAGTGGAGTCCATGCCTCGACACGTCAGTGCTCTATTGAGGGCAAAAGGGGACGTACACAACATAAGGCAGGTAATCATAATGTTACGGCTGATTGGTGTATGTTCAAAGTTCCTTTTTTAAACTGATGACTTAAAAAACAAGTTTAATGAACATGTCCAGATCTGTCAAAAGTTTTAGGTAGTAACACAATAAATACCTGCAAGTTCTAAAACTCATTCAGTTGAGTTCACAATCTAAAACTTGTCAGGGCTCTTTGAGTTAAAGAAAAGAAGTAAATATGGCTGTCATGTTTTACAGTCTGGTGAGAGGAGAGCAGGTCTTGGGATCTTGCCTCAGAGCGAGTCCTGCTAATCCTTCCACAGCATCACAGAGTAACTGTTGCTCAAAGCAAAGCAGTTAGATTAAAGTTAAGACAAGAACATTTGATGAATAAAAGTGAAAATATGTTGGAAATACTTGTAAAGGGTCAAAAAATGTCGATGCATAGGGACTGTACACATACAGGACTTTAAACTCCACATCCAAACAAACATGTTCCTGTTTAAACATTGACCCGAGTCAGTCCCTAACCAAAGTCCACTTCTGCTGAGTGAGCAGAGACCTTTCATCAACATGTCTGTGAGTAGTATTTTATTACTTTATTATTCTCTACTGAATGACATTATGGCCGATGAGAGAAACGACTGTCAGGAGGGGTTAACAGAGTGCTGCATGGTGACCTTTGAACTGGAGCAGTTTAGCTTGATTGTCATGTGAGAGTTGGAGTGCCGCTGCAGACATGTCTGTGCTTTTCCCTCCATGAAATAACACGCTAGAAAGGGAAACCAACTGTTTAACTGCTCTGATCAAACAATAACTAAAGTGCTTAGGACCTGCCTGTTATTCACACAAACTGCTCTTGAAGCAGCAAGCTGACACCTGCGCATGATAGTAACGAAACTATCACTGATGTGACTTTTAATGCAAAATATATAGTTTACTGACCAATCAGGTCTATTGCTTCAGGAGCTCTGTGAGCTGATGGTTAGAGGGAGGGAGAGAGAGAGTGGTAAAACACTTACGCTTTACTGTATCAATTTTTATATGAAATATCTTCATGAAAGACATTCATCGAGCTTTACTGATATACATCTACAACAAAGACTGATCACAGCACTGAGGCCTTGTACTTGTTGTACTTATAAGATATAAAAGAGAGCGTTGTTACTGCTTTAAATTATGGTTTTATATTTATTTGCTCCATAAGTCCATTTGATACGACTGGGCTGAGAGGATGAGTCTGAATCTGTCATGAACGCCACAAAAATACTTCTGTGCAACATATTTATTTCATATAATACACGAGTATGATTATAGTCAATATATGGTGCTCTTATGATGAAGCAGTGATATTATAGACTTCATTTACACATTCACACAGTCTGTTGTCCTTCATGCATTCAGCAGCTGCAGCTGAGTGGATTTCAGTCTGGATTAACTTCTTCATATCTTTGTAAAATCATAGTTTCTCTGAGTTTCTAAATATGCCGATCAGCTGATGGCAGACTTGTCCCTGTGTGTGATTGGTCTTATCCTGCAGACTCCGCCCCTTTTATGTGAACGCGCTCATAGAAACCCTGGGTTGGCTTATTGAGTTTATAACCAGCGTCGTGTGACCGTTTAGTGTGTTTATTGTTCACAGAGGAAAAAGTAAAAACTGCATAATTTCGTGATTCAAAAACACATTATAACAATAATTGACTGCATAGTGAAAATATGTCCACTTTTTTAGTGAAGCCAGATCAGGAAAAGACACCCTGGGTATGTTGAACGTGCTTTGTAGTTCAGGCCCCTGGTGTGTGAGTGGGAGATTCCAGCTGGGGAACAGTTGAGACTAAAAACTAAACTCAGGACTGTGACATGGACACAGCAGACTGGTGATAAAATGAGAATGACTGTTTCCTGTTTTAGACCACACTCATTATTTTGTTTGTTTTTTTGGCTTTTGCCTTTATTTATAGGACAGCTGGAGAGAAACAGGAAATGTGGGGAGCAGAGAGTGGGGGATGACATGCACCAAATGATCACAGACCGGAAGTCCAGCCTGCGATCAGTTCATCCAGGACTGTAGCTTCTGTTTATGGGGTGCCTGCTCTACCAGCTGAGCTAAACCAGCACCCCAGACCAAACTCATGATTTATTATTTGAGAAAATAATAAAATAAAAAAAAACAAAGCAAAAAAATAACCAACCATGCACTCAGGATTGAATACTAATATTTCATCCAATAAAACCCTTTTTATAAGACCTACAAGCAGGCTATAAGTTGTCGGTCATCACTGTGTTTGTGTTTGAATGTCCCTCTAAGCTTCCTGATTTCAGAGAAAACATGTAAATATGTAAAATCAAGAAGACATTCAATCAGCTTTCATGTGATGGTTTTCATCCACAGGGTCCAGTCAGCATGGAGCTGTGTCCCCCTCCCTCAGACCTAAGAGAAGAGTACGAGACACTCTTCACCTCCGACTCCCTCCTCTTCCTGCATGAGCTGATCTCCACCTTTGACGAGGAGGTGGATCAGGTAGGAAAGCTTTTTGTTTGTTGCCTGGTAGACTTGTTTAACTTGGTTGTTTAAAGATAAACCTTTTCTCTCCTCGACTGTCCTCAGGTCCTGCGGTTAAGAGTGTCCAGAAAGGCCCACTTGGACCTTTCAGGCGACCTGCCCAGCTTTCTGGAAACAACCTCACACATCAGGAGAGACCCGGCCTGGAGGGTGCTGCCCGTCCCCTCGAGGCTGCAGAGAAGACATGTGGATGTTGGGGATCTGGCTCCCTGTGATACCCAGCGCTTCATTAAAGCTCTCCAGTCTCCAGCACAGGGCTTACAGGTGCATCTCTCATTTTCCTGTGACCAGTGATGAGGAGTAGTTAAGTACATTATACTACATTGTAAAGAAGCTTGCAGGAGTTCATATTTACATAAACACGTTACTGTTATGTTCATTCTGTATTCTCAGTGGCCCGGTGGCTCAATTTTGCAGCCAGCTCAGGTGGCTGATGACCGGTGGACAGAACACACCGTCCCCACTCTGTTTCTCTAACATGTTCCTCTGTGCATGTTATGCAGGTTTCCACGTGGACTTCTAAAATGGAACTTATCTGTCTCCACCTGTTTGACAGGCATGTTTGTTGCTGTGTAGTGGCAATGACACATAGCACAGATATGGGTAATTTAGGACTTGAGGACAATCCAGGGGGCATATTCGAAGGCCGATTGCATCACAGCGGTGCGTCGATGCTGTCCCATTTTTCCTTCAGATGCGGCTTCAGATGCGGCTGACAAATGTGTCCTCCTTTTCCTGAGCCACGAAGGATCCATCCAGGGGAATACACTAGTTAGCTCACTAGTTACTTGTTGCTAGGTAATAGGAGGGCGTTTGGTGACACGGGAACAGCTGGTGATGTAAATAGGAAATCCTCCGTAGACCAGACCATCTCATTTCAGTTCGGCTTAAGCCTCTACGCAGGCTACGAATGACTCATCCTCCGTAGACCGCGCCCTTCGAAGGATGCAGCCCATGAATTGAGACACAGCTCGTGTCTTCAGAACTTTCTATCATTGTTGTCCCTGCTGCTGTGTTGACCACTCTGTCACATCCCCTCTGCCTCTACACTGCCCCTACAGGTCATGGCATACTGCATCTTAGGACTGTGTAGCATTCATTTCTAAGGACGAGCAGAGCCGGCCTAATAGTGTAGTTAGAAGCAATAATATCTCCACCCTAAAGCTTCCACAACACTGACCAGACCAGAAAAATAAGTGTGAACTTGTATTTATAACGTATTTATAAAGTAACTCTGTCCATGTGGATATGCGTTTTCTTTGTCATGTTTCCTCAGGTTGACTTTGATGATGGAAACTGCCCCACATTCTTCAATCAGATCAAAGGCATTCATAATGTTTTTAAGGCTGTTCACAACCAGTTCCCAGGTAAAAGTTAGCTCAAAGTTCATTCTCATGTTGGTACTTCAGCAGTACTGTCACAGTCACAGTGCTCTCATATACACACCTCTGTCCATGTGATAACAGATGTTCCACACATATCAAAGGCTCCAGTGCTGATGCTCCGCCCCCGCGCCTGGAACATGGTGGAGCACAACATGATGGTAATAAAGCATTTTAACTTAGCTGCAGCTGAAGTGGTTGATTGAAATGAAGCTACACTGGTTTTATTTTGGGGAAAAAATACAGCTTTTGTTTGTTTTGCAAATGTGTACGGTGGCCTGAAAGGAAAAACATGCTACAACAGCTTGATACATTTCCATTATAAGAAACATGCTGCAAATTCAGAAACAATGGCAATTAAAGAAAAAAATCCAAAATGAATAAAAAAAACCTGCAGCAGAAAACAACAACAACTGAAAATACAGACACTGTGCAAAGTTAGAAACAACCCCAGAACACAACTGAGACAGAAATACATCATCATGGAAGTCTCCAGGCCTGTAGGGGGAGCACTCACTGCAGTAACCTACTCAAAATAATTTGTAGTTTTCCTTCTGATGTATCAGAGGAATGTTTGCATTTGCATAGAAGCTCTGGGCCTTCAGGAAGGGGTTTTCAGGCCAACAGGGAGGAGACATGGACAGGCTGGCACCGCCCCTATGACCAACAGAGGTCAGTTTGATGAAGGGGAATACGGTGGGTTCGGCCTCTGGCAACCCAGGTCGACCCCCCTGCCAAAATCATTTAAAAGTTTTAAAATGGTGTTTTTGTAAAGTTGTCAGTGAGGCGTGCCGCACAGTATCAATCAGAAGCAATCAATCAATCAGCAGAATCAATCTTGAAACGTCCAGTGCATCCAGCAGTTAGCAATGACGTCCAGCCATGACCTTCTTTTCCATTCGCTGCATTGTTTACAGTCTAACAACTTGAGAAGTGAGAGTTGGTGTTGGAGTTGAGAGACGACCTCTTAGAACAGATTGTTAGCTGCACTTGTAAGCAGATATCTTTTTTCTTAAATATTACAAAAAAGCTAAATCGTTATCATTACAGCGGATGTGTTCCAACCTTTTGCTCTCCACATGGACTGTATTTCCTGCATGGCACCGAAGCTGGCTGATAATACTTGCATTACAAACAGAAACCAGACCACTGATACCAAAATCGGATCCTGCGTTGACGGATTCTGCATTTTTGTGCTGAATCTGTAAATAAAGATTAGATAATCAGTAAACTCAGTGTCTGTTTTCTTCTCTCTCTCTCTCTTGTCCACTTACGGCTCCCCCTACAGGACTTCTAGTGCATGTCTCTTTTTGTTTTCTGCGTTTGTGTGTGTGTGGGGGGGTATGCTAATTTCAAGCTTCATATTTCACTCTGTGATACCTGTGGAGTATCATAATTTACAGTTAAAAAAACGTATTTTTCTCACACTGGTGCTATGTGCAGGCTCCAATGACTGTATATATAGATGGACGAAGCACCTCCATCTGCTCCCATTGTACAAAAGTGATGCCAAAATAGCCCCCATGACGGTGACGTCATTTGGAGCCAGAGCTGCGAAGTATAGATCGGCGGGTGACACCGCCTTAGCCACTTCCGCTAACCAAGAAACACACTTAACTTCACAAAAAAACAGCAAAAAACAGATCCCACACACTGGCCTGTTTAACAGCAGAACATCTTATTTGTGTTGGTCTGAGGTTAACGTTTACAGGTATGGAAACTTCAATGACTGTAGTGATTGTTTTTGATACGTTTCCTCTCGTCGTTCGTCCTCCACTCTGCTAATCCAGAACTGATTGGCTGCAGGAGCCGTATTGGTCAACAGAGCTGTCAATCATCATTATGACAGCATTAAATAACTAATTAAAAATAAACTTGTCAGAAAATAGATAGAGAGGTTTAAGCCTTACTTTTAGGGAGCTGTCATGTCGTCGATCTTTTTATACAGTCTGTGCAGGCCCTCATACAGCCTCTGCCTGAAACAACTCGGTCAGCTCTGTCTCTTTAAGAAACCCCTCCCCTACAAGCCTGCTTTCTTCTGATTGGCCCACTGGACGAGTGTAGCCATTGAGCAGAGTGGTGGAGTGAAAGAAATGTTTTGAGACAGACTGAGCTGCCGGGTGGGCGAGTCCTTGAACTATGTTTTGGGCTGCTGTAATTTGGAAATGTGATCTTGGCAGCTTCGAGTCATACCTTTAAAACAAACAAACAATACGTTTAAAAATGGGATTGTTACAAAACGTTTGCTGTCAGAATAATTTGAAAGCATAAAATGTTACAGGGTCCTGTCTCATTTTAGAATTCAGGGATTCTGTGAGAGATTGTGGAGGATTTAGAGGGGGAAGTTACAATTGTATAGTTAGAAAACTGGTCAAACAAATGCTTGTACTGTTGGAGAAAACTGATGTGTTTACTTGTGCAGTTGATAAATTAAAATTGAAATAAACAGTTTTATCTTGTCAATTTAGTGTTGTGGTTGCTTGTGATGAGTGTCTTAATTTTGGTGCATTGCAGATTAAATTTCTGAGAAAATCTCTGTTCTTCTGTGGCTGATTGTCAGGTGGAAGGAAAGGAGGCTCCTGGTCCTCTCTTTGACTTTGGACTCCTCATGTTTCACTGTGGAAAGATGCTGTTTGAAAACAAGAGTGGACCCTTTTTCTACCTCTCAAAAGTAACACTCAATCACTCAGGCACAGATGCTATCTGTTATATGAATAAAGTCATCATAAAGCTCTCCTCTTCTTGTGTCCTCCTTGTCCAGGTGGAGAGCTTCATGGAGGCGCGACTATGGAACAAGATCTTTTTCTGGACACAAGAGAAGGTGGCATATTTTTCTGGTGATGTTTATTAAACCATAGCAATTAAATTGTATTTATGTTTCAAAAAAAAGTTTTGATTGAAATAAGCAGATTACACTGATTGATTGCGTCAACCAGCAGCAGTGTTCAGTTTACAGGACTAAAAGGTTAACAGGATCCTGTAGTTGTGAAAACAGCCAGGATTGTACACCTCTTAATCCAAAGTGTTACACCCCACCATAAGGTGGCCCTATGGGGCTAACAACTATCCACAATCTGACCCAAAATAACCATGTGAAACACCTTAAGGCATTCACATACATGGGATTTATTTAAGTACACACAAACAACCAAATCATAAAGACAAATAAAATCAACGAAGCATTAATTTCGCTGTCTGAGAGGCACAGAACGCAGCAGTCCCCACTCCAGAAGCCTCTCTCATCAGATGTCATGACTGAGGTTTTAAGCATCCAAGACCAGGGGAACCTCAATGAGCAATCACCAGGCAAGAGCTGGGAAGACATAACAGAACAGGGGAATGAACAGCTGTAAGACAAAGTGAACTTCAGTAAAAGAGTGTTTCCTGGTTTCCAAACTTCACCAGCATTGCATCTAAATATCATCATCATATGTGATAAAACATCGAGGATATTTTACCCCATCACAGACACTAAGGATGTTATCAGACAACTCTCTATTGGTTTCTCTTTGGTTCGACAGATCAAGAAAACACTTTTACACTGTATTTGACCAGAGACCACATGATCGTCTGCATACAGTATTACGACTCGAACAAATATTCTGTCAGTAAAAAACAAGCGAGTAACACTCAACCTTTTTATTTTGTCAATGTTGAAACGCTCAAGAGTTCTTTTAGAAGGAAAGAAAACCTTTAACACTTATAAACAGAAAGTTCAAATAAAGAACAGATTTAATTTCTAGAAGATAACTTTCACCCTTTTAACGGGCTTACCAATTTTATATTTTACCTTGTGTAGAGAGTGCAGGAAGAGGAGGACTCAACATGTTTTGACATATCTGCAAGATCAGCAAAAGAGTACAAAGCAAAATGCCACATCAGCAACATCTACACTCGTTCACTGTGAATGTCCCGAACAATTCCCTGCTGCATTCACACATCAGCTTACAAGGACGTTAGACTGCTGGCAGGTTAAAGTCCTTGTCATCTTTCGTGTTTGTATTTCCAGTTTTCGGCAATTGCATTCTCACATGCAACTCTCCGGAGTAATGTTCAGGAGTGCAGTGCATGTGTGAAAGGTGCCTAAGAAATCTGTGTGTCTATGTGTCTGTCTAGCTGGGCCTGCCACACGGCTGCATCAAGGCAACGGTGCTCATAGAAAATGTATTAGCAGCGTTTGAGATGGAGGAGATTCTCTACGAGCTGAGGGATCATTCGGCTGGACTCAACTGTGGCATCTGGGATTATTCAGCCTCCTTTGTCAATAAGTTTGGTGAGTGATGCATTCTGGCTTTTAGCTGCTTTTGACACCCCTATAACCCTTCTGTTTTCCTCTGAGCCTCTGCACCTAACTCCTGCCTGAGATCCAGGGCCAAATGTAACGTTAAGCCCCTTCCCCATTGGTCAAAAAACAGAAAGGCTACAATCAGCATTCAGACCTGGGTCAAATGACTGCAGTAGACCCGGGTAATTATCACCTTGGCTCCGATCGGCAATGAAGGTAACACAAAACCTGAGTCGACACGCTCGCAGTATCGGCGCGATACTATGAAGTGCATTGAAGTTCTGGCCGCTGTCGCGTAAACACAGAAGAGCAACATACAGCGGCGAATTTGTTCTTTGTTTCGTGCAAGATGCAGCAACGCTGGCAAGACAATGATGTGACAGAGATTCTTCTAAGAAGAAATAAGGCGACCTGTTTCCAGTGCGTTTGTGACGTCAGACGGTGACGCAGCAGAAAAGAGATCAAAAAGGAGTATACTCCACTGGCAATGGGAAAAGAGACAATAACGTCAACGCGCTAATTTTGGTGGGAAAGGGGTAATAGTGTCATTGAAGTTGAGTAGTCATCTGCTTCTCCTCCAGGTCACCGTCCCAACTTCCTGTTGCCTGACCGCAGTAAATATGTGAACATGGAGAAGCGTTTTCTGCGCAGCTACATGGACCTGTTGGTTCAGACCTGTCATCGGAGGGGAGCGCTGGCCACAGGAGGCATGGCCGCCCCGCTGCTGCCTCAGGACCCGCTCAGCGACTCCCACCAGAGGGTGTTGGCCAGTGTAACCAGGTAGAAACATCATTGTTGAGGATGTTCTAATTCAGCGTTTGTTCTTATACGACTAGCAAATGTAATGCACTATAATCCATAACCCCCATTATCCTGAGCTCCGGCCATCCTGCATGGAGGTTGAAGTAAAGAGCCATATAATTCTCTTTAGTGGCAGTGGTTGGTGATGGAGGGGTCAAACAACACAGAGCTTTTAACCAGGAGACCATTTCTTTTTGCACACTTACTCACTTAGCGGAACAGCCAATGAGAGGATGATTCAAAATCTTTGGGCTAAAAGCCACCGACAAGGGTGGAATTGTGTCAAATGTGCAGGTAACACATATGGCCCGACATTGGTCAACACCTGCCTGTAGGTCTGCTGTGTCGGAGCCTGGACAGGTCTTTCTAAATAATTCCTAAGTTCTCCTAAAAGAAGGTCTGTAAGTGACTTGATTCTAATAAAAGAGAAAATAGAGATATTATTCAATGACACACTTTTAAGGTATTATAACCTATAGAATCTTTTAGGCACAGAAAAGGGAAAATTGTCTAAAGGTCAGGATACAGTACAACTGGAAATTGTCCTTTGTCGGCAGCTGCTGCTGAGCACAAGTTTCAAAGCCTCTCTTAAAAAGAAATTGGCCTACAGTGGTTGATTTAACCTTTCATGGATCAAAATCAAGGGGAAAGTGTGATGAAAGGTCGAGGAGTTGACAAATGTGTTGAAGTGTCCGACAAAGTAACACTGCTGTCCTGAGGCACTGCAAAGGTATGCTTGTAACTGAAATGTTTGTAGGTGTTATAGATTACCTCAGTGGTTTCTTTTTAGGCTTCTTAAGACCTCTTAAGAAAACAGGGACTAGTTGGAGCTCATTGTCAAGTTTCAATTGATAGCAGGTCGACTGCAGATACATTTTCACTTTATATCCAAATGGTTTTATTTTAACTGTTGTAGGTTCCAAAATGAACAACAGCTAAGATTAGAGACAATAAAGAAAAAATAAGCTTTGGACGGGCACAACAATATACTGTTGATAACAAATGGACGTAGCCACCTCCTGGGAGCTTTCCTTTGGAGGAATTCCGGGCATGTCCAGCTGAGAAGAGACCTCGGGGCAGACCCAGAGCTCGCTGGAGGGATTATATATCCCTTCTGGCCTGAGAACGCCTCGGGATCTCCCAGGAGGAGCTTGAAAACGTTGCTGGCTCGTCTGGCTCAATTTGCTTAGCTGCCACCGCGACCTGGCCACGGATAAACGGAAGATAATGGATGGATGGACGGACGGAACCACCGTGATGTCACGCATTGGTTTTTGACTGTCATTTTGAAGCCTTGATTTTGGCATTTAGCTGTCATCATGTTGTTTTTTTGGAGCCAGAAGCGGGTCCGCAACAAAGTTGTGTTGTTACTTTTTAAAGGATCTGAATAGTCCCTTCACCAGTGTGCAGAGAAGTTAAATTAACAGACAACAGAGGTCAGAGGGTCAGAACTGAAGATGGAGGGTCAAAATTAAAATGTAATTATCAGCCAGCATTCATTTCACTACTTCCAAGAAATATGACGGATAGAAAGTCTTAACAAACGTCACAGCATCATCTGCATATGTTTACGCTGGGGGTCTCTGCTCCATGCTGTGAGACAGATATTAGGGCCTGTGTCCATATCACGTTTTTTACAGGAACCACCTTTGTATCATTAACCAGTAATGCCCTTGTTTTTTTCAATATGAGCATGCAACGGTGGATGCAAAGAGATGAAACACGTGGCCGATTTGGGTGCATGAAATAATCAATCAGTGACAACGACATGGTAGACATCATGCCTAAAGTGCTCCCACAAATGCACCTTTCTTTCTCTGTTCTGTTTATTTCTGTCTGGGATATTGAACCCTTCAGGACTGACGGACACAGCCAGAACAAGCTTCTCCTTCATGTTTTTGGTTTTCAGGTTGATGAGTCCCACTCCATATGAAGGTGCCCGATAAAAGCAGCAGTGAAGACACCAGAGTATTTCCTAAAAGTTGAGACATTTATCAGATTGTCGACCGCTCTGTGTTCTCCCTCCTCTTAGACTGAAGTTGCTGGAGATCGAGGCCGGTGTGGACGGTTTCATGGTGTACGACCTGAGCTTGATCGAGCCCATGCAGAAAGTAAGCACCAATCATGAGCCTTACAAAGCTTGTTTTAAATACAGAGAAGCTAATGATTACATCTTCACCTCCTCCAGCTCTTCAAGCTTCACACTGATGGGGATAACCAGCTTCACCAGCTTCGGCATGATGTCACTGTGACTCCTGACGACCTGCTGTCCATGCCTTCGGTCAGTCATTTAGCATCACAGAATTTAACAGCAGGAGATTCCCTGCAGAGCTGCAACATTTCACCATCACTTAATGATTCATTCAGATTCAACTACTGATTGGGATGCACCAGAATTCAGACAGTTCTTGGAGAAGGAGGGAGATTAGCCCAGCTGTATGCAGCTCTGTAGGACGTAATAAACCATGAAATGCCTTTTTTTTGCTTACAAATCTAAAGGGGTCAATCTTCGCTTTTAGGCTGAACACACCGAAATTATCTTGAGTTCAATCTCACGGAAATGATCTCTGGGCAAATATTTTCTTTGTTTTCTGTGTGAACACACCTTTAGAATCTGACCTCCAGTTCTTCCTGAAGAAAAGTGTCTCTGGACCCTGATATTCCCGACTATTTTCACATCCAAACTTGTTCATCCCTCTGCTCTTTTTATGCTTCCTTGTTGCTGGACACAATATTTGTCTGTCATCCCCATTGTTGGGAAGCCGTTATCTCAGGAAGACCTGGAGGTTTCGATGTTTCCTTTATATTGTATTTTCTTGTATTTTCTTCTACAAACCGCGGATATAATCAGCTGTTGTGATACCCTGCTAATAATCTGTAAAAAAAAAAAGTTCCTCTGGCTCCTCCTACTGCTCCTGATGGCATTAGTAAAACGCTCCTGAAACACAACAACCAATCACAGCCGAGCAGTCTCTCAGGCTGCTGTCAATCACACACTGCGCAGCACTCCTCCGCGCATGTTTACACTGTCCTCAATTTCTTCAGTGTGCGCAGCGTCAGCCGGTTTGTGTCCACAAAGGCTTAAAAACAACCACCAGGAATGAAAAAACTGCCCATCCCTCCATTACCAACTACAGCTTACACTACAAAGACCGTTAAACCGAAGAAGAGAAATGAGGAAAAGGAGGCTAAAAAGAAAGAGTTGGACCGAGACAGAATAAAAACGAGAATAAACATTGGAGCGGCATTTCTGAGGTGGAGAGAGCTACGGGACCTGAGAGGATTAAAAAGCGATGCTGAGTTAGACAGCTCTGCTCGACAGTTAATTACCCCAGCTTCATTTCTGCTGTATTTGCTTTCAAAAAATGTTTGGAGGCAGGACTGACCACCGCGCAGAGAGAGGGGGAGGGACCTGGAGGTTGTAATCTTTCAAATTTTGAAGCAAAGTCCGCTCTCTTCTCCATCTTACCTACTGCAGCTTTAAAACAGAGAGTAAAACATAAAACAGCACTGCGGCAATATTGTAACGAGGAGACGTCGTAGCGGCTTGGACCTGGAAACAGTTTAAGGCAGAGATGTGACGTCGCCATTTAACAACCGGAACAGCGCCATCGTCTGGGTAAAATACCGTCATACAATAGAATACCTCTCCCTGCATTTTATACTGGTATGTTGGTCGCACTGATACAAAGGACACAGACCACTTTTTAAATGAAAGAAATGTATTCAAAATCCGTCTTATACACCGAATTTTACAGTACTATTGATGAGTACCTCACACAACCCCACTTCAAACAAACTGAACTATCCCTTTAGCATTTTGTAAACAAACAAACAAAAGTTTATTTTGATGTATTCTGTTTTTCCTCAGGGAGGAGTCACCCTCTACGGTTTGAAGCATAACATTGCAGTTGGTGTCCTCTTTATCAATGCGTGGCTATCAGGTATGTACATTCCCACACTCAGACTGCTGGACGTTAGGGAGGGCAGGAAATGAAGAGCTCTTATTGTGCAGACTGTTTAAAGTACAGGCTCTGTTTCCCAGGTACTGGACACTTTTTCTACAGAGGCCAGGTTGAAGATTCAGCCACAGCAGAGATCTCCAGATCACAGGTGGGTTTAGGACTAAAGAATTCTTTAATGAGACTGAGCAGAGCTTTAGAGTAGAGGGAAACTAAAGATGCACTCACCAGTACACGCAGTTTATTTCTTGAAAGTATTCAACATGTTTTAATCTGCCTTTGATTGATTGTGCGCCCTGATGGCACCATGGATTTCCCTCCCCTTGGTGTCGTCCCCGTCTCAAGGTCCGATGCCCAAAGGAAGTCCTGCAGATGATACTCCAGCACAGACTCAATCATGATGTTTTGCAGCTCAGTGCAGTTTGCTCTTGTTTTGAGTCTGATTTTAGAGTGAAGCTGTTTGCACCTCCACTCTGCTGAGCTCAGTTCAAACCTCATATAAAAGATGAGCCTGGAGGGGCAGGGGCAGCTCTTTCTTATTTATGGGGAAGCCAGACTCGACGGATGTGATACCAGTTTCAGCGTCTTTAACCAAGCCTCCCCCTTAAAACGAGCTGGCAGGAACAGCTGGTCCACTATCCTCTTATTCCTGTGTAACGGCTCCAGGCACCTCCACACATCTGGAAAAACTGTGCATTCATTTTAATGTTAAAATAGTTTTTTTTGTTTTAAGGAAACTGCTGGAAGTTGTTGTCATGATCAGTGGACTGTGTTGCATTTACCAACACCTCTCTGGAAATGATTCCCTCTTACTGGCTGTTAGGGCTGGTGTTTGTAAAATGGACTTTATTTGCAGTGAGGCTCATTTGCAGAGAAAAGGGCCTATTTTTTGCAAGTATACTATTATTGTATGCATATTGTACAAACTACGCACTTTTTAAGGGCAAAAAAAAGTGTAGTAAAAAGAAAAAGGATGAAAACTGGAACTGGCGTGTGTTTTGAAAAACCGAGCCCTGCTTACTTCAAACCAGTCATAAAAGCACAGACAAGAACAGAAAGAGAGACGTGTAAATGTGTGTGTTCATGTCGGACATTATCGCTCACTGTGAGATGCTGAGAGAGGAAATAGGTTTTCAGGGCTTCTAATAAATCTTGTTTTCTAAATCCATGTTTTTAACCTTTAATGTGAACATGAAGGGAACAGGCCGTGTTTCAGATTTCATCATTAACCAGCAATTTCAAGCTGCAGCAGCTATGAGTAGGAGTAACTTAAGATAAACCTGATGTGTCAGGTGTGGCAGTGGATCCGTCATCAGACGAGGCTGGAGGACGACAGCAGGGTGGTGAGCAGGCGGCTGGTGACTGACCTCACCCACGAGGTCGCGATGGAGCTCAGCGCTCCCCGTCACTCTGTGAGGTGAGCAGACACTGATGGACACCTTTTGTGTGTGTGTGTGTGTGTGTGTGTGTGTCCTCAGTACATCACACCTTTTGTGTGACATACGATGTACTAAGGGAGCTTCTGCAGGAGACCTTCGTAAATAAAAGTAACAGAGTTCCTGTTTGTCGCTAGAGATCGATATTTATCTCCTGTAATGTACGGTGACCGACAAGTGCAATCACGCTGCAACGGCCCAAACGGCTTCTATCAGAAGAAACAGGCTGCAAGTTCAAAAACGATGCAAAATAAAGACACATGCATGAGTCCAAAACAAATGCAACGTCAGAAACACGCAGCAAATAAAAGAACATGCTGCAAAAGTCTGAAACAAATGCGTTAACATCAAACGTGCTGCAAATCCAGAAACAATGCAAAGTCAAAAACACACAAACCCAGAAAACACATGCGAAAGAAAAACGCTGCAAATCCAGTCAACACAACAGAAGAGCTCCAGGCCTGTAGGGGGCGCTGAGCGAACGAGCTAAGAGCAAGAGCTAAGTGTTGCTTCAATTAGCTACAGATCTAACTTGCAGCTAGCGGTACTATCAGCTGGTATCGTATCTGAATTTGCAGCCTGTTTCTTATCATGAAAACCGTTCGGGCCGTCGCAGCCTGATTGTCACCGTAGTAACGACTCACCAAGCTTGATGATAAACCGCCTTAAGCTGTTTTTGTTTGTTTGGTTGTAAAATGCAGATTTTTTCCACGACATGAACTCTTATTTTCCTCTTCTATAGTTGTTTTTTGAATCAGTGTAAGAAGGATGGAAAGTGATGATATCTGCTCTGTGGCTTCTCTCTCTGTCTGTGCTCTTCAGGGCTAAACAGAGGTCACACACAGCAGCAGACATGTTCCTGGAGGTGGTCCTAAAGAGAGATTTCCCAGAATTCATCACCTCCTACTTGAATCAGGACCACACCTTTCTCAGCTCCCAGAACTGTGGACAGGTGGAGGCCGTGGGCGCAGACGTGCCCCGACCCAAACTGTGAAGAGTCTCAGCTGGAAGATCTCCACATGTTCTCACAGGATGGTGCTGCTGCCACCCCAGCAAACAATCAGATCAGTGTTAAAACTTGATTTATCTTGTAATAACATGAGACATATTATGTGATGATTTAATAAGTTATGTTGTTATCACATGAGACGTTTCAAGTCATAACAACATCAGCTCTAACTTCCTGTCATACAAACTCCGGCCGTGAAGTGGCACTTGATATTTTGCAATGACCTCCATGGAGCTTTCTGTCACTGCATGACCTGAACCATAGACATCATATAAACATATAAATATTAGGTATGCTAATTCAGAGTGTTTTCACAAGCGATAGCCGACCGTCATTTACTGACCAGATTAAAAATGTACGTTTTAGAATCACCGCGTGTCTGTGACCCCTTATTAATAAAAAGAACAATCAACAATAAAGCAAAGGTTGTATTTCTACAGTACATGTACAACAGAAGCATGAGAAGACTTTAGGCTACCCTGCAGCACTCTGAACTAAAACAGACAATTGTCCTCTACGAAAAAGGCAAAAGTGAAACACTAGGAGTGACGTGCTGAGCTGCAGGGGGATGAGATGTTTGTTGTGTCGCTCTATTTTTCTTTGATCATGAAACAAACTTAGTTTCAATAAATGTTTGTGAGTTAAAGTCTGTAAAACCTGAGCTTTGGGTGATTTCATGTCTGTGTTGAAGAACCAACATTCCTCCATGTAAACAAAGGTAGAAAACAGAGCTGCTGTAACACCCAGTACTAACACTCTGTCTTTAAGGCTCCAACTTTATCGTCTCTGCTCCACTGTGACTTTAAAACCAGAAACAGGCCGACAAAGCTCCTCCCTGTTTATGACTCAACACAGACACACCAGGAAACAGGCGCACACACACACTGACACACACGCAGACAGAAGATAACTTTCACTGTGAGAAATAAAAGAGACGACTTCCACAGAGAGAGGACAGCTTCAGGAGGGAATACTGGGAATACTGGAATACTGCCACTTCAACCAGTTACTGACTGCACACTGTACGGAGCTTTAGAAAACACACGAGTCAAAGTGAAAGTAAGTTAGAGAAACTCTGTGCAGGAGGGAGTGGAGCCTCAGCAGTCTGACCTGTGTGAGCTGTCTGCCTGTCGTGAGTTTAGCTTCACTCAGAGGAAAATGGCTTCTTGTTCAGAGGAGGATCTGTGCTGTTCTGTCTGCCATGACATCTTCAAACATCCTGTCCTCCTGTCATGTAGCCACAGCTTCTGTAAAGCCTGTCTGCAGAGCTGGTGGACGGATAAACAGGCCCAGGAGTGTCCCATGTGTAAGAGACCTTCAATGTATGAACCACCTTGTAACTTGGCGTTAAAGAACCTGTGTGAGGCCTTCTTACTGCAGAGAGATCAGAGAGCTTCATCAGACTCTGAGGCTCTCTGCAGTCTGCACTCTGAGAAACTCAGACTCTTCTGTCTGAATCATCAGCAGCCAGCGTGTCTCGTCTGCAGAGACTCTAAAAAACACTCCAACCACACATTCAGACCCATCGATGAAGCTGCTCAAGATCTCAGGGAACAACTCCAGAAATCCCTGAAGCCCTTAGAGGAGAAACTGGAGCGCTTTAAAAAAGTCAAACAAGACTGTGATGAAACAGGAAAACACATCAAGGCCCAGGCTGCAAACACAGAGAGGCAGATAAAGGAGCAGTTTAAGAAGCTTCACCAGTTTCTAGAGGAGGAAGAGGAGGCCAGAATCTCTGCACTGAGGGAGGAAGAGGAGCAGAAGAGTCAGAGGATGAAGGAGGAGATGGAGGCTGTGAGCAGAGAGATAGCAGCTCTTTCAGACACAGTCAGAGCCACAGAGGAGGAGCTGAGAGCTGCAGACGTCTCATTCCTGCTCAACTACAAGGCTGCAGTGCAAAGAGTCCAGCAGCGCCCCCTGCTGGAGGATCCACAGCTGCCCTCAGGAGCTCTGATAGATGTGGCCAAACACCTGGGCAACCTGAGCTTCAACATCTGGAACAAGATGAAGGACATGGTCTCCTACACTCCTGTGATTCTGGACCCAAACACTGCTGGTTCATGCCTCATCCTGTCTGAAGATCTGACCAGTGTGAGAGAAGGAGAGGAGCAGCAGCTTCCTGATAATCCAGAGAGGATTCATTATCCCTGCTCTGTCCTGGGCTCTGAGGGCTTCAACTCAGGGACTCACAGCTGGGACGTCGAGGTTGGACAGAACACGTGCTGGGACGTGGCTGTGTGTGAGGAGTCTGCAGACAGGAAAAGAAACATTAACTCTGCATTATGGAGAATACAGTTTATTATTAATAAATACAGAGCATTCACCCCGTCAGGTGAACCCATTGCTCTGTCAGTGAGAGGACGGCGTCAGAGGATCAGAGTGCATCTGGACTGGGACAGAGGAAAGCTGTCATTCTCTGATCCTGACACTAACACACACATACACACCTTCACACACACTTTCACTGACAAGCTGTTTCCATACATTTTGACTTATGATTCACCTCCTCTGAAGATCTCACCAGTGAAGGTCTCTGTAACAGTGGGACAGTAAAGGCAGAGACGATGATGATGATGGAGTCAGGTGATGAACTGCTCACATGTTGTTCTTATCTTTACATAAAGTCACATTTTTACAGCTTACATGATAAACAGATGAAACTTGGCTCAGTTCAGATGACAGACGTGTATTTTCTCTCTCTCTCTTTTGTAATCAGGTTCTCAGATACTTTGTTTCATGTGCCGAGGTTTTCACAAATCTGTCGTCTTCTCAAATCAATGAAGGTGAATGGAGTTTTTATTTCTTCTGCTCCGAGTGTAAAAAAGGACATTTGAACATGTCATTATGAACAGTTTGCTTTGGGGGCTTTTTAAACAGCATGTAGACAGCTTGTGTGTGATGAATTTATAGAACTGATTGTTTGCTGTGTGAAGAAATCACAACAACTCTGGAATAATTCAAGTCACAGTGATGACGTGTAATAAAGGCAGTGATCATGTTGGTGTGTGTGTGGTGTCATTAGTTAACACTTTACAGGAGAGGCCATGGTGTCAGTCAAATCAACAGAAGACAGGAGTGTGTTTGGGAAATGTAGTTTCATTGTTTTGTTGTGTGAGGTGTAAGTTATATTTAAATCAACTATAACTTTAATTAGCATTTAAAACCATGTCAGTGTAACTTCATGGAGAGGATGTGGACCTCTGCTGGTGACTTTATAGAAGCTCTATATTTGACTGGGGAATATGTGACAGGGCTACAGTTTGTATATCAAGTAAAGCCACTCAGCATTAAATGATATCACTACATATCACACCAACAAGCTAACTTTAGCTTTCTATCTATCTGATGAAAGGAGGAACTCACAGTGACCTGTGGTTGGGGAACATAACAGGCCCAGGCATGAAGGCCTCGATGCATCCAGACTACGATGAGGAAACAAAACCAAGAAAACAAAACAGGAAGAAGAAGAAATCAAATAAATATTACGACTACTTCACTTGGCCAAATGATAGAGATTTAAAGGTGCCCTAAATTTGTCAGAAAGAAACTAGATTTAGATTTTAAAAATGTGTTTAAAAAGTGTTTCTAGGTCTTGCAGAGTATTGAACGAGGTGTGTGTCCATGGTGGATCAACTCAAAACTAAAAAGTGATTTTCAAACACAAACGTTCCTTTGCAGAAATTAAACATGAAATGAATCCTCTTCTTGTGCTGAAATCTCTGGTTATATATGTTTGGATGATAGAATGTTTGTGTGTGAAGTCTACTACTATGGAAAGACTGTTTATTGATTCATTATTGATTTATTTCAAGTGATAAAGCAGTCAACAGAATTCTGTTCTGTGATTTGTGTTTGTGTTACATTAAACTACTCAGTCAGAAAATGACCGTGGGAATAATGACAGATTCAATCTTCACAGAATGTGAGCTTCATGCAAGAAGGTATTTTTTCTGAGTTAATCAATTAATAATTTAGTTTTTCCCTTTTAGGATTTAAATCATTAATGAAGTGCAGCAAACTTCACTCATTCATTGTGCAGAGAGAGAAGGAGCTGTGAGCCTGAGCAGAAAGAAAGTAATCACACAGACAGTTGGCCATTATTTTGTTGGCTTTAGTTGTTATCTCTCTGATTAGAAGCGTTCATAGCCTGCTCTCTACTATAGATACTCAGAATGTTGTTAAAATGAGATTGGAGGAGGAATAGTAACCGATGCCACAACAATTACGAGTAAAAGGGATGGCTCATTGAAAGAAACACTCTCTGTAATGATTCGGTTTGAAAAGACTCGTTCTAAATCTGTGCAAACGGGCTACACCAACTACAGCGTGAGGGAATACATTCCCAAACCACTCAGGTGTTATGCTTGCCAAAGAAAAGGGCACACAGCACAACAGTGTAAAGGAAAGTTAAGGTGTGCGAGATGTGGAGGTCAACATGGATATGGAAAATGTGAAAAAGATGCAAAGATGAAATGCTGTAACTGTGGAGGAGAGCACAGTGCTGCGTTCAGAGGCTGTGAAGTACTGAAAGGAGCCAGAGAGTTAAGATAATGAACAAAGTTTCATATGCAGAAGCTCTAAAGACAGTAAGGGGATCAGAAACAAGAGGAATCATAGTGGCATGGCCCAGAGAAATGCAGAACAAAGTGACAGCACATCAGCAAATGAGGCCCGAACCCGTGTTACGGTCCAGAATGCTTGTGCCCACTAATGTAAAGTGGGTAATGACAAACTATGACAAGAACCAAGTAAAGGACCCAGGCACGACTCAAAAGTTCAACCAGAAAGACTCTTCATTCGAGTAAAGAACAAGCCAAAGTATTAACTCAACTCAACTCAACTCAACTTTATTTATATAGCACTTTAAAAACAACCACAGCTGAAAACAAAGTGCTGTACACAAATAGACAAAAGTAAAACAATTACAAGCAATAGAATAAATAATATGAAATAAAACAAGAATAACACTAAAATAGTTGTTTCATTGTTTTTAAAACAATCAAAAACAATAAAACAATAAATAAAAACAGACCAGAAAACAATAAAACAAGAGCAGAGTCTCCTGCGGGGTTGAAAGCCAGGGAGTAAAAACGGGTTTTAAGACGAGTTTTAAAAATGGACAGTGAGGAGGCTTGTCTGATGTGTAATAGTAGCTCATTCCATAATTTAGGAGCAGCAACAGAAAAAGCTCTGTCCCCTCTGAGCTTCCGTTTTGACCTCGGTACCTCCAGGAGCAGCAGGTCAGCTGACCTGAGGCACCGAGCAGGAGTATAGGGCTGGAGGAGCTCAGAGAGGTAAGGCGGGGCGAGACCATTTAAAGACTTAAAAACAAATAAAAGTCTCTTAAAATGGACTCTAAAGTGCACAGGCAGCCAGTGGAGGGAGGCCAGGATGGGGGTTATGTGCTCCCTCTTACGTGCTCCAGTTAGCAGGCGAGCGGCTGGATTTTGCACCAGCTGGAGACGTGCGAGGGAGGATTGGCTGACTCCAAAATAAAGTAAAGTGCAGTAATCCAGCCGAGATGTTATAAAGGCGTGGATCACTGTCTCAAAGTGCTTTTGTGCAAGGAAAGGCTTCACCTTTGCCAGCTGCCTAATCTGAAAAAAGCTGGACTTCACTACAGCACTAATTTGCCGATCCAATTTAAAATCACTGTCCATCTTAAAACCCGAGTTGTGACTGTTGGCTTCACATAGCTTGCCAAAGGGCCCAAGTCAACGGGCGGGGGTTCACAAGAGCCACTGGGGCCAAACACCATCACTTCTGTTTTTTCCTCTTTCAAATTTAAAGCCCCTGGAAACCCAAATCCACAAAATCCTTCTCACTATGCAATTTAAAGTCTTGTGTACATACTTGTAAGCATGTTAAAAGGTTTAGAAATTACTTTTAATCCAAACTGGAGTTATTGCCATTCTTACTTTGTTAACTTCCCTGACGCGGGGGTTAAATTGGGCGTGGTCAGTGAAGATATTTATGTCGTCATAAATGTTCTCGAACCAATCATGAAATAATCAACAGCAGTTGCCCCGCCCTCACAGGTGCAAATAACACTTCTGGGCTCGCGATCAATCCCTCTCTCTGAGTCTGCGCTAACTCGTGTCCACACACCTTGAACATCTCTGCACATACCTGTTGCAGTTACCTACCTAACGCTCGCCTTTTTTCCCCATCATGCCTGTGTGTGCTGTCCCCGGGTGCACATCCACCATCTGAGATGACAACGTGTCATTCTTTTATTTTCTAAATGCGGCGGACTTGGAGAAGCAGCAGTTTTTCAGCCACATACATTTAATGAATTGTTGCAGCCGCTGCTTCAGAAGTTATAATTGAACGACTCTTTGGAGATTTTCGCTGCAAATCAACGATCGTCCAACCGCCTCTCATTGAGGAAGAGCCCTGAAACAGTGAACTCGTGAAGTCTTGGCAACCACATAAACAACAGCGGAACCAGTTTACTTCTAACGGCAAAAGAGGGTCCGCTCCGCATCGCTGACATCGGCATACATACGCAGTTCTAATACGCAGTGTAAACAATCCACGTGCCCATATCAGCTGTGCGCTCAGTATCAAACTTTCAGCCCCCTGGCGATCTCCCTCAGCAAGCTGCACGATATTATACTGAAATGAGGAGATATTGTCTGTCTAACTCCGTACGTCCCTACTGATTGATTGTCGCGGTTTGTAAAGCTTATAAAAGGAGATGTCATTTGGTAACAATTGATCGATCGTTTAGATCGCTACGTCATTAATAACGTCCCTCGTGCACACGCGACTCACGCGAGGACTGAATTGCGAAAGAGAAAATATGTAACTTTTGTGACTTAATTAAACAGACTGCTGAGGAAGACAGTCAACACAGCAGACAGAGAGACAGACAGAAAGAGGGGGCGGGGCCAGCAGCGGTGCAGAGAGCACAGGTGCAGGTGTGCTGGGGGACTGAAGCAAAGTGATCAGGTTAAAGTAGTTTGTGAATTAAAACTTAATGAGGTGAAGAAGAAAGTACAATTAAAGTGTGGAAGTAAGAAAGAACCATCGATAAAGAGGGTAAGTCTACATGTGATGTGCTTCTCACAGAAATCATTGATATATGAGATTCATTGAAATCAATTGATTATAAAGCCTGTAAATAATTAGATTCATTTTTTTAATCACCTGACAGCAATAGTTTTGATATGATGTGCACATGCGCACATACCTGGGTGGTACAACACCCTCTACCCTGCTGCTGAAAAAAATCCTAGAGGAAACACTGCTTTCCCATGCGCCATTGTTGTGTTGACAGTTGCCATGAGAACTCGGACAGGCGGACCCCGGCAGGTGTCAATCAACACGGGAGCTGCCACGCCTACACAGTCCTGAGAAATTGTCTGCACAGCCAAACGAGCTGTTTTTCAAGAAGATTTTCTCGTGGTTCTGAACGTTTATTTTCACTCAGATTTTTGTGGATGCTTTATGACACACTCACAACTGATATCATATATGCATTTTTGCTATTTCAATCTGAGTTTCCAGGGGCTTTAAAAAGTTCAAGGCCATCCAGGATTTGATGTCTTCAGGACATGACAAAAGTTGTGTGAGGGAGAAAGCATTTTTCTTTTTCAGCGGCACATATATCTGACTGTCGTCCGCATAACAATGAAAAGAGATGCCATGCTTTCTCAGGATGGATCCCAGAGGCAGTAAATACAGAGAGAAAAGCAGGGGCCCTAAAATGGACCCCTGTGGAACCCCATACAACAGTGGAGCAACGCTGGACTCCAAATTTCCCAGGCTTACACTCATGCGCCTGTCAGCCAGATAAGATTTCAACCACTCTAGAGCAGTACCACAAATACCCACTAGGTGGTGTAACCGAGCCACTAAGGTGTTGTGGTCCACAGTGTCAAAAGCTGCAGTTAGGTCCAACAGAACAAGGATTACGTGGTCACCAGAGTCATTAGCCTGAAGGATGTCATTAAAAACTCGTAATAGAGCTGACTCGGTGCTATGCAGAGTTTTAAAGCCAGATTGAAAGACCTCCAGGACATCATGCTCATCTAGAAACAATTTTAACTGAGCATGAACAACTTTCTCCAAAATGTTTGAGATAAACGGCAGCTTGGAGATGGGTCTAAAATTGGCCAGCACGCTGCGATCAAGGCCAGGTTTCTTAAGTAGTGGCTGCACCACTGCATGTTTAAAACTTAAGGGGACAACACCAGAAGACAGACTGCTGTTAATGATACCTAGGACTGACTGCCCTATACTAGGAAAAACCTCTTTAAGGAGACGAGGAGAGACAGCGTCACAGGGGGAACCCCAAGGCTTAATATGGTCAACCAGATCTTCTAAGAACGACACGGGCTCAAACTTTTCAAGAGCTACAGAGCAAAGGACAGAGTCCTAGGGGTCCAATGCAGGAGCTGAGGTGAGAGCCCTAGCAGTAGCAACCTTATCAAGAAAGAAGTGGAGGAAGCTATTGCACATTTCAATAGATGCCTCCACACTGACAGGCTGTGGGGCATTAAGAACAGAGTCAATGGTCTTGAATAACACTCGCGGGTTGTGACGATTGGACTCAACAATATTTGTCAGGTATTGTCTTTTGGTCTCCTTAACGGTGTTCTGGTAGCAGTGCCAGCAGTCTTTTAGGATTTGTAAGGAAACCTGCAGCCTGTCCTTCTTCCACCTTCGCTCAGCCTTGCGGCACTCCCTCCTAGCCACAAGAGTTCCCTCATTAAACCAGGGCTCAGGTTTAGCTTTGGGCTGCACAGTTTTTATTGGAGCTACAGAGTCCAGTATGGTTCGGCAGGAGGAATTGAACCAGGAGCTGAGCTCCTCTGTGTTAACAGAGGCAGGGCGGGCACAGAGCTGATCAAAAGCCACAGAGAACTGACCAGCAGTGCAAGAGTTAAGAACCCGACGTTTCTGAACAGGGGCGCCAGATTTAACCTCCGCACAGGAAAACGCAACTTCAAACAATGCAGGCATATGATCAGAAATCACATTGTCACAGATCTCCAAATTACATACAGACGAGGTCCAATGTGTGTCCTTGTTCATGTGTGTGACCAGACACACACTGCACCAAATATTAACCAAAAATCACAGTATAGAACTGGCATCAAAAGCAAAAGTAACAAAACAAAATCACAGCAAGGCTGGAAGAATCAGTAAAGGAAGACTAACTAGAAACCTCAAAGATAAACTGGTCTTTTAAAAAAAATCCTGAATAACAACCTGACTGATCTGAAATCTCCTGACATGACAAGACGAACAGGCACAGGACAAAGGGAGACACAGACTATATATACACACACCAGGTAATGGGACACAGGTGGAAACAATGAGGGCGGGGACGACAATCACAAAGGCGGGAAACACATCAGGACAGGAAGTGAAGCTTTCTGAAACGAGAGGAGAGACATTACTACAAAATAAAACAGGACGGGAAACACAAAAGACAGGACTGAACTGAAAGGTGTGAACTTAACATAAATGACGAGACATGACAAACTACTTGTAAATAAAGTGAACTTTGTGGCCTTCATGTGCCACACTATCAGTGTCACATCACAGAGGAAAAAGAAAAGGGATCAAATCAAAGCCATCGTGGAGGCAGCACAAAGATTCCTAGATATCCGAGATGTAAAAGCAGGTCAGATACATGCTCTGCTGGCAGCAAATGAAGCTGAAGGAAATGATGTTGAAGGCTAACTTTTGAATAATGCTGCTTCACATACTACAATGGAATGCAAGGAGCCTCATAGCAAATGGACAAGAGCTTAAAAAGTATATTTGTGAATTAGATGTAGTTCCAGATGTAGTATGTGTGCAAGAAACTTGGTTACGACCTCATTTAGACTTTGTGATCCCAGGGTTCAGTGCTATAAGACACGACAGACCTAACGATCAGAATGGTGGAGGATGTGTCACTTTTATCAAAGATGGCTGTCCTATAGGGAGGCTCCCTCCCCTGAAGAGATTGAATGTGTAATAGTTGAAATTTGTAGTCCAAGGAAAGAAGGTAATATTAAGTTAATCAGTTTTTATAATCCGACTGTTGACATGTTTAAAGACATGGCAGGGACGGGAAAGAAATATGGTGTGGGGACTTTAATGCACATAGTAGCTTAGGGGGCAGCAATCACACAGACAGTAATGGGAATATAGTGGAAGAAATATTGGATGAAAGATCACTGGTGTGCCTAATGATGGGCATGACACGAGAGTAGATGTAAACAGGAGAAAGGTGTCATACTTGGATCTTACACTGGTGTCAGATAGTCTGGTGAATGTATGCGAATGGCGTGTGAAGAGTGAGTCTACTATAGGAAGTCATCATTTCCCAGTTCTCACGATAGTAAATACTAACGTGTGTATACAAGAAGGGAGTACATTTACCAGATGGTGCTTTGGTCAGGCTGACTGGGTGACATTTAGGACAAGCTGTGAGGAGTCAGCTCACTTAGTAACATCAGAAGGAAATATAAAGGAATGTACAAATCAAGTTACGGAGCACACATTTGAGTTACCAAAAAGAACAACACAAGGTAGGAAGAAGGTGGTGCCAAAACAAGAAAGAAAAGAAAACAACAACAACACAGACAATGAAAAGTTTGTTCAAAAAGGAGTGGGAAGAAGTGGAAACTTATGTAATCCCACCCCTTCTCCCTGCACGATGATTTATACATCTATAAATCTATCCTTCCTTAGAAATACTACTATTAATAACAATCATAATAATAATAGTAATAGTAATAATGAACATGATTTATACTAAATATACACCATATATCATCTACATTTATAGAAAAAGACTGAGACAAAAGGACCTAACAATAACAAAACACAACATCAAAGAAAAGAACCAACTAATAATGAACATAAATAAGTATAAAAACATTAATTAAAGAAATAATAATCAATAACAGTATCCTGTGCACACCTAGTGACTGTCACACCCCCACTTCATCCCTGTATCCCGTGAAAACATTTTCTTTATATTTTGTTTTAAACTGTTGCATGTTTGGACATTGCTTGATCTCCTCACCTACACTGTTCCACAGTCTCACCCCACAGAATGAAATGCAACATCTTTTTCTATTTGTACGGATTTTGTTCATTTTGAAGTTGTATTTTCCTCTTAATTGATATCCCCCTTCTCGATTCTTAAACAACTTTTGTATATTTTGTGGCAGAAAGTTATTACTAGCTTTGTACATGATTTGTGCTGTTTGGAATTTCACTATGTCTGTAAATGTTAATAATTTTGTCTGAATGAAGAGTGAGTGAGTATGATCCTGATAGCCGACATTATGAATGACCCGTATTGCCCGTTTTTGTTAAATAGTTAGTGAATTGATTGAACTCATGTCATTATTGCCCCAGATCTCTACACAGTAATTGAAATATGGTAAGACAATGGAACAGTACAGGATGCGTAGTGATTTATGATCCAGAACCTGTTTTGCTTTGTTTAGAACTGAAATGCTTCTTGATAGATTACTTTGAACATGTTTTGTAGCTCCCAGCCGAATTAAGCAAGCCTGGACTGATGGTCTAATGCTGTTCATTTGCGACAATCTTCTTAACAACATACATGGACCAACGTAACAGAAATTAAACAAACAGAAAGGAAGACAATACATTACTGTTAGCACCAGGAAGATACTATTTTAAACTCAAATTTACCAATTACAAATGAAATAGTTACCTTGTTGCCCTCTCGACTGGCGCTAATCTCCTTTCTTTCTCTCCCCGTTCGTCCTTAATTCTGTTTCATTTATCTTTACACTTTCATCAGTTTATCTTACTTGTGTATCACTTTATCTCTCCCGTTACTCTCCCGATTTCTCCTTGTCTCCTTGTCTATGTTTACACTGCTGCGCCGCTTCACTTCACTTCCGGTATAACAGGAAATATATCAAAATAAAACCACAAATATCAAAATAAAACCATGAATTACATATTATGAACACATGAATTAAACACATACCGCACTGTGTATTGAGGTCCTTTACATATTTGATGTGTGGTTTCCAACTAATTTTCTCATCTATCATCACACCAAGGAATGTATTGTCATGAACCCTTTCAATCTGCACCCCACCTATCTGTATTTGTTGTTAATTCTGCAATTCCCAAATAACATTCATTTTGTTTTATTTAAGTTTAATGATAATTTGTTTCTGTCAAACCATATTTTCAATTTACTCATTTCTTTAGTGACTTCCTCCAGTATTTCTTTTAAATTCTCCCCAGAACAGAAAATGTTTGTATCATCAGCAAATAATACCAACGTCAATACCTGTGACACCCTACAAATATAATTCATATACAAAATAAATAGTTTGGGGCCCAACACTGACCCCTGGGGGACACCACAAACAATATCCAAACATGAAGAACAAGCATCACCCAGCACAACAAACTGCTGTCTCTTCTGTAGATAGCTTTTAATCCAGTCTGACACAATACCTCTGATGCCGAATCTTTCCAGCTTTTTTAGTAATATGTCATGATTGATTGTATCAAAGGCTTTCTTGATATCAATAAAAATTCCAACTGCATATTTCTTTTGCTCAATAGCATTTGTGATTTCTTCAATTGCTTCTATTATTGCCAGTGATGTTGACCTGTTTGGTCTGAAACCATATTGACTGTCAGAGAGTAGGTTGTGTTTTGCTATGAAGGTATGCAGTCTATTATTGAAGAGGTTTTCTAATATTTTGGAAAATTGTGGAAGTAAGGAGACAGGTCTGTAGTTGGTGAAATGATGTTTGTTCCCAGTTTTGTACAGCGGAATGACTTTGGCTATTTTCATTTTGTTTGGAAATGAACCAGTTTGAAATGATCAATTACAGATGTATGTTAATGGTTTTGAAATCCCTTCAATGACCTCTTTCACTATTGTCATATCAATGTCATTAGAATCAGCTGACTTTTTGTTTTTACATTTTTTAACAATGTCCAGTATTTCTTTCTCTTCCACTGCTTTGAGAAACATTGAGTTGGGATTTCGTTCTATCAATCTATCCATGTTTTTTCCAACTGTCCCTGGATCAGAGATTCTTTCTGCAAGGTCGGGTCCTATGTTTACAAAAAATGTATTTAGATTGTCAGCCATATCACTTCTATTACAAATTACATTATCCTTATCAATACAATACTCTGGATATTCTGTTTGTTTATAACCATTTCTTATAATACTGTTTAATATATCCCATATTCCTTTAATATTGTTTTGTTATTGTCTAATATTTTCCCATAATAATCTTTCTTGCTTGTCCTTATAATATTAGTTAACTTATTTTTATATCTTTTATATTTATTTTCAGCCTCTTTGGTTCTCAGTCTTCTGAATTCTCTGTATAGTGTATTTTTCTTTTTGCAGGCGTTTTGCAATCCCTTTGTGATCCATGGACAGTTGCTATATTTCAGTTTCCTTGTATATTCTTTAATTGGACAGCATTTGTCAAATAATTGTTTAAATACCCTCAAAAATATTTCATATGCATTGTCCACATTGTTTTCTTGATATATTGCCTCCCAATTCTGTGCCAGTAACTCATTCCTGTATGCGTCCCTTGATTCCCCTGACCTCATTCTTCTGTACTCTATTTGTTTGTCTTTTTGTTCCTGTAATTATAATCATAGATAATAAAAACTGGTAGATGGTCACTGATGTCATTAATTAGAATACCACTTATTGTTTTGTCTTCGATGTCATTAGTGCATATGTTGTCAATCAAAGTGGCACAATTGAATGTGATTCTGGTGGGTCTGGTGATTGTTGGAAAAAGACTCAAACTGTATTATTATCATATATATATATATTATTGTATTGATAAATTCATCTGTTGTTTTAGGCTTATATGGATTTAATATGTCAATGTTGAAATCCCCACATATGAAAACAACTTTGTTGCTTTTTTTTGAAAACATACCCTCTATCCATCCTCTGAAAATGTCAATATTTGTACCTGGTGTCCTGTATATGCAGCTAACTATAATATTCTTATTCTTTTCTTTACATATTTCAATGGTCAGACATTCTAATAGGTTGTCAGCCACAGTTGTCATACTTTCCAGTACTTTGTAGTTCAGGTTTTTATCCACATATATGACAACTCCTCCTCCACCTTTGTTTTTCCTCTTTATATTCCTTAACTCATAACCCTCCAGCTCAAAGTCCATCCCTTTTTCAGTATTGATCCAGGTTTCTGTTATTGCAATTATGCTAAATGGCTGTGAAAATGTCTGTAAATATTCCTTAATGCTATTGAAGTTGGCATAGAGGCTTCTGCTGTTGAAATGGATAATTGATGGATTGTCCTTTGCTTTAATGTTCTGATTGTATTGTTCTTCACTGTAGTAAGTGCAATTGTTGTTAATGCTATGGAAAAAATTATTATCAGGGTCTACAATCTGTTCCAAATCCTGTGAATTGTGTTCAGTGAATTCAAAAGTTCTCAGTGCCAGATAATCGTGATCATTTATCCTCTCAGTTAAGTGCTTAATATTACTTCCAGATGAAGTTGAATGAGTTCTGTCGGTGTGTCATGGTCGTGTATGGATGGTTGTTAACCTAATAGTCCCGTTCATGTTGGTCATTCATATGTTTCCAGCTCCTCCATCCTCCTGATAACCAGCACTTTGTCTTGTGGCCCGTTCAGCTTCATAAATATTTTACAGTTGTTCGTCCAGGTGTTCATTGAAAACATTTGTTCCATTTAGTTTTCTCCTGTTTTAGTCGTGCCAACTTGTGCTTCCTATTAACAGATCGGAGAATAATAGCCGATTCGTGGGTGGCACTTTTCCTGGGCCGAGGGTGACACGCCTCGATGTTATTGCAGTCCAGTTGGATCCCTTTGGACTCCAGGAAAGCAGCAACCTGTTCCTCCGTGGATCTGACGTCCAGCTCGTCAGGCTCCCCCCACTGGTGCCGCTCACTGCCCGAGCGTATGTGCAGGGTTTTACTTGGAGCCCTGTGATGATCATTCATACGGGTGTACTGTTCCAGGTCTGCCACCCTGCTCTCCAAAAAGGCGAGCCGCTTATCCTTTTCTGCATTCTGGATGCGGAGCGTTTTAACCTCCTCGACCAACTCCAGAATACTTTTCTGCTGCAGCCTGACAGCAGAGATTTCTTCTGCAAGAAAGTCGAGCGACTTTTAAATGTCGATGTTTTCCTCAACCGTCTGGGCCTTCTTTGGTCCCATATAGCCAGATATTGTTGATTCAGATCAGCTGTTTGCCGGCCGGCTGTCGGTATGACCAGCTGTTAACTCAGCGGTTAGTTAGTTTGCTGGTAACTTTCCGCAGTCTGTGTCGTGAGCCAGGCAGGGAGGTTTCAGCAGGTAGTCCATTCAACAATTAATGATGTAAATTGATGCAGCAAAAACAGATAATCTGTCTTTTTTTCTTTAATCCGCACGTTCCTCTTCCTTGTCAAAACCTTGGTGGGATGAGGATTGCAGCAAAGCTGTTAAAGAGCGAAGCAAGGCCTTCTGAGCCTGGAGGAAAAATATGTCACAAGAGAATCTCATAGAGTACCAAAGGAAAAGGGCGGTGGCTCGTAGAAGAGTTAAATCCACAAAAAAGAGGACATGGAGAGAATTCTGTTCATTGGCAGGGGAGTAAAGTTCGGGGATGTCTGGTCTATGTTTAAACAAATGAATGGGGAAAGAAAATCAGTCAAAATCCCAGCATTGGTGGATGGAGAGGGACTGGCAGTGTCAGATAAAGAAAAGGCAGATGGGTTAGGCAGGGCATTTGCTGCCGTCCATAGTGCTGAGCACCTTGATGATAGTCACAGGCAGCAGAAAGACACTCAGAGAAAATGAACATGTCAGGGAAAAGAGAGGAAATGTCAACGCTTGATGTAGAAATGACAATGTCTGAATTAAAAACAGCCGTGCAAGCTACTGGTTATACAGCGCCAGGACAAGGCCAGCTGTGTTACGCAATGTTTCGGCAGCTACCAGTGGAGACACTGCAACTAGTGCTAAGACTATTTAACAAGATCTGGAGAGAGGGCGTTATACCTAGTTGTTGGAAAGGGCAGTAATATTACCTTTCACTAAGCCAGGGAAGGATCCTGCTAATCCTGGAAGCTATAGGCCCATAGCGTTGACGTCCCATGTTTGTAAATGGATGGAGAGGATAATTGTCCGGAGGCTATCACATGTTCTGGAACACATAGGATTAATGAGTCATTTTCAGAATGGATTTCGAAAAGGACGTTCCACAATAGACGCTCTAGAGCAGGGGTCACCAACCTTTCTGAAACTGAGAGCCACTTCATGGGTACTGAGTCATATGAAGGGCTACCGGTCTGATACGCTCTTCTGAAATAACAAATTTGCTCAGTTTGCCTTTAGTTATACATTATTAATAATGATTAATGATACTCATCTATGTGAAGACACTGATCACGTTAATGATTTCTCACAATAATTATCAACAATGACAACAAGGTGGGAAACAGATATCAATATTCAGCACTTTCATCTATTAATCTCAGTAATGGTTAAATTTTCAGATGATCACTTACATCACTACATTTCATAGGAAAAATGTCCCATTTTCACTAGTCACTGACAAACCCTCTTAACAAATCATGAACTATGTTGCACCATGTTTCAAAAAGTTATCAATTATGTAATGTTAAAGAAAAATCAACTTACATATTTTTAAATAAATCTCGCCACATTTTGAACTAATGACCAAATCTGCGGCATTTTTAACAAAATTATAACTGTTACATGTCATGAACACACTTTTAAATTGAACACAATTCTTCAATATTTTAATTCAACTTTGCCATGGCACTGCCATGTTGCCACTGACAACATCTGCTATCTGTTTCTTTGTTAGTGGGAAGACTGGCGTTGCATGCTGTTCACCAGTGTATTGTAATCTGCTGTGTAACTTGACACTGCAACTGTGAGTGAGTCTTTCAGATGTGCATCAGTGAGGCGGGTTCTGTGTTTGTTCTTGATGAAGTTCATGTCAGAAAACGCTGAGTCACAGAGATAGGTTGAACCAAACAGGCTGGCAACCTTCATAGCTGCTGTGCATACACCACTGTACGTCTCTGTGTCAACAAGGCACCAAAAGTTTGGTGCAGCCTGGTAGGCTTTTAGGTGGAGGTCATTTTGCAATGTTATGATTTCAATCTCCACCTGTCCAGCATCCAAGTTGAACGTTGCACTGAGTTGCTCAGCAAAGCATGTTGTGTCCACATTCATGAAGGGATTGGAAATGAATGACACACATGGCTCAAGCTGATCAAGGTCCCAAAACCTATTCTCAAACTCTTGCCCAAGTCTGTTTATGACTTCACAGTACTTTTCTGCAACTTTGTCAAATGTCTCAGATGCAGAAGCATTGTCTTTCAGCACCGACTGCACAGAGGGAAAGTGCAGCACCTTTTTTCTCTGTAAATCCACAGAGAAAATGTTCATCTTGGCTTTAAATACATTTAAAGCACTTATCATATCAACAACAGTCTTACCTTTGCCTTGCAGCTCGCAGATCAAGTGGTTTAGTTTCCCAGTAATGTCCGTCAAAAATGCAAGGTCAAGTGTCCACTCTGTGTCCTCTAGCAGTGAGACGTCTTCGCCTTTGGACTGCATGAACTCTTTGATTTCACCCAAAAGTGACAAAAAACGAAGTAAAACCCGTCCTCTGCTGAGCCATCGGATTTCTGTGTGTAGCAGCAGGTCACCATATTCAGCTGACATCTCCTCCAATAGCACCTTGAAAATCCTGTGCTGTTTTGCTTTGGAGCGGATGTTGTTTATGATTTTCACAACGGGAGTCATCACGTGCCCTTAGCCGATCACTTTTGCACATAACGCCTGCTGGTGAATGATGCAGTGGTAATGCAGAAATTTTGGGAAGTCTGGGTCACCTTTACAGTGAGCGATGACACCTGTATGTCGGCCGATCATAGCAGGAGCCCCGTCTGTAGTCACCGCTACCAGCTTTTCCAATGGTACCTTTTTCTGCACGAAAAACTCCTTCACCGTGTTATAAATGTCAACTCCCCTCGTAGTTGTCTTTTAGGGCAGTAGTGTCAGGAGTTCTTCTCTTGTGGAGAAATCTTCAAACACCATCCAGATAAAAACCAACAGCTGCGCTGTACTGCTGCTGTCCACGGACTCGTCGCACTGGATGCTAAACCACCTGCACTTCGCCAGATCCCGGTCCAGCTGATCGGCCAAGTTACCAGACATAGCTGACACTCGTCTAGCCATCGTAGATGCCCCCAGTTGGACGTCGGAGAGAGTGGAGATTAGATCGGTTCCATTTTTCTGTCTTCAAGTACTGTGTTAGCAATTATCATCATTGCTTCTTTGGCAACTTCTCCGTCTGAAAATGCCTTCTTCTTCTTGATCAGAAAATGTGTAGCTCTAAACGAGGCTTCGGTTGCTTTTTGTGACTTTTTCGCCGGCCTCGTGAAAAAAGACTGTTGCTTACCCAAAGCTGCCTTTAGCTCACAGGCTTTTTCTGCCTGTAGTGTGCTTCCCGTTTCTGCCATGTTTTTGGGGTAAGAAACTGCATTCAGCGCCCATCTTCGCTGCGCCCGCTAGCTTACTCTCCACGAGCACTGGTTTTGTCACGCGCACAATACTGACCTTTGAACTAGAGTAGGGCAGAGTTCACCTAAACTTATCTAAACTTCATTTATAATAAACATATTTTTAAGATATTGTCATTTTTAAATCTATATAAATGCAAGTGTGAAAAAAAGAATAGCAACAGAATAAAATTAAATTTTAGACGCAGCTCACTAGTGAGTTGTGCTATTTTTAGAACAGGCCTGCAGGCGACTCATGTGGTCCTTGACCGTGTTGGTGACCCCTCCTCTAGAGTAACTAATGAGGTGGGAAAAACATTGAAAATGAAAGAGTTAATGGCAATAGCATATTTTGACATTGAAAAGGCGTACAGTACGATTCTATGTGGAGGGAAGCGTTACTTATCAAATTAAGTAAATGGGTATTGGGGGGAGGGTGTATAACTGGATAATGGACTTTTTGGTAGGCAGGAAATTCAGAGTGAAGGTTGAAGTAGAAATATCAAAGGACTTTGATATAGAAAATGGAATCCCACAGGGGAGTGCTATCAGCCCTTTACTGTTCAACATCATGATAAATGACATCTTTACAAACTTACCATCTTTACAGGCATCAAATCGGCGCTGTACGCTGATGACGGGGCAACATGGATGAGGGGAAGAAATCCATCACATGTATTAGAGAATATAGGAAAAGCAATAAAGGAAGTAGAGAAGTGGTCGTATCAGTGGGGGTTCAAAATGTCGACAAGCAAGTCCTGATTTTTACAAACAAAGGAAAGATTGATGTTGATAAACTAACATGATATGGTCAGCCGATGGAGAGGGTGAACTTAAGTACCTGGGTTTGTGGTTAGATGGCAGATATACATGGAAAACACATATCAAACATTTAGAAACAACAAAAAGTCATACATCTTATTCGTGCTGTGGCCGGGTGTGACTGGGGGGCAGACAGACGGGCATTCATTGACATATATAGGGCGATTATGAGGTCAACTATAGATTGTGGTTGTATAATATATGGAGCAGCAGCAAAGACATCACTACAGAAAGTGGATAGGCTACAGCATAGAGTATTACGGTTATGTATAGGAGCTATTAAGTCAACCCCCACTAAAGCAGTACTGATGGAAGCAGGAGAGACACCACTGGAGTTACCAAGGGAGAAGCTTGCGCTTGCGTACTGGGTCGGGCTAAAAGGGAGCGGGGAAGACAACCCTGCAAAGAAGACGCTGCAGGAATGCTGGGAATATTCCAAGTTCCAGGGGTTTGGGTGGAAAAGGGAAGAAAGAGTGAAGATGTATGAAATGGAGGCATTAGAGTTCACCAGAGCTACTCCAGTGAGTAATATACCCCCATGGCTTTTCCCAGAAGTAAAGATCGACATGAGTATCCTGGAAAAGAAGAGAGAGTGGCGAATGAATGAAGTGGGAGTTAAAACGAGCGTCTATCTGAGAAATAGTTACTACAGGGATCTTAAAATCTACACAGATGGCTCTAAGAATAAACAACAGTGTGTGGGAGTTGGTGTGTTTATCCCTGAGTTTAAGATCTCCATTTCCAAAAGACTGTCTGACCAGTTGTCTGTATATACAGCAGAAATAGTGGCCGCCATTATTGGTCTGCAGTGGGTTGAAGAGGTCAGACCTGATAGAGTGGTGATATGGACAGACTCATTAGCTGTCTTGGAAAGCATACAGTCAACAACATCTGTCAGAGAAGATTTACGTATTGAACTTTTCCATAGCTTACTAAGACTTCACAGAGGTGGTGTCCATGTACAGTTCTGTTGGGTGCCAGCACATGAGGGAATGAGTGTGCTGATAATCTAGCAAAAGGGGCATTGCAAAGGGAAATAACAGCTCCAGTTCCACTTGGAAGGGGAGAAGGAAAAGCAGTGATTAAGAAGAAAGGAATAGAGATATGGCACAAAAGATGGGAAGAAGACCAGAAAGGAAGGGGGTATTATAAAATACAAAAGTCAGTCATAACAAAGATCTTTAAAAAAAGGAACAGAAGGGAGGAAATCATAATAACAAGGCTCAGATTAGATCACACGGGATTAAATGGCACTATGTATATGCTAGGGAAAAGAAACAGCGACAAGTGTACAAACTGTGGAGTTAAAGAAAATGTGGAACATCTTTTATTGCAATGCGCCATGAAGTGGAAAGAGAGAGGTTATGTGACAAAGTCAGAGAGATGGAATGGGAGTGGAGTCTGAAGGGGATGTTGGGAAGAGAAGGAGAGGGGATCATAATCACCAGGAAGGCACTCTTTACTTTTTTAAATGACACATGTTTAATGGGAAGAATATAAGGGAGTAGTTTGACATGATGGTACACACTCTTCTACAGCAGGTGGCGGTATGCACCTCAAAGTTGTTTGTGATCCGCCAATAAACCGAGAGAAGAAGAACGGCTGACTCTTTCCCTTGTCTCTGTCTCTCTCTGACTCTGAGGTAGGTAATGCGGTCCAAAGATTGTTTCAAAGTTTGTTGTACATTAGTCAAAGTGATTTTGCAGTTACTTAATGACTAAGCTGAATTTGTTTGGAATGGTCTCCTGTCTGCTGGTCTCGTTCTACCTGGTCGTATGAGTGTCTCTTTGGCTGAGTGCCTTCATCATGAATTGTGTATGATTCCCTCGAGTCATCCTTGTAAATGCACCTTGATGTCCAGGTATGAGTTATTTTAGTTATTGGTAAGTAGGGCGTGGTTAATGCCTGAGGTAATGTTACTGTGTTTTAAACATCTTTGAATATGAAATGTTTCTTCTTGTATTCCAGGCCTTCATCGGCTGCTGTTTGTCCTTAGCTATTGTTGCCTTAGTCAGCTGCCACTAGTGCACTGCCTTGTTGTTGCTGCTAGTTACCAGTCTGTTTTACCCAGTGTTTGTATTATCATTGCCTGACTGATACCAAACTTGTAACTTTTAGATTGAACCAACTGGTTTGTTTGCCATTTGTTTTATTTTGCTTAATGTGTGTTGTTATCCTCTTTTAGTGAAGTTGGCAGCCGGCTTGTGGTGGAGGCTAGGCACTCGAGGTGGTTCCCTGCACTGGTTGTGGTGGTAAGAGCACGTAAGAGCAGTGAGTTCACGAGTGGTGGGTAAGTTGCACTCCTGGAACACACCCTGAAGTGGTTGCCTCCCCATTGCTGGCCTCCACTCACCTTCCCCTTTTCAATTTTAAATATTGTTTTAGTTTTTATACAAAAGAATTAAATCATTGTAATAAATTTCATAAAATATTTGAAATTATTTACAAACCTAACCAATTCCCTCCTCCTTGCAGACACTTCCAGTCATCATTCCTTAAGTCATCAATAAAATCTGTTTTTCCTTGTGGAACCACGTCTCTGTCTTGCTCAGTTTTTGAACCTGTGTTGCCTTTTGCATGATTCGGTTGTCAATATGATGTATTTCCTGGGGTGAAATCCTCCAGGTGGCGTTGTCTGGTCAGTGAGATTCTCGTTGTTGATAAAACACCAGCCATCCTTGCCACAACAGCATCAAAGACGACTGCAGACACAGACAAATACATTCAAAGATGAAAGTTAAAAAAGAGTGAGCGGGATGAGACATTCAAGTTATAAAATCACATGTAATTGATTTAATTAATAACAGGTGAAGTAGTGGAAGGTAGTCTGTCTAAGTTCAGTGTTTATCTAACACGAGTTAAACAGGCCGGGGATCTGCTCTGTGAGCGGCCGTTTGACATGTTAGAAGACGTACGATGTACTAAGGGAGCTTCTGCAGGAGACCTTCGTAAATAAAAGTAACAGAGTTCCTGTTTGTCGCTAGAGATCGATATTTATCTCCTGTAATGTACGGTGACCGACAAGTGCAATCACGCTGCAACGGCCCAAACGGCTTCTATCAGAAGAAACAGGGTGCAAGTTCAAAAACGATGCAAAATAAAGACACATGCATGAGTCCAAAACAAATGCAACGACAGAAACACGCAGCAAATAAAAGAACATGCTGCAAAAGTCTGAAACAAATGCGTTAACATCAAACGTGCTGCAAATACAAGAACAATGCAAAGACAAAAACACACAAACCCAGAAAACACATGCGAAAGAAAAACGCTGCAAATCCAGTCAACACAACAGAAGAGCTCCAGGCCTGTAGGGGGTGCTGAGCGAACGAGCTAAGAGCAAGAGCTAAGTGTTGCTTCAATTAGCTACAGATCTAACTTGCAGCTAGCGGTACTATCAGCTGGTATCGTATCTGAATTTGCAGCCTGTTTCTTATCATGAAAACCGTTTGGGCCGTCGCAGCCTGATTGTCACCGTAGTAACGACTCACCAAGCTTGATGATAAACCGCCTTAAGCTGTTTTTGTTTGTTTGGTTGTAAAATGCAGATTTTTTCCACGACATGAACTCTTATTTTCCTCTTCTATAGTTGTTTTTTGAATCAGTGTAAGAAGGATGGAAAGTGATGATATCTGCTCTGTGGCTTCTCTCTCTGTCTGTGCTCTTCAGGGCTAAACAGAGGTCACACACAGCAGCAGACATGTTCCTGGAGGTGGTCCTAAAGAGAGATTTCCCAGAATTCATCACCTCCTACTTGAATCAGGACCACACCTTTCTCAGCTCCCAGAACTGTGGACAGGTGGAGGCCGTGGGCGCAGACGTGCCCCGACCCAAACTGTGAAGAGTCTCAGCTGGAAGATCTCCACATGTTCTCACAGGATGGTGCTGCTGCCACCCCAGCAAACAATCAGATCAGTGTTAAAACTTGATTTATCTTGTAATAACATGAGACATATTATGTGATGATTGAATAAGTTATGTTGTTATCACATGAGACGTTTCAAGTCATAACAACATCAGCTCTAACTTCCTGTCATACAAACTCCGGCCGTGAACTGGCACTTGATATTTTGCAATGACCTCCATGGAGCTTTCTGTCACTGCATGACCTGAACCATAGACATCATATAAACATATAAATATTAGGTATGCTAATTCAGAGTGTTTTCACAAGCGATAGCCGACCGTCATTTACTGACCAGATTAAAAATGTACGTTTTAGAATCACCGCGTGTCTGTGACCCCTTATTAATAAAAAGAACAATCAACAATAAAACAAAGGTTGTATTTCTACAGTACATGTACAACAGAAGCATGAGAAGACTTTAGGCTACCCTGCAGCACTCTGAACTAAAACAGACAATTGTCCTCTACGAAATAGGCAAAAGTGAAACACTAGGAGTGACGTGCTGAGCTGCAGGGGGATGAGATGTTTGTTGTGTCGCTCTATTTTTCTTTGATCATGAAACAAACTTAGTTTCAATAAATGTTTGTGAGTTAAACTCTGTAAAACCTGAGCTTTGGGTGATTTCATGTCTGTGTTGAAGAACCAACATTCCTCCATGTAAACAAAGGTAGAAAACAGAGCTGCTGTAACACCCAGTACTAACACTCTGTCTTTAAGGCTCCAACTTTATCGTCTCTGCTCCACTGTGACTTTAAAACCAGAAACAGGCCGACAAAGCTCCTCCCTGTTTATGACTCAACACAGACACACCAGGAAACAGGCGCACACACACACTGACACACACGCAGACAGAAGATAACTTTCACTGTGAGAAATAAAAGAGACGACTTCCACAGAGAGAGGACAGCTTCAGGAGGGAATACTGGGAATACTGGAATACTGCCACTTCAACCAGTTACTGACTGCACACTGTACGGAGCTTTAGAAAACACACGAGTCAAAGTGAAAGTAAGTTACAGAAACTCTGTGCAGGAGTGAGTGGAGCCTCAGCAGTCTGACCTGTGTGAGCTGTCTGCCTGTCGTGAGTTTAGCTTCACTCAGAGGAAAATGGCTTCTTGTTCAGAGGAGGATCTGTGCTGTTCTGTCTGCCATGACATCTTCAAACATCCTGTCGTCCTGTCATGTAGCCACAGCTTCTGTAAAGCCTGTCTGCAGAGCTGGTGGACGGAGAAACAGACCCAGGAGTGTCCCATCTGTAAGAGGAGATCTTCAAAGCCTGAACCAATTAGTAGCTTGGTGTTAAAGAACCTGTGTGAGGCCTTCTTACTGCAGAGAGATCAGAGAGCTTCATCAGACTCTGAGGCTCTCTGCAGTCTGCACTCTGAGAAACTCAGACTCTTCTGTCTGGATCATCAGCAGCCAGCGTGTGTCGTCTGCAGAGACTCTAAAAAACACTCCAACCACACATTCAGACCCATCGATGAAGCTGCTCAAGATCTCAGGGAACAACTCCAGAAATCCCTGAAGCCCTTAGAGGAGAAACTGGAGCGCTTTAAAAAAGTCAAACAAGACCGTGATGAAACAGGAAAACACATCAAGGCCCAGGCTGCAAACACAGAGAGGCAGATAAAGGAGCAGTTTAAGAAGCTTCACCAGTTTCTAGAGGAGGAAGAGGAGGCCAGAATCTCTGCACTGAGGGAGGAAGAGGAGCAGAAGAGTCAGAGGATGAAGGAGGAGATGGAGGCTGTGAGCAGAGAGATAGCAGCTCTTTCAGACACAGTCAGAGCCACAGAGGAGGAGCTGAGAGCTGCAGACGTCTCATTCCTGCTCAACTACAAGGCTGCAGTGCAAAGAGTCCAGCAGCGCCCCCTGCTGGAGGATCCACAGCTGCCCTCAGGAGCTCTGATAGATGTGGCCAAACACCTGGGCAACCTGAGCTTCAACATCTGGAACAAGATGAAGGACATGGTCTCCTGCACTCCTGTGATTCTGGACCCAAACACTGCTGGTTCAGACCTCATCCTGTCTGAAGATCTGACCAGTGTGAGACGAGGAGAGAGACAGCAGCTTCCTGATAATCCAGAGAGGATCCAGGATTATCCCTGCTCTGTCCTGGGCTCTGAGGGCTTCAACTCAGGGACTCACAGCTGGGACGTCGAGGTTGGACAGAACACAAGCTGGGTAGTGGCTGTGTGTGAGGAGTCTGCAGACAGGAAGGAAGACATTGACTATGGATTATGGAGAATAGAGTTTTATAGTGATGAATACACAGCATTCACCCCGTCAGGTGAACACATTGATCTGTCAGTGAGAGGACGGCCTCAGAGGATCAGAGTGCATCTGGACTGGGACAGAGGAAAGCTGTCATTCTCTGATCCTGACACTAACACACACATACACACCTTCACACACACTTTCTCTGACAAGCTGTTTCCATACATTTTGACTGCAGATTCACGTCCTCAGAAGATCTCACCAGTGAAGGTCTCTGTAACAGTGGGACAGTAAAGGCAGAGACGATGATGATGATGGAGTCAGGTGATGAACTGCTCACATGTTGTTCTTATCTTTACATAAAGTCACATTTTTACAGCTTACATGATAAACAGATGAAACTTGGCTCAGTTCAGATGACAGACGTGTATTTTCTCTCTCTCTCTTTTGTAACCAGGTTCTCAGATACTTTGTTTCATGTGCCGAGGTTTTCACAAATCTGTCGTCTTCTCAAATCAATGAAGGTGAATGGAGTTTTTATTTCTTCTGCTCCGAGTGTAAAAAATGACATTTGAACATGTCATTATGAACAGTTTGCTTTGGGGGCTTTTTAAACAGCATGTAGACAGCTTGTGTGTGATGAATTTATAGAACTGATTGTTTGCTGTGTGAAGAAATCACAACAACTCTGGAATAATTCAAGTCACAGTGATGACGTGTAATAAAGGCAGTGATCATGTTGGTGTGTGTGTGGTGTCATTAGTTAACACTTTACAGGAGAGGCCATGGTGTCAGTCAAATCAACAGAAGACAGGAGTGTGTTTGGGAAATGTAGTTTCATTGTTTTGTTGTGTGAGATGTAAGTTATATTTAAATCAACTATAACTTTAATTAGCATTTAAAACCATGTCAGTGTAACTTCATGGAGAGGATGTGGACCTCTGCTGGTGACTTTATAGAAGCTCTATATTTGACTGGGGAATATGTGACAGGGCTACAGTTTGTATATCAAGTAAAGCCACTCAGCATTAAATGATATCACTACATATCACACCAACAAGCTAACTTTAGCTTTCTATCTATCTGATGAAAGGAGGAACTCACAGTGACCTGTGGTTGGGGAACATAACAGGCCCAGGCATGAAGGCCTCGATGCATCGAGACTACGATGAGGAAACAAAACCAAGAAAACAAAACAGGAAGAAGAAGAAATCAAATAAATATTACGACTACTTCACTTGGCCAAATGATAGAGATTTAAAGGTGCCCTAAATTTGTCAGAAAGAAACTAGATTTAGATTTTAAAAATGTGTTTAAAAAGTGTTTCTAGGTCTTGCAGAGTATTGAACGAGGTGTGTGTCCATGGTGGATCAACTCAAAACTAAAAAGTGATTTTCAAACACAAACGTTCCTTTGCAGAAATTAAACATGAAATGAATCCTCTTCTTGTGCTGAAATCTCTGGTTATATATGTTTGGATGACAGAATGTTTGTATGTGAAGTCTACTACTATGGAAAGACTGTTTATTGATTCATTATTGATTTATTTCAAGTGATAAAGCAGTCAACAGAATTCTGTTCTGTGATTTGTGTTTGTGTTACATTAAACTACTCAGTCAGAAAATGACCGTGGGAATAATGACAGATTCAATCTTCACAGAATGTGAGCTTCATGCAAGAAGGTATTTTTTCTGAAATAATTAGTTAATCAATTAATAATTTAGTTTTTCCCTTTTACCAAAAAAAAAAAAATTCCACCACAAACTGATGCATTAAAATCACAGGAATGCAGGAAATTAAGTGTTAGATGCTCAAAATGTCCTGGGTGAGAACCCACAGACCCCCGATTACAACCCTACGACATGGGCATCATCGAAACACTGAATTCTGTGAAACTCTGGGCTACCTGTGAGGGATGGGTCATGAATTTGGAATATTCAAATAGTCATTCATTTATAGAGAAGTCGAACTCCCTTCACTCTGGTGAAGACAGGAAATGAGTGTAACCCTGGAAAACAAAACTGTCGGGAAAAGGAGGACACTGTCACTCTCAAACGTGGTTGCGACGCTCAGCAATCATCTCTGTGCAAACCGCTGGCCTCCACCTGTGTCCACTTGTCTCTCTTAATGACTTTGGCATGCCCCACAACTAGGTAAGCCCACCCCTAGCCTGACAGCCTTGCAGGACAGCCAATAGGATGATAGTGCTGTGACATGTTCTGTGATGTTACAGTTTTTTTCAGTCGCTAACAAGCGTTTGTCCAACCAGTGGTCACATTTTCAAAACTCTAAACACAATTAGCACAGCATCGGTCTTTTGTGGCCATACCATTCACACATTTCATGTCGTTTTCACACAATATGCAGTCAGTGAACACATTTCCACAATGCTTACATTTTCTTAACAGACAAGCTATACCTCCCAACAAAATTATGGATTGTTTTTGTATTATTTACGAATGTTAACACACAACATCCCACAATGGCAAAAACAGTATTCCAAACCTGGGATACAGTCTAAAAACCTCTTCTGCAATGATATCAGTTCTAAAACAATATATCTCAGCTGATAATAAACAAACAATTGAATAATTGACACACAGCTGATTTATTTTGGGTAAATTGGGCAAACCACAGCTGATTCCAGTCTGGCTTAGACTCAGTGGCATTACTTATACAGTAAAAGGAGGACTTTGAGGAGTGATGTTTTTGGAAACAGAAACAGAAAAAGACAAACACTGTAAAGTCTGGACGAGGAAGAGTAAGAGCAAGGGGCCCAGGGAGAAGAGCAGGCCCAGTGAGAGATGCAGTGAGAGGTGCAGGAGCAGTGAGAGATGCAGTGAGAGGTGCAGGAGCAGTGAGAGGAGAAGGTGCAGTGAGAGGAGCAGGGCCAGGGAGAAGAGCAGGCCCAAGGAGAGGGCAAGGTAGAGGTGTAAGAATGCGTGGTGGTGGCATTCCAAGGGCTGCAAGAACAGTAGTCAGTGATGGAATTCGTGCCACTATCATTGACCATGTAATCAACCACGGTCTTTCACTAAGAGAGGCTGGTGAAAGAGTGCAGCCCAATTTGAGGCGGTCAATGGTTGCCTCCATTATACGCATCTTTCAACAAACCAACAGGTAAGTATTGCATTTTACATGGATTGTTTCTATTCTCACTTGACATGTCAATAAGGCCATACAGTAATGCATATGTTGAATTTATTGTCCCTAAAGAATGCAACGTCTTCCTCCCTCTGGGGGAAGAGGAAAGCTCCTCAATAATGATCAAGAGCTTGCCATTGTAGAAATGGTTGTTGCAAATAATGCAATAAAACTGCATGAAATTCAAAGTAGAATTGTGGAGGACCATGAGATATTTGACAATATCGATAGCATCAGCCTCACAACCATTACGCGGACATTGTCCAAACACAGAGTGTGGATGAAGCAGCTCTACACTGTTCCCTTTGAGAGGAACAGTGAGAGAGTCAAGGAGCTACGACGACAATATGTCCAGGTATAGTGTATATTCAATTCAATGTCCAGTTCTATAAGCTTTGCACTTTTCAAGTAGGTAACCTACACAGTAATAGGTTACAGTACAGTATGGTATACAGTAATGACATGATTTACATAAACTTTGTTTCAGAGAGTTATGGAATTGGAGGCCAACCAGGCCCCTCATGAATTCATATACATAGATGAGGCAGGATTCAATCTGGCCAAAAGGTGTCGACGTGGACGAAATGTCATTGGAAAAAGGGCCACAGTTGATGTGCCAGGACAGAGAGGGGCAAACATTACCAGGTGTGCAGCGATTGCAAATGCAGGATTACTCCTTCACAGATGTCAGGTTGGACCCTACAATACCGAGCGCCTCCTTGCCTTTCTCAATGATCTCCACCAGCGCCTGGTTCCGGAGCAGGATCAGGAGGGTGAAAACATGAGGACCTTTGTAATCACCTGGGACAATGTGGCTTTCCATCATTCGCAAGCAATAACGACATGGTTTGAAGTCCACCCAAGACTGGTACGTCTCTTCCTTCTACCCTATTCACCTTTCCTCAACCCCATAGAGGAGTTCTTTTCTGCATGGAGGTGGAAGGTTTATGACCATCAGCCACATGACCAGATGTCCCTCCTTGAAGCCATGGATGCTGGCTGCAGAGACATCACAGTTGATGATTGCCAAGGGTGGATCCAACATTCCAAGCGGTTTTATCCCAGGTGCATCGCCTTAGATAATATCAGATGCGATGTTGATGAAAACATGTGGCCTAACCCTGAAGATCGCAGAGATTAGATACAGGAATTTTGTGCTTTTTTTAGTCCCCCCCCTTTTTATCTGGGCTTTTTGCCGTTGTTTTTTGTTCAGAATGCTCTTGTGTGTTTCATGGACATTTTGTTCACTGTAAGCAATACTGTAAAACTTTTTCTGTTCTATCATACTGTAAACAGTCTTTCTACTGTACCTCCTGTAGTAAACAGTAAAGGGAAAAAAAACTGATTTGCTTTTTACTGGAATGCTTTTGAATGTGAACATTACATGTGGACATACAGTTCCCAACCAAGAAATTTAGTGTAAAAACAGTGGATTGCATGTTTTGCATGCAAATACCTGTAAAACTGAAACATAAAAGTCTATGCAGTTTTTGTAATGTCAGCAATAGCCAGTATTTTGAAACCTGGTGTACTTTGATTGACTGCATGTACCTTGTGAAGTGAAAACAAGAGTTATTCTTTGACAGAATAATTTCATTTTGAGTCAGATTTCCAGTGTTTTGGTAAAGTTAGTGTGTGCAGAGAAAGATGTGTTCTATTTTGAAATGAAGAGTTAGTATATATTTAACAAAATGTGTTTTTGAGAAGAAAATTATCCATTTGGCCAATTGTGGTTTGTAGGTGTGAGTCTGTGTTAAGAGTTTAGAAAAAGTATCTGAAGTATGGGTAAGCGCTTCTTAGCGATTGAAAAAACTGTAATAATTTCTGATTCTTTTCTGTCCCGTATCAGGAGAGACAACATGTGAAAGATTCACTCTGTCTCCTCTACAGTTAGTCAGTACTCACTCATGTCTCATTATCATTACATTTATTTATTTGTGTTATTTCTGTATTTTTTTTCACCGTTTACAGACAAGATTTGGCCGCTCCAGAACCAAGACAAAGTGTAAACAGCAAACAAAAAGCAAGAAACCAAAAGCAGACCCCCCAGAGAAAGATGACAGACAGATGGACGGACGGACACAGACAGCCAGACAGACAAAACTCAATTGCTTTGTAGTTAATCCCACTAGATATTGATGTACAGCTGGAGTATACATTGATATGTTCATATGGTGCAAGAGAAAAAAACTAAAAACAAAACAAGGACAGAAAAAAGGTACCCAACAAAAACACCTCTCTATTCATGTATATGTACTTAATGAACTTACATACGCATACATACACCCATACACACACTGCGTGTACATGCACACATGCACATACATACACATACGCCCATGCATATATACACACACATTCATAAGAAAACAAGGAGATGATATCATAGCTCAACAAAGATATTTTAACTTACAACAACATTACTGCAAAATAATAATAATAATAATAATAATAATAAGTAGATACATATCAAAATGTTTCAGAAAATCCACAGTTAAAAAATAAAAAAAGAATTATAAAATAAGTACATAAATATGTGAGGAATTGAGGATTTAGTTTACAGGCAAATTCAGAGCTTTAATGGCTCCCAGGTGTCATGACATGTAATTGTTTGGTTATTATTAAATGCAGTGAAAGATGTTCAGCCAACAAGTCGAGCCGTTGCCACGTTGTGCTGTGATGTGTCTGTCTAGGTTATTTGCATGATGTTCTGGCAGCTTGGGAAGATCAATATCATCAAAAAATGTGTGTAGTTAAGTTTGGCGTGCAATCTGGTTTATAGAGGTTACTATAGAAAGTTCCAAATGTTGTTGATATATCATTTGGGGTGCACATAGTAGCTCCCTCTGAGTTTTTAAAGCTGCAGTAGGTAAGATGGAGAAGAGAGCGGACTTTTCTTTAAAATTTGAAAGATTACAACCTCCTGGTCCCTCCCCCTCTCTCTCCGCAGCGCTCAGTCCTGCCTGAGTCAGCGTATATGTAAATAGAAGGTCCCCGGAGCTGATTGGCTGGCACCACATCAGTGTCCGCAGGTGGTTGGCTGCGCCTGGAGATGGCTGGGATAAGCCAATGTGACATCACCGCAGCAGCTTGGGGAACCTCGTCTCCCTCTCCTTCCAACCGGCCACGCTTTCCTTTGTTTCAAATTCAGTCTGTTTAGTTTCATATAAAAAGATGAAATGGTGAATCTTATTTGTTTAAGGTTGTTTTCTCCTGTTTATCTTAGTCAGGGAGGAAAGTGTTAGGTTAGATCATTTGCCTTCTGAGTTAGAATTGCTTGTTTGTTATTTTGATTCACCCTGAAGTTCAGTTTAATACATTTTGGCATTGTTAAACTTATACTTTTTGTTATAAAATAAATCTGTCTTATCTTTGGAAAGGTAACTTTTGTGTCTGTGGCTGCTTGGGACTTGAGGGAAATGGGTCTCTTTCATTTTATGCCTCGGCCCCCCCTAGGCGAGGCATAACACAGAGGAACATGATTGTCTCTCTCATGTACTACTACATGTTTAAAGCAATGACTGTATATATAGATGGACAACGTGTCTCCATCTGCTCCCATTGTACGTAACTGATGCCAAAATAGCCCCTGTGATAGGCGCTGCCATCTTGCGATGGTGACGTCATACGGAGCCAGAGTCTGCCCAGTAGAGATCGGCGAGCGAAGCGGCGGTAGCCACTTCCGCTAACCAAAACACACACTTGACTTACCGAAGAAACAGCAAGGATCCCGCACGCAGGCGTGTTTACAGCAGAACAGCTTCTCTGTGTTGGTCTGAGGTTAACGTTCACAGGTATGGAAACTTCAATGACTGTAGTGATTGTTGTAGTTACGTTTCTACACGCGGATCGTCCTCCGCTCTGCTCACCTGGAACTGATTGGCTGCAGGAGCCTAATTTGTCAACAGAGCTGTCAATCATCATTTTGACAGCATCAAATAACTAATTAAAAATAAACTTGTCAGAAAATGAACACTTGGACGTCAGTCAGCATGATAATAACTAACTATAATGACAGAAACCATGTTTGAGAAAAACTCCTCGGGCGTGAATTTTGATTTTATAGTTTGACTCATGTCCCATCTGTTAACATGGAGGAGGCGGGCTTTATGACCTATACTGCAGCCAGTCAGCAGGGGGCGCCCGAAATGTTTTGGCTTCACTCTCTATGTAGGTATGCATTGAAGTTATGATCTGCAAGTAACGATGTGTTAAAACGCCATCTTGTGCAACGTTTAAGGATGGTTTCATTAATAAAGATAAAGCTTACTGGAGCGTGGTCACAAATGATGATGGGATGGATTTTTACTTGTGTCTTTGATATGATGGAGCTGCTAGTGAGGAAATAATCTATTCTGGAGGAAGAGTTGTGATGGGGTGAGTAAAATGTATACTCTCGTTTGGTGGGGTTTTTAAGTTTCCAGAATTCATGAAAAAATGCTGCATTATCTTCGTTTGGACCGTACAGATGGCTATTGTTAACTGAACTTCCCCAATGGATCCATTGATTATTATATATCGTCCCTCGGGATCTGTTATGGTTGAGTTATTGCTAAATGGTGTTTTTCTGTTGATCGACACTGCAACACCTCTTTTCTTAGAGTTATCAGAAGCAGCGAATACCTGGTCGCCCCAATTTGGTTTTAACTGATCAAGATTTTAATTGATGAGATGCATTTCTTGCAATAGACAGATGTCTACTTTGAATTTTGCCTTTTTGCTGGTGAATTACACAAAAATATAAATGCAACACTTTTGTTTTTGCTCCCATTTTTCATGAGCTGAACTCAAAGATCTAAGACTTTTTCTATGTACACAAAATAATCCATCCACCTCACAGGTGTGGCATATCAAGATGCTGATTAGACAGCATGATTATTGCACAGGTGTGCCTTAGGCTGGCCACAATAAAAGGCCACTCTAAAATTTGCAGTTTCACTGTATTGGGGGGGTCCGGGGGGGTCAGAAAACCAGTCAGCAAAAACAAAAGTGTTGCGTTCATATTTTTGTTCAGTGCCAGACCAGTGTAGTTTTTCTCTGGGTTTTCGGTAGCTTCGTTTTGTTTATTACTTTGGCCTGGATTCACCCTGAAGCCTGAGCTTCGTTCATTCATTTACTTTGTCTTGTGTACATTGTACAAACGATTTGTTGTACATAAAATTATTTGTTATTGCAAATAAACTGCTCATTGTTTGCAGTTACACTTTTTCTCCTGTTGCCTATATGTTGCACCCTCACCCCCTAGACGGGGTTGTAACACCCAGCAGGTCCAGTAAGAAGTCTCTGGATAAACGGGAGCCTGAGAGCATCCCCCCTGCTCGCCAGGTGGACAAGTCCGTGTCCCCCTTCCTCCTTCGGCAGGAACAGGACGCTCTGTTGGACCCAGTGCAGATGGTCCCAGAAGAAGTCCACCAGAACAGACTGCACCCGAGACAGCAGGTTTGAAGGAGGGTCCAAACACGTCAGTTGGTGCCACAACATGGAAGACACCAAATGATTAAAGATCAGGATCCAACCTTTAAAAGACGGTAAAATCCATTTCCATTTTTTAATCAACCTTCTCAAGAACATTGTCCCAGTTCTTACTGGAAAAGATTTCATCTCCGAGGTAAAGATATTGAATCCCTCCTCTTCCCTGCCTGACTCCCCTCTGAACCTTAAAAGGAGCACTTAAACCACCGTTAATCTTGAGTACACTCTCAATGTCACTGAACAAGACCGGGATCTTGGCTATGAGACCAGAGCTGAACCCAAAAGCCTGCAGCATCTGCCACAAGTACTGGTGTTCAACTCGGTCAAAAGCCTTTTCTTGGTCCATAGAAATCAGACCGAGCTCACAGCCCAATGAACCGGAGAGGTCCAAAATGTCCCGAATCAGAGTAATGTTGTCAGATATCAACCTGCTGGGTACACAGCATGTCTGGTCCACATGGATGACATGCTCCATCACCTTTCTCAGTCTCCTTGCCAACACTTTAGACAGCAGTTTGTAGTCCGTACAGAGCAAAGACACAGGACGCCAGTTCTTCATCTCCTGAAGGAGAGTGAGACAGCTCTCCTGCAGCTCAGAGGCAGCCGCCCCTTTCTCAGACTGTCCCTGAGAACAGACAACACATCTTCACCTATCACAGGCCAGAAAGTCTTATAAAAGTCAGCAGGGAGGCCGTCTATCCCCGGAGCCTTGCCGCTCTGCAGGCTCTGCAGGGCCTCCTGTAGCTCCTGAGCAGAGAGCTGAGCCTCCAGCTCTGCATTGTCCTCCTCAGAGCCCTGAGGAAGGCCATCATAGAAGGACAGCGCCACCTCTGGCTCCTCCTGGAACTCTGTTTTATCAAGTTCTTGATAAAAACCAACAGCACATTGATGAATATCAGCAGGTTCCTGCAGCAGTTGCCCGGTGTCAGAGCGCAGAGAGTGTATCGGCCTCCTCTGGCCGTTCTTAGGCTCGAGACCGAAGAAGAAGTGAGAGGGAGCATCCATTTTAGCAACGTTGTGAAACCTGGATCAAACCAGAGCACCCTGAGACCTTTAATATGTTCTCGTTCTCCTGTGGAGTCTGCTACGTCCTGCAGCTCCACCACTTCATTCTCCAGAGCTCTCATAGATCTGGCCATGTCCTTTGTGACATTGAGAGTGTACTGTAGGCAAAGCTGTTTCATTTGGACTTTACCTACATGCCACCACTGCTGCAGGGAGCTGTACTCACATTGAGTGTGTCTGTAGTTATACCAGAAAGACCTGAATATATCTTTGAACACGTTATCAGACAGCAGAGTGATGTTAAAGTGCCAGTAAGCACTTTGACACTTCACATCTTTGATAAAGATCAGGCAGTGCTCCAGGGAATGATCTGATCAACCCACCAGACTTATAGAGCAACCTTTAAATACATTCATATGATGTTTAAAACAATACACTCGGTCAAGATTCCTGTCTAACACAGGATTTTCTGTGCAGTTCAAATCACCTCCCAGAAACAGAAACTCGTCACTGTTACAGTTGCTGAGCACATTTTTCTTTCTGAGCCCAGCGTTGGAGCGTACACATTTAGAAACACCATTTTGACTTCTTCAAATTCAGCGTCTAGTTTTAATAAGCGACCTGGAATGATTTCCTCAACAGCACAAGACAAAGGTAAGAAATCTCTGGAGAAGAGAATACCAACCCCTCCACTGTTACTGCTTTTATAAGCCTCCCCGCTCCATCCCTTCTTCCAGCCACATTCATTATCAGCACTGCTGTGAGTTTCCTGGAGGAAAATGACATTTAACTTTTTACTCTGAAACAGAGCAAACAGAGAGGCTCTTTTAACCTCTTCTCAAGCACCATTAACATTCAAAGATCCCAGCTTAATGTCACACATTTTAGTGATAGAGCTGCATCCCAACAAAGACACAAGCAAAGAAAAGAAAAACAAAGTACACTTAGGGCCCGACCAGACAGGGGGGGCTGGGGGCGGCTTTTTCGTCATTGTTTTCAATGAGAGGCTTTTTGCGCGCTGCTTTTGCTTTGCAGAGCGCCTCGCTTTTTTTCCGCTCTGTGCGCCTCGCGTTTTTGAGGAAACGCTCCGAGCGCCAGGAGTTGAAAAAACTTCAACTCAAAGCAGAAAAGCGCCTGACGTCATGGGCGTTTTTTCTCATTGTCCAATCAGATGAAAGGAGAGGCGGGCCTTCTGTCAGTTTACGATGTAACGGTTAGGTTAATGACAGCTAATGATTCGGTGGTTGTCTTAACAACAGTAGGGGAAAAAAGCCGCCCCAGCTGCTAAAACGCGCTCTGTCTGATCGGGTGTTTACTTCCACAAAAAAGGCAGTGCGGTGCGCCTCGTGTTTTACAGCCTGCAAAGAACGTTCTGTCTGATCGGGCCCTTAATCATCATTAGCTATTTGAGCTCGAACTTTCAGCAACAGTTTCTTTAACCTGAAAACCTCAGGATCAGTGAAAGAAGGCTGCCCCGAGTTACCAGCATTCTTCATGAAAAACCTGACATGAAACAGCTGCAAGTCAGGGAAGTACTCCTCCACCTTTACAGCTCGCAGACCCTTTGTTTCTTTAAGAAACGTTCTGACTCTCTGAACCGAGTACCCAGTCTGCATCTCAACCTGCATGTTCTCACTCTCACCATCGCTCTCCTGTGTGCTCTGTGTGCTCTGTATGTCACCCTGCGTGTTCTGTATGTCACCCTGTGTCATGGTTTTAGTTATACACCTGCAATATTCATTCTGTTTGCCTGCAATATTCTGTTTACTAATTCTCCTGTCATTTCAGACCCGGTCATCCTCATCTCTCGGCTCCCCTCACCCATAGTTCACTCACCCCGCCTCCTCTCCAGTTCCAGCTCCTAACCACTCCTACCTCATCTAGACAAGTCCCTGCACCTGTAGTCTCACCTCACCTGCTCCTCATTCCCTAATCACTCCCCACACTATTTAACATGTGCTTCCCCACTCACCCTCTGCCAGATTGTCATAGTGTCTCGTACCTATACCTTCCAGCGTTTTGTATCCTGCCTGATTATCTGTTTTTGATCCTGTTATCGACCCTGCCTGTTTCCCGACTCTGCCTCAGCCTGATCCCTCTTACTTGGTTTGCCTGCCTGGATATTTTTTTCCTTGTAATCTGTTTACTGTTTCAGTAAAGAAACTATTTTTTTTGTGAACTTTGGTCTCTGAGTCGTACTCGACTTGTGACACCCTGTGTGCTCTGCATGTCACCCTGTGTACTCTGTATGTCACCCTGTGTGCTCTGTATGTCACCCTGTGTGCTCTGTATGTCACCCTGTGTGCTCTGTGAGTTCCCCTCTGGCTGAGAAGAAGATGCCTGTTGCTCTTTCTTTGACACTTTTTTAGTTTTAACACCATTAGCTTTACATCAGCGAACATCCCCCTGACTGGAAACAAAAATGTTTACATCATCCGCATAAGCAGAGAGTGTTGGGGGACGCTCAGTGCCACAGGACCCGGGCAAAGAGAGCCCGCTGAGCCGGTCCCTCAACCTGCACAGCAAGGGCTCTGAGCTGGCCTGAGATGGGACAACCCTGTCTGATCCCCCGCTGTACAGGGATGGGCCGACTCAGCCCTGCCCCCATCTTCACCAAACACTGTGCGTTCTGAAACAACGTACCAACCCAAGACAAAAACCCGTCACCAAAACCAAAAGCCTTCAGTGCAGAAAACAAGTACGAGTGATCCACCCTGTCAAACACCTTCTGCTGATCCAAAGACACAAGACCAACATTTCCATCATAAAATCCACAAACATCAATTACATCTGTGATGAGGAAAATATTGTCCATGATTGTCCGGTCTGGTACACAGTAGCTCTGATCGGTGTGTGTGATGTTTCCCAGGATGTCCCTAAGTCTATTGGATAAAGCTCTGGAAAGTATTTTGTAATCCGAACAGAGAAGAGCCACCGGCCTCCAGTTCTTCAGTAAGGCCAGGTCTCCTTTCTTTGGCAACAAAGAAAGCACCGCTCGCTGACAGGAAACAGGAAGAGATCCTGTTTTAAAGCTCTCCACCAAAACACTGTGTAGATCGTGACCAAGAACGTTCCAGAACCTTTTATAAAAGTCAGTGGAAAGGCCATCAATCCCCGGTGCCCGCCCAGATGTCATCTGATTGATGGCAAACGTTAACTCCTCCAGAGTCAGCTCACAGTCCAGAGCAGCTGTTTCCTCCTGACTGAGCTGAGGAAGACCCTCCAGGAGCTCCCCACGGCACTCCAAGCTGCAGGTTTCTGCCCCAAAAAGGTGTGAGTAGAACTCCACAGCATGGCTCCTCATCTCAGCCGGATCTGTGGTCACTCTGCCCCCTGGTAGCTTCAGACAAGACATCAGCTTCCTCTGTGCCACCGATCTCTCCAGGTTGAAGAAGAAAGTGCTCGGGGCGTCCATGTCCTTAAGCTGGAGGAAACATGACCGGACCAGCGCTCCCTTTACTTTCTCCTGCAGGAAGGAGCTCAACTCCAACCTCTTCTCCCGCAGCAGAGGACCAGTGGTGGGTTCAGAGCTCCTATTTAAACCCTCCTCAATGTTTTTAATTTGGACCTCCAGATCTTTGACAGCTGCCTTAATCCAGGCAGAAGAGTGAGAGGTGTACTGCTGGCAGAAGACCCCAACCTGAGCTTTGCCTACCTCCCACCACAACTTCAGGCAACCAAATTCAGCTTTTTCTGTTTTCCACTGGTGCCAAAAGCGTTCAAAACTTTGGCAGAAAACACTATCCTGTAAGAGTCTGTTATTAAAGTGCCAGTAGGATTTAACCTTTTGTACGGGCTGAGGGTTTTTGACATGTATATTCTATCCAGTCTGGCTGCACACACCCTGTTGTCGCTGACCCTGACCCATGTGAACTGTCTGGACTGTGGATGTTTTGTTCTGAATGTGTCAAACAGATCGAGGTCGAATATGACAGAGCTCAGAGTCCTGGAGGACTGGGGGTGGGGTTCTTCACCGATCCTGTCAACAGTGAAGTCCAAAGTACAGTTAAAATCCCCACCAATAATAATTTGGTCCTGCTGGTATGCATTTAACTGGTTTTTCAGCAGGGTGTAAAAACCTACTCGCTCTGCTCCATTGTTTGGGGCAACAGAAAGTAGAGCTTTCTATTTCTGCCTGAACAATTAAGAGGCGGCCCCGCACCACCTCAGCACAAGATAAAACAGAAGCTTTGGCAGACGCTCTGAACAGAACCGCTACACCTGCACTGAAGTTGGTTCCATGACTGAGGTGATATGAACCCTCCCAGCATAAACCCCAGTCTGTCTCATCGGATGGATTAGTGTGTGTCTCTTGCAGAAACAACACATCAATCATCTTCTGAGTGGTTCAGATATTAAAGCCCTTTTCTGTCTGTCTCTCCCACCAGCAATGTTTGAGGACCCGATCTTAAGGCTCTGCATGAAGAGGTCAGAGAGGAGAAACAGACCAAGCAGAGGACAGTGAAGAGAGGACGACACCCTGTGAGGCATGATCATTTTATTCTTTAATCTTTTTAACAGTTTGACTGCCGGCTCTTCTCGGTGCAGTGAGGTGTTTCTTTAGACGGAAGCGTTTCTTTTCTTCCAGGAGGTCAAAACAAACCTGTCTTTTCAGCGTGCTGACGGATGTGATGAATGTTTCGATGTCACTAAAATAGTCACTCACTTTAACAGACTTCTTATTGAATGTTTCATCCATGAACTGGTTAATTTCTCCCAGAGAGTAAAGCTCTGTGCTCCTGTTGGATGCTTCAGCTGTGGACACATTATCTGATTCACAATCTTCCTCCATGTCCTCTCCCCCACATGATGCCTGACTGCACACTGCCTGTCCTTCACCAGTGAGCACATCTCTTCCTGCACACCTTGTGGAAGCTTCTTCCTCATCATGCCCTTCAGCCTGTGTTTGTCCTGCAGCAGCTGCAGACTGAGAGCTGCTCAGGTCTTCTGCAGCCACAGATGCCTGCTGCTTCTCAGCGTTACTCTGTTTCTCCCTCTCTAAGTCATTATTAGCAGAAAGTGATACAACGTTACAAGAAGCCACAACCGCAGCACAATCCACCTCCGCACACACCCGCGTCCGCATGTGAAACAGCATGAGCAGATACATCTTTACCCATAGAAGTTCAGCATCCTCAGCTTTAGCATTTAGCTTTAGCATTAAAGGAACCATTTTCACGCTCTACTGCACCTGCACCCCGAGGCTGATGGGAGCAGTGGTGTTTTAAATCAAACCCCCAAATCACCGTCAAGACACCACATGTAACACTACAACACAATCAGGCACATAGAAATACAAAATCAGTTTCTAAACAAAACTCAAAATCACAACTGACACATTAAAAGATACTGAATAAATAAAAACATACACTGTGGATGGAGATGGACGCAGATGGCTTGATGAATGACAGCAAGACCATTACCACAGCTTATCTTACCAGGGATCCCCCACCGGGGAATCACTCATGAGCAGTGCTTTTGCCACTGCTGTTGAATCCTGTTTGCTGGAGAGGAAAACTTCAACCCATTTACTGAACATGTCCACCATGACCAAACAGCACTTTTTACCTTCACAGACTGAGAGTTCAATGAAATCCATCATCCAATGTTGTCCTGGGCCTGTAGGGGCGGAGGACTGTGCTGTGGGACTTTTGGAGCGCCCGCTGCATTGTGAGCTGCACAGATACAGTTTTTGCAGAAGTTTTCAGCAACAACAGAAAACCCTCGTGTATACCAGCATGAATTAATGGCAGCACACGTCCCCCCTTCACCCACGTGATCTTTTCTGTGAGCCAGGCGTGCATACAAAGTGAGAAGAGCACGTGGTAAACAGGGTTTGTCATCAGGAACGATCCAAATGTCATTTGTGAATTGAGCACCAGATTTTGAGCAAAGTGTTTTTCAGATTGTGCAGCCATGTGAGTGAAGGCTGTTAGATCAGGTGGAGTGTCAGACAAATGTGAGGATGAGAACATGTTAAATACATCACCAGCGCGGGCTGCTGCCTTTGCAGCTGCGTCCGCTGACGCATTTCCACGAGAAGCAGCATCATCACGGCGTGTGTGTGCTTCACACTTGATTACAGAAACTGCTGAGGGGAGCAAAACAGCACCAAGGAGTGATGAGACCAATAAATGGTTAGAAACAGGTTTACCTGAGGATTTTAAAATCCTCCGTGTCTCCAGAGGGCACCAAAGTCATGCACTACTCTAAATGCGTATCGAGAGTCAGTGTAGATGTTAACAGATTTACCAGCAGCTTGTTTACAGGCTTCTGTGAGGGCGACAAGTTCAGCTGCTTGAGCAGAATAGTGTGAGGGTAATTTACCAGATATCACAACTTCATGTTGTGTAACTACCGCAAACCCTGTTTGATTCTTCCCTTTTTCATCACGTGAGGCAGAGCCACCAACGACAAACTGGAGGTCAGCATTTGGAATGGGTACATCTTTCAGATCCACTCTGGGAGAGCAAACTTCCTGTAAAACTTGAACACAACCATGTGAGTCATCAGCCTCTCCATCCTCCTCAGTGGGCCGGAGGGAGGCGGGGTTAAGAACAGAACATGTTTTACAGTGATGTTAGGCATGTCCAATAAGGTAGTGTGAAACTTAAACCAGCGCTGCGCAGAGATGTGATGTTTTCTGAGTGTGCAGAATGTGTGCGACAGCATGTGGAAACATAAGAGTCAAATCAGAGTACTCTACTGAGCATCCAGAGGCTAGTGCAGCTTTCCTGCAGCTGCTGCAGCTCTGACACACAGAGAGAGATTATTGCCACTGGATCCACCTTTATTATTATTATGATTATTATGATCTTTAAAGGCAACAGGACGTTATCTAACAGTGTTTTTTTGGCACAACACTGATGTTGAATAGCATTCTTTGTTATCTACTAACGGTACAAAAGGTTTATCAGGGTCAGGTAAACCTAGAGTTGGAACACTTGTAAGTGTGGATTTTAAATCAGTGTGACAAGACTCAAAAAAGGACCCAAGAGCACGACTCTAAATTCAGAAAATCAAATGGGTTTATTTTAACAAGGAAGTCCACAAAAATTCCAAAGAAACACAAAGTACAACATAAAATCGCTGCTGAGCAGGAAATCTAAGATTAGGTTTGGAAAAACAAAAAATCACAGCAATGCTGGAAAAAAGGCTTGACCAAAGTACAAACAAAAAATCACAGCTAAGCTGGAAACTAAAGACAAGAGCACAGACCACACCAATACGAATGAAGCTTACTTGGACAAGAGGGATCAGGACGAGACTAGAGACAAGACGATCTGACACAGGACACAGGTAGACACAAATTTAAAATACATGAGGAAATGGGAAACAGGTGGACACAATCAGGGGTGGAGCAGACAATCACACTGACGAGGAAACACCAGGGCAGGAAATAAAGTTTCTGAAACGAGAGAGGACAGTTACTACAAAATAAAAGCGGACATGGCAAACTTCGAAGACAGGACTAAAAACATAAAACTTAACATAACCGACGAGACATGACACAGTGAAAACCTACTGGGCTTCAGGTGTCCACGTGATCTGATCATGGGCAGAGAGTTGTTGTCATGAATCAAAGATGAGAGAGGAGCTTGTTGTTCAGAGTAGTTAGGGATCCATTGTCGGGAATATGACGTCATGCAGAGGAAACTCATCATTTGTTTGTTTGTTCCCGGTTTGGGAGCTCCGATACAGCCTGAACACGTTTGGGAGAGAGGGATTTGCCCTCTGCTGTGATCACATGTCCCAGATAGGTTTCTTTAGTTTGAGCAAACTGCAGTTTTGTGAGACTTGCTTTGTGGCCATTTTCTGCTAGAAACGTCAGCAGTGCGAGAGTGTCTTCTCGACAGGCTTCAGCTGAAGGGCTACACACCTTTAGGTCGAAGGTACTGAATGAGGGTGGAGCCGGATGGAAATTCAAAGTTATGCAAATTTTGAGTCGATGTTGATGGAAGTACGCGGGAGACTCAGAATAAACTTGGACGCAACGTGTCCATGTATACGTTTTACCTTTAAACGAGAACGCAAACCAGTACTGGCTATCGGGGTGTACTGGGACCGAAAAAAGAACGCATTAGTGAGGTCGACAACCGAAAAATGAGTAGTGGTGGTACTTGCAGCAAGATTGTGTGTGGATTCGGTACCTCAGGAACTCTTAGGTGAACTGCAGCATCTACTGCTTGCAGATCTTGTATCTCCATTCTGTGGGTGCACCCTGGTTTCTAGTTTTCTTTACAGGAGAGAGAGGAGTCCTGACTGGAGATGTTTCACAAAGTATAATGATCCCTCTTTTAAAGGGACTCAGAAACTGGCATAATGCCGTTAACTGCTTCTTTATTTTACTTCTTTATTTATTTATTTGCGAGCATATTGTTTTGAACAGGCCTGTAGTCTGATTTTGGATGAATGATTAAAGGTTCTGAATTCTTCATGAGACCTACATCATATTTATGTTTGGCCCAGAGACACTCTGGGACTGTCGACAGATGAGGTGGAATTTCAGGTGAAGCCATGGTTACATAGGCATCAGTAAGCAAACCACATGGTGTGTCCTCAACTAATTGGACAGTTCTGTGCACATGTACAGCTGTTGTCAGTCTCGTACGATATACATCACATTGCGCGCTGTGTTCTCTTAGGATCCTCGGTGGCGAATGAAGTCATGACAAGCGGCCTTCTAACGAACCCAGTGTCCCAGATCTTGTCACTCCCAGTCTCGTGGTTTAGCCAGAAACAGCAACAGCAGACTCCGAACTTTTCCAGTATACATGAGTTAAACTTCTCTCTGGTTCAACAACTTGTCTAAACCATCTGTCCTCATACTTTTTATCTGCACCTTCATGAATGTGTGAGGTGCAGTGTAAATCAGTTCTCCTGAACATCTGGTGAGTGTGTGCGGAATGAGTTGCCACACATAGGCATACAGCCGTGAGTGTGGGCTGTACTGCACCATGCGGGTGGGGTAAGACGGGTGAGTTCTTTTAAGCTTTTTCTTCTTTTACCGGTAAACCTTTAGCCTACTCAAAAATCAATACTCAACAACTAGACATCATTGGAAAATTTCAAAATTAATTACAATTTTCTCTCACCGTTGTATTGTTTCTTTGCCCGCGGTTTTGGGTTGGTTCTTTTCCCTAGGATCCGAGCGCTGGCCCGGCTCCGCTGGTCGGTCAGCTCCACTTTCCTGCCAGTCCAACGGAGTCCGATCAGGCGTTGAATCCCATCCTCGTCGCCAAGTTTGTGGTGGCAACTTCTGATGACGAGACCAATAAAGTTCTTTGGGAAACAAAGTTGTCTTTTGATGTCATTTAATTGAAGAATATTAAAAGATGAGTAAAAGCAATTAACAGCTCGAGCTGGGTCAGACCAGTACTACACAGAACACAGCTGTCTAGCTGACTGACACAGACTCAAGGTTCACAGTGTGTGTTATACATTACAGAAAGAACTCCCTCTCACAGAGACAAAGTAAGGTGTTATTGTTCTGACTTTAGCTGAGGCGCCTGACTATCTAGAGTTTACCCCTTGTCCTGGAGCGCTCAGCCCAGACAAGGCCACCAACTATCTCTCTAGGACAGAAGGAGCAACAGTAAATCATGAACGTCCCTGAATGCACCAACACTTGGGAGTGGCTCAACATGCAGGTGTCATGCTGCGTTCAAGTCATATCACAGTAACAGTAATTACCAGCTTCTAACTTGTAACAGGAGTTCAAATTTTAATTTTTCCTGTAAATGAAATGAAATAAAATCAGTTGCTGCCTGGATGTGATGAAAACAATCTCTAACACATGATGTACTTTAGAAAATAGTCCAGAGAAAATTATTTAACTGGCAGTAAATGAGTTAGACTCTGTAAAACCTGAGCTTTGGGTGATTTCATGTCTGTGTTGAAGAACTAACATTCCTCCATGTAAACAAAGGTAGAAAACAGAGCTGCTGTAACACCCAGTACTAACACTCTGTCTTTAAGGCTCCAACTTTATCGTCTCTGCTCCACTGTGACTTTAAAACCAGAAACAGGCCGACAAAGCTCCTCCCTGTTTATGACTCAACACAGACACACCAGGAAACAGGCGCGCACACACACACACACAGACAGAAGATAACTTTCACTGTGAGAAATAAAAGAGACGACTTCCACAGAGAGAGGACAGCTTCAGGAGGGAATACTGGGAATACTGGAATACTGCCACTTCAACCAGTTACTGACTGCACACTGTACGGAGCTTTAGAAAACACACGAGTCAAAGTGAAAGTAAGTTACAGAAACTCTGTGCAGGAGGGAGTGGAGCCTCAGCAGTCTGACCTGTGTGAGCTGTCTGCCTGTCGTGAGTTTAGCTTCACTCAGAGGAAAATGGCTTCTTGTTCAGAGGAGGATCTGTGCTGTTCTGTCTGCCATGACATCTTCAAACATCCTGTCGTCCTGTCATGTAGCCACAGCTTCTGTAAAGCCTGTCTGCAGAGCTGGTGGACGGAGAAACAGGCCCAGGAGTGTCCCATGTGTAAGAGGAGATCTTCAAAGTTAGAACCACCTTGTAGCTTGGTGTTAAAGAACCTGTGTGAGGCCTTCTTACTGCAGAGAGATCAGAGAGCTTCATCAGACTCTGAGGCTCTCTGCAGTCTGCACTCTGAGAAACTCAGACTCTTCTGTCTGGATCATCAGCAGCCAGCGTGTGTCGTCTGCAGAGACTCTAAAAAACACTCCAACCACACATTCAGACCCATCGATGAAGCTGCTCAAGATCTCAGGGAACAACTCCAGAAATCCCTGAAGCCCTTAGAGGAGAAACTGGAGCGCTTTAAAAAAGTCAAACAAGACCGTGATGAAACAGGAAAACACATCAAGGCCCAGGCTGCAAACACAGAGAGGCAGATAAAGGAGCAGTTTAAGAAGCTTCACCAGTTTCTAGAGGAGGAAGAGGAGGCCAGAATCTCTGCACTGAGGGAGGAAGAGGAGCAGAAGAGTCAGAGGATGAAGGAGGAGATGGAGGCTGTGAGCAGAGAGATAGCAGCTCTTTCAGACACAGTCAGAGCCACAGAGGAGGAGCTGAGAGCTGCAGACGTCTCATTCCTGCTCAACTACAAGGCTGCAGTGCAAAGAGTCCAGCAGCGCCCCCTGCTGGAGGATCCACAGCTGCCCTCAGGAGCTCTGATAGATGTGGCCAAACACCTGGGCAACCTGAGCTTCAACATCTGGAACAAGATGAAGGACATGGTCTCCTACACTCCTGTGATTCTGGACCCAAACACTGCTGGTTCATACCTCATCCTGTCTGAAGATCTGACCAGTGTGAGACGAGGAGAGGAGCAGCAGCTTCCTGATAATCCAGAGAGGATTCGTTATTACTGCTCTGTCCTGGGCTCTGAGGGCTTCAACTCAGGGACTCACAGCTGGGACGTCGAGGTTGGACAGAACACGTGGTGGGTAGTGGCTGTGTGTGAGGAGTCTGCAGACAGGAAGGAAGACATTGACTCTGGATTATGGAGCATAATGTTTTATAGTGATAAATACAGAGCATTCACCCCGTCAGGTGAACGCATTGCTCTGTCAGTGAGAGGACGGCCTCAGAGGATCAGAGTGCATCTGGACTGGGACAGAGGAAAGCTGTCTTTCTCTGATCCTGACACTAACACACACATACACACCTTCACACACACTTTCTCTGACAAGCTGTTTCCATACATTTATACTGAAGATTCACGTCCTCTGAAGATCTCACCAGTGAAGGTCTCTGTAACAGTGGGACAGTAAAGGCAGAGACGATGATGATGATGGAGTCAGGTGATGAACTGCTCACATGTTGTTCTTATCTTTACATAAAGTCACATTTTTACAGCTTACATGATAAACAGATGAAACTTGGCTCAGTTCAGATGACAGACGTGTATTTTCTCTCTCTCTCTTTTGTAATCAGGTTCTCAGATACTTTGTTTCATGTGCCGAGGTTTTCACAAATCTGTCGTCTTCTCAAATCAATGAAGGTGAATGGAGTTTTTATTTCTTCTGCTCCGAGTGTAAAAAATGACATTTGAACATGTCATTATGAACAGTTTGCTTTGGGGGCTTTTTAAACAGCATGTAGACAGCTTGTGTGTGATGAATTTATAGAACTGATTGTTTGCTGTGTGAAGAAATCACAACAACTCTGGAATAATTCAAGTCACAGTGATGACGTGTAATAAAGGCAGTGATCATGTTGGTGTGTGTGTGGTGTCATTAGTTAACACTTTACAGGAGAGGCCATGGTGTCAGTCAAATCAACAGAAGACAGGAGTGTGTTTGGGAAATGTAGTTTTATTGTTTTGTTGTGTGAGGTGTAAGTTATATTTAAATCAACTATAACTTTAATTAGCATTTAAAACCATGTCAGTGTAACTTCATGGAGAGGATGTGGACCTCTGCTGGTGACTTTATAGAAGCTCTATATTTGACTGGGGAATATGTGACAGGGCTACAGTTTGTATATCAAGTAAAGCCACTCAGCATTAAATGATATCACTACATATCACACCAACAAGCTAACTTTAGCTTTCTATCTATCTGATGAAAGGAGGAACTCACAGTGACCTGTGGTTGGGGAACATAACAGGCCCAGGCATGAAGGCCTCGATGCATCCAGACTACGATGAGGAAACAAAACCAAGAAAACAAAACAGGAAGAAGAAGAAATCAAATAAATATTACGACTACTTCACTTGGCCAAATGATAGAGATTTAAAGGTGCCCTAAATTTGTCAGAAAGAAACTAGATTTAGATTTTAAAAATGTGTTTAAAAAGTGTTTCTAGGTCTTGCAGAGTATTGAACGAGGTGTGTGTCCATGGTGGATCAACTCAAAACTAAAAAGTGATTTTCAAACACAAACGTTCCTTTGCAGAAATTAAACATGAAATGAATCCTCTTCTTGTGCTGAAATCTCTGGTTATATATGTTTGGATGATAGAATGTTTGTGTGTGAAGTCTACTACTATGGAAAGACTGTTTATTGATTCATTATTGATTTATTTCAAGTGATAAAGCAGTCAACAGAATTCTGTTCTGTGATTTGTGTTTGTGTTACATTAAACTACTCAGTCAGAAAATGACCGTGGGAATAATGACAGATTCAATCTTCACAGAATGTGAGCTTCATGCAAGAAGGTATTTTTTCTGAGTTAATCAATTAATAATTTAGTTTTTCCCTTTTAGGATTTAAATCATTAATGAAGTGCAGCAAACTTCACTCATTCATTGTGCAGAGAGAGAAGGAGCTGTGAGCCTGAGCAGAAAGAAAGTAATCACACAGACAGTTGGCCATTATTTTGTTGGCTTTAGTTGTTATCTCTCTGATTAGAAGCGTTCATAGCCTGCTCTCTACTATAGATACTCAGAATGTTGTTAAAATGAGATTGGAGGAGGAATAGTAACCGATGCCACAAGAATTACGAGTAAAAGGGATGGCTCATTGAAAGAAACACTCTCTGTAATGATTCGGTTTGAAAAGACTCGTTCTAAATCTGTGCAAACGGGCTACACCAACTACAGCGTGAGGGAATACATTCCCAAACCACTCAGGTGTTATGCTTGCCAAAGAAAAGGGCACACAGCACAACAGTGTAAAGGAAAGTTAAGGTGTGCGAGATGTGGAGGTCAACATGGATATGGAAAATGTGAAAAAGATGCAAAGATGAAATGCTGTAACTGTGGAGGAGAGCACAGTGCTGCGTTCAGAGGCTGTGAAGTACTGAAAGGAGCCAGAGAGTTAAGATAATGAACAAAGTTTCATATGCAGAAGCTCTAAAGACAGTAAGGGGATCAGAAACAAGAGGAATCATAGTGGCATGGCCCAGAGAAATGCAGAACAAAGTGACAGCACATCAGCAAATGAGGCCCGAACCCGTGTTACGGTCCAGAATGCTTGTGCCCACTAATGTAAAGTGGGTAATGACAAACTATGACAAGAACCAAGTAAAGGACCCAGGCACGACTCAAAAGTTCAACCAGAAAGACTCTTCATTCGAGTAAAGAACAAGCCAAAGTATTAACTCAACTCAACTCAACTCAACTTTATTCATATAGCACTTTAAAAACAACCACAGCTGAAAACAAAGTGCTGTACACAAATAGACAAAAGTAAAACAATTACAAGCAATAGAATAAATAATATGAAATAAAACAAGAATAACACTAAAATAGTTGTTTCACTGTTTTTAAAACAATCAAAAACAATAAAACAATAAATAAAAACAGACCAGAAAACAATAAAACAAGAGCAGAGTCTCCTGCGGGGTTGAAAGCCAGGGAGTAAAAACGGGTTTTAAGACGAGTTTTAAAAATGGACAGTGAGGAGGCTTGTCTGATGTGCAATAGTAGCTCATTCCATAATTTAGGAGCAGCAACAGAAAAAGCTCTGTCCCCTCTGAGCTTCCGTTTTGACCTCGGTACCTCCAGGAGCAGCAGGTCAGCTGACCTGAGGCACCGAGCAGGAGTATAGGGCTGGAGGAGCTCAGAGAGGTAAGGCGGGGCGAGACCATTTAAAGACTTAAAAACAAATAAAAGTCTCTTAAAATGGACTCTAAAGTGCACAGGCAGCCAGTGGAGGGAGGCCAGGATGGGGGTTATGTGCTCCCTCTTACGTGCTCCAGTTAGCAGGCGAGCGGCTGGATTTTGCACCAGCTGGAGACGTGCGAGGGAGGATTGGCTGACTCCAAAATAAAGTAAAGTGCAGTAATCCAGCCGAGATGTTATAAAGGCGTGGATCACTGTCTCAAAGTGCTTTTGTGCAAGGAAAGGCTTCACCTTTGCCAGCTGCCTAATCTGAAAAAAGCTGGACTTCACTACAGCACTAATTTGCCGATCCAATTTAAAATCACTGTCCATCTTAAAACCCGAGTTGTGACTGTTGGCTTCACATAGCTTGCCAAAGGGCCCAAGTCAACGGGCGGGGGTTCACAAGAGCCACTGGGGCCAAACACCATCACTTCTGTTTTTTCCTCTTTCAAATTTAAAGCCCCTGGAAACCCAAATCCACAAAATCCTTCTCACTATGCAATTTAAAGTCTTGTGTACATACTTGTAAGCATGTTAAAAGGTTTAGAAATTACTTTTAATCCAAACTGGAGTTATTGCCATTCTTACTTTGTTAACTTCCCTGACGCGGGGGTTAAATTGGGCGTGGTCAGTGAAGATATTTATGTCGTCATAAATGTTCTCGAACCAATCATGAAATAATCAACAGCAGTTGCCCCGCCCTCACAGGTGCAAATAACACTTCTGGGCTCGCGATCAATCCCTCTCTCTGAGTCTGCGCTAACTCGTGTCCACACACCTTGAACATCTCTGCACATACCTGTTGCAGTTACCTACCTAACGCTCGCCTTTTTTCCCCATCATGCCTGTGTGTGCTGTCCCCGGGTGCACATCCACCATCTGAGATGACAACGTGTCATTCTTTTATTTTCTAAATGCGGCGGACTTGGAGAAGCAGCAGTGTTTCCGCCACATACATTTAATGAATTGTTGCAGCCGCTGCTTCAGAAGTTGTAATTGAACGACTCTTTGGAGATTTTCGCTGCAAATCAACGATCGTCCAACCGCCTCTCATTGAAGAAGAGCCCTGAAACAGTGAACTCGTGAAGTCTTGGCAACCACATAAACAACAGCGGAACCAGTTTACTTCTAACGGCAAAAGAGGGTCCGCTCCGCATCGCTGACATCGGCATACATACGCAGTTCTAATACGCAGTGTAAACAATCCACGTGCCCATATCAGCTGTGCGCTCAGTATCAAGCTTTCAGCCCCCTGGCGATCTCCCTCAGCAAGCTGCACGATATTATACTGAAATGAGGAGATATTGTCTGTCTAACTCCGTACGTCCCTACTGATTGATTGTCGCGGTTTGTAAAGCTTATAAAAGGAGATGTCATTTGGTAACGATCGATCGTTTAGATCGCTACGTCATTAATAACGTCCCTCGTGCACACGCGACTCACGTGAGGACTGAATTGCGAAAGAGAAAATATGTAACTTTTGTGACTTAATTAAACAGACTGCTGAGGAAGACAGTCAACACAGCAGACAGAGAGACAGACAGAAAGAGGGGGCGGGGCCAGCAGCGGTGCAGAGAGCACAGGTGCAGGTGTGCTGGGGGACTGAAGCAAAGTGATCAGGTTAAAGTAGTTTGTGAATTAAAACTTAATGAGGTGAAGAAGAAAGTACAATTAAAGTGTGGAAGTAAGAAAGAACGATCGATAAAGAGGGTAAGTCTACATGTGATGTGCTTCTCACAGAAATCATTGATATATGAGATTCATTGAAATCAATTGATTATAAAGCCTGTAAATAATTAGATTCATTTTTTTAATCACCTGACAGCAATAGTTTTGATATGATGTGCACATGCGCACATACCTGGGTGGTACAACACCCTCTACCCTGCTGCTGAAAAAAATCCTAGAGGAAACACTGCTTTCCCATGCGCCATTGTTGTGTTGACAGTTGCCATGAGAACTCGGACAGGCGGACCCCGGCAGGTGTCAATCAACACGGGAGCTGCCACGCCTACACAGTCCTGAGAAATTGTCTGCACAGCCAAACGAGCTGTTTTTCAAGAAGATTTTCTCGTGGTTCTGAACGTTTATTTTCACTCAGATTTTTGTGGATGCTTTATGACACACTCACAACTGATATCATATATGCATTTTTGCTATTTCAATCTGAGTTTCCCGGGGCTTTAAAAAGTTCAAGGCCATCCAGGATTTGATGTCTTCAGGACATGACAAAAGTTGTGTGAGGGAGAAAGCATTTTTCTTTTTCAGCGGCACATATATCTGACTGTCGTCCGCATAACAATGAAAAGAGATGCCATGCTTTCTCAGGATGGATCCCAGAGGCAGTAAATACAGAGAGAAAAGCAGGGGCCCTAAAATGGACCCCTGTGGAACCCCATACAACAGTGGAGCAACGCTGGACTCCAAATTTCCCAGGCTTACACTCATGCGCCTGTCAGCCAGATAAGATTTCAACCACTCTAGAGCAGTACCACAAATACCCACTAGGTGGTGTAACCGAGCCACTAAGGTGTTGTGGTCCACAGTGTCAAAAGCTGCAGTTAGGTCCAACAGAACAAGGATTACGTGGTCACCAGAGTCATTAGCCTGAAGGATGTCATTAAAAACTCGTAATAGAGCTGACTCGGTGCTATGCAGAGTTTTAAAGCCAGATTGAAAGACCTCCAGGACATCATGCTCATCTAGAAACAATTTTAACTGAGCATGAACAACTTTCTCCAAAATGTTTGAGATAAACGGCAGCTTGGAGATGGGTCTAAAATTGGCCAGCACGCTGCGATCAAGGCCAGGTTTCTTAAGTAGTGGCTGCACCACTGCATGTTTAAAACTTAAGGGGACAACACCAGAAGACAGACTGCTGTTAATGATACCTAGGACTGACTGCCCTATACTAGGAAAAACCTCTTTAAGGAGACGAGGAGAGACAGCGTCACAGGGGGAACCCGAAGGCTTAATATGGTCAACCAGATCTTCTAAGAACGACAGGGACACGGGCTCAAACTTTTCAAGAGCTACAGAGCAAAGGACAGAGTCCTAGGGGTCCAATGCAGGAGCTGAGGTGAGAGCCCTAGCAGTAGCAACCTTATCAAGAAAGAAGTGGAGGAAGCTATTGCACATTTCAATAGATGCCTCCACACTGACAGGCTGTGGGGCATTAAGAACAGAGTCAATGGTCTTGAATAACACTCGCGGGTTGTGACGATTGGACTCAACAATATTTGTCAGGTATTGTCTTTTGGTCTCCTTAACGGTGTTCTGGTAGCAGTGCCAGCAGTCTTTTAGGATTTGTAAGGAAACCTGCAGCCTGTCCTTCTTCCACCTTCGCTCAGCCTTGCGGCACTCCCTCCTAGCCACAAGAGTTCCCTCATTAAACCAGGGCTCAGGTTTAGCTTTGGGCTGCACAGTTTTTATTGGAGCTACAGAGTCCAGTATGGTTCGGCAGGAGGAATTGAACCAGGAGCTGAGCTCCTCTGTGTTAACAGAGGCAGGGCGGGCACAGAGCTGATCAAAAGCCACAGAGAACTGACCAGCAGTGCAAGAGTTAAGAACCCGACGTTTCTGAACAGGGGCGCCAGATTTAACCTCCGCACAGGAAAACGCAACTTCAAACAATGCAGGCATATGATCAGAAATCACATTGTCACAGATCTCCAAATTACATACAGACGAGGTCCAATGTGTGTCCTTGTTCATGTGTGTGACCAGACACACACTGCACCAAATATTAACCAAAAATCACAGTATAGAACTGGCATCAAAAGCAAAAGTAACAAAACAAAATCACAGCAAGGCTGGAAGAATCAGTAAAGGAAGACTAACTAGAAACCTCAAAGATAAACTGGTCTTTTAAAAAAAATCCTGAATAACAACCTGACTGATCTGAAATCTCCTGACATGACAAGACGAACAGGCACAGGACAAAGGGAGACACAGACTATATATACACACACCAGGTAATGGGACACAGGTGGAAACAATGAGGGCGGGGACGACAATCACAAAGGCGGGAAACACATCAGGACAGGAAGTGAAGCTTTCTGAAACGAGAGGAGAGACATTACTACAAAATAAAACAGGACGGGAAACACAAAAGACAGGACTGAACTGAAAGGTGTGAACTTAACATAAATGACGAGACATGACAAACTACTTGTAAATAAAGTGAACTTTGTGGCCTTCATGTGCCACACTATCAGTGTCACATCACAGAGGAAAAAGAAAAGGGATCAAATCAAAGCCATCGTGGAGGCAGCACAAAGATTCCTAGATATCACAGATGTAAAAGCAGGTCAGATACATGCTCTGCTGGCAGCAAATGAAGCTGAAGGAAATGATGTTGAAGGCTAACTTTTGAATAATGCTGCTTCACATACTACAATGGAATGCAAGGAGCCTCATAGCAAATGGACAAGAGCTTAAAAAGTATATTTGTGAATTAGATGTAGTTCCAGATGTAGTATGTGTGCAAGAAACTTGGTTACGACCTCATTTAGACTTTGTGATCCCAGGGTTCAGTGCTATAAGACACGACAGACCTAACGATCAGAATGGTGGAGGATGTGTCACTTTTATCAAAGATGGCTGTCCTATAGGGAGGCTCCCTCCCCTGAAGAGATTGAATGTGTAATAGTTGAAATTTGTAGTCCAAGGAAAGAAGGTAATATTAAGTTAATCAGTTTTTATAATCCGACTGTTGACATGTTTAAAGACATGGCAGGGACGGGAAAGAAATATGGTGTGGGGACTTTAATGCACATAGTAGCTTAGGGGGCAGCAATCACACAGACAGTAATGGGAATATAGTGGAAGAAATATTGGATGAAAGATCACTGGTGTGCCTTAATGATGGACATGACACGAGAGTAGATGTAAACAGGAGAAAGGTGTCATACTTGGATCTTACACTGGTGTCAGATAGTCTGGTGAATGTATGCGAATGGCGTGTGAAGAGTGAGTCTACTATAGGAAGTGATCATTTCCCAGTTCTCACGATAGTAAATACTAACGTGTGTATACAAGAAGGGAGTACATTTACCAGATGGTGCTTTGGTCAGGCTGACTGGGTGACATTTAGGACAAGCTGTGAGGAGTCAGCTCACTTAGTAACATCAGAAGGAAATATAAAGGAATGTACAAATCAAGTTACGGAGCACACATTTGAGTTACCAAAAAGAACAACACAAGGTAGGAAGAAGGTGGTGCCAAAACAAGAAAGAAAAGAAAACAACAACAACACAGACAATGAAAAGTTTGTTCAAAAAGGAGTGGGAAGAAGTGGAAACTTATGTAATCCCACCCCTTCTCCCTGCACGATGATTTATACATCTATAAATCTATCCTTCCTTAGAAATACTACTATTAATAACAATCATAATAATAATAGTAATAGTAATAATGAACATGATTTATACTAAATATACACCATATATCATCTACATTTATAGAAAAAGACTGAGACAAAAGGACCTAACAATAACAAAACACAACATCAAAGAAAAGAACCAACTAATAATGAACATAAATAAGTATAAAAACATTAATTAAAGAAATAATAATAACAGTATCCTGTGCACACCTAGTGACTGTCACACCCCCACTTCATCCCTGTATCCCGTGAAAACATTTTCTTTATATTTTGTTTTAAACTGTTGCATGTGTGGACATTGCTTGATCTCCTCACCTACACTGTTCCACAGTCTCACCCCACAGAATGAAATGCAACATCTTTTTCTATTTGTACGGATTTTGTTCATTTTGAAGTTGTATTTTCCTCTTAATTGATATCCCCCTTCTCGATTCTTAAACAACTTTTGTATATTTTGTGGCAGAAAGTTATTATCAGCTTTGTACATGATTTGTGCTGTTTGGAATTTCACTATGTCTGTAAATGTTAATAATTTTGTCTGTATGAAGAGTGAGTGAGTATGATCCTGATAGCCGACATTATGAATGACCCGTATTGCCCGTTTTTGTTAAATAGTTAGTGAATTGATTGAACTCATGTCATTATTGCCCCAGATCTCTACACAGTAATTGAAATATGGTAAGACAATGGAACAGTACAGGATGCGTAGTGATTTATGATCCAGAACCTGTTTTGCTTTGTTTAGAACTGAAATGCTTCTTGATAGATTACTTTGAACATGTTTTGTAGCTTCCAGCCGAATTAAGCAAGCCTGGACTGATGGTCTAATGCTGTTTATTTGCGACAATCTTCTTAACAACATACATGGACCAACGTAACAGAAATTAAACAAACAGAAAGGAAGACAATACATTACTGTTAGCACCAGGAAGATACTATTTTAAACTCAAATTTACCAATTACAAATGAAATAGTTACCTTGTTGCCCTCTCGATTGGCGCTAAACTCCTTTCTTTCTCTCCCCGTTCGTCCTTAATTCTGTTTCATTTATCTTTACACTTTCATCAGTTTATCTTACTTGTGTATCACTCTATCTCTCCCGTTACTCTCCCGATTTCTCCTTGTCTCCTTGTCTATGTTTACACTGCTGCGCCGCTTCACTTCACTTCCGGTATAACAGGAAATATATCAAAATAAAACCACAAATATCAAAATAAAACCATGAATTACATATTATGAACACATGAATTAAACACATACTGCACTGTGTATTGAGGTCCTTTACATATTTGATGTGTGGTTTCCAACTAATTTTCTCATCAAGGAATGTATTGTCATGAACCCTTTCAATCTGCACCCCACCTATCTGTATTTGTTGTTAATTCTGCAATTCCCAAATAACATTCATTTTGTTTTATTTAAGTTTAATGATAATTTGTTTCTGTCAAACCATATTTTCAATTTACTCATTTCTTTAGTGACTTCCTCCAGTATTTCTTTTAAATTCTCCCCAGAACAGAAAATGTTTGTATCATCAGCAAATAATACCAACTTCAATACCTGTGACACCCTACAAATATAATTCATATACAAAATAAATAGTTTGGGGCCCAACACTGACCCCTGGGGGACACCACAAACAATATCCAAACATGAAGAACAAGCATCACGCAGCACAACAAACTCCTGTCTCTTCTGTAGATAGCTTTTAATCCAGTCTGACACAAAACCTCTGATGCCGAATCTTTCCAGCTTTTTTAGTAATATGTCATGATTGATTGTATCAAAGGCTTTCTTGATATCAATAAAAATTCCAACTGCATATTTCTTTTGCTCAATAGCATTTGTGATTTCTTCAATTGCTTCTATTATTGCCAGTGATGTTGACCTGTTTGGTCTGAAAGCATATTGACTGTCAGAGAGTAGGTTGTGTTTTGCTATGAAGGTATGCAGTCTATTATTGAAGAGGTTTTCTAATATTTTGGAAAATTGTGGAAGTAAGGAGACAGGTCTGTAGTTGGTGAAATGATGTTTGTTCCCAGTTTTGTACAGCGGAATGACTTTGGCTATTTTCATTTTGTTTGGAAATGAACCAGTTTGAAATGATCAATTACAGATGTATGTTAATGGTTTTGAAATCCCTTCAATGACCTCTTTCACTATTGTCATATCAATGTCATTAGAATCAGCTGACTTTTTGTTTTTACATTTTTTAACAATGTCCAGTATTTCTTTCTCTTCCACTGCTTTGAGAAACATTGAGTTGGGATTTCGTTCTATCAATCTATCCATGTTTTTTCCAACTGTCCCTGGATCAGAGATTCTTTCTGCAAGGTCGGGTCCTATGTTTACAAAAAATGTATTTAGATTGTCAGCCATATCACTTCTATTACAAATTACATTATCCTTATCAATACAATACTCTGGATATTCTGTTTGTTTATTACCATTTCTTATAATACTGTTTAATATATCCCATATTCCTTTAATATTGTTTTGTTATTGTCTAATATTTTCCTATAATAATCTTTCTTGCTTGTCCTTATAATATTAGTTAACTTATTTTTATATCTTTTATATTTATTTTCAGCCTCTTTGGTTCTCAGTCTTCTGAATTCTCTGTATAGTGTATTTTTCTTTTTGCAGGCGTTTTGCAATCCCTTTGTGATCCATGGACAGTTGCTATATTTCAGTTTCCTTGTATATTCTTTAATTGGACAGCATTTGTCAAATAATTGTTTAAATACCCTCAAAAAAATTTCATATGCATTGTCCACATTGTTTTCTTGATATATTGCCTCCCAATTCTGTGCCAGTAACTCATTCCTGTATGCGTCCCTTGATTCCCCTGACCTCATTCTTCTGTACTCTATTTGTTTGTCTTTTTGTTCCTGTAATTATAATCATAGATAATAAAAACTGGTAGATGGTCACTGATGTCATTAATTAGAATACCACTTATTGTTTTGTCTTCGATGTCATTAGTGCATATGTTGTCAATCAAAGTGGCACAATTGAATGTGATTCTGGTGGGTCTGGTGATTTTTGGAAAAAGACTCAAACTGTATTATTATCATATATATATATATATATTATTGTGTTTATAAATTCATCTGTTGTTTTATGCTTATATGGATTTAATATGTCAATGTTGAAATCCCCACATATGAAAACAACTTTGTTGCTTTTTTTTGAAAACATACCCTCTATCCATCCTCTGAAAATGTCAATATTTGTACCTGGTGTCCTGTATATGCAGCTAACTATAATATTCTTATTCTTTTCTTTACATATTTCAATGGTCAGACATTCTAATAGGTTGTCAACCACAGTTGTCATACTTTCCAGTACTTTGTAGTTCAGGTTTTTATCCACATATATGACAACTCCTCCTCCACCTTTGTTTTTCCTATTTATATTCCTTAACTCATAACCCTCCAGCTCAAAGTCCATCCCTTTTTCAGTATTGATCCAGGTTTCTGTTATTGAAATTATGCTAAATGGCTGTGAAAATGTCTGTAAATATTCCTTAATGTTATTGAAGTTGGCATAGAGGCTTCTGCTGTTGAAATGGATAATTGATAGATTGTCCTTTGCTTTAATGTTCTGATTGTATTGTTCTTCACTGTAGTAAGGGCAATTGTTGTTAGTGCTATGGAAAAAATTATTATCAGGGTCTACAATCTGTTCCAAATCCTGTGAATTGTGTTCAGTGAATTCAAAAGTTCTCAGTGCCAGATAATCGTGATCATTTATCCTCTCAGTTAAGTGCTTAATATTACTTCCAGATGAAGTTGAATGAGTTCTGTCGGTGTGTGTCATGGTCGTGTATGGATGGTTGTTAACCTAATAGTCCCGTTCATGTTGGTCATTCATATGTTTCCAGCTCCTCCATCCTCCTGATAACCAGCACTTTGTCTTGTGGCCCGTTCAGCTTCATGAATATTTTACAGTTGTTCGTCCAGGTGTTCATTATTTTCCCCTGCTTCTTCAGGTAGCGTGCTTTTCTCGCTATTTCAGCATTGTGTTTAGTTAGATGGTCATTCATGAAAACATTTGTTCCATTTAGTTTTCTCCTGTTTTAGTCGTGCCAACTTGTGCTTCCTATTAACAGATCGGAGAATAATAGCCGATTCGTGGGTGGCACTTTTCCTGGGCAGAGGGTGACACGCCTCGATGTTATTGCAGTCCAGTTGGATCCCTTTGGACTCCAGGAAAGCAGCAACTGTTCCTCCGTGGATCTGACGTCCAGCTCGTCAGGCTCCCCCCAACTGGTGCCGCTCACTGCCCGAGCGTATGTGCAGGGTTTTACTTGGAGCCCTGTGACGATCATTCATACGGGTGTACTGTTCCAGGTCTGCCACCCTGCTCTCCAAAAAGGCGAGCCGCTTATCCTTTTCTGCATTCTGGATGCGGAGCGTTTTAACCTCCTCGACCAACTCCAGAATACTTTTCTGCTGCAGCCTGACAGCAGAGATTTCTTCTGCAAGAAAGTCGAGCGACTTTTAAATGTCGTTGTTTTCCTCAACCGTCTGGGCCTTCTTTGGTCCCATATAGACAGATATTGTTGATTCAGATCAGCTGTTTGCCGGCCAGCTGTCGGTATGACCAGCTGTTAACTCAGCGGTTAGTTAGTTTGCTGGTAACTTTCCGCAGTCCGCTGATCTTAATCTGTGTCGTGAGCCAGGCAGGGAGGTTTCAGCAGGTAGTCCATTCAACAATTAATGATGTAAATTGATGCAGCAAAAACAGATAATCTGTCTTTTTTTCTTTAATCCGCACGTTCCTCTTCCTTGTCAAAACCTTGGTGGGATGAGGATTGCAGCAAAGCTGTTAAAGAGCGAAGCAAGGCCTTCTGAGCCTGGAGGGAAAATATGTCACAAGAGAATCTCATAGAGTACCAAAGGAAAAGGGCGGTGGCTCGTAGAAGAGTTAAATCCACAAAAAAGAGGACATGGAGAGAATTCTGTTCATTGGCAGGGGAGTAAAGTTCGGGGATGTCTGGTCTATGTTTAAACAAATGAGTGGGGAAAGAAAATCGGTCAAAATCCCAGCATCGGTGGATGGAGAGGGACTGGCAGTGTCAGATAGAGAAAAGGCAGATGGGTTAGGCAGGGCATTTGCTGCCGTCCATAGTGCTGAGCACCTTGATGATAGTCACAGGCAGCAGAAAGACACTCAGAGAAAATGAACATGTCAGGGAAAAGAGAGGAAATGTCAACGCTTGATGTAGAAATGACAATGTCTGAATTAAAAACAGCCGTGCAAGCTACTGGTTATACAGCGCCAGGACAAGGCCAGCTGTGTTACGCAATGTTTCGGCAGCTACCAGTGGAGACACTGCAACTAGTGCTAAGACTATTTAACAAGATCTGGAGAGAGGGCGTTATACCTAGTTGTTGGAAAGGGCAGTAATATTACCTTTCACTAAGCCAGGGAAGGATCCTGCTAATCCTGGAAGCTATAGGCCCATAGCGTTGACGTCCCATGTTTGTAAATGGATGGAGAGGATAATTGTCCGGAGGCTATCACATGTTCTGGAACACATAGGATTAATGAGTCATTTTCAGAATGGATTTCGAAAAGGACGTTCCACAATAGACGCTCTAGAGCAGGGGTCACCAACCTTTCTGAAACTGAGAGCCACTTCATGGGTACTGAGTCATATGAAGGGCTACCGGTCTGATACGCTCTTCTGAAATAACAAATTTGCTCAGTTTGCCTTTAGTTATACATTATTAATAATGATTAATGATACTCATCTATGTGAAGACACTGATCACGTTAATGATTTCTCACAATAATTATCAACAATGACAACAAGGTGGGAAACAGATATCAATATTCAGCACTTTATCTCTATTAATCTCAGTAATGGTTACATTTTCAGATGATCACTTACATCACTACATTTCATAGGAAAAATGTCCCATTTTCACTAGTCACTGACAAACCCTCTTAACAAATCATGAACTATGTTGCACCATGTTTCAAAAAGTTATCAATTATGTAATGTTAAAGAAAAATCAACTTACATATTTTTAAATAAATCTCGCCACATTTTGAACTAATGACCAAATCTGCGGCATTTTTAACAAAATTATAACTGTTACATGTCATGAACACACTTTTAAATTGAACACAATTCTTCAATATTTTAATTCAACTTTGCCATGGCACTGCCATGTTGCCACTGACAACATCTGCTATCTGTTTCTTTGTTAGTGGGAAGACTGGCGTTGCATGCTGTTCACCAGTGTATTGTAATCTGCTGTGTAACTTGACACTGCAACTGTGAGTGAGTCTTTCAGATGTGCATCAGTGAGGCGGGTTCTGTGTTTGTTCTTGATGAAGTTCATGTCAGAAAACGCTGAGTCACAGAGATAGGTTGAACCAAACAGGCTGGCAACCTTCATAGCTGCTGTGCATACACCACTGTACGTCTCTGTGTCAACAAGGCACCAAAAGTTTGGTGCAGCCTGGTAGGCTTTTAGGTGGAGGTCATTTTGCAATGTTATGATTTCAATCTCCACCTGTCCAGCATCCAAGTTGAACGTTGCACTGAGTTGCTCAGCAAAGCATGTTGTGTCCACATTCATGAAGGGATTGGAAATGAATGACACACATGGCTCAAGCTGATCAAGGTCACAAAACCTATTCTCAAACTCTTGCCCAAGTCTGTTTATGACTTCACAGTACTTTTCTGCAACTTTGTCAAATGTCTCAGATGCAGAAGCATTGTCTTTCAGCACCGACTGCACAGAGGGAAAGTGCAGCACCTTTTTTCTCTGTAAATCCACAGAGAAAATGTTCATCTTGGCTTTAAATACATTTAAAGCACTTATCATATCAACAACAGTCTTACCTTTGCCTTGCAGCTCGCAGATCAAGTGGTTTAGTTTCCCAGTAATGTCCGTCAAAAATGCAAGGTCAAGTGTCCACTCTGTGTCCTCTAGCAGTGAGACGTCTTCGCCTTTGGACTGCATGAACTCTTTGATTTCACCCAAAAGTGACAAAAAACGAAGTAAAACCCGTCCTCTGCTGAGCCATCGGATTTCTGTGTGTAGCAGCAGGTCACCATATTCAGCTGACATCTCCTCCAATAGCACCTTGAAAATCCTGTGCTGTTTTGCTTTGGAGCGGATGTTGTTTATGATTTTCACAACGGGAGTCATCACGTGCCCTTAGCCGATCACTTTTGCACATAACGCCTGCTGGTGAATGATGCAGTGGTAATGCAGAAATTTTGGGAAGTCTGGGTCATCTTTACAGTGAGCGATGACACCTGTATGTCGGCCGATCATAGCAGGAGCCCCGTCTGTAGTCACCGCTACCAGCTTTTCCAATGGTACCTTTTTCTGCACGAAAAACTCCTTCACCGTGTTATAAATGTCAACTCCCCTCGTAGTTGTCTTTTAGGGCAGTAGTGTCAGGAGTTCTTCTCTTGTGGAGAAATCTTCAAACACCATCCAGATAAAAACCAACAGCTGCGCTGTACTGCTGCTGTCCACGGACTCGTCGCACTGGATGCTAAACCACCTGCACTTCGCCAGATCCCGGTCCAGCTGATCGGCCAAGTTACCAGACATAGCTGACACTCGTCTAGCCATCGTAGATGCCCCCAGTTGGACGTCGGAGAGAGTGGAGATTAGATCGGTTCCATTTTTCTGTCTTCAAGTACTGTGTTAGCAATTATCATCGTTGCTTCTTTGGCAACTTCTCCGTCTGAAAATGCCTTCTTCTTCTTGATCAGAAAATGTGTAGCTCTAAACGAGGCTTCGGTTGCTTTTTGTGACTTTTTCGCCGGCCTCGTGAAAAAAGACTGTTGCTTACCCAAAGCTGCCTTTAGCTCACAGGCTTTTTCTGCCTGTAGTGTGCTTCCCGGTGGGTAGTTAGCATGGTAGCTTTTGTGACACGTAGTGAAGTGTCTCTCCACATTGTGCCGCTTTGCCGTCGCCACAGTCGCCCCGCAAATGAGACACACGCAGGTTTCTTTCACAGTCGTAAAAAGGAGGGATACGTTTTCTTTCTTTTTTCTGCCATGTTTTTGGGGTAAGAAACTGCATTCAGTGCCCATCTTCGCTGCGCCCGCTAGCTTACTCTCCACGAGCACTGGTTTTGTCACGCGCACAATACTGACCTTTGAACTAGAGTAGGGCAGAGTTCACCTAAACTTATCTAAACTTCATTTATAATAAACATATTTTTAAGATATTGTCATTTTTAAATCTATATAAATGCAAGTGTGAAAAAAAGAATAGCAACAGAATAAAATTAAATTTTAGACGCAGCTCACTAGTGAGTTGTGCTATTTTTAGAACAGGCCTGCGGGCGACTCATGTGGTCCTTGACCGTGTTGGTGACCCCTCCTCTAGAGTAACTAATGAGGTGGGAAAAACATTGAAAATGAAAGAGTTAATGGCAATAGCATATTTTGACATTGAAAAGGCGTACAGTACGATTCTATGTGGAGGGAAGCGTTACTTATCAAATTAAGTAAATGGGTATTGGGGGGAGGGTGTATAACTGGATAATGGACTTTTTGGTAGGCAGGAAATTCAGAGTGAAGGTTGAAGTAGAAATATCAAAGGACTTTGATATAGAAAATGGAATCCCACAGGGGAGTGCTATCAGCCCTTTACTGTTCAACATCATGATAAATGACATCTTTACAAACTTACCATCTTTACAGGCATCAAATCGGCGCTGTACGCTGATGACGGGGCAACATGGATGAGGGGAAGAAATCCATCACATGTATTAGAGAATATAGGAAAAGCAATAAAGGAAGTAGAGAAGTGGTCGTATCAGTGGGGGTTCAAAATGTCGACAAGCAAGTCCTGATTTTTACAAACAAAGGAAAGATTGATGTTGATAAACTAACATGATATGGTCAGCCGATGGAGAGGGTGAACTTAAGTACCTGGGTTTGTGGTTAGATGGCAGATATACATGGAAAACACATATCAAACATTTAGAAACAACAAAAAGTCATACATCTTATTCGTGCTGTGGCCGGGTGTGACTGGGGGGCAGACAGACGGGCATTCATTGACATATATAGGGCGATTATGAGGTCAACTATAGATTGTGGTTGTATAATATATGGAGCAGCAGCAAAGACATCACTACAGAAAGTGGATAGGCTACAGCATAGAGTATTACGGTTATGTATAGGAGCTATTAAGTCAACCCCCACTAAAGCAGTACTAATAGAAGCAGGAGAGACACCACTGGAGTTACCAAGGGAGAAGCTTGCGCTTGCGTACTGGGTCGGGCTAAAGGGAGCGGGGAAGACAACCCTGCAAAGAAGACGCTGCAGGAATGCTGGGAATATTCCAAGTTCCAGGGGTTTGGGTGGAAAAGGGAAGAAAGAGTGAAGATGTATGAAATGGAGGCATTAGAGTTCACCAGAGCTACTCCAGTGAGTAATATACCCCCATGGCTTTTCCCAGAAGTAAAGATCGACATGAGTATCCTGGAAAAGAAGAGAGAGTGGCGAATGAATGAAGTGGGAGTTAAAACGAGCGTCTATCTGAGAAATAGTTACTACAGGGATCTTAAAATCTACACAGATGGCTCTAAGAATAAACAACAGTGTGTGGGAGTTGGTGTGTTTATCCCTGAGTTTAAGATCTCCATTTCCAAAAGACTGTCTGACCAGTTGTCTGTATATACAGCAGAAATAGTGGCCGCCATTATTGGTCTGCAGTGGGTTGAAGAGGTCAGACCTGATAGAGTGGTGATATGGACAGACTCATTAGCTGTCTTGGAAAGCATACAGTCAACAACATCTGTCAGAGAAGATTTACGTATTGAACTTTTCCATAGCTTACTAAGACTTCACAGAGGTGGTGTCGATGTACAGTTCTGTTGGGTGCCAGCACATGAGGGAATGAGTGTGCTGATAATCTAGCAAAAGGGGCATTGCAAAGGGAAATAACAGCTCCAGTTCCACTTGGAAGGGGAGAAGGAAAAGCAGTGATTAAGAAGAAAGGAATAGAGATATGGCACAAAAGATGGGAAGAAGACCAGAAAGGAAGGGGGTATTATAAAATACAAAAGTCAGTCATAACAAAGATCTTTAAAAAAAGGAACAGAAGGGAGGAAATCATAATAACAAGGCTCAGATTAGATCACACGGGATTAAATGGCACTATGTATATGCTAGGGAAAAGAAACAGCGACAAGTGTACAAACTGTGGAGTTAAAGAAAATGTGGAACATGTTTTATTGCAATGCACCATGAAGTGGAAAGAGAGAGGTTATGTGACAAAGTCAGAGAGATGGAATGGGAGTGGAGTCTGAAGGGGATGTTGGGAAGAGAAGGAGAGGGGATCATAATCACCAGGAAGGCACTCTTTACTTTTTTAAATGACACACGTTTAATGGGAAGAATATAAGGGAGTAGTTTGACATGATGGTACACACTCTTCTACAGCAGGTGGCGGTATGCACCTCAAAGTTGTTTGTGATCCGCCAATAAACCGAGAGAAGAAGAACGGCTGCCTCTTTCCTTTGTCTCTGTCTCTCTCTGACTCTGAGGTAGGTAATGCGGTCCAAAGATTGTTTCAAAGTTTGTTGTACATTAGTCAAAGTGATTTTGCAGTTACTTAATGACTAAGCTGAATTTGTTTGGAATGGTCTCCTGTCTGCTGGTCTCGTTCTACCTGGTCGTATGGGTGTCTCTTTGGCTGAGTGCCTTTCATCATGAATTGTGTATGATTCCCTCGAGTCATCCTTGTAAACGCACCTTGATGTCCAGGTATGAGTTATTTTAGTTATTGGTAATTAGGGCGTGGTTAATGCCTGAGGTAATGTTACTGTGTTTTAAACATCTTTGAATATGAAATGTTTCTTCTTGTATTCCAGGCCTTCATCGGCTGCTGTTTGTCCTTAGCTATTGTTGCCTTAGTCAGCTGCCACTAGTGCGCTGCCTTGTTGTTGCTGCTAGTTACCAGTCTGTTTTACCCAGTGTTTGTATTATCATTGCCTGACTGATACCAAACTTGTAACTTTTAGATTGAACCAACTGGTTTGTTTGCCATTTGTTTTATTTTGCTTAATGTGTGTTGTTATCCTCTTTTAGTGAAGTTGGCAGCCGGCTTGTGGTGGAGGCTAGGCACTCGAGGTGGTTCCCTGCACTGGTTGTGGTGGTAAGAGCACGTAAGAGCAGTGAGTTCACGAGTGGTGGGTAAGTTGCACCCTGAAGTGGTTGCCTCCCCATTGCTGGCCTCCACTCACCTTCCCCTTTTCAATTTTGAATATTGTTTTAGTTTTTATACAAAAGAATTAAATAATTGTAATAAATTTCATGAAATATTTGAAATTATTTACAAACCTAACCAATTCCCTCCTCCTTGTAGACTCTTCTAGTCATCATTCCTTAAGTCATCAATAAAAACCACGTCTCTGTCTTGCTCAATTTTTGAACCTGTGTTGCCTTTTGCATGATTCGGTTGTCAATATGATGTATTTCCTGGGGTGAAATCCTCCAGGTGGCGTTGTCTGGTCAGTGAGATTCTCGTTGTTGATAAAACACCAGCCATCCTTGCCACAACAGCATCAAAGACGACTGCAGACACAGACAAATACATTCAAAGATGAAAGTTAAAAAAGAGCGAGCGGGATGAGACATTCAAGTTATAAAATCACATGTAATTGATTTAATTAATAACAGGTGAAGTAGTGGAAGGTAGTCAGTCTAAGTTCAGTGTTTATCTAACACGAGTTAAACAGGCCGGGGATCTGCTCTGTGAGCGGCCGTTTGACATGTTAGAAGACGTACGATGTACTAAGGGAGCTTCTGCAGGAGACCTTCGTAAATAAAAGTAACAGAGTTCCTGTTTGTCGCTAGAGATCGATATTTATCTCCTGTAATGTACGGTGACCGACAAGTGCAATCACGCTGCAACGGCCCAAACGGCTTCTATCAGAAGAAACAGGCTGCAAGTTCAAAAACGATGCAAAATAAAGACACATGCATGAGTCCAAAACAAATGCAACGTCAGAAACACGCAGCAAATAAAAGAACATGCTGCAAAAGTCTGAAACAAATGCGTTAACATCAAACGTGCTGCAAATCCAGAAACAATGCAAAGTCAAAAACACACAAACCCAGAAAACACATGCGAAAGAAAAACGCTGCAAATCCAGTCAACACAACAGAAGAGCTCCAGGCCTGTAGGGGGCGCTGAGCGAACGAGCTAAGAGCAAGAGCTAAGTGTTGCTTCAATTAGCTACAGATCTAACTTGCAGCTAGCGGTATTATCAGCTGGTATCGTATCTGAATTTGCAGCCTGTTTCTTATCATGAAAACCGTTCGGGCCGTCGCAGCCTGATTGTCACCGTAGTAACGACTCACCAAGCTTGATGATAAACCGCCTTAAGCTGTTTTTGTTTGTTTGGTTGTAAAATGCAGATTTTTTCCACGACATGAACTCTTATTTTCCTCTTCTATAGTTGTTTTTTGAATCAGTGTAAGAAGGATGGAAAGTGATGATATCTGCTCTGTGGCTTCTCTCTCTGTCTGTGCTCTTCAGGGCTAAACAGAGGTCACACACAGCAGCAGACATGTTCCTGGAGGTGGTCCTAAAGAGAGATTTCCCAGAATTCATCACCTCCTACTTGAATCAGGACCACACCTTTCTCAGCTCCCAGAACTGTGGACAGGTGGAGGCCGTGGGCGCAGACGTGCCCCGACCCAAACTGTGAAGAGTCTCAGCTGGAAGATCTCCACATGTTCTCACAGGATGGTGCTGCTGCCACCCCAGCAAACAATCAGATCAGTGTTAAAACTTGATTTATCTTGTAATAACATGAGACATATTATGTGATGATTTAATAAGTTATGTTGTTATCACATGAGACGTTTCAAGTCATAACAACATCAGCTCTAACTTCCTGTCATACAAACTCCAGCCGTGAACTGGCACTTGATATTTTGCAATGAACTCCATGGAGCTTTCTGTCACTGCATGACCTGAACCATAGACATCATATAAACATATAAATATTAGGTATGCTAATTCAGAGTGTTTTCACAAGCGATAGCCGACCGTCATTTACTGACCAGATTAAAAATGTACGTTTTAGAATCACCGCGTGTCTGTGACCCCTTATTAATAAAAAGAACAATCAACAATAAAACAAAGGTTGTATTTCTACAGCACATGTACAACAGAAGCATGAGAAGACTTTAGGCTACCCTGCAGCACTCTGAACTAAAACAGACAATTGTCCTCTACGAAATAGGCAAAAGTGAAACACTAGGAGTGACGTGCTGAGCTGCAGGGGGATGAGATGTTTGTTGTGTCGCTCTATTTTTCTTTGATCATGAAACAAACTTAGTTTCAATAAATGTTTGTGAGTTAAACTCTGTAAAATCTGAGCTTTGGGTGATTTCATGTCTGTGTTGAAGAACCAACATTCCTCCATGTAAACAAAGGTAGAAAACAGAGCTGCTGTAACACCCAGTACTAACACTCTGTCTTTAAGGCTCCAACTTTATCGTCTCTGCTCCACTGTGACTTTAAAACCAGAAACAGGCCGACAAAGCTCCTCCCTGTTTATGACTCAACACAGACACACCAGGAAACAGGCGCACACACACGCTGACACACACGCAGACAGAAGATAACTTTCACTGTGAGAAATAAAAGAGACGACTTCCACAGAGAGAGGACAGCTTCAGGAGGGAATACTGGGAATACTGGAATACTGCCACTTCAACCAGTTACTGACTGCACACTGTACGGAGCTTTAGAAAACACACGAGTCAAAGTGAAAGTAAGTTACAGAAACTCTGTGCAGGAGGGAGTGGAGCCTCAGCAGTCTGACCTGTGTGAGCTGTCTGCCTGTCGTGAGTTTAGCTTCACTCAGAGGAAAATGGCTTCTTGTTCAGAGGAGGATCTGTGCTGTTCTGTCTGCCATGACATCTTCAAACATCCTGTCGTCCTGTCATGTAGCCACAGCTTCTGTAAAGCCTGTCTGCAGAGCTGGTGGACGGATAAACAGGCCCAGGAGTGTCCCATCTGTAAGAGACCTTCAATGTATGAACCACTTTGTAACTTGGTGTTAAAGAACCTGTGTGAGGCCTTCTTACTGCAGAGAGATCAGAGAGCTTCATCAGACTCTGAGGCTCTCTGCAGTCTGCACTCTGAGAAACTCAGACTCTTCTGTCTGGATCATCAGCAGCCAGCGTGTGTCGTCTGCAGAGACTCTAAAAAACACTCCAACCACACATTCAGACCCATCGATGAAGCTGCTCAAGATCTCAGGGAACAACTCCAGAAATCCCTGAAGCCCTTAGAGGAGAAACTGGAGCGGAAAGTCAAACAAGACCGTGATGAAACAGGAAAACACATCAAGGCCCAGGCTGCAAACACAGAGAGGCAGATAAAGGAGCAGTTTAAGAAGTTTCACCAGTTTCTAGAGGAGGAAGAGGAGGCCAGAATCTCTGCACTGAGGGAGGAAGAGGAGCAGAAGAGTCAGAGGATGAAGGAGGAGATGGAGGCTGTGAGCAGAGAGATAGCAGCTCTTTCAGACACAGTCAGAGCCACAGAGGAGGAGCTGAGAGCTGCAGACGTCTCATTCCTGCTCAACTACAAGGCTGCAGTGCAAAGAGTCCAGCAGCGCCCCCTGCTGGAGGATCCACAGCTGCCCTCAGGAGCTCTGATAGATGTGGCCAAACACCTGGGCAACCTGAGCTTCAACATCTGGAACAAGATGAAGGACATGGTCTCCTACACTCCTGTGATTCTGGACCCAAACACTGCTGGTTCAGACCTCATCCTGTCTGAAGATCTGACCAGTGTGAGAGGAGGAGAGGAGCAGCAGCTTCCTGATAATCCAGAGAGGATTGATTATCCCTGGTCTGTCCTGGGCTCTGAGGGCTTCAACTCAGGGACTCACAGCTGGGACGTCGAGGTTGGACAGAACACGTGCTGGGACGTGGCTGTGTGTGAGGAGTCTGCAGACAGGAAGGGAGACATTGACTCTGGATTATGGAGAATAGTGTTTTATGATGATAAATACAGAGCATTCACCCCGTCAGGTGAACCCATTGCTCTGTCAGTGAGAGGACGGCCTCAGAGGATCAGAGTGCATCTGGACTGGGACAGAGGAAAGCTGTCATTCTCTGATCCTGACACTAACACACACATACACACCTTCACACACACTTTCACTGACAAGCTGTTTCCATACATTTATACTTATGATCCACGTCCTCTGAAGATCTCACCAGTGAAGGTCTCTGTAACAGTGGGACAGTAAAGGCAGAGACGATGATGATGATGGAGTCAGGTGATGAACTGCTCACATGTTGTTCTTATCTTTACATAAAGTCACATTTTTACAGCTTACATGATAAACAGATGAAACTTGGCTCAGTTCAGATGACAGACGTGTATTTTCTCTCTCTCTCTTTTGTAATCAGGTTCTCAGATACTTTGTTTCATGTGGCGAGGTTTTCACAAATCTGTCGTCTTCTCAAATCAATGAAGGTGAATGGAGTTTTTATTTCTTCTGCTCCGAGTGTAAAAAATGACATTTGAACATGTCATTATGAACAGTTTGCTTTGGGGGCTTTTTAAACAGCATGTAGACAGCTTGTGTGTGATGAATTTATAGAACTGATTGTTTGCTGTGTGAAGAAATCACAACAACTCTGGAATAATTCAAGTCACAGTGATGACGTGTAATAAAGGCAGTGATCATGTTGGTGTGTGTGTGTGGTGTCATTAGTTAACACTTTACAGGAGAGGCCATGGTGTCAGTCAAATCAACAGAAGACAGGAGTGTGTTTGGGAAATGTAGTTTCATTGTTTTGTTGTGTGAGGTGTAAGTTATATTTAAATCAACTATAACTTTAATTATCATTTAAAACCATGTCAGTGTAACTTCATGGAGAGGATGGGGACCTCTGCTGGTGACTTTATAGAAGCTCTATATTTGACTGGGGAATATGTGACAGGGCTACAGTTTGTATATCAAGTAAAGCCACTCAGCATTAAATGATATCACTACATATCACACCAACAAGCTAACTTTAGCTTTCTATCTATCTGATGAAAGGAGGAACTCACAGTGACCTGTGGTTGGGGAACATAACAGGCCCAGGCATGAAGGCCTCGATGCATCGAGACTACGATGAGGAAACAAAACCAAGAAAACAAAACAGGAAGAAGAAGAAATCAAATAAATATTACGACTACTTCACTTGGCCAAATGATAGAGATTTAAAGGTGCCCTAAATTTGTCAGAAAGAAACTAGATTTAGATTTTAAAAATGTGTTTAAAAAGTGTTTCTAGGTCTTGCAGAGTATTGAACGAGGTGTGTGTCCATGGTGGATCAACTCAAAACTAAAAAGTGATTTTCAAACACAAACGTTCCTTTGCAGAAATTAAACATGAAATGAATCCTCTTCTTGTGCTGAAATCTCTGGTTATATATGTTTGGATGATAGAATGTTTGTGTGTGAAGTCTACTACTATGGAAAGACTGTTTATTGATTCATTATTGATTTATTTCAAGTGATAAAGCAGTCAACAGAATTCTGTTCTGTGATTTGTGTTTGTGTTACATTAAACTACTCAGTCAGAAAATGACCGTGGGAATAATGACAGATTCAATCTTCACAGAATGTGAGCTTCATGCAAGAAGGTATTTTTTCTGAAATAATTAGTTAATCAATTAATAATTTAGTTTTTCCCTTTTACCAAAAAAAAAAAAAAATTCCACCACAAACTGATGCATTAAAATCACAGGAATGCAGGAAATTAAGTGTTAGATGCTCAAAATGTCCTGGGTGAGAACCCACAGACCCCCGATTACAACCCTACGACATGGGCATCATCGAAACACTGAATTCTGTAAAACTCTGGGCTACCTGTGAGGGATGGGTCATGAATTTGGAATATTCAAATAGTCATTCATTTATAGAGAAGTCGAACTCCCTTCACTCTGGTGAAGACAGGAAATGAGTGTAACCCTGGAAAACAAAACTGTCAGGAAAAGGAGGACACTGTCACTCTCAAACGTGGTTGCGACGCTCAGCAATCATCTCTGTGCAAACCGCTGGCCTCCACCTGTGTCCACTTGTCTCTCTTAATGACTTTGGCATGCCCCACAACTAGGTAAGCCCACCCCTAGCCTGACAGCCTTGCAGGACAGCCAATAGGATGATAGTGCTGTGACATGTTCTGTGATGTTACAGTTTTTTTCAGTCGCTAACAAGCGTTTGTCCAACCAGTGGTCACATTTTCAAAACTCTAAACACAATTAGCACAGCATCGGTCTTTTGTGGCCATACCATTCACACATTTCATGTCGTTTTCACACAATATGCAGTCAGTGAACACATTTCCACAATGCTTACATTTTCTTAACAGACAAGCTATACCTCCCAACAAAATTATGGATTGTTTTTGTATTATTTACGAATGTTAACACACAACATCCCACAATGGCAAAAACAGTATTCCAAACCTGGGATACAGTCTAAAAACCTCTTCTGCAATGATATCAGTTCTAAAACAATATATCTCAGCTGATAATAAACAAACAATTGAATAATTGACACACAGCTGATTTATTTTGGGTAAATTGGGCAAACCACAGCTGATTCCAGTCTGGCTTAGACTCAGTGGCATTACTTATACAGTAAAAGGAGGACTTTGAGGAGTGATGTTTTTGGAAACAGAAACAGAAAAAGACAAACACTGTAAAGTCTGGACGAGGAAGAGTAAGAGCAAGGGGCCCAGGGAGAAGAGCAGGCCCAGTGAGAGATGCAGTGAGAGGTGCAGGAGCAGTGAGAGATGCAGTGAGAGGTGCAGGAGCAGTGAGAGATGCAGTGAGAGGTGCAGGAGCAGTGAGAGGAGAAGGTGCAGTGAGAGGAGCAGGGCCAGGGAGAAGAGCAGGCCCAAGGAGAGGGCAAGGTAGAGGTGTAAGAATGCGTGGTGGTGGCATTCCAAGGGCTGCAAGAACAGTAGTCAGTGATGGAATTCGTGCCACTATCATTGACCATGTAATCAACCACGGTCTTTCACTAAGAGAGGCTGGTGAAAGAGTGCAGCCCAATTTGAGGCGGTCAATGGTTGCCTCCATTATACGCATCTTTCAACAAACCAACAGGTAAGTATTGCATTTTACATGGATTGTTTCTATTCTCACTTGACATGTCAATAAGGCCATACAGTAATGCATATGTTGAATTTATTGTCCCTAAAGAATGCAACGTCTTCCTCCCTCTGGGGGAAGAGGAAAGCTCCTCAATAATGATCAAGAGCTTGCCATTGTAGAAATGGTTGTTGCAAATAATGCAATAAAACTGCATGAAATTCAAAGTAGAATTGTGGAGGACCATGAGATATTTGACAATATCGATAGCATCAGCCTCACAACCATTACGCGGACATTGTCCAAACACAGAGTGTGGATGAAGCAGCTCTACACTGTTCCCTTTGAGAGGAACAGTGAGAGAGTCAAGGAGCTACGACGACAATATGTCCAGGTATAGTGTATATTCAATTCAATGTCCAGTTCTATAAGCTTTGCACTTTTCAAGTAGGTAACCTACACAGTAATAGGTTACAGTACAGTATGGTATACAGTAATGACATGATTTACATAAACTTTGTTTCAGAGAGTTATGGAATTGGAGGCCAACCAGGCCCCTCATGAATTCATATACATAGATGAGGCAGGATTCAATCTGGCCAAAAGGTGTCGACGTGGACGAAATGTCATTGGAAAAAGGGCCACAGTTGATGTGCCAGGACAGAGAGGGGCAAACATTACCAGGTGTGCAGCGATTGCAAATGCAGGATTACTCCTTCACAGATGTCAGGTTGGACCCTACAATACCGAGCGCCTCCTTGCCTTTCTCAATGATCTCCACCAGCGCCTGGTTCCGGAGCAGGATCAGGAGGGTGAAAACATGAGGACCTTTGTAATCACCTGGGACAATGTGGCTTTCCATCATTCGCAAGCAATAACGACATGGTTTGAAGTCCACCCAAGACTGGTACGTCTCTTCCTTCTACCCTATTCACCTTTCCTCAACCCCATAGAGGAGTTCTTTTCTGCATGGAGGTGGAAGGTTTATGACCATCAGCCACATGACCAGATGACCCTCCTTGAAGCCATGGATGCTGGCTGCAGGGACATCACAATTGATGATTGCCAAGGGTGGATCCAACATTCCAAGCGGTTTTATCCCAGGTGCATCGCCTTAGATAATATCAGATGCGATGTTGATGAAAACATGTGGCCTAACCCTGAAGATCGCAGAGATTAGATACAGGAATTTTGTGCTTTTTTTAGTCCCCCCCCTTTTTATCTGGGCTTTTTGCCGTTGTTTTTTGTTCAGAATGCTCTTGTGTGTTTCATGGATATTTTGTTCACTGTAAGCAATACTGTAAAACTTTTTCTGTTCTATCATACTGTAAACAGTCTTTCTACTGTACCTCCTGTAGTAAACAGTAAAGGGAAAAAAAACTGATTTGCTTTTTACTGGAATGCTTTTGAATGTGAACATTACATGTGGACATACAGTTCCCAACCAAGAAATTTAGTGTAAAAACAGTGGATTGCATGTTTTGCATGCAAATACCTGTAAAACTGAAACATAAAAGTCTATGCAGTTTTTGTAATGTCAGCAATAGCCAGTATTTTGAAACCTGGTGTACTTTGATTGACTGCATGTACCTTGTGAAGTGAAAACAAGAGTTATTCTTTGACAGAATAATTTCATTTTGAGTCAGATTTCCAGTGTTTTGGTAAAGTTAGTGTGTGCAGAGAAAGATGTGTTCTATTTTGAAATGAAGAGTTAGTATATATTTAACAAAATGTGTTTTTGAGAAGAAAATTATCCATTTGGCCAATTGTGGTTTGTAGGTGTGAGTCTGTGTTAAGAGTTTAGAAAAAGTATCTGAAGTATGGGTAAGCGCTTCTTAGCGATTGAAAAAACTGTAATAATTTCTGATTCTTTTCTGTCCCGTATCAGGAGAGACAACATGTGAAAGATTCACTCTGTCTCCTCTACAGTTAGTCAGTACTCACTCATGTCTCATTATCATTACATTTATTTATTTGTGTTATTTCTGTATTTTTTTTCACCGTTTACAGACAAGATTTGGCCGCTCCAGAACCAAGACAAAGTGTAAACAGCAAACAAAAAGCAAGAAACCAAAAGCAGACCCCCCAGAGAAAGATGACAGACAGATGGACGGACGGACACAGACAGCCAGACAGACAAAACTCAATTGCTTTGTAGTTAATCCCACTAGATATTGATGTACAGCTGGAGTATACATTGATATGTTCATATGGTGCAAGAGAAAAAAACTAAAAACAAAACAAGGACAGAAAAAAGGTACCCAACAAAAACACCTCTCTATTCATGTATATGTACTTAATGAACTTACATACGCATACATACACCCATACACACACTGCGTGTACATGCACACATGCACATACATACACATACGCCCATGCATATATACACACACATTCATAAGAAAACAAGGAGATGATATCATAGCTCAACAAAGATATTTTAACTTACAACAACATTACTGCAAAATAATAATAATAATAATAATAATAATAAGTAGATACATATCAAAATGTTTCAGAAAATCCACAGTTAAAAAATAAAAAAAGAATTATAAAATAAGTACATAAATATGTGAGGAATTGAGGATTTAGTTTACAGGCAAATTCAGAGCTTTAATGGCTCCCAGGTGTCATGACATGTAATTGTTTGGTTATTATTAAATGCAGTGAAAGATGTTCAGCCAACAAGTCGAGCCGTTGCCACGTTGTGCTGTGATGTGTCTGTCTAGGTTATTTGCATGATGTTCTGGCAGCTTGGGAAGATCAATATCATCAAAAAATGTGTGTAGTTAAGTTTGGCGTGCAATCTGGTTTATAGAGGTTACTATAGAAAGTTCCAAATGTTGTTGATATATCATTTGGGGTGCACATAGTAGCTCCCTCTGAGTTTTTAAAGCTGCAGTAGGTAAGATGGAGAAGAGAGCGGACTTTTCTTTAAAATTTGAAAGATTACAACCTCCTGGTCCCTCCCCCTCTCTCTCCGCAGCGCTCAGTCCTGCCTGAGTCAGCGTATATGTAAATAGAAGGTCCCCGGAGCTGATTGGCTGGCACCACATCAGTGTCCGCAGGTGGTTGGCTGCGCCTGGAGATGGCTGGGATAAGCCAATGTGACATCACCGCAGCAGCTTGGGGAACCTCGTCTCCCTCTCCTTCCAACCGGCCACGCTTTCCTTTGTTTCAAATTCAGTCTGTTTAGTTTCATATAAAAAGATGAAATGGTGAATCTTATTTGTTTAAGGTTGTTTTCTCCTGTTTATCTTAGTCAGGGAGGAAAGTGTTAGGTTAGATCATTTGCCTTCTGAGTTAGAATTGCTTGTTTGTTATTTTGATTCACCCTGAAGTTCAGTTTAATACATTTTGGCATTGTTAAACTTATACTTTTTGTTATAAAATAAATCTGTCTTATCTTTGGAAAGGTAACTTTTGTGTCTGTGGCTGCTTGGGACTTGAGGGAAATGGGTCTCTTTCATTTTATGCCTCGGCCCCCCCTAGGCGAGGCATAACACAGAGGAACATGATTGTCTCTCTCATGTACTACTACATGTTTAAAGCAATGACTGTATATATAGATGGACAACGTGTCTCCATCTGCTCCCATTGTACGTAACTGATGCCAAAATAGCCCCTGTGATAGGCGCTGCCATCTTGCGATGGTGACGTCATACGGAGCCAGAGTCTGCCCAGTAGAGATCGGCGAGCGAAGCGGCGGTAGCCACTTCCGCTAACCAAAACACACACTTGACTTACCGAAGAAACAGCAAGGATCCCGCACGCAGGCGTGTTTACAGCAGAACAGCTTCTCTGTGTTGGTCTGAGGTTAACGTTCACAGGTATGGAAACTTCAATGACTGTAGTGATTGTTGTAGTTACGTTTCTACACGCGGATCGTCCTCCGCTCTGCTCACCTGGAACTGATTGGCTGCAGGAGCCTAATTTGTCAACAGAGCTGTCAATCATCATTTTGACAGCATCAAATAACTAATTAAAAATAAACTTGTCAGAAAATGAACACTTGGACGTCAGTCAGCATGATAATAACTAACTATAATGACAGAAACCATGTTTGAGAAAAACTCCTCGGGCGTGAATTTTGATTTTATAGTTTGACTCATGTCCCATCTGTTAACATGGAGGAGGCGGGCTTTATGACCTATACTGCAGCCAGTCAGCAGGGGGCGCCCGAAATGTTTTGGCTTCACTCTCTATGTAGGTATGCATTGAAGTTATGATCTGCAAGTAACGATGTGTTAAAACGCCATCTTGTGCAACGTTTAAGGATGGTTTCATTAATAAAGATAAAGCTTACTGGAGCGTGGTCACAAATGATGATGGGATGGATTTTTACTTGTGTCTTTGATATGATGGAGCTGCTAGTGAGGAAATAATCTATTCTGGAGGAAGAGTTGTGATGGGGTGAGTAAAATGTATACTCTCGTTTGGTGGGGTTTTTAAGTTTCCAGAATTCATGAAAAAATGCTGCATTATCTTCGTTTGGACCGTACAGATGGCTATTGTTAACTGAACTTCCCCAATGGATCCATTGATTATTATATATCGTCCCTCGGGATCTGTTATGGTTGAGTTATTGCTAAATGGTGTTTTTCTGTTGATCGACACTGCAACACCTCTTTTCTTAGAGTTATCAGAAGCAGCGAATACCTGGTCGCCCCAATTTGGTTTTAACTGATCAAGATTTTAATTGATGAGATGCATTTCTTGCAATAGACAGATGTCTACTTTGAATTTTGCCTTTTTGCTGGTGAATTACACAAAAATATAAATGCAACACTTTTGTTTTTGCTCCCATTTTTCATGAGCTGAACTCAAAGATCTAAGACTTTTTCTATGTACACAAAATAATCCATCCACCTCACAGGTGTGGCATATCAAGATGCTGATTAGACAGCATGATTATTGCACAGGTGTGCCTTAGGCTGGCCACAATAAAAGGCCACTCTAAAATTTGCAGTTTCACTGTATTGGGGGGGTCCGGGGGGGTCAGAAAACCAGTCAGCAAAAACAAAAGTGTTGCGTTCATATTTTTGTTCAGTGCCAGACCAGTGTAGTTTTTCTCTGGGTTTTCGGTAGCTTCGTTTTGTTTATTACTTTGGCCTGGATTCACCCTGAAGCCTGAGCTTCGTTCATTCATTTACTTTGTCTTGTGTACATTGTACAAACGATTTGTTGTACATAAAATTATTTGTTATTGCAAATAAACTGCTCATTGTTTGCAGTTACACTTTTTCTCCTGTTGCCTATATGTTGCACCCTCACCCCCTAGACGGGGTTGTAACACCCAGCAGGTCCAGTAAGAAGTCTCTGGATAAACGGGAGCCTGAGAGCATCCCCCCTGCTCGCCAGGTGGACAAGTCCGTGTCCCCCTTCCTCCTTTGGCAGGAACAGGACGCTCTGTGGGACCCAGTGCAGACGGTCCCAGAAGAAGTCCACCAGAACAGACTGCACCCGAGACAGCAGGTTTGAAGGAGGGTCCAAACACGTCAGTCGGTGCCACAACATGGAAGACACCAAATTATTAATGATCAGGATCCAACCTTTAAAAGACGGTAAAATCCATCCACTGGGCCTTCTCAAGAACATTGTCCCAGTTCTTACTGGAAAAGATTTCATCTCCGAGGTAAACTCCAAGATATTGAATCCCTCCTCTTCCCTGCCTGACTCCCCTCTGAACCTTAAAAGGAGCACTTAAACCACCGTTAATCTTGAGTACACTCTCAATGTCACTGAACAAGACCGGGATCTTGGCTATGAGACGCATCTGCCACAAGTACTGGTGTTCAACTCGGTCAAAAGCCTTTTCTTGGTCCATAGAAATCAGACCGAGCTCACAGCCCAATGAACCGGAGAGGTCCAAAATGTCCCGAATCAGAGTAATGTTGTCAGATATCAACCTGCTGGGTACACAGCATGTCTGGTCCACATGGATGACATGCTCCATCACCTTTCTCAGTCTCGTTGCCAACACTTTAGACAGCAGTTTGTAGTCCGTACAGAGCAAAGACACAGGACGCCAGTTCTTCATCTCCTGAAGGAGAGTGAGACAGCTCTCCTGCAGCTCAGAGGCAGCCGCCCCTTTCTCAGACTGTCCCTGAGAACAGACAACACATCTTCACCTATCACAGGCCAGAAAGTCTTATAAAAGTCAGCAGGGAGGCCGTCTATCCCCGGAGCCTTGCCGCTCTGCAGGCTCTGCAGGGCCTCCTGTAGCTCCTGAGCAGAGAGCTGAGCCTCCAGCTCTGCATTGTCCTCCTCAGAGACCTGAGGAAGGCCATCATAGAAGGACAGCGCCACCTCTGGCTCCTCCTGGAACTCTGTTTTATCAAGTTCTTGATAAAAACCAACAGCACATTGAAGAATATCAGCAGGTTCCTGCAGCAGTTGCCCGGTGTCAGAGCGCAGAGAGTGTATCGGCCTCCTCTGGCCGTTCTTAGGCTCGAGACCGAAGAAGTGAGAGGGAGCATCCATTTTAGCAACGTTGTGAAACCTGGATCAAACCAGAGCACCCTGAGACCTTTAATATGTTCTCGTTCTCCTGTGGAGTCTGCTACGTCCTGCAGCTCCACCACTTCCTCCACCAGAGCTCTCATAGATCTGGCCATGTCCTTTGAGACATTGAGAGTGTACTGTAGGCAAAGCTGTTTCATTTGGACTTTACCTACATGCCACCACTGCTGCAGGGAGCTGTACTCACATTGAGTGTGTCTGTAGTTATACCAGAAAGACCTGAATATATCTTTGAACACGTTATCAGACAGCAGAGTGATGTTAAAGTGCCAGTAAGCACTTTGACACTTCACATCTTTGATAAAGATCAGGCAGTGCTCCAGGGAATGATCTGATCAACCCACCAGACTTATAGAGCAACCTTTAAATACATTCATATGATGTTTAAAACAATACACTCGGTCAAGATTCCTGTCTAACACAGGATTTTCTGTGCAGTTCAAATCACCTCCCAGAAACAGAAACTCGTCACTGTTACAGTTGCTGAGCACATTTTTCTTTCTGAGCCCAGCGTTGGAGCGTACACATTTAGAAACACCATTTTGACTTCTTCAAATTCAGCGTCTAGTTTTAATAAGCGACCTGGAATGATTTCCTCAACAGCACAAGACAAAGGTAAGAAATCTCTGGAGAAGAGAATACCAACCCCTCCACTGTTACTGCTTTTATAAGCCTCCCCGCTCCATCCCTTCTTCCAGCCACATTCATTATCAGCACTGCTGTGAGTTTCCTGGAGGAAAATGACATTTAACTTTTTACTCTGAAACAGAGCAAACAGAGAGGCTCTTTTAACCTCTTCTCAAGCACCATTAACATTCAAAGATCCCAGCTTAATGTCACACATTTTAGTGATAGAGCTGCATCCCAACAAAGACACAAGCAAAGAAAAGAAAAACAAAGTACACTTAGGGCCCGACCAGACAGGGGGGGCTGGGGGCGGCTTTTTCGTCATTGTTTTCAATGAGAGGCTTTTTGCGCGCTGCTTTTCCTTTGCAGAGCGCCTCGCTTTTTTCCGCTCTGTGCGCCTCGAGTTTTTGAGGAAACGCTGCGAGCACCTAGAGTTGAAAAAACTTCAACTCAAAGCAGAAAAGTGCCTGACGTCATGGGCTTTTTTTCTCATTGTCCAATCGGATGAAAGGAGAGGCGGGCCTTCTGTCAGTTTACGATGTAACGGTTAGGTTAATGACAGCTAATGATTCGGTGGTTGTCTTAACAACAGTAGGGGAAAAAAGCCGCCCCAGCTGCTAAAACGCGCTCTGTCTGATCGGGTGTTTACTTCCACAAAAAAGGCAGTGCGGTGCGCCTCGTGTTTTACAGCCTGCAAAGAACGTTCTGTCTGATCGGGCCCTTAATCATCATTAGCTATTTGAGCTCGAACTTTCAGCAACAGTTTCTTTAACCTGAAAACCTCAGGATCAGTGAAAGAAGGCTGCCCCGAGTTACCAGCATTCTTCATGAAAAACCTGACATGAAACAGCTGCAAGTCAGGGAAGTACTCCTCCACCTTTACAGCCCGCAGACCCTTTGTTTCTTTAAGAAACGTTCTGACTCTCTGAACCGAGTACCCAGTCTGCATCTCAACCTGCATGTTCTCACTCTCACCATCACTCTCCTGTGTGCTCTGTATGTCACCCTGTGTCATGGTTTTAGTTATACACCTGCAATATTCATTCTGTTTGCCTGCAATATTCTGTTTACTAATTCTCCTGTCATTTCAGACCCGGTCATCCTCATCTCTCGGCTCCCCTCACCCATAGTTCACTCACCCCGCCTCCTCTCCAGTTCCAGCTCCTAACCACTCCTACCTCATCTAGACAAGTCCCTGCACCTGTAGTCTCACCTCACCTGCTCCTCATTCCCTAATCACTCCCCACACTATTTAACATGTGCTTCCCCACTCACCCTCTGCCAGATTGTCATAGTGTCTCGTACCTATACCTTCCAGCGTTTTGTATCCTGCCTGATTATCTGTTTTTGATCCTGTTATCGACCCTGCCTGTTTCCCGACTCTGCCTCAGCCTGATCCCTCTTACTTGGTTTGCCTGCCTGGATATTTTTCCTTGTAGTCTGTTTACTGTTTCAGTAAAGAAACTATTTTTTTTGTGAACTTTGGTCTCTGAGTCGTGCATTTGGGTTTGTTTTTGGTTTTGACTTGTGACACCCTGTGTGCTCTGTATGTCACCCTGTGTGCTCTGTATGTCACCCTGTGTGCTCTGTATGTCACTCTGTGTGCTCTGCATGTCACCCTGTGTGCTCTGTATGTCACTCTGTGTGCTCTGCATGTCACTCTGTGTGCTCTGTATGTCACCCTGTGTGCTCTGTATGTCACCCTGTGTGCTCTGTATGTCACCCTGTGTGCTCTGTATGTCACTCTGTGTGCTCTGTGAGTTCCCCTCTGGCTGAGAAGAAGACGCTTGTTGCTCTTTCTTTGACACTTTTTTAGTTTTAACACCATTAGCTTTACATCAGCGAACATCCCCCTGGCTGGAAACAAAAATGTTTACATCATCCGCATAAGCAGAGAGTGTTGGGGGACGCTCAGTGCCACAGGACCCGGGCAAAGAGAGCCCGCTGAGCCGGTCCCTCAACCTGCACAGCAAGGGCTCTGAGCCTGAGATGGGACAACCCTGTCTGATCCCCCGCTGTACAGGGATGGGCCGACTCAGCCCTGCCCCCATCTTCACCAAACACTGTGCGTTCTGAAACAACAAACCAACCCAAGACAAAAACCCGTCACCAAAACCAAAAGCCTTCAGTGCAGAAAACAAGTACGAGTGATCCACCCTGTCAAACACCTTCTGCTGAGCCAAAGACACAAGACCAACATTTCCATCATAAAATCCACAAACATCAATTACATCTGTGATGAGGAAAATATTGTCCATGATTGTCCGGTCTGGTACACAGTAGCTCTGATCGGTGTGTGTGATGTTTCCCAGGATGTCCCTAAGTCTATTGGATAAAGCTCTGGAAAGTATTTTGTAATCCGAACAGAGAAGAGCCACCGGCCTCCAGTTCTTCAGTAAGGCCAGGTCTCCTTTCTTTGGCAACAAAGAAAGCACCGCTCGCTGACAGGAAACAGGAAGAGATCCTGTTTTAAAGCACTCCACCAAAACACTGTGTAGATCGTGACCAAGAACGTTCCAGAAACTTTTATAAAAGTCAGTGGAAAGGCCATCAATCCCCGGTGCCCGCCCAGATGTCATCTGATTGATGGCAAACGTTAACTCCTCCAGAGTCAGCTCACAGTCCAGAGCAGCTGGAGGAAACATGACCGGACCAGCGCTCCCTTTACTTTCTCCTGCAGGAAGGAGCTCAACTCCAACCTCTTCTCCCGCAGCAGAGGACCAGTGGTGGGTTCAGAGCTCCTATTTAAACCCTCCTCAATGTTTTTAATTTGGACCTCCAGATCTTTGACAGCTGCCTTAATCCAGGCAGAAGAGTGAGAGGTGTACTGCTGGCAGAAGACCCCAACCTGAGCTTTGCCTACCTCCCACCACAACTTCAGGGAACCAAATTCAGCTTTTTCTGTTTTCCACTGGTGCCAAAAGCGTTCAAAACTTTGGCAGAAAACACTATCCTGTAAGAGTCTGTTATTAAAGTGCCAGTAGGATTTAACCTTTTGTACGGGCTGAGGGTTTTTGACATGTATATTCTATCCAGTCTGGCTGCACACACCCTGTTGTCGCTGACCCTGACCCATGTGAACTGTCTGGACTGTGGATGTTTTGTTCTGAATGTGTCAAACAGATCGAGGTCGAATATGACAGAGCTCAGAGTCCTGGAGGACTGGGGGTGGGGTTCTTCACCGATCCTGTCAACAGTGAAGTCCAAAGTACAGTTAAAATCCCCACCAATAATAATTTGGTCCTGCTGGTATGCATTTAACTGGTTTTTCAGCAGGGTGTAAAAACCTACTCGCTCTGCTCCATTGTTTGGGGCAACAGAAAGTAGAGCTTTCTATTTCTGCCTGAACAATTAAGAGGCGGCCCCGCACCACCTCAGCACAAGATAAAACAGAAGCTTTGGCAGACGCTCTGAACAGAACCGCTACACCTGCACTGAAGTTGGTTCCATGACTGAGGTGATATGAACCCTCCCAGCATAAACCCCAGTCTGTCTCATCGGATGGATTAGTGTGTGTCTCTTGCAGAAACAACACATCAATCATCTTCTGAGTGGTTCAGATATTAAAGCCCTTTTCTGTCTGTCTCTCCCACCAGCAATGTTTGAGGACCCGATCTTAAGGCTCTGCATGAAGAGGTCAGAGAGGAGAAACAGACAAAGCAGAGGACAGTGAAGAGAGGACGACACCCTGTGAGGCATGATCATTTTATTCTTTAGTCTTTTTAACAGTTTGACTGCCGGCTCTTCTCGGTGCAGTGAGGTGTTTCTTTAGACGGAAGCGTTTCTTTTCTTCCAGGAGGTCAAAACAAACCTGTCTTTTCAGCGTGCTGACGGATGTGATGAATGTTTCGATGTCACTAAAATAGTCACTCGCTTTAACAGACTTCTTATTGAATGTTTCATCCATGAACTGGTTAATTTCTCCCAGAGAGTAAAGCTCTGTGCTCCTGTTGGATGCTTCAGCTGTGGACACATTATCTGATTCACAATCTTCCTCCATGTCCTCTCCCCCACATGATGCCTGACTGCACACTGCCTGTCCTTCACCAGTGAGCACATCTCTTCCTGCACACCTTGTGGAAGCTTCTTCCTCATCATGCCCTTCAGCCTGTGTTTGTCCTGCAGCAGCTGCAGACTGAGAGCTGCTCAGGTCTTCTGCAGCCAACGTTACAAGAAGCCACAACCGCAGCACGATCCACCTCCGCACACACCCGCGTCCGCATGTGAGACAGCATGAGCAGATACATCTTTACCCATAGAAGTTCAGCATCCTCAGCTTTAGCATTTAGCTTTAGCATTAAAGGAACCATTTTCACGCTCTACTGCACCTGCACCCCGAGGCTGATGGGAGCAGTGGTGTTTTAAATCAAACCCCCAAAAATTCAGACATTTCTTTGATGTTAGTTAGTTGGTTAGTAAATTAGTTAGTTAGATACTTTATTAATCCTTTAGAGGAAATTTCACTGCTACAGCAGCTTCAATCACCGTCAAGACACCACATGTAACACTACAACACAATCAGGCACATAGAAATACAAAATCAGTTTCTAAACAAAACTCAAAATCACAACTGACACATTAAAAGATACTGAATAAATAAAAACATACACTGTGGATGGAGATGGACGCAGATGGCTTGATGAATGACAGCAAGACCATTACCACAGCTTATCTTACCAGGGATCCCCCACCGGGGAATCACTCATGAGCAGTGCTTTTGCCACTGCTGTTGAATCCTGTTTGCTGGAGAGGAAAACTTCAACCCATTTACTGAACATGTCCACCATGACCAAACAGCACTGTTTACCTTCACAGACTGAGAGTTCAATGAAATCCATCATCCAATGTTGTCCTGGGCCTGTAGGGGCGGAGGACTGTGCTGTGGGACTTTTGGAGCGCCCGCTGCATTGTGAGCTGCACAGATACAGTTTTTGCAGAAGTTTTCAGCAACAACAGAAACCCTCGTGTATACCAGCATGAATTAATGGCAGCACACATCCCCCCTTCACCCACGTGATCTTTTCTGTGAGCCAGGCGCGCATACAAAGTGAGAAGAGCACGTGGTAAACAGGGTTTGTCATCAGGAACGATCCAAATGTCATTTGTGAATTGAGCACCAGATTTTGAGCAAAGTGTTTTTCAGATTGTGCAGCCATGTGAGTGAAGGCTGTTAGATCAGGTGGAGTGTCAGACAAATGTGAGGATGAGAACATGTTAAATACATCACCAGCGCGGGCTGCTGCCTTTGCAGCTGCGTCCGCTGACGCATTTCCACGAGAAGCAGCATCATCACGTCGTGTGTGTGCTTCACACTTGATTACAGAAACTGCTGAGGGGAGCAAAACAGCACCAAGGAGTGATGAGACCAATAAATGGTTAGAAACAGGTTTACCTGAGGATTTTAAAATCCTCCGTGTCTCCAGAGGGCACCAAAGTCATGCACTACTCTAAATGCGTATCGAGAGTCAGTGTAGATGTTAACAGATTTACCAGCAGCTTGTTTACAGGCTTCTGTGAGGGCGACAAGTTCAGCTGCTTGAGCAGAATAGTGTGAGGGTAATTTACCAGATATCACAACTTCATGTTGTGTAACTACCGCAAACCCTGTTTGATTCTTCCCTTTTTCATCACGTGAGGCAGAGCCACCAACGACAAACTGGAGGTCAGCATTTGGAATGGGTACATCTTTCAGATCCACTCTGGGAGGGCAAACTTCCTGTAAAACTTGAACACAACCATGTGAGTCATCAGCCTCTCCATCCTCCTCAGTGGGCCGGAGGGAGGCGGGGTTAAGAACAGAACATGTTTTACAGTGATGTTAGGCATGTCCAATAAGGTAGTGTGAAACTTAAACCAGCGCTGCGCAGAGATGTGATGTTTTCTGAGTGTGCAGAATGTGTGCGACAGCATGTGGAAACATAAGAGTCAAATCAGAGTACTCTACTGAGCATCCAGAGGCTAGTGCAGCTTTCCTGCAGCTGCTGCAGCTCTGACACACAGAGAGAGATTATTGCCACTGGATCCACCTTTATTATTATTATGATTATTATGATCTTTAAAGGCAACAGGACGTTATCTAACAGTGTTTTTTTGGCACAACACTGATGTTGAATAGCATTCTTTGTTATCTACTAACGGTACAAAAGGTTTATCAGGGTCAGGTAAACCTAGAGTTGGAACACTTGTAAGTGTGGATTTTAAATCAGTGTGACAAGACTCAAAAAAGGACCCAAGAGCACGACTCTAAATTCAGAAAATCAAATGGGTTTATTTTAACAAGGAAGTCCACAAAAATTCCAAAGAAACACAAAGTACAACATAAAATCGCTGCTGAGCAGGAAATCTAAGATTAGGTTTGGAAAAACAAAAAATCACAGCAATGCTGGAAAAAAGGCTTGACCAAAGTACAAACAAAAAATCACAGCTAAGCTGGAAACTAAAGACAAGAGCACAGACCACACCAATACGAATGAAGCTTACTTGGACAAGAGGGATCAGGACGAGACTAGAGACAAGACGATCTGACACAGGACACAGGTAGACACAAATTTAAAATACATGAGGAAATGGGAAACAGGTGGACACAATCAGGGGTGGAGCAGACAATCACACTGACGAGGAAACACCAGGGCAGGAAATAAAGTTTCTGAAACGAGAGAGGACAGTTACTACAAAATAAAAGCGGACATGGCAAACATGGAAGACAGGACTAAAAACATAAAACTTAACATAACCGACGAGACATGACACAGTGAAAACCTACTGGGCTTCAGGTGTCCACGTGATCTGATCATGGGCAGAGAGTTGTTGTCATGAATCAAAGATGAGAGAGGAGCTTTTTGTTCAGAGTAGTTAGGGATCCATTGTCGGGAATATGACGTCATGCAGAGGAAACTCATCATTTGTTTGTTTGTTCCCGGTTTGGGAGCTCCGATACAGCCTGAACACGTTTGGGAGAGAGGGATTTGCCCTCTGCTGTGATCACATGTCCCAGATAGGTTTCTTTAGTTTGAGCAAACTGCAGTTTTGTGAGACTTGCTTTGTGGCCATTTTCTGCTAGAAACGTCAGCAGTGCGAGAGTGTCTTCTCGACAGGCTTCAGCTGAAGGGCTACACACCTTTAGGTCGAAGGTACTGAATGAGGGTGGAGCCGGATGGAAATTCAAAGTTATGCAAATTTTGAGTCGATGTTGATGGAAGTACGCGGGAGACTCAGAATAAACTTGGACGCAACGTGTCCATGTATACGTTTTACCTTTAAACGAGAACGCAAACCAGTACTGGCTATCGGGGTGTACTGGGACCGAAAAAAGAACGCATTAGTGAGGTCGACAACCGAAAAATGAGTAGTGGTGGTACTTGCAGCAAGATTGTGTGTGGATTCGGTACCTCAGGAACTCTTAGGTGAACTGCAGCATCTACTGCTTGCAGATCTTGTATCTCCATTCTGTGGGTGCACCCTGGTTTCTAGTTTTCTTTACAGGAGAGAGAGGAGTCCTGACTGGAGATGTTTCACAAAGTATAATGATCCCTCTTTTAAAGGGACTCAGAAACTGGCATAATGCCGTTAACTGCTTCTTTATTTTACTTCTTTATTTATTTATTTGCGAGCATATTGTTTTGAACAGGCCTGTAGTCTGATTTTGGATGAATGATTAAAGGTTCTGAATTCTTCATGAGACCTACATCATATTTATGTTTGGCCCAGAGACACTCTGGGACTGTCGACAGATGAGGTGGAATTTCAGGTGAAGCCATGGTTACATAGGCATCAGTAAGCAAACCACGTGGTGTGTCCTCAACTAATTGGACAGTTCTGTGCACATGTACAGCTGTTGTCAGTCTCGTACGATATACATCACATTGCGCGCTGTGTTCTCTTAGGATCCTCGGTGGCGAATGAAGTCATGACAAGCGGCCTTCTAACGAACCCAGTGTCCCAGATCTTGTCACTCCCAGTCTCGTGGTTTAGCCAGAAACAGCAACAGCAGACTCCGAACTTTTCCAGTATACGTGAGTTAAACTTATTCTCTCTGGTTCAACAACTTGTCTAAACCATCTGTCCTCATACTTTTTATCTGCACCTTCATGAATGTGTGAGGTGCAGTGTAAATCAGTTCTCCTGAACATCTGGTGAGTGTGTGCGGAATGAGTTGCCACACATAGGCATACAGCCGTGAGTGTGGGCTGTACTGCACCATGCGGGTGGGGTAAGACGGGTGAGTTCTTTTAAGCTTTTTCTTCTTTTACCGGTAAACCTTTAGCCTACTCAAAAATCAATACTCAACAACTAGACATCATTGGAAAATTTCAAAATTAATTACAATTTTCTCTCACCGTTGTATTGTTTCTTTGCCCGCGGTTTTGGGTTGGTTCTTTTCCCTAGGATCCGAGCGCTGGCCCGGCTCCGCTGGTCGGTCAGCTCCACTTTCCTGCCAGTCCAACGGAGTCCGATCAGGCGTTGAATCCCATCCTCGTCGCCAAGTTTGTGGTGGCAACTTCTGATGACGAGACCAATGAAGTTCTTTGGGAAACAAAGTTGTCATTTGATGTCATTTAATTGAAGAATATTAAAAGATGAGTAAAAGCAATTAACAACTCGAGCTGGGTCAGACCAGTACTACACAGAACGCAGCTGTCTAGCTGACTGACACAGACTCAAGGTTCACAGTGTATGTTATACATTACAGAAAGAACTCCCTCTCACAGAGACAAAGTAAGGTGTTATTGTTCTGACTTTAGCTGAGGCGCCTGACTATCTAGAGTTTACCCCTTGTCCTGGAGCTCTCAGCCCAGACAAGGCCACCAACTATCTCTCTAGGACAGAAGGAGCAACAGTAAATCATGAACGTCCCTGAATGCACCAACACTTGGGAGTGGCTCAACATGCAGGTGTCATGCTGCGTTCAAGTCATATCACAGTAACAGTAATTACCAGCTTCTAACTTGTAACAGGAGTTCAAATTTTAATTTTTCCTGTAAATGAAATGAAATAAAATCAGTTGCTGCCTGGATGTGATGAAAACAATCTCTAACACATGATGTACTTTAGAAAATAGTCCAGAGAAAATTATTTAACTGGCAGTAAATGAGTTAGACTCTGTAAAACCTGAGCTTTGGGTGATTTCATGTCTGTGTTGAAGAACCAACATTCCTCCATGTAAACAAAGGTAGAAAACAGAGCTGCTGTAACACCCAGTACTAACACTCTGTCTTTAAGGCTCCAACTTTATCGTCTCTGCTCCACTGTGACTTTAAAACCAGAAACAGGCCGACAAAGCTCCTCCCTGTTTATGACTCAACACAGACACACCAGGAAACAGGCGCGCACACACACACACACAGACAGAAGATAACTTTCACTGTGAGAAATAAAAGAGACGACTTCCACAGAGAGAGGACAGCTTCAGGAGGGAATACTGGGAATACTGGAATACTGCCACTTCAACCAGTTACTGACTGCACACTGTACGGAGCTTTAGAAAACACACGAGTCAAAGTGAAAGTAAGTTAGAGAAACTCTGTGCAGGAGGGAGTGGAGCCTCAGCAGTCTGACCTGTGTGAGCTGTCTGCCTGTCGTGAGTTTAGCTTCACTCAGAGGAAAATGGCTTCTTGTTCAGAGGAGGATCTGTGCTGTTCTGTCTGCCATGACATCTTCAAACATCCTGTCGTCCTGTCATGTAGCCACAGCTTCTGTAAAGCCTGTCTGCAGAGCTGGTGGACGGAGAAACACACCCAGGAGTGTCCCATGTGTAAGAGACCTTCAATGTATGAACCTCCTTGTAACTTGGTGTTAAAGAACCTGTGTGAGGCCTTCTTACTGCAGAGAGATCAGAGAGCTTCATCAGACTCTGAGGCTCTCTGCAGTCTGCACTCTGAGAAACTCAGACTCTTCTGTCTGGATCATCAGCAGCCAGCGTGTGTCGTCTGCAGAGACTCTAAAAAACACTCCAACCACACATTCAGACCCATCGATGAAGCTGCTCAAGATCTCAGGGAACAACTCCAGAAATCCCTGAAGCCCTTAGAGGAGAAACTGGAGCGCTTTAAAAAAGTCAAACAAGACCGTGATGAAACAGGAAAACACATCAAGGCCCAGGCTGCAAACACAGAGAGGCAGATAAAGGAGCAGTTTAAGAAGCTTCACCAGTTTCTAGAGGAGGAAGAGGAGGCCAGAATCTCTGCACTGAGGGAGGAAGAGGAGCAGAAGAGTCAGAGGATGAAGGAGGAGATGGAGGCTGTGAGCAGAGAGATAGCAGCTCTTTCAGACACAGTCAGAGCCACAGAGGAGGAGCTGAGAGCTGCAGACGTCTCATTCCTGCTCAACTACAAGGCTGCAGTGCAAAGAGTCCAGCAGCGCCCCCTGCTGGAGGATCCACAGCAGCCTTCAGGAGCTCTGATAGATGTGGCCAAACACCTGGGCAACCTGAGCTTCAACATCTGGAACAAGATGAAGGACATGGTCTCCTACACTCCTGTGATTCTGGACCCAAACACTGCTGGTTCAGAACTCATCCTGTCTGAAGATCTGACCAGTGTGAGAGAAGGAGAGGAGCAGCAGCTTCCTGATAATCCAGAGAGGATTGATTATTCCTGCTGTGTCCTGGGCTCTGAGGGCTTCAACTCAGGGACTCACAGCTGGGACGTCGAGGTTGGAGAGAACACGTGGTGGGAAGTGGCTGTGTGTGAGGAGTCTGCAGACAGGAAGGAAGACATTGACTCTGGATTATGGAGAATAGTGTTTTATGATGATAAATACAGAGCATTCACCCCGTCACGTGAACACATTGCTCTGTCAGTGAGAGGACGGCCTCAGAGGATCAGAGTGCATCTGGACTGGGACAGAGGAAAGCTGTCATTCTCTGATCCTGACACTAACACACACATACACACCTTCACACACACTTTCACTGACAAGCTGTTTCCATTCATTTATACTGAAAATTCACGTCCTCTGAAGATCTCACCAGTGAAGGTCTCTGTAACAGTGGGACAGTAAAGGCAGAGACGATGATGATGATGGAGTCAGGTGATGAACTGCTCACATGTTGTTCTTATCTTTACATAAAGTCACATTTTTACAGCTCACATGATAAACAGATGAAACTTGGCTCAGTTCAGATGACAGACGTGTATTTTCTCTCTCTCTTTTGTAATCAGGTTCTCAGATACTTTGTTTCATGTGCCGAGGTTTTCACAAATCTGTCGTCTTCTCAAATCAATGAAGGTGAATGGAGTTTTTATTTCTTCTGCTCCGAGTGTAAAAAATGACATTTGAACATGTCATTATGAACAGTTTGCTTTGGGGGCTTTTTAAACAGCATGTAGACAGCTTGTGTGTGATGAATTTATAGAACTGATTGTTTGCTGTGTGAAGAAATCACAACAACTCTGGAATAATTCAAGTCACAGTGATGACGTGTAATAAAGGCAGTGATCATGTTGGTGTGTGTGTGGTGTCATTAGTTAACACTTTACAGGAGAGGCCATGGTGTCAGTCAAATCAACAGAAGACAGGAGTGTGTTTGGGAAATGTAGTTTTATTGTTTTGTTGTGTGAGGTGTAAGTTATATTTAAATCAACTATAACTTTAATTAGCATTTAAAACCATGTCAGTGTAACTTCATGGAGAGGATGTGGACCTCTGCTGGTGACTTTATAGAAGCTCTGTATTTGACTGGGGAATATGTGACAGGGCTACAGTTTGTACATCAAGTAAAGCCACTCAGCATTAAATGATATCACTACATATCACACCAACAAGCTAACTTTAGCTTTCTATCTATCTGATGAAAGGAGGAACTCACAGTGACCTGTGGTTGGGGAACATAACAGGCCCAGGCATGAAGGCCTCGATGCATCCAGACTACGATGAGGAAACAAAACCAAGAAAACAAAACAGGAAGAAGAAGAAATCAAATAAATATTACGACTACTTCACTTGGCCAAATGATAGAGATTTAAAGGTGCCCTAAATTTGTCAGAAAGAAACTAGATTTAGATTTTAAAAATGTGTTTAAAAAGTGTTTCTAGGTCTTGCAGAGTATTGAACGAGGTGTGTGTCCATGGTGGATCAACTCAAAACTAAAAAGTGATTTTCAAACACAAACGTTCCTTTGCAGAAATTAAACATGAAATGAATCCTCTTCTTGTGCTGAAATCTCTGGTTATATATGTTTGGATGATAGAATGTTTGTGTGTGAAGTCTACTACTATGGAAAGACTGTTTATTGATTCATTATTGATTTATTTCAAGTGATAAAGCAGTCAACAGAATTCTGTTCTGTGATTTGTGTTTGTGTTACATTAAACTACTCAGTCAGAAAATGACCGTGGGAATAATGACAGATTCAATCTTCACAGAATGTGAGCTTCATGCAAGAAGGTATTTTTTCTGAGTTAATCAATTAATAATTTAGTTTTTCCCTTTTAGGATTTAAATCATTAATGAAGTGCAGCAAACTTCACTCATTCATTGTGCAGAGAGAGAAGGAGCTGTGAGCCTGAGCAGAAAGAAAGTAATCACACAGACAGTTGGCCATTATTTTGTTGGCTTTAGTTGTTATCTCTCTGATTAGAAGCGTTCATAGCCTGCTCTCTACTATAGATACTCAGAATGTTGTTAAAATGAGATTGGAGGAGGAATAGTAACCGATGCCACAAGAATTACGAGTAAAAGGGATGGCTCATTGAAAGAAACACTCTCTGTAATGATTCGGTTTGAAAAGACTCGTTCTAAATCTGTGCAAACGGGCTACACCAACTACAGCGTGAGGGAATACATTCCCAAACCACTCAGGTGTTATGCTTGCCAAAGAAAAGGGCACACAGCACAACAGTGTAAAGGAAAGTTAAGGTGTGCGAGATGTGGAGGTCAACATGGATATGGAAAATGTGAAAAAGATGCAAAGATGAAATGCTGTAACTGTGGAGGAGAGCACAGTGCTGCGTTCAGAGGCTGTGAAGTACTGAAAGGAGCCAGAGAGTTAAGATAATGAACAAAGTTTCATATGCAGAAGCTCTAAAGACAGTAAGGGGATCAGAAACAAGAGGAATCATAGTGGCATGGCCCAGAGAAATGCAGAACAAAGTGACAGCACATCAGCAAATGAGGCCCGAACCCGTGTTACGGTCCAGAATGCTTGTGCCCACTAATGTAAAGTGGGTAATGACAAACTATGACGAGAACCAAGTAAAGGACCCAGGCACGACTCAAAAGTTCAACCAGAAAGACTCTTCATTCGAGTAAAGAACAAGCCAAAGTATTAACTCAACTCAACTCAACTCAACTTTATTTATATAGCACTTTAAAAACAACCACAGCTGAAAACAAAGTGCTGTACACAAATAGACAAAAGTAAAACAGTTACAAGCAATAGAATAAATAATATGAAATAAAACAAGAATAACACTAAAATAGTTGTTTCACTGTTTTTAAAACAATCAAAAACAATAAAACAATAAATAAAAACAGACCAGAAAACAATAAAACAAGAGCAGAGTCTCCTGCGGGGTTGAAAGCCAGGGAGTAAAAACGGGTTTTAAGACGAGTTTTAAAAATGGACAGTGAGGAGGCTTGTCTGATGTGCAATAGTAGCTCATTCCATAATTTAGGAGCAGCAACAGAAAAAGCTCTGTCCCCTCTGAGCTTCCGTTTTGACCTCGGTACCTCCAGGAGCAGCAGGTCAGCTGACCTGAGGCACCGAGCAGGAGTATAGGGCTGGAGGAGCTCAGAGAGGTAAGGCGGGGCGAGACCATTTAAAGACTTAAAAACAAATAAAAGTCTCTTAAAATGGACTCTAAAGTGCACAGGCAGCCAGTGGAGGGAGGCCAGGATGGGGGTTATGTGCTCCCTCTTACGTGCTCCAGTTAGCAGGCGAGCGGCTGGATTTTGCACCAGCTGGAGACGTGCGAGGGAGGATTGGCTGACTCCAAAATAAAGTAAAGTGCAGTAATCCAGCCGAGATGTTATAAAGGCGTGGATCACTGTCTCAAAGTGCTTTTGTGCAAGGAAAGGCTTCACCTTTGCCAGCTGCCTAATCTGAAAAAAGCTGGACTTCACTACAGCACTAATTTGCCGATCCAATTTAAAATCACTGTCCATCTTAAAACCCGAGTTGTGACTGTTGGCTTCACATAGCTTGCCAAAGGGCCCAAGTCAACGGGCGGGGGTTCACAAGAGCCACTGGGGCCAAACACCATCACTTCTGTTTTTTCCTCTTTCAAATTTAAAGCCCCTGGAAACCCAAATCCACAAAATCCTTCTCACTATGCAATTTAAAGTCTTGTGTACATACTTGTAAGCATGTTAAAAGGTTTAGAAATTACTTTTAATCCAAACTGGAGTTATTGCCATTCTTACTTTGTTAACTTCCCTGACGCGGGGGTTAAATTGGGCGTGGTCAGTGAAGATATTTATGTCGTCATAAATGTTCTCGAACCAATCATGAAATAATCAACAGCAGTTGCCCCGCCCTCACAGGTGCAAATAACACTTCTGGGCTCGCGATCAATCCCTCTCTCTGAGTCTGCGCTAACTCGTGTCCACACACCTTGAACATCTCTGCACATACCTGTTGCAGTTACCTACCTAACGCTCGCCTTTTTTCCCCATCATGCCTGTGTGTGCTGTCCCCGGGTGCACATCCACCATCTGAGATGACAACGTGTCATTCTTTTATTTTCTAAATGCGGCGGACTTGGAGAAGCAGCAGTGTTTCCGCCACATACATTTAATGAATTGTTGCAGCCGCTGCTTCAGAAGTTGTAATTGAACGACTCTTTGGAGATTTTCGCTGCAAATCAACGATCGTCCAACCGCCTCTCATTGAGGAAGAGCCCTGAAACAGTGAACTCGTGAAGTCTTGGCAACCACATAAACAACAGCGGAACCAGTTTACTTCTAACGGCAAAAGAGGGTCCGCTCCGCATCGCTGACATCGGCATACATACGCAGTTCTAATACGCAGTGTAAACAATCCACGTGCCCATATCAGCTGTGCGCTCAGTATCAAGCTTTCAGCCCCCTGGCGATCTCCCTCCAGCAAGCTGCACGATATTATACTGAAATGAGGAGATATTGTCTGTCTAACTCCGTACGTCCCTACTGATTGATTGTCGCGGTTTGTAAAGCTTATAAAAGGAGATGTCATTTGGTAACAATTGATCGATCGTTTAGATCGCTACGTCATTAATAACGTCCCTCGTGCACACGCGACTCACGTGAGGACTGAATTGCGAAAGAGAAAATATGTAACTTTTGTGACTTAATTAAACAGACTGCTGAGGAAGACAGTCAACACAGCAGACAGAGAGACAGACAGAAAGAGGGGGCGGGGCCAGCAGCGGTGCAGAGAGCACAGGTGCAGGTGTGCTGGGGGACTGAAGCAAAGTGATCAGGTTAAAGTAGTTTGTGAATTAAAACTTAATGAGGTGAAGAAGAAAGTACAATTAAAGTGTGGAAGTAAGAAAGAACCATCGATAAAGAGGGTAAGTCTACATGTGATGTGCTTCTCACAGAAATCATTGATATATGAGATTCATTGAAATCAATTGATTATAAAGCCTGTAAATAATTAGATTCATTTTTTTAATCACCTGACAGCAATAGTTTTGATATGATGTGCACATGCGCACATACCTGGGTGGTACAACACCCTCTACCCTGCTGCTGAAAAAAATCCTAGAGGAAACACTGCTTTCCCATGCGCCATTGTTGTGTTGACAGTTGCCATGAGAACTCGGACAGGCGGACCCCGGCAGGTGTCAATCAACACGGGAGCTGCCACGCCTACACAGTCCTGAGAAATTGTCTGCACAGCCAAACGAGCTGTTTTTCAAGAAGATTTTCTCGTGGTTCTGAACGTTTATTTTCACTCAGATTTTTGTGGATGCTTTATGACACACTCACAACTGATATCATATATGCATTTTTGCTATTTCAATCTGAGTTTCCAGGGGCTTTAAAAAGTTCAAGGCCATCCAGGATTTGATGTCTTCAGGACATGACAAAAGTTGTGTGAGGGAGAAAGCATTTTTCTTTTTCAGCGGCACATATATCTGACTGTCGTCCGCATAACAATGAAAAGAGATGCCATGCTTTCTCAGGATGGATCCCAGAGGCAGTAAATACAGAGAGAAAAGCAGGGGCCCTAAAATGGACCCCTGTGGAACCCCATACAACAGTGGAGCAACGCTGGACTCCAAATTTCCCAGGCTTACACTCATGCGCCTGTCAGCCAGATAAGATTTCAACCACTCTAGAGCAGTACCACAAATACCCACTAGGTGGTGTAACCGAGCCACTAAGGTGTTGTGGTCCACAGTGTCAAAAGCTGCAGTTAGGTCCAACAGAACAAGGATTACGTGGTCACCAGAGTCATTAGCCTGAAGGATGTCATTAAAAACTCGTAATAGAGCTGACTCGGTGCTATGCAGAGTTTTAAAGCCAGATTGAAAGACCTCCAGGACATCATGCTCATCTAGAAACAATTTTAACTGAGCATGAACAACTTTCTCCAAAATGTTTGAGATAAACGGCAGCTTGGAGATGGGTCTAAAATTGGCCAGCACGCTGCGATCAAGGCCAGGTTTCTTAAGTAGTGGCTGCACCACTGCATGTTTAAAACTTAAGGGGACAACACCAGAAGACAGACTGCTGTTAATGATACCTAGGACTGACTGCCCTATACTAGGAAAAACCTCTTTAAGAAGACGAGGAGAGACAGCGTCACAGGGGGAACCCCAAGGCTTAATATGGTCAACCAGATCTTCTAAGAACGACACGGGCTCAAACTTTTCAAGAGCTACAGAGCAAAGGACAGAGTCCTAGGGGTCCAATGCAGGAGCTGAGGTGAGAGCCCTAGCAGTAGCAACCTTATCAAGAAAGAAGTGGAGGAAGCTATTGCACATTTCAATAGATGCCTCCACACTGACAGGCTGTGGGGCATTAAGAACAGAGTCAATGGTCTTGAATAACACTCGCGGGTTGTGACGATTGGACTCAACAATATTTGTCAGGTATTGTCTTTTGGTCTCCTTAACGGTGTTCTGGTAGCAGTGCCAGCAGTCTTTTAGGATTTGTAAGGAAACCTGCAGCCTGTCCTTCTTCCACCTTCGCTCAGCCTTGCGGCACTCCCTCCTAGCCACAAGAGTTCCCTCATTAAACCAGGGCTCAGGTTTAGCTTTGGGCTGCACAGTTTTTATTGGAGCTACAGAGTCCAGTATGGTTCGGCAGGAGGAATTGAACCAGGAGCTGAGCTCCTCTGTGTTAACAGAGGCAGGGCGGGCACAGAGCTGATCAAAAGCCACAGAGAACTGACCAGCAGTGCAAGAGTTAAGAACCCGACGTTTCTGAACAGGGGCGCCAGATTTAACCTCCGCACAGGAAAACGCAACTTCAAACAATGCAGGCATATGATCAGAAATCACATTGTCACAGATCTCCAAATTACATACAGACAAGGTCCAATGTGTGTCCTTGTTCATGTGTGGGACCAGACACACACTGCACCAAATATTAACCAAAAATCACAGTATAGAACTGGCATCAAAAGCAAAAGTAACAAAACAAAATCACAGCAAGGCTGGAAGAATCAGTAAAGGAAGACTAACTAGAAACCTCAAAGATAAACTGGTCTTTTAAAAAAAATCCTGAATAACAACCTGACTGATCTGAAATCTCCTGACATGACAAGACGAACAGGCACAGGACAAAGGGAGACACAGACTATATATACACACACCAGGTAATGGGACACAGGTGGAAACAATGAGGGCGGGGACGACAATCACAAAGGCGGGAAACACATCAGGACAGGAAGTGAAGCTTTCTGAAACGAGAGGAGAGACATTACTACAAAATAAAACAGGACGGGAAACACAAAAGACAGGACTGAACTGAAAGGTGTGAACTTAACATAAATGACGAGACATGACAAACTACTTGTAAATAAAGTGAACTTTGTGGCCTTCATGTGCCACACTATCAGTGTCACATCACAGAGGAAAAAGAAAAGGGATCAAATCAAAGCCATCGTGGAGGCAGCACAAAGATTCCTAGATATCACAGATGTAAAAGCAGGTCAGATACATGCTCTGCTGGCAGCAAATGAAGCTGAAGGAAATGATGTTGAAGGCTAACTTTTGAATAATGCTGCTTCACATACTACAATGGAATGCAAGGAGCCTCATAGCAAATGGACAAGAGCTTAAAAAGTATATTTGTGAATTAGATGTAGTTCCAGATGTAGTATGTGTGCAAGAAACTTGGTTACGACCTCATTTAGACTTTGTGATCCCAGGGTTCAGTGCTATAAGACACGACAGACCTAACGATCAGAATGGTGGAGGATGTGTCACTTTTATCAAAGATGGCTGTCCTATAGGGAGGCTCCCTCCCCTGAAGAGATTGAATGTGTAATAGTTGAAATTTGTAGTCCAAGGAAAGAAGGTAATATTAAGTTAATCAGTTTTTATAATCCGACTGTTGACATGTTTAAAGGCATGGCAGGGACGGGAAAGAAATATGGTGTGGGGACTTTAATGCACATAGTAGCTTAGGGGGCAGCAATCACACAGACAGTAATGGGAATATAGTGGAAGAAATATTGGATGAAAGATCACTGGTGTGCCTAATGATGGGCATGACACGAGAGTAGATGTAAACAGGAGAAAGGTGTCATACTTGGATCTTACACTGGTGTCAGATAGTCTGGTGAATGTATGCGAATGGCGTGTGAAGAGCGAGTCTACTATAGGAAGTCATCATTTCCCAGTTCTCACGATAGTAAATACTAACGTGTGTATACAAGAAGGGAGTACATTTACCAGATGGTGCTTTGGTCAGGCTGACTGGGTGACATTTAGGACAAGCTGTGAGGAGTCAGCTCACTTAGTAACATCAGAAGGAAATATAAAGGAATGTACAAATCAAGTTACGGAGCACACATTTGAGTTACCAAAAAGAACAACACAAGGTAGGAAGAAGGTGGTGCCAAAACAAGAAAGAAAAGAAAACAACAACAACACAGACAATGAAAAGTTTGTTCAAAAAGGAGTGGGAAGAAGTGGAAACTTATGTAATCCCACCCCTTCTCCCTGCACGATGATTTATACATCTATAAATCTATCCTTCCTTAGAAATACTACTATTAATAACAATCATAATAATAATAGTAATAGTAATAATGAACATGATTTATACTAAATATACACCATATATCATCTACATTTATAGAAAAAGACTGAGACAAAAGGACCTAACAATAACAAAACACAACATCAAAGAAAAGAACCAACTAATAATGAACATAAATAAGTATAAAAACATTAATTAAAGAAATAATAATAACAGTATCCTGTGCACACCTAGTGACTGTCACACCCCCACTTCATCCCTGTATCCCGTGAAAACATTTTCTTTATATTTTGTTTTAAACTGTTGCATGTGTGGACATTGCTTGATCTCCTCACCTACACTGTTCCACAGTCTCACCCCACAGAATGAAATGCAACATCTTTTTCTATTTGTACGGATTTTGTTCATTTTGAAGTTGTATTTTCCTCTTAATTGATATCCCCCTTCTCGATTCTTAAACAACTTTTGTATATTTTGTGGCAGAAAGTTATTACTAGCTTTGTACATGATTTGTGCTGTTTGGAATTTCACTATGTCTGTAAATGTTAATAATTTTGTCTGTATGAAGAGTGAGTGAGTATGATCCTGATAGCCGACATTATGAATGACCCGTATTGCCCGTTTTTGTGGAATAGTTAGTGAATTGATTGAACTCATGTCATTATTGCCCCAGATCTCTACACAGTAATTGAAATATGGTAAGACAATGGAACAGTACAGGATGCGTAGTGATTTATGATCCAGAACCTGTTTTGCTTTGTTTAGAACTGAAATGCTTCTTGATAGTTTACTTTGAACATGTTTTGTAGCTTCCAGCCGAATTAAGCAAGCCTGGACTGATGGTCTAATGCTGTTCATTTGCGACAATCTTCTTAACAACATACATGGACCAACGTAACAGAAATTAAACAAACAGAAAGGAAGACAATACATTACTGTTAGCACCAGGAAGATACTATTTTAAACTCAAATTTACCAATTACAAATGAAATAGTTACCTTGTTGCCCTCTCGATTGGCGCTAAACTCCTTTCTTTCTCTCCCCGTTCGTCCTTAATTCTGTTTCATTTATCTTTACACTTTCATAAGTTTATCTTACTTGTGTATCACTTTATCTCTCCCGTTACTCTCCCGATTTCTCCTTGTCTCCTTGTCTATGTTTACACTGCTGCGCCGCTTCACTTCACTTCCGGTATAACAGGAAATATATCAAAATAAAACCACAAATATCAAAATAAAACCATGAATTACATATTATGAACACATGAATTAAACACATACCGCACTGTGTATTGAGGTCCTTTACATATTTGATGTGTGGTTTCCAACTAATTTTCTCATCTATCATCACACCAAGGAATGTATTGTCATGAACCCTTTCAATCTGCACCCCACCTATCTGTATTTGTTGTTAATTCTGCAATTCCCAAATAACATTCATTTTGTTTTATTTAAGTTTAATGATAATTTGTTTCTGTCAAACCATATTTTCAATTTACTCATTTCTTTAGTGACTTCCTCCAGTATTTCTTTTAAATTCTCCCCAGAACAGAAAATGTTTGTATCATCAGCAAATAATACCAACGTCAATACCTGTGACACCCTACAAATATAATTCATATACAAAATAAATAGTTTGGGGCCCAACACTGACCCCTGGGGGACACCACAAACAATATCCAAACATGAAGAACAAGCATCACCCAGCACAACAAACTGCTGTCTCTTCTGTAGATAGCTTTTAATCCAGTCTGACACAATACCTCTGATGCCGAATCTTTCCAGCTTTTTTAGTAATATGTCATGATTGATTGTATCAAAGGCTTTCTTGATATCAATAAAAATTCCAACTGCATATTTCTTTTGCTCAATAGCATTTGTGATTTCTTCAATTGCTTCTATTATTGCCAGTGATGTTGACCTGTTTGGTCTGAAACCATATTGACTGTCAGAGAGTAGGTTGTGTTTTGCTATGAAGGTATGCAGTCTATTATTGAAGAGGTTTTCTAATATTTTGGAAAATTGTGGAAGTAAGGAGACAGGTCTGTAGTTGGTGAAATGATGTTTGTTCCCAGTTTTGTACAGCGGAATGACTTTGGCTATTTTCATTTTGTTTGGAAATGAACCAGTTTGAAATGATCAATTACAGATGTATGTTAATGGTTTTGAAATCCCTTCAATGACCTCTTTCACTATTGTCATATCAATGTCATTAGAATCAGCTGACTTTTTGTTTTTACATTTTTTAACAATGTCCAGTATTTCTTTCTCTTCCACTGCTTTGAGAAACATTGAGTTGGGATTTCGTTCTATCAATCTATCCATGTTTTTTCCAACTGTCCCTGGATCAGAGATTCTTTCTGCAAGGTCGGGTCCTATGTTTACAAAAAATGTATTTAGATTGTCAGCCATATCACTTCTATTACAAATTACATTATCCTTATCAATACAATACTCTGGATATTCTGTTTGTTTATAACCATTTCTTATAATACTGTTTAATATATCCCATATTCCTTTAATATTGTTTTGTTATTGTCTAATATTTTCCCATAATAATCTTTCTTGCTTGTCCTTATAATATTAGTTAACTTATTTTTATATCTTTTATATTTATTTTCAGCCTCTTTGGTTCTCAGTCTTCTGAATTCTCTGTATAGTGTATTTTTCTTTTTGCAGGCGTTTTGCAATCCCTTTGTGATCCATGGACAGTTGCTATATTTCAGTTTCCTTGTATATTCTTTAATTGGACAGCATTTGTCAAATAATTGTTTAAATACCCTCAAAAAAATTTCATATGCATTGTCCACATTGTTTTCTTGATATATTGCCTCCCAATTCTGTGCCAGTAACTCATTCCTGTATGCGTCCCTTGATTCCCCTGACCTCATTCTTCTGTACTCTATTTGTTTGTCTTTTTGTTCCTGTAATTATAATCATAGATAATAAAAACTGGTAGATGGTCACTGATGTCATTAATTAGAATACCACTTATTGTTTTGTCTTCGATGTCATTAGTGCATATGTTGTCAATCAAAGTGGCACAATTGAATGTGATTCTGGTGGGTCTGGTGATTGTTGGAAAAAGACTCAAACTGTATTATTATCATATATATATATATATATATTATTGTATTGATAAATTCATCTGTTGTTTTAGGCTTATATGGATTTAATATGTCAATGTTGAAATCCCCACATATGAAAACAACTTTGTTGCTTTTTTTTGAAAACATACCCTCTATCCATCCTCTGAAAATGTCAATATTTGTACCTGGTGTCCTGTATATGCAGCTAACTATAATATTCTTATTCTTTTCTTTACATATTTCAATGGTCAGACATTCTAATAGGTTGTCAGCCACAGTTGTCATACTTTCCAGTACTTTGTAGTTCAGGTTTTTATCCACATATATGACAACTCCTCCTCCACCTTTGTTTTTCCTATTTATATTCCTTAACTCATAACCCTCCAGCTCAAAGTCCATCCCTTTTTCAGTATTGATCCAGGTTTCTGTTATTGAAATTATGCTAAATGGCTGTGAAAATGTCTGTAAATATTCCTTAATGCTATTGAAGTTGGCATAGAGGCTTCTGCTGTTGAAATGGATAATTGATGGATTGTCCTTTGCTTTAATGTTCTGATTGTATTGTTCTTCACTGTAGTAAGTGCAATTGTTGTTAGTGCTATGGAAAAAATTATTATCAGGGTCTACAATCTGTTCCAAATCCTGTGAATTGTGTTCAGTGAATTCAAAAGTTCTCAGTGCCAGATAATCGTGATCATTTATCCTCTCAGTTAAGTGCTTAATATTACTTCCAGATGAAGTTGAATGAGTTCTGTCGGTGTGTGTCATGGTCGTGTATGGATGGTTGTTAACCTAATAGTCCCGTTCATGTTGGTCATTCATATGTTTCCAGCTCCTCCATCCTCCTGATAACCAGCACTTTGTCTTGTGGCCCGTTCAGCTTCATAAATATTTTACAGTTGTTCGTCCAGGTGTTCATTGAAAACATTTGTTCCATTTAGTTTTCTCCCCTGTTTTAGTCGTGCCAACTTGTGCTTCCTATTAACAGATCGGAGAATAATAGCCGATTCGTGGGTGGCACTTTTCCTGGGCCGAGGGTGACACGCCTCGATGTTATTGCAGTCCAGTTGGATCCCTTTGGACTCCAGGAAAGCAGCAACTGTTCCTCCGTGGATCTGACGTCCAGCTCGTCAGGCTCCCCCCAACTGGTGCCGCTCACTGCCCGAGCGTATGTGCAGGGTTTTACTTGGAGCCCTGTGACGATCATTCATACGGGTGTACTGTTCCAGGTCTGCCACCCTGCTCTCCAAAAAGGCGAGCCGCTTATCCTTTTCTGCATTCTGGATGCGGAGCGTTTTAACCTCCTCGACCAACTCCAGAATACTTTTCTGCTGCAGCCTGACAGCAGAGATTTCTTCTGCAAGAAAGTCGAGCGACTTTTAAATGTCGATGTTTTCCTCAACCGTCTGGGCCTTCTTTGGTCCCATATAGCCAGATATTGTTGATTCAGATCAGCTGTTTGCCGGCCGGCTGTCGGTATGACCAGCTGTTAACTCAGCGGTTAGTTAGTTTGCTGGTAACTTTCCGCAGTCTGTGTCGTGAGCCAGGCAGGGAGGTTTCAGCAGGTAGTCCATTCAACAATTAATGATGTAAATTGATGCAGCAAAAACAGATAATCTGTCTTTTTTTCTTTAATCCGCACGTTCCTCTTCCTTGTCAAAACCTTGGTGGGATGAGGATTGCAGCAAAGCTGTTAAAGAGCGAAGCAAGGCCTTCTGAGCCTGGAGGAAAAATATGTCACAAGAGAATCTCATAGAGTACCAAAGGAAAAGGGCGGTGGCTCGTAGAAGAGTTAAATCCACAAAAAAGAGGACATGGAGAGAATTCTGTTCATTGGCAGGGGAGTAAAGTTCGGGGATGTCTGGTCTATGTTTAAACAAATGAATGGGGAAAGAAAATCGGTCAAAATCTCAGCATTGGTGGATGGAGAGGGACTGGCAGTGTCAGATAGAGAAAAGGCAGATGGGTTAGGCAGGGCATTTGCTGCCGTCCATAGTGGTGAGCACCTTGATGATAGTCACAGGCAGCAGAAAGACACTCAGAGAAAATGAACATGTCAGGGAAAAGAGAGGAAATGTCAACGCTTGATGTAGAAATGACAATGTCTGAATTAAAAACAGCCGTGCAAGCTACTGGTTATACAGCGCCAGGACAAGGCCAGCTGTGTTACGCAATGTTTCGGCAGCTACCAGTGGAGACACTGCAACTAGTGCTAAGACTATTTAACAAGATCTGGAGAGAGGGCGTTATACCTAGTTGTTGGAAAGGGCAGTAATATTACCTTTCACTAAGCCAGGGAAGGATCCTGCTAATCCTGGAAGCTATAGGCCCATAGCGTTGACGTCCCATGTTTGTAAATGGATGGAGAGGATAATTGTCCGGAGGCTATCACATGTTCTGGAACACATAGGATTAATGAGTCATTTTCAGAATGGATTTCGAAAAGGACGTTCCACAATAGACGCTCTAGAGCAGGGGTCACCAACCTTTCTGAAACTGAGAGCCACTTCATGGGTACTGAGTCATATGAAGGGCTACCGGTTTGATACGCTCTTCTGAAATAACAAATTTGCTCAGTTTGCCTTTAGTTATACATTATTAATAATGATTAATGATACTCATCTATGTGAAGACACTGATCACGTTAATGATTTCTCACAATAATTATCAACAATGACAACAAGGTGGGAAACAGATATCAATATTCAGCACTTTATCTCTATTAATCTCAGTAATGGTTACATTTTCAGATGATCACTTACATCACTACATTTCATAGGAAAAATGTCCCATTTTCACTAGTCACTGACAAACCCTCTTAACAAATCATGAACTATGTTGCACCATGTTTCAAAAAGTTATCAATTATGTAATGTTAAAGAAAAATCAACTTACATATTTTTAAATAAATCTCGTCACATTTTGAACTAATGACCAAATCTGCGGCATTTTTAACAAAATTATAACTGTTACATGTCATGAACACACTTTTAAATTGAACACAATTCTTCAATATTTTAATTCAACTTTGCCATGGCACTGCCATGTTGCCACTGACAACATCTGCTATCTGTTTCTTTGTTAGTGGGAAGACTGGCGTTGCATGCTGTTCACCAGTGTATTGTAATCTGCTGTGTAACTTGACACTGCAACTGTGAGTGAGTCTTTCAGATGTGCATCAGTGAGGCGGGTTCTGTGTTTGTTCTTGATGAAGTTCATGTCAGAAAACGCTGAGTCACAGAGATAGGTTGAACCAAACAGGCTGGCAACCTTCATAGCTGCTGTGCATACACCACTGTACGTCTCTGTGTCAACAAGGCACCAAAAGTTTGGTGCAGCCTGGTAGGCTTTTAGGTGGAGGTCATTTTGCAATGTTATGATTTCAATCTCCACCTGTCCAGCATCCAAGTTGAACGTTGCACTGAGTTGCTCAGCAAAGCATGTTGTGTCCACATTCATGAAAGGATTGGAAATGAATGACACACATGGCTCAAGCTGATCAAGGTCACAAAACCTATTCTCAAACTCTTGCCCAAGTCTGTTTATGACTTCACAGTACTTTTCTGCAACTTTGTCAAATGTCTCAGATGCAGAAGCATTGTCTTTCAGCACCGACTGCACAGAGGGAAAGTGCAGCACCTATTTTCTCTGTAAATCCACAGAGAAAATGTTCATCTTGGCTTTAAATACATTTAAAGCACTTATCATATCAACAACAGTCTTACCTTTGCCTTGCAGCTCGCAGATCAAGTGGTTTACTTTCCCAGTAATGTCCGTCAAAAATGCAAGGTCAAGTGTCCACTCTGTGTCCTCTAGCAGTGAGACGTCTTCGCCTTTGGACTGCATGAACTCTTTGATTTCACCCAAAAGTGACAAAAAACGAAGTAAAACCCGTCCTCTGCTGAGCCATTGGATTTCTGTGTGTAGCAGCAGGTCACCATATTCAGCTGACATCTCCTCCAATAGCACCTTGAAAATCCTGTGCTGTTTTGCTTTGGAGCGGATGTTGTTTATGATTTTCACAACGGGAGTCATCACGTGCCCTTAGCCGATCACTTTTGCACATAACGCCTGCTGGTGAATGATGCAGTGGTAATGCAGAAATTTTGGGAAGTCTGGGTCACCTTTACAGTGAGCGATGACACCTGTATGTCGGCCGATCATAGCAGGAGCCTCGTCTGTAGTCACCGCTACCAGCTTTTCCAATGGTACCTTTTTCTGCACGAAAAACTCCTTCACCGTGTTATAAATGTCAACTCCCCTCGTAGTTGTCTTTTAGGGCAGTAGTGTCAGGAGTTCTTCTCTTGTGGAGAAATCTTCAAACACCATCCAGATAAAAACCAACAGCTGCGCTGTACTGCTGCTGTCCACGGACTCGTCGCACTGGATGCTAATCCACCTGCACTTCGCCAGATCCCGGTCCAGCTGATCAGCCAAGTTACCAGACATAGCTGACACTCGTCTAGCCATCGTAGATGCCCCCAGTTGGACGTCGGAGAGAGTGGAGATTAGATCGGTTCCATTTTTCTGTCTTCAAGTACTGTGTTAGCAATTATCATCGTTGCTTCTTTGGCAACTTCTCCGTCTGAAAATGCCTTCTTCTTCTTGATCAGAAAATGTGTAGCTCTAAACGAGGCTTCGGTTGCTTTTTGTGACTTTTTCGCCGGCCTCGTGAAAAAAGACTGTTGCTTACCCAAAGCTGCCTTTAGCTCACAGGCTTTTTCTGCCTGTAGTGTGCTTCCCGGTGGGTAGTTAGCATGGTGGCTTTTGTGACACGTAGTGAAGTGTCTCTCCACATTGTGCCGCTTTGCCGTCGCCACGGTCGTCCCGCAAATGAGACACACGCAGGTTTCTTTCACAGTCGTAAAAAGGAGGGATACGTTTTCTTTCTTTTTTCTGCCATGTTTTTGGGGTAAGAAACTGCATTCAGCGCCCATCTTCGCTGCGCCCGCTAGCTTACTCTCCACGAGCACTGGTTTTGTCACGCGCACAATACTGACCTTTGAACTAGAGTAGGGCAGAGTTCACCTAAACTTATCTAAACTTCATTTATAATAAACATATTTTTAAGATATTGTCATTTTTAAATCTATATAAATGCAAGTGTGAAAAAAAGAATAGCAACAGAATAAAATTAAATTTTAGACGCAGCTCACTAGTGAGTTGTGCTATTTTTAGAACAGGCCTGCAGGCGACTCATGTGGTCCTTGACCGTGTTGGTGACCCCTCCTCTAGAGTAACTAATGAGGTGGAAAAAACATTGAAAATGAAAGAGTTAATGGCAATAGCATATTTTGACATTGAAAAGGCGTACAGTACGATTCTATGTGGAGGGAAGCGTTACTTATCAAATTAAGTAAATGGGTATTGGGGGGAGGGTGTATAACTGGATAATGGACTTTTTGGTAGGCAGGAAATTCAGAGTGAAGGTTGAAGTAGAAATATCAAAGGACTTTGGTATAGAAAATGGAATCCCACAGGGGAGTGCTATCAGCCCTTTACTGTTCAACATCATGATAAATGACATCTTTACAAACTTACCATCTTTACAGGCATCAAATCGGCGCTGTACGCTGATGACGGGGCAACATGGATGAGAGGAAGAAATCCATCACATGTATTAGAGAATATAGGAAAAGCAATAAAGGAAGTAGAGAAGTGGTCGTATCAGTGGGGGTTCAAAATGTCGACAAGCAAGTCCTGATTTTTACAAACAAAGGAAAGATTGATGTTGATAAACTAACATGATATGGTCAGCCGATGGAGAGGGTGAACTTAAGTACCTGGGTTTGTGGTTAGATGGCAGATATACATGGAAAACACATATCAAACATTTAGAAACAACAAAAAGTCATACATCTTATTCGTGCTGTGGCCGGGTGTGACTGGGGGGCAGACAGACGGGCATTCATTGACATATATAGGGCGATTATGAGGTCAACTATAGATTGTGGTTGTATAATATATGGAGCAGCAGCAAAGACATCACTACAGAAAGTGGATAGGCTACAGCATAGAGTATTACGGTTATGTATAGGAGCTATTAAGTCAACCCCCACTAAAGCAGTACTAATAGAAGCAGGAGAGACACCGCTGGAGTTACCAAGGGAGAAGCTTGCGCTTGCGTACTGGGTCGGGCTAAAGGGAGCGGGGAAGACAACCCTGCAAAGAAGACGCTGCAGGAATGCTGGGAATATTCCAAGTTCCAGGGGTTTGGGTGGAAAAGGGAAGAAAGAGTGAAGATGTATGAAATGGAGGCATTAGAGTTCACCAGAGCTACTCCAGTGAGTAATATACCCCCATGGCTTTTCCCAGAAGTAAAGATCGACATGAGTATCCTGGAAAAGAAGAGAGAGTGGCGAATGAATGAAGTGGGAGTTAAAACGAGCGTCTATCTGAGAAATAGTTACTACAGGGATCTTAAAATCTACACAGATGGCTCTAAGAATAAACAACAGTGTGTGGGAGTTGGTGTGTTTATCCCTGAGTTTAAGATCTCCATTTCCAAAAGACTGTCTGACCAGTTGTCTGTATATACAGCAGAAATAGTGGCCGCCATTATTGGTCTGCAGTGGGTTGAAGAGGTCAGACCTGATAGAGTGGTGATATGGACAGACTCATTAGCTGTCTTGGAAAGCATACAGTCAACAACATCTGTCAGAGAAGATTTACGTATTGAACTTTTCCATAGCTTACTAAGACTTCACAGAGGTGGTGTCCATGTACAGTTCTGTTGGGTGCCAGCACATGAGGGAATGAGTGTGCTGATAATCTAGCAAAAGGGGCATTGCAAAGGGAAATAACAGCTCCAGTTCCACTTGGAAGGGGAGAAGGAAAAGCAGTGATTAAGAAGAAAGGAATAGAGATATGGCACAAAAGATGGGAAGAAGACCAGAAAGGAAGGGGGTATTATAAAATACAAAAGTCAGTCATAACAAAGATCTTTAAAAAAAGGAACAGAAGGGAGGAAATCATAATAACAAGGCTCAGATTAGATCACACGGGATTAAATGGCACTATGTATATGCTAGGGAAAAGAAACAGCGACAAGTGTACAAACTGTGGAGTTAAAGAAAATGTGGAACATCTTTTATTGCAATGCGCCATGAAGTGGAAAGAGAGAGGTTATGTGACAAAGTCAGAGAGATGGAATGGGAGTGGAGTCTGAAGGGGATGTTGGGAAGAGAAGGAGAGGGGATCATAATCACCAGGAAGGCACTCTTTACTTTTTTAAATGACACATGTTTAATGGGAAGAATATAAGGGAGTAGTTTGACATGATGGTACACACTCTTCTACAGCAGGTGGCGGTATGCACCTCAAAGTTGTTTGTGATCCGCCAATAAACCGAGAGAAGAAGAACGGCTGACTCTTTCCCTTGTCTCTGTCTCTCTCTGACTCTGAGGTAGGTAATGCGGTCCAAAGATTGTTTCAATGTTTGTTGTACATTAGTCAAAGTGATTTTGCAGTTACTTAATGACTAAGCTGAATTTGTTTGGAATGGTCTCCTGTCTGCTGGTCTCGTTCTACCTGGTCGTATGGGTGTCTCTTTGGCTGAGTGCCTTCATCATGAATTGTGTATGATTCCCTCGAGTCATCCTTGTAAACGCACCTTTATGTCCAGGTATGAGTTATTTTAGTTATTGGTAAGTAGGGCGTGGTTAATGCCTGAGGTAATGTTACTGTGTTTTAAACATCTTTGAATATGAAATGTTTCTTCTTGTATTCCAGGCCTTCATCGGCTGCTGTTTGTCCTTAGCTATTGTTGCCTTAGTCAGCTGCCACTAGTGCACTGCCTTGTTGTTGCTGCTAGTTACCAGTCTGTTTTACCCAGTGTTTGTATTATCATTGCCTGACTGATACCAAACTTGTAACTTTTAGATTGAACCAACTGGTTTGTTTGCCATTTGTTTTATTTTGCTTAATGTGTGTTGTTATCCTCTTTTAGTGAAGTTGGCAGCCGGCTTGTGGTGGAGGCTAGGCACTCGAGGTGGTTCCCTGCACTGGTTGTGGTGGTAAGAGCACGTAAGAGCAGTGAGTTCACGAGTGGTGGGTAAGTTGCACTCCTGGAACACACCCTGAAGTGGTTGCCTCCCCATTGCTGGCCTCCACTCACCTTCCCCTTTTCAATTTTAAATATTGTTTTAGTTTTTATACAAAAGAATTAAATCATTGTAATAAATTTCATAAAATATTTGAAATTATTTACAAACCTAACCAATTCCCTCCTCCTTGCAGACACTTCCAGTCATCATTCCTTAAGTCATCAATAAAATCTGTTTTTCCTTGTGGAACCACGTCTCTGTCTTGCTCAGTTTTTGAACCTGTGTTGCCTTTTGCATGATTCGGTTGTCAATATGATGTATTTCCTGGGGTGAAATCCTCCAGGTGGCGTTGTCTGGTCAGTGAGATTCTCGTTGTTGATAAAACACCAGCCATCCTTGCCGCAACAGCATCAAAGACGACTGCAGACACAGACAAATACATTCAAAGATGAAAGTTAAAAAAGAGCGAGCGGGATGAGACATTCAAGTTATAAAATCACATGTAATTGATTTAATTAATAACAGGTGAAGTAGTGGAAGGTAGTCTGTCTAAGTTCAGTGTTTATCTAACACGAGTTAAACAGGCCGGGGATCTGCTCTGTGAGCGGCCGTTTGACATGTTAGAAGACGTACGATGTACTAAGGGAGCTTCTGCAGGAGACCTTCGTAAATAAAAGTAACAGAGTTCCTGTTTGTCGCTAGAGATCGATATTTATCTCCTGTAATGTACGGTGACCGACAAGTGCAATCACGCTGCAACGGCCCAAACGGCTTCTATCAGAAGAAACAGGCTGCAAGTTCAAAAACGATGCAAAATAAAGACACATGCATGAGTCCAAAACAAATGCAACGACAGAAACACGCAGCAAATAAAAGAACATGCTGCAAAAGTCTGAAACAAATGCGTTAACATCAAACGTGCTGCAAATACAAGAACAATGCAAAGACAAAAACACACAAACCCAGAAAACACATGCGAAAGAAAAACGCTGCAAATCCAGTCAACACAACAGAAGAGCTCCAGGCCTGTAGGGGGTGCTGAGCGAACGAGCTAAGAGCAATAGCTAAGTGTTGCTTCAATTAGCTACAGATCTAACTTGCAGCTAGCGGTACTATCAGCTGGTATCGTATCTGGATTTGCAGCCTGTTTCTTATCATGAAAACCGTTTGGGCCGTCGCAGCCTGATTGTCACCGTAGTAACGACTCACAAAGCTTGATGATAAACCGCCTTAAGCTGTTTTTGTTTGTTTGGTTGTAAAATGCAGATTTTTTCCACGACATGAACTCTTATTTTCCTCTTCTATAGTTGTTTTTTGAATCAGTGTAAGAAGGATGGAAAGTGATGATATCTGCTCTGTGGCTTCTCTCTCTGTCTGTGCTCTTCAGGGCTAAACAGAGGTCACACACAGCAGCAGACATGTTCCTGGAGGTGGTCCTAAAGAGAGATTTCCCAGAATTCATCAGCTCCTACTTGAATCAGGACCACACCTTTCTCAGCTCCCAGAACTGTGGACAGGTGGAGGCCGTGGGCGCAGACGTGCCCCGACCCAAACTGTGAAGAGTCTCAGCTGGAAGATCTCCACATGTTCTCACAGGATGGTGCTGCTGCCACCCCAGCAAACAATCAGATCAGTGTTAAAACTTGATTTATCTTGTAATAACATGAGACATATTATGTGATGATTGAATAAGTTATGTTGTTATCACATGAGACGTTTCAAGTCATAACAACATCAGCTCTAACTTCCTGTCATACAAACTCCGGCCGTGAACTGGCACTTGATATTTTGCAATGACCTCCATGGAGCTTTCTGTCACTGCATGACCTGAACCATAGACATCATATAAACATATAAATATTAGGTATGCTAATTCAGAGTGTTTTCACAAGCGATAGCCGACCGTCATTTACTGACCAGATTAAAAATGTACGTTTTAGAATCACCGCGTGTCTGTGACCCCTTATTAATAAAAAGAACAATCAACAATAAAGCAAAGGTTGTATTTCTACAGTACATGTACAACAGAAGCATGAGAAGACTTTAGGCTACCCTGCAGCACTCTGAACTAAAACAGACAATTGTCCTCTACGAAATAGGCAAAAGTGAAACACTAGGAGTGACGTGCTGAGCTGCAGGGGGATGAGATGTTTGTTGTGTCGCTCTATTTTTCTTTGATCATGAAACAAACTTAGTTTCAATAAATGTTTGTGAGTTAAACTCTGTAAAACCTGAGCTTTGGGTGATTTCATGTCTGTGTTGAAGAACCAACATTCCTCCATGTAAACAAAGGTAGAAAACAGAGCTGCTGTAACACCCAGTACTAACACTCTGTCTTTAAGGCTCCAACTTTATCGTCTCTGCTCCACTGTGACTTTAAAACCAGAAACAGGCCGACAAAGCTCCTCCCTGTTTATGACTCAACACAGACACACCAGGAAACAGGCGCACACACACACTGACACACACGCAGACAGAAGATAACTTTCACTGTGAGAAATAAAAGAGACGACTTCCACAGAGAGAGGACAGCTTCAGGAGGGAATACTGGGAATACTGGAATACTGCCACTTCAACCAGTTACTGACTGCACACTGTACGGAGCTTTAGAAAACACACGAGTCAAAGTGAAAGTAAGTTACAGAAACTCTGTGCAGGAGTGAGTGGAGCCTCAGCAGTCTGACCTGTGTGAGCTGTCTGCCTGTCGTGAGTTTAGCTTCACTCAGAGGAAAATGGCTTCTTGTTCAGAGGAGGATCTGTGCTGTTCTGTCTGCCATGACATCTTCAAACATCCTGTCGTCCTGTCATGTAGCCACAGCTTCTGTAAAGCCTGTCTGCAGAGCTGGTGGACGGAGAAACAGACCCAGGAGTGTCCCATCTGTAAGAGGAGATCTTCAAAGCCTGAACCAATTAGTAGCTTGGTGTTAAAGAACCTGTGTGAGGCCTTCTTACTGCAGAGAGATCAGAGAGCTTCATCAGACTCTGAGGCTCTCTGCAGTCTGCACTCTGAGAAACTCAGACTCTTCTGTCTGGATCATCAGCAGCCAGCGTGTGTCGTCTGCAGAGACTCTAAAAAACACTCCAACCACACATTCAGACCCATCGATGAAGCTGCTCAAGATCTCAGGGAACAACTCCAGAAATCCCTGAAGCCCTTAGAGGAGAAACTGGAGCGCTTTAAAAAAGTCAAACAAGACCGTGATGAAACAGGAAAACACATCAAGGCCCAGGCTGCAAACACAGAGAGGCAGATAAAGGAGCAGTTTAAGAAGCTTCACCAGTTTCTAGAGGAGGAAGAGGAGGCCAGAATCTCTGCACTGAGGGAGGAAGAGGAGCAGAAGAGTCAGAGGATGAAGGAGGAGATGGAGGCTGTGAGCAGAGAGATAGCAGCTCTTTCAGACACAGTCAGAGCCACAGAGGAGGAGCTGAGAGCTGCAGACGTCTCATTCCTGCTCAACTACAAGGCTGCAGTGCAAAGAGTCCAGCAGCGCCCCCTGCTGGAGGATCCACAGCTGCCCTCAGGAGCTCTGATAGATGTGGCCAAACACCTGGGCAACCTGAGCTTCAACATCTGGAACAAGATGAAGGACATGGTCTCCTGCACTCCTGTGATTCTGGACTCAAACACTGCTGGTTCAGAACTCATCCTGTCTGAAGATCTGACCAGTGTGAGACGAGGAGAGAGACAGCAGCTTCCTGATAATCCAGAGAGGATCCAGGATTATCCCTGCTCTGTCCTGGGCTCTGAGGGCTTCAACTCAGGGACTCACAGCTGGGACGTCGAGGTTGGACAGAACACAAGCTGGGTAGTGGCTGTGTGTGAGGAGTCTGCAGACAGGAAGGAAGACATTGACTATGGATTATGGAGAATAGAGTTTTATAGTGATGAATACACAGCATTCACCCCGTCAGGTGAACACATTGATCTGTCAGTGAGAGGACGGCCTCAGAGGATCAGAGTGCATCTGGACTGGGACAGAGGAAAGCTGTCATTCTCTGATCCTGACACTAACACACACATACACACCTTCACACACACTTTCTCTGACAAGCTGTTTCCATTCATTTATACTGAAGATTCACCTCCTCTGAAGATCTCACCAGTGAAGGTCTCTGTAACAGTGGGACAGTAAAGGCAGAGACGATGATGATGATGGAGTCAGGTGATGAACTGCTCACATGTTGTTCTTATCTTTACATAAAGTCACATTTTTACAGCTTACATGATAAACAGATGAAACTTGGCTCAGTTCAGATGACAGACGTGTATTTTCTCTCTCTCTCTTTTGTAATCAGGTTCTCAGATACTTTGTTTCATGTGCCGAGGTTTTCACAAATCTGTCGTCTTCTCAAATCAATGAAGGTGAATGGAGTTTTTATTTCTTCTGCTCCGAGTGTAAAAAAGGACATTTGAACATGTCATTATGAACAGTTTGCTTTGGGGGCTTTTTAAACAGCATGTAGACAGCTTGTGTGTGATGAATTTATAGAACTGATTGTTTGCTGTGTGAAGAAATCACAACAACTCTGGAATAATTCAAGTCACAGTGATGACGTGTAATAAAGGCAGTGATCATGTTGGTGTGTGTGTGGTGTCATTAGTTAACACTTTACAGGAGAGGCCATGGTGTCAGTCAAATCAACAGAAGACAGGAGTGTGTTTGGGAAATGTAGTTTTATTGTTTTGTTGTGTGAGGTGTAAGTTATATTTAAATCAACTATAACTTTAATTAGCATTTAAAACCATGTCAGTGTAACTTCATGGAGAGGATGTGGACCTCTGCTGGTGACTTTATAGAAGCTCTATATTTGACTGGGGAATATGTGACAGGGCTACAGTTTGTATATCAAGTAAAGCCACTCAGCATTAAATGATATCACTACATATCACACCAACAAGCTAACTTTAGCTTTCTATCTATCTGATGAAAGGAGGAACTCACAGTGACCTGTGGTTGGGGAACATAACAGGCCCAGGCATGAAGGCCTCGATGCATCGAGACTACGATGAGGAAACAAAACCAAGAAAACAAAACAGGAAGAAGAAGAAATCAAATAAATATTACGACTACTTCACTTGGCCAAATGATAGAGATTTAAAGGTGCCCTAAATTTGTCAGAAAGAAACTAGATTTAGATTTTAAAAATGTGTTTAAAAAGTGTTTCTAGGTCTTGCAGAGTATTGAACGAGGTGTGTGTCCATGGTGGATCAACTCAAAACTAAAAAGTGATTTTCAAACACAAACGTTCCTTTGCAGAAATTAAACATGAAATGAATCCTCTTCTTGTGCTGAAATCTCTGGTTATATATTTTTGGATGATAGAATGTTTGTGTGTGAAGTCTACTACTATGGAAAGACTGTTTACTGATTCATTATTGATTTATTTCAAGTGATAAAGCAGTCAACAGAATTCTGTTCTGTGATTTGTGTTTGTGTTACATTAAACTACTCAGTCAGAAAATGACCGTGGGAATAATGACAGATTCAATCTTCACAGAATGTGAGCTTCATGCAAGAAGGTATTTTTTCTGAAATAATTAGTTAATCAATTAATAATTTAGTTTTTCCCTTTTACCAAAAAAAAAAAAATTCCACCACAAACTGATGCATTAAAATCACAGGAATGCAGGAAATTAAGTGTTAGATGCTCAAAATGTCCTGGGTGAGAACCCCCAGACCCCCGATTACAACCCTACGACATGGGCATCATCGAAACACTGAATTCTGTGAAACTCTGGGCTACCTGTGAGGGATGGGTCATGAATTTGGAATATTCAAATAGTCATTCATTTATAGAGAAGTCGAACTCCCTTCACTCTGGTGAAGACAGGAAATGAGTGTAACCCTGGAAAACAAAACTGTCGGGAAAAGGAGGACACTGTCACTCTCAAACGTGGTTGCGACGCTCAGCAATCATCTCTGTGCAAACCGCTGGCCTCCACCTGTGTCCACTTGTCTCTCTTAATGACTTTGGCATGCCCCACAACTAGGTAAGCCCACCCCTAGCCTGACAGCCTTGCAGGACAGCCAATAGGATGATAGTGCTGTGACATGTTCTGTGATGTTACAGTTTTTTTCAGTCGCTAACAAGCGTTTGTCCAACCAGTGGTCACATTTTCAAAACTCTAAACACAATTAGCACAGCATCGGTCTTTTGTGGCCATACCATTCACACATTTCATGTCGTTTTCACACAATATGCAGTCAGTGAACACATTTCCACAATGCTTACATTTTCTTAACAGACAAGCTATACCTCCCAACAAAATTATGGATTGTTTTTGTATTATTTACGAATGTTAACACACAACATCCCACAATGGCAAAAACAGTATTCCAAACCTGGGATACAGTCTAAAAACCTCTTCTGCAATGATATCAGTTCTAAAACAATATATCTCAGCTGATAATAAACAAACAATTGAATAATTGACACACAGCTGATTTATTTTGGGTAAATTGGGCAAACCACAGCTGATTCCAGTCTGGCTTAGACTCAGTGGCATTACTTATACAGTAAAAGGAGGACTTTGAGGAGTGATGTTTTTGGAAACAGAAACAGAAAAAGACAAACACTGTAAAGTCTGGACGAGGAAGAGTAAGAGCAAGGGGCCCAGGGAGAAGAGCAGGCCCAGTGAGAGATGCAGTGAGAGGTGCAGGAGCAGTGAGAGATGCAGTGAGAGGTGCAGGAGCAGTGAGAGGAGAAGGTGCAGTGAGAGGAGCAGGGCCAGGGAGAAGAGCAGGCCCAAGGAGAGGGCAAGGTAGAGGTGTAAGAATGCGTGGTGGTGGCATTCCAAGGGCTGCAAGAACAGTAGTCAGTGATGGAATTCGTGCCACTATCATTGACCATGTAATCAACCACGGTCTTTCACTAAGAGAGGCTGGTGAAAGAGTGCAGCCCAATTTGAGGCGGTCAATGGTTGCCTCCATTATACGCATCTTTCAACAAACCAACAGGTAAGTATTGCATTTTACATGGATTGTTTCTATTCTCACTTGACATGTCAATAAGGCCATACAGTAATGCATATGTTGAATTTATTGTCCCTAAAGAATGCAACGTCTTCCTCCCTCTGGGGGAAGAGGAAAGCTCCTCAATAATGATCAAGAGCTTGCCATTGTAGAAATGGTTGTTGCAAATAATGCAATAAAACTGCATGAAATTCAAAGTAGAATTGTGGAGGACCATGAGATATTTGACAATATCGATAGCATCAGCCTCACAACCATTACGCGGACATTGTCCAAACACAGAGTGTGGATGAAGCAGCTCTACACTGTTCCCTTTGAGAGGAACAGTGAGAGAGTCAAGGAGCTACGACGACAATATGTCCAGGTATAGTGTATATTCAATTCAATGTCCAGTTCTATAAGCTTTGCACTTTTCAAGTAGGTAACCTACACAGTAATAGGTTACAGTACAGTATGGTATACAGTAATGACATGATTTACATAAACTTTGTTTCAGAGAGTTATGGAATTGGAGGCCAACCAGGCCCCTCATGAATTCATATACATAGATGAGGCAGGATTCAATCTGGCCAAAAGGTGTCGACGTGGACGAAATGTCATTGGAAAAAGGGCCACAGTTGATGTGCCAGGACAGAGAGGGGCAAACATTACCAGGTGTGCAGCGATTGCAAATGCAGGATTACTCCTTCACAGATGTCAGGTTGGACCCTACAATACCGAGCGCCTCCTTGCCTTTCTCAATGATCTCCACCAGCGCCTGGTTCCGGAGCAGGATCAGGAGGGTGAAAACATGAGGACCTTTGTAATCACCTGGGACAATGTGGCTTTCCATCATTCGCAAGCAATAACGACATGGTTTGAAGTCCACCCAAGACTGGTACGTCTCTTCCTTCTACCCTATTCACCTTTCCTCAACCCCATAGAGGAGTTCTTTTCTGCATGGAGGTGGAAGGTTTATGACCATCAGCCACATGACCAGATGTCCCTCCTTGAAGCCATGGATGCTGGCTGCAGAGACATCACAGTTGATGATTGCCAAGGGTGGATCCAACATTCCAAGCGGTTTTATCCCAGGTGCATCGCCTTAGATAATATCAGATGCGATGTTGATGAAAACATGTGGCCTAACCCTGAAGATCGCAGAGATTAGATACAGGAATTTTGTGCTTTTTTTAGTCCCCCCCCTTTTTATCTGGGCTTTTTGCCGTTGTTTTTTGTTCAGAATGCTCTTGTGTGTTTCATGGACATTTTGTTCACTGTAAGCAATACTGTAAAACTTTTTCTGTTCTATCATACTGTAAACAGTCTTTCTACTGTACCTCCTGTAGTAAACAGTAAAGGGAAAAAAAACTGATTTGCTTTTTACTGGAATGCTTTTGAATGTGAACATTACATGTGGACATACAGTTCCCAACCAAGAAATTTAGTGTAAAAACAGTGGATTGCATGTTTTGCATGCAAATACCTGTAAAACTGAAACATAAAAGTCTATGCAGTTTTTGTAATGTCAGCAATAGCCAGTATTTTGAAACCTGGTGTACTTTGATTGACTGCATGTACCTTGTGAAGTGAAAACAAGAGTTATTCTTTGACAGAATAATTTCATTTTGAGTCAGATTTCCAGTGTTTTGGTAAAGTTAGTGTGTGCAGAGAAAGATGTGTTCTATTTTGAAATGAAGAGTTAGTATATATTTAACAAAATGTGTTTTTGAGAAGAAAATTATCCATTTGGCCAATTGTGGTTTGTAGGTGTGAGTCTGTGTTAAGAGTTTAGAAAAAGTATCTGAAGTATGGGTAAGCGCTTCTTAGCGATTGAAAAAACTGTAATAATTTCTGATTCTTTTCTGTCCCGTATCAGGAGAGACAACATGTGAAAGATTCACTCTGTCTCCTCTACAGTTAGTCAGTACTCACTCATGTCTCATTATCATTACATTTATTTATTTGTGTTATTTCTGTATTTTTTTTCACCGTTTACAGACAAGATTTGGCCGCTCCAGAACCAAGACAAAGTGTAAACAGCAAACAAAAAGCAAGAAACCAAAAGCAGACCCCCCAGAGAAAGATGACAGACAGATGGACGGACGGACACAGACAGCCAGACAGACAAAACTCAATTGCTTTGTAGTTAATCCCACTAGATATTGATGTACAGCTGGAGTATACATTGATATGTTCATATGGTGCAAGAGAAAAAAACTAAAAACAAAACAAGGACAGAAAAAAGGTACCCAACAAAAACACCTCTCTATTCATGTATATGTACTTAATGAACTTACATACGCATACATACACCCATACACACACTGCGTGTACATGCACACATGCACATACATACACATACGCCCATGCATATATACACACACATTCATAAGAAAACAAGGAGATGATATCATAGCTCAACAAAGATATTTTAACTTACAACAACATTACTGCAAAATAATAATAATAATAATAATAATAATAAGTAGATACATATCAAAATGTTTCAGAAAATCCACAGTTAAAAAATAAAAAAAGAATTATAAAATAAGTACATAAATATGTGAGGAATTGAGGATTTAGTTTACAGGCAAATTCAGAGCTTTAATGGCTCCCAGGTGTCATGACATGTAATTGTTTGGTTATTATTAAATGCAGTGAAAGATGTTCAGCCAACAAGTCGAGCCGTTGCCACGTTGTGCTGTGATGTGTCTGTCTAGGTTATTTGCATGATGTTCTGGCAGCTTGGGAAGATCAATATCATCAAAAAATGTGTGTAGTTAAGTTTGGCGTGCAATCTGGTTTATAGAGGTTACTATAGAAAGTTCCAAATGTTGTTGATATATCATTTTGGGTGCACATAGTAGCTCCCTCTGAGTTTTTAAAGCTGCAGTAGGTAAGATGGAGAAGAGAGCGGACTTTTCTTTAAAATTTGAAAGATTACAACCTCCTGGTCCCTCCCCCTCTCTCTCCGCAGCGCTCAGTCCTGCCTGAGTCAGCGTATATGTAAATAGAAGGTCCCCGGAGCTGATTGGCTGGCACCACATCAGTGTCCGCAGGTGGTTGGCTGCGCCTGGAGATGGCTGGGATAAGCCAATGTGACATCACCGCAGCAGCTTGGGGAACCTCGTCTCCCTCTCCTTCCAACCGGCCACGCTTTCCTTTGTTTCAAATTCAGTCTGTTTAGTTTCATATAAAAAGATGAAATGGTGAATCTTATTTGTTTAAGGTTGTTTTCTCCTGTTTATCTTAGTCAGGGAGGAAAGTGTTAGGTTAGATCATTTGCCTTCTGAGTTAGAATTGCTTGTTTGTTATTTTGATTCACCCTGAAGTTCAGTTTAATACATTTTGGCATTGTTAAACTTATACTTTTTGTTATAAAATAAATCTGTCTTATCTTTGGAAAGGTAACTTTTGTGTCTGTGGCTGCTTGGGACTTGAGGGAAATGGGTCTCTTTCATTTTATGCCTCGGCCCCCCCTAGGCGAGGCATAACACAGAGGAACATGATTGTCTCTCTCATGTACTACTACATGTTTAAAGCAATGACTGTATATATAGATGGACAACGTGTCTCCATCTGCTCCCATTGTACGTAACTGATGCCAAAATAGCCCCTGTGATAGGCGCTGCCATCTTGCGATGGTGACGTCATACGGAGCCAGAGTCTGCCCAGTAGAGATCGGCGAGCGAAGCGGCGGTAGCCACTTCCGCTAACCAAAACACACACTTGACTTACCGAAGAAACAGCAAGGATCCCGCACGCAGGCGTGTTTACAGCAGAACAGCTTCTCTGTGTTGGTCTGAGGTTAACGTTCACAGGTATGGAAACTTCAATGACTGTAGTGATTGTTGTAGTTACGTTTCTACACGCGGATCGTCCTCCGCTCTGCTCACCTGGAACTGATTGGCTGCAGGAGCCTAATTTGTCAACAGAGCTGTCAATCATCATTTTGACAGCATCAAATAACTAATTAAAAATAAACTTGTCAGAAAATGAACACTTGGACGTCAGTCAGCATGATAATAACTAACTATAATGACAGAAACCATGTTTGAGAAAAACTCCTCGGGCGTGAATTTTGATTTTATAGTTTGACTCATGTCCCATCTGTTAACATGGAGGAGGCGGGCTTTATGACCTATACTGCAGCCAGACAGCAGGGGGCGATAGAGAGGGTTTGGCTTCACTTTTAGGGAGCTGTCATGTCGGCCATCTTTTTATACAGTCTATGGTTTAAAGTGACAGTTTGAGCAAATATGACAAAAAGTTAGCTTTAGTAGTGTTACCTACTGAACTTTTAATGGTTTGTATAATAGCTTTTTCCTCTTGACGCTCGAGTTGGCTTGCCAGGTATTTTCCTGATTTTTCCCCGTGTTCAAAGTGGTTCTGTTTTAGCTTTTGTGTAAGAAACTGGGTCTTCTTGTTTATGATGTTGTTAGGTTTGTACTTAGTCTCAGTCAGTTCTTTTTTTATATCATCAGATTGATTTGTGGCTAATATACCGTTCAGTCCTTCTACTTTCTGCTCAAGTTCTCTTCCTAGTTTGTGTTCTTCCCTTTTTTTATTGGTGGAGTATGAAATTATTTTCCCTCTCGTCACTGCCGTGGCTGTTTCCCAGAGTAGTATAGGTGAGGTTGTTGGAGAGTCGTTTAATTCAAGAAAGGATGTCCACTCTCTATGTAGGTATGCATTGAAGTTATGATCTGCAAGTAATGATGTGTTAAAACGCCATCTTGTGCAACGTTTAAGGATGGTTTCATTAATAAAGATAAAGCTTACTGGAGCGTGGTCACAAATGATGATGGGATGGATTTTTACTTGTGTCTTTGATATGATGGAGCTGCTAGTGAGGAAATAATCTATTCTGGAGGAAGAGTTGTGATGGGGTGAGTAATATGTATACTCTCGTTTGGTGGGGTTTTTAAGTGGCCAGAATTCATGAAAGACTTTTTCTATGTCCACAAAATAATCCATCCACCTCACAGGTGTGGCATATCAAGATGCTGATTAGACAGCATGATTATTGCACAGGTGTGCCTTAGGCTGGCCACAATAAAAGGCCACTCTAAAATGTGCAGTTTTACTGTATTGGGGGGGTCCGGGGGGGTCAGAAAACCAGTCAGCAAAAACAAAAGTGTTGCGTTCATATTTTTGTTCAGTGCCAGACCAGTGTAGTTTTTCTCTGGGTTTTCGGTAGCTTCGTTTTGTTTATTACTTTGGCCTGGATTCACCCTGAAGCCTGAGCTTCGTTCATTCATTTACTTTGTCTTGTGTACATTGTACAAACGATTTGTTGTACATAAAATTATTTGTTATTGCAAATAAACTGCTCATTGTTTGCAGTTACACTTTTTCTCCTGTTGCCTATATGTTGCACCCTCACCCCCTAGACGGGGTTGTAACACCCAGCAGGTCCAGTAAGAAGTCTCTGGATAAACGGGAGCCTGAGAGCATCCCCCCTGCTCGCCAGGTGGACAAGTCCGTGTCCCCCTTCCTCCTTCGGCAGGAACAGGACGCTCTGTTGGACCCAGTGCAGATGGTCCCAGAAGAAGTCCACCAGAACAGACTGCACCCGAGACAGCAGGTTTGAAGGAGGGTCCAAACACGTCAGTTGGTGCCACAACATGGAAGACACCAAATGATTAAAGATCAGGATCCAACCTTTAAAAGACGGTAAAATCCATTTCCATTTTTTAATCAACCTTCTCAAGAACATTGTCCCAGTTCTTACTGGAAAAGATTTCATCTCCGAGGTAAAGATATTGAATCCCTCCTCTTCCCTGCCTGACTCCCCTCTGAACCTTAAAAGGAGCACTTAAACCACCGTTAATCTTGAGTACACTCTCAATGTCACTGAACAAGACCGGGATCTTGGCTATGAGACCAGAGCTGAACCCAAAAGCCTGCAGCATCTGCCACAAGTACTGGTGTTCAACTCGGTCAAAAGCCTTTTCTTGGTCCATAGAAATCAGACCGAGCTCACAGCCCAATGAACCGGAGAGGTCCAAAATGTCCCGAATCAGAGTAATGTTGTCAGATATCAACCTGCTGGGTACACAGCATGTCTGGTCCACATGGATGACATGCTCCATCACCTTTCTCAGTCTCGTTGCCAACACTTTAGACAGCAGTTTGTAGTCCGTACAGAGCAAAGACACAGGACGCCAGTTCTTCATCTCCTGAAGGAGAGTGAGACAGCTCTCCTGCAGCTCAGAGGCAGCCGCCCCTTTCTCAGACTGTCCCTGAGAACAGACAACACATCTTCACCTATCACAGGCCAGAAAGTCTTATAAAAGTCAGCAGGGAGGCCGTCTATCCCCGGAGCCTTGCCGCTCTGCAGGCTCTGCAGGGCCTCCTGTAGCTCCTGAGCAGAGAGCTGAGCCTCCAGCTCTGCATTGTCCTCCTCAGAGCCCTGAGGAAGGCCATCATAGAAGGACAGCGCCACCTCTGGCTCCTCCTGGAACTCTGTTTTATAAAGTTCTTGATAAAAACCAACAGCACATTGACGAATATCAGCAGGTTCCTGCAGCAGTTGCCCGGTGTCAGAGCGCAGAGAGTGTATCGGCCTCCTCTGGCCGTTCTTAGGCTCGAGACCGAAGAAGAAGTGAGAGGGAGCATCCATTTTAGCAACGTTGTGAAACCTGGATCAAACCAGAGCACCCTGAGACCTTTAATATGTTCTCGTTCTCCTGTGGAGTCTGCTACGTCCTGCAGCTCCACCACTTCATTCTCCAGAGCTCTCATAGATCTGGCCATGTCCTTTGTGACATTGAGAGTGTACTGTAGGCAAAGCTGTTTCATTTGGACTTTACCTACATGCCACCACTGCTGCAGGGAGCTGTACTCACATTGAGTGTGTCTGTAGTTATACCAGAAAGACCTGAATATATCTTTGAACACGTTATCAGACAGCAGAGTGATGTTAAAGTGCCAGTAAGCACTTTGACACTTCACATCTTTGATAAAGATCAGGCAGTGCTCCAGGGAATGATCTGATCAACCCACCAGACTTATAGAGCAACCTTTAAATACATTCATATGATGTTTAAAACAATACACTCGGTCAAGATTCCTGTCTAACACAGGATTTTCTGTGCAGTTCAAATCACCTCCCAGAAACAGAAACTCGTCACTGTTACAGTTGCTGAGCACATTTTTCTTTCTGAGCCCAGCGTTGGAGCGTACACATTTAGAAACACCATTTTGACTTCTTCAAATTCAGCGTCTAGTTTTAATAAGCGACCTGGAATGATTTCCTCAACAGCACAAGACAAAGGTAAGAAATCTCTGGAGAAGAGAATACCAACCCCTCCACTGTTACTGCTTTTATAAGCCTCCCCGCTCCATCCCTTCTTCCAGCCACATTCATTATCAGCACTGCTGTGAGTTTCCTGGAGGAAAATGACATTTAACTTTTTACTCTGAAACAGAGCAAACAGAGAGGCTCTTTTAACCTCTTCTCGAGCACCATTAACATTCAAAGATCCCAGCTTAATGTCACACACTTTAGTGATAGAGCTGCATCCCAACAAAGACACAAGCAAAGAAAAGAAAAACAAAGTACACTTAGGGCCCGACCAGACAGGGGGGGCTGGGGGCGGCTTTTGCGTCATTGTTTTCAATGAGAGGCTTTTTGCGCGCTGCTTTTGCTTTGCAGAGCGCCTCGCTTTTTTTCCGCTCTGTGCGCCTCGCGTTTTTGAGGAAACGCTCCGAGCGCCAGGAGTTGAAAAAACTTCAACTCAAAGCAGAAAAGCGCCTGACGTCATGGGCGTTTTTTCTCATTGTCCAATCAGATGAAAGGAGAGGCGGGCCTTCTGTCAGTTTACGATGTAACGGTTAGGTTAATGACAGCTAATGATTCGGTGGTTGTCTTAACAACAGTAGGGGAAAAAAGCCGCCCCAGCTGCTAAAACGCGCTCTGTCTGATCGGGTGTTTACTTCCACAAAAAAGGCAGTGCGGTGCGCCTCGTGTTTTACAGCCTGCAAAGAACGTTCTGTCTGATCGGGCCCTTAATCATCATTAGCTATTTGAGCTCGAACTTTCAGCAACAGTTTCTTTAACCTGAAAACCTCAGGATCAGTGAAAGAAGGCTGCCCCGAGTTACCAGCATTCTTCATGAAAAACCTGACATGAAACAGCTGCAAGTCAGGGAAGTACTCCTCCACCTTTACAGCTCGCAGACCCTTTGTTTCTTTAAGAAACGTTCTGACTCTCTGAACCGAGTACCCAGTCTGCATCTCAACCTGCATGTTCTCACTCTCACCATCGCTCTCCTGTGTGCTCTGTGTGCTCTGTATGTCACCCTGCGTGTTCTGTATGTCACCCTGTGTCATGGTTTTAGTTATACACCTGCAATATTCATTCTGTTTGCCTGCAATATTCTGTTTACTAATTCTCCTGTCATTTCAGACCCGGTCATCCTCATCTCTCGGCTCCCCTCACCCATAGTTCACTCACCCCGCCTCCTCTCCAGTTCCAGCTCCTAACCACTCCTACCTCATCTAGACAAGTCCCTGCACCTGTAGTCTCACCTCACCTGCTCCTCATTCCCTAATCACTCCCCACACTATTTAACATGTGCTTCCCCACTCACCCTCTGCCAGATTGTCATAGTGTCTCGTACCTATACCTTCCAGCGTTTTGTATCCTGCCTGATTATCTGTTTTTGATCCTGTTATCGACCCTGCCTGTTTCCCGACTCTGCCTCAGCCTGATCCCTCTTACTTGGTTTGCCTGCCTGGATATTTTTTTCCTTGTAATCTGTTTACTGTTTCAGTAAAGAAACTATTTTTTTTGTGAACTTTGGTCTCTGAGTCGTACTCGACTTGTGACACCCTGTGTGCTCTGCATGTCACCCTGTGTACTCTGTATGTCACCCTGTGTGCTCTGTATGTCACCCTGTGTGCTCTGTATGTCACCCTGTGTACTCTGTATGTCACCCTGTGTGCTCTGTATGTCACCCTGTGTGCTCTGTATGTCACCCTGTGTGCTCTGTATGTCACCCTGTGTGCTCTGTGAGTTCCCCTCTGGCTGAGAAGAAGATGCCTGTTGCTCTTTCTTTGACACTTTTTTAGTTTTAACACCATTAGCTTTACATCAGCGAACATCCCCCTGACTGGAAACAAAAATGTTTACATCATCCGCATAAGCAGAGAGTGTTGGGGGACGCTCAGTGCCACAGGACCCGGGCAAAGAGAGCCCGCTGAGCCGGTCCCTCAACCTGCACAGCAAGGGCTCTGAGCTGGCCTGAGATGGGACAACCCTGTCTGATCCCCCGCTGTACAGGGATGGGCCGACTCACCAAACACTGTGCGTTCTGAAACAACGTACCAACCCAAGACAAAAACCCGTCACCAAAACCAAAAGCCTTCAGTGCAGAAAACAAGTACGAGTGATCCACCCTGTCAAACACCTTCTGCTGATCCAAAGACACAAGACCAACATTTCCATCATAAAATCCACAAACATCAATTACATCTGTGATGAGGAAAATATTGTCCATGATTGTCCGGTCTGGTACACAGTAGCTCTGATCGGTGTGTGTGATGTTTCCCAGGATGTCCCTAAGTCTATTGGATAAAGCTCTGGAAAGTATTTTGTAATCCGAACAGAGAAGAGCCACCGGCCTCCAGTTCTTCAGTAAGGCCAGGTCTCCTTTCTTTGGCAACAAAGAAAGCACCGCTCGCTGACAGGAAACAGGAAGAGATCCTGTTTTAAAGCTCTCCACCAAAACACTGTGTAGATCGTGACCAAGAACGTTCCAGAACCTTTTATAAAAGTCAGTGGAAAGGCCATCAATCCCCGGTGCCCGCCCAGATGTCATCTGATTGATGGCAAACGTTAACTCCTCCAGAGTCAGCTCACAGTCCAGAGCAGCTGTTTCCTCCTGACTGAGCTGAGGAAGACCCTCCAGGAGCTCCCCACGGCACTCCAAGCTGCAGGTTTCTGCCCCAAAAAGGTGTGAGTAGAACTCCACAGCATGGCTCCTCATCTCAGCCGGATCTGTGGTCACTCTGCCCCCTGGTAGCTTCAGACAAGACATCAGCTTCCTCTGTGCCACCGATCTCTCCAGGTTGAAGAAGAAAGTGCTTGGGGCGTCCATGTCCTTAAGCTGGAGGAAACATGACCGGACCAGCGCTCCCTTTACTTTCTCCTGCAGGAAGGAGCTCAACTCCAACCTCTTCTCCCGCAGCAGAGGACCAGTGGTGGGTTCAGAGCTCCTATTTAAACCCTCCTCAATGTTTTTAATTTGGACCTCCAGATCTTTGACAGCTGCCTTAATCCAGGCAGAAGAGTGAGAGGTGTACTGCTGGCAGAAGACCCCAACCTGAGCTTTGCCTACCTCCCACCACAACTTCAGGCAACCAAATTCAGCTTTTTCTGTTTTCCACTGGTGCCAAAAGCGTTCAAAACTTTGGCAGAAAACACTATCCTGTAAGAGTCTGTTATTAAAGTGCCAGTAGGATTTAACCTTTTGTACGGGCTGAGGGTTTTTGACATGTATATTCTATCCAGTCTGGCTGCACACACCCTGTTGTCGCTGACCCTGACCCATGTGAACTGTCTGGACTGTGGATGTTTTGTTCTGAATGTGTCAAACAGATCGAGGTCGAATATGACAGAGCTCAGAGTCCTGGAGGACTGGGGGTGGGGTTCTTCACCGATCCTGTCAACAGTGAAGTCCAAAGTACAGTTAAAATCCCCACCAATAATAATTTGGTCCTGCTGGTATGCATTTAACTGGTTTTTCAGCAGGGTGTAAAAACCTACTCGCTCTGCTCCATTGTTTGGGGCAACAGAAAGTAGAGCTTTCTATTTCTGCCTGAACAATTAAGAGGCGGCCCCGCACCACCTCAGCACAAGATAAAACAGAAGCTTTGGCAGACGCTCTGAACAGAACCGCTACACCTGCACTGAAGTTGGTTCCATGACTGAGGTGATATGAACCCTCCCAGCATAAACCCCAGTCTGTCTCATCGGATGGATTAGTGTGTGTCTCTTGCAGAAACAACACATCAATCATCTTCTGAGTGGTTCAGATATTAAAGCCCTTTTCTGTCTGTCTCTCCCACCAGCAATGTTTGAGGACCCGATCTTAAGGCTCTGCATGAAGAGGTCAGAGAGGAGAAACAGACCAAGCAGAGGACAGTGAAGAGAGGACGACACCCTGTGAGGCATGATCATTTTATTCTTTAGTCTTTTTAACAGTTTGACTGCCGGCTCTTCTCGGTGCAGTGAGGTGTTTCTTTAGACGGAAGCGTTTCTTTTCTTCCAGGAGGTCAAAACAAACCTGTCTTTTCAGCGTGCTGACGGATGTGATGAATGTTTCGATGTCACTAAAATAGTCACTCGCTTTAACAGACTTCTTATTGAATGTTTCATCCATGAACTGGTTAATTTCTCCCAGAGAGTAAAGCTCTGTGCTCCTGTTGGATGCTTCAGCTGTGGACACATTATCTGATTCACAATCTTCCTCCATGTCCTCTCCCCCACATGATGCCTGACTGCACACTGCCTGTCCTTCACCAGTGAGCACATCTCTTCCTGCACACCTTGTGGAAGCTTCTTCCTCATCATGCCCTTCAGCCTGTGTTTGTCCTGCAGCAGCTGCAGACTGAGAGCTGCTCAGGTCTTCTGCAGCCAACGTTACAAGAAGCCACAACCGCAGCACGATCCACCTCCGCACACACCCGCGTCCGCATGTGAGACAGCATGAGCAGATACATCTTTACCCATAGAAGTTCAGCATCCTCAGCTTTAGCATTTAGCTTTAGCATTAAAGGAACCATTTTCACGCTCTACTGCACCTGCACCCCGAGGCTGATGGGAGCAGTGGTGTTTTAAATCAAACCCCCAAAAATTCAGACATTTCTTTGATGTTAGTTAGTTGGTTAGTAAATTAGTTAGTTAGATACTTTATTAATCCTTTAGAGGAAATTTCACTGCTACAGCAGCTTCAATCACCGTCAAGACACCACATGTAACACTACAACACAATCAGGCACATAGAAATACAAAATCAGTTTCTAAACAAAACTCAAAATCACAACTGACACATTAAAAGATACTGAATAAATAAAAACATACACTGTGGATGGAGATGGACGCAGATGGCTTGATGAATGACAGCAAGACCATTACCACAGCTTATCTTACCAGGGATCCCCCACCGGGGAATCACTCATGAGCAGTGCTTTTGCCACTGCTGTTGAATCCTGTTTGCTGGAGAGGAAAACTTCAACCCATTTACTGAACATGTCCACCATGACCAAACAGCACTGTTTACCTTCACAGACTGAGAGTTCAATGAAATCCATCATCCAATGTTGTCCTGGGCCTGTAGGGGCGGAGGACTGTGCTGTGGGACTTTTGGAGCGCCCGCTGCATTGTGAGCTGCACAGATACAGTTTTTGCAGAAGTTTTCAGCAACAACAGAAACCCTCGTGTATACCAGCATGAATTAATGGCAGCACACATCCCCCCTTCACCCACGTGATCTTTTCTGTGAGCCAGGCGCGCATACAAAGTGAGAAGAGCACGTGGTAAACAGGGTTTGTCATCAGGAACGATCCAAATGTCATTTGTGAATTGAGCACCAGATTTTGAGCAAAGTGTTTTTCAGATTGTGCAGCCATGTGAGTGAAGGCTGTTAGATCAGGTGGAGTGTCAGACAAATGTGAGGATGAGAACATGTTAAATACATCACCAGCGCGGGCTGCTGCCTTTGCAGCTGCGTCCGCTGACGCATTTCCACGAGAAGCAGCATCATCACGTCGTGTGTGTGCTTCACACTTGATTACAGAAACTGCTGAGGGGAGCAAAACAGCACCAAGGAGTGATGAGACCAATAAATGGTTAGAAACAGGTTTACCTGAGGATTTTAAAATCCTCCGTGTCTCCAGAGGGCACCAAAGTCATGCACTACTCTAAATGCGTATCGAGAGTCAGTGTAGATGTTAACAGATTTACCAGCAGCTTGTTTACAGGCTTCTGTGAGGGCGACAAGTTCAGCTGCTTGAGCAGAATAGTGTGAGGGTAATTTACCTGATATCACAACTTCATGTTGTGTAACTACCGCAAACCCTGTTTGATTCTTCCCTTTTTCATCACGTGAGGCAGAGCCACCAACGACAAACTGGAGGTCAGCATTTGGAATGGGTACATCTTTCAGATCCACTCTGGGAGAGCAAACTTCCTGTAAAACTTGAACACAACCATGTGAGTCATCAGCCTCTCCATCCTCCTCAGTGGGCAGGAGGGAGGCGGGGTTAAGAGCAGAAGATTCTTTACAGTGATGTTAGGCATGTCCAATAAGGTAGTGTGATACTTAAACCAGCGCTGCGCAGAGATGTGATGTTTTCTGAGTGTGCAGAATGTGTGTGACAGCATGTGGAAACATAAGAGTCAAATCAGAGTACTCTACTGAGCATCCAGAGGCTAGTGCAGCTTTCCTGCAGCTGCTGCAGCTCTGACACACAGAGAGATTATTGCCACTGGATCCAGCTTTATTATTATTATTAGTATTTCTAAAGGCAACAGGACGTAATCTCACACAGTGTTTTTGGCACAACACTGATGTTGAATAGCATGCTTTGTTATCTACAAACAGTACAAAAGGTTTATCAGGGTCAGGTAAACCTAGAGTTGGAACACTTGTAAGTGCAGACTTGAAGTCAGTGAAAACCTGTTGGGCTTCAGGTGTCCACGTGATCTGATCATGGGCAGAGAGTTGTTGTCATGAATCAAAGATGAGAGAGGAGCTTGTTGTTCAGAGTAGTTAGGGATCCATTGTCGGGAATATGACGTCATGCAGAGGAAACTCATCATTTGTTTGTTTGTTCCCGGTTTGGGAGCTCCGATACAGCCTGAACACGTTTGGGAGAGAGGGATTTGCCCTCTGCTGTGATCACATGTCCCAGATAGGTTTCTTTAGTTTGAGCAAACTGCAGTTTTGTGAGACTTGCTTTGTGGCCATTTTCTGCTAGCAGCAAGATTGTGTGTGGATTCGGTACTGTGATGCCCCTTGTCATCATGTGTTTTCTGTGTCATCTTGGAGGTGTGCCCATGCAGGTAACTAATTAGAGTAACTCAGCTCACCTGGGCCCAGTGTGCTGAGGTTACTTAAGCTCCAGCAGGAAGCCTTTCTTTCTCTCCTCTGGCTCTCTCCACATGCACATGCATTTGGTGATGTTGGTTTGAGTTTACCTTTTGTCTTGTTTGCGTTATACAACACTTGCCCACATACACATTCTCCACTCATGCACATCATACAGTACTGATTACTGGTTTCCACACCTCATATTGTAAATACCTAATTTGGCCTAATTAGATTTAATCTGTTAAATAAAGCTCCATCTTTTATGTTGGATATTTAATTTGGTCTAATTTGGTTTGATTTGAATTAATAAAGATTTGTTTAAACGTTTGGCATGGTGTGGTCTCCCTTCTTTGTTGGGACTTCTGAGCCGGGTCAGGACAGGTACCTCAGGAACTCTTAGGTGAACTGCAGCATCTACTGCTTGCAGATCTTGTATCTCCATTCTGTGGGTGCACCCTGGTTTCTAGTTTTCTTTACAGGAGAGAGAGGAGTCCTGACTGGAGATGTTTCACAAAGTATAATGATCCCTCTTTTAAAGGGACTCAGAAACTGGCATAATGCCGTTAACTGCTTCTTTATTTTACTTCTTTATTTATTTATTTGCGAGCATATTGTTTTGAACAGGCCTGTAGTCTGATTTTGGATGAATGATTAAAGGTTCTGAATTCTTCATGAGACCTACATCATATTTATGTTTGGCCCAGAGACACTCTGGGACTGTCGACAGATGAGGTGGAATTTCAGGTGAAGCCATGGTTACATAGGCATCAGTAAGCAAACCACGTGGCGTGTCCTCAACTAATAGGACAGTTCTGTGCACATGTACAGCTGTTGTCAGTCTCGTACGATATACATCACCTTGCGCGCTGTATTCTCTTAGGATCCTCGGTGGCGAATGAAGTCATGACAAGCGGCCCTCTAACGAACCCAGTGTCCCAGATCTTGTCACTCCCAGTCTCGTGGTTTAGCCAGAGGTGCATGCATTATATTTCTCTGAAAAACACACTTTTGGAGAGAGGACAGGGAAACAGCAACAGCAGACTCCGAACTTTTCCAGTATACGTGAGTTAAACTTCTCTCTGGTTCAACAACTTGTCTAAACCATCTGTCCTCATACTCTTTATCTGCACCTTCATGAGTGTGTGAGGTGCAGTGTAAATCAGTTCTCCTGAACATCTGGTGAGTGTGTGCGGAATGAGTTGCCACACATAGGCATACAGCCGTGAGTGTGGGCTGTACTGCACCATGCGGGTGGGGTAAGACGGGTGAGTTCTTGTCAGTAACTTTCTCTGGTGTGGAAATCAGTACAATGTTGAGCAGACACATAAGATCTTTTTCTAACAGACAAAACAATGTTTGAACTTGGTGTGTTCTAGGGCGCATGCTACAGGGACAGTACACTTCTCCTGTACTGGGGTATCACTAGCTCCTACAGTTAGGCATGACCTACCACTGAATTTAGGAGGGGTGGACTCAGCATCTGCTATAATGACAGATGCTTTGGCCTCTGAATCTCAAAGAAATGGTATGGGTTAGCCTGCTATATAAACTAAATTGTTCTGCAAGCATCTGGTGTTTGATACAAAGTGAAATTTTAGACTGGTAAGGGCTTACGTTTAGCAGGTTTGGGTGAGTCGTCGTGTGGCGGCTGTGGCGTCTGTGTGTGTGTGCGTGTGTGTGTGTGTGGCGTTCTTACTGTCAGGGCTCGTGGGAGGTTGGACTTCACTCTCTGGGGTCCGCCCACCACCCGGCAGTCAATCTGAAGAAGGCACTCTCCATGGTTTTGCCCCTCCCTTCTTGTCCTTTGGATGCGGGCAGTCTGCAGCCCAATGTCCACTTTCTCCAAAGTTGAAACACACATCCAGATCATAGCCATGTCCTCAACGCCCAAAGCCGCGTCCACGTCCTCTGTCTCTGCCTCGCACACGGCCACCTTGTCCTCGGCCACTGCCTGTGGTAAACTGCACCATAGTCAATATAGCTTGAGCTCTCGTGTCCCGATGTTTCTTTTCTTCTTTCTTCTTTTTGCCGTCTGTCCTGCTCTTCTGCATGTTCCGCATGTAGCAGGATATTTGACAGAGAGGTTGTGTCCCATGTGATGCAGGAACGTTTCACAGCTTCACACAGATGTGGGTGCATCTGGGCTAAGAACAGTCTCTTTAGGTTGGATTTATCAGGGCGGAGTGGATGTCCGCCCAGTCCTCCTCCGGGATTCTGTATGCTGCTGCGTTGGTCAAACTGGGCTGTAGCTTTTTTTTTTCTTTTCAGCTTTATTTACATTCTTTGCTTCCTTCCTCAGTCTCACTTCCTCTCTTCTACATGCTTCTGTCCTCCAATCATTAACTGCCTTCCAGTCAGCCTGAAATGGCACAAACTTCTTTCTTTTAGATTTAGACATTTTTTCTACTTTCTTTCTTTCCTTCTGTTCTTTCCGTTCTTATATTTCACGTAGCTGGTCAAGTTGGCGGAGACTGAAACTGCCCTGTTGAGGGAAACCCAATTCTACCCATTTTGATAACTGATCACAACTTCCTGGGTGCTTTGACTCCATCACTTTAATCATGTCTGATTGGAATTTAGGTTTCGGACCTGGGTCCGGTTCGCGAGACTGCTTGCTCTGAGCCCTTCCCATCCATCCCTAGCCTTAACCTACTCACTCTTTGAATAAAGAACCTTGGAGTCAGTTATCTATGAGTCTGCCGGACTCCCACACTCTGTTAAGTTGCTATGACACGTCTGTCAACGACCCCGTGAAGCCCTTATCTCTACTTTAATAAACGACCTTGGTATCAGTCATTTACGAGTCAGCCGGACTCTCTCCTTGGCGACACGGTCCGTGAGATTTTAAGCTTTTTCTTCTTTTACCGGTAAACCTTTAGCCTACTCAAAAATCAATACTCAGCAACTAGACATCATTGGAAAATTTCAAAATTCACTAAAATTTTCTCTCACCGTTGTATTGTTTCTTAGCGCGCGGTTCTGGGTTGGTTCTTTTCCCTTTCGTTAGGATCCTAGTGCTGGCCGGGCTCCGCTGGGTGGGCAGCTGCGCTTTTCTGCCAGTCCGGCGGAGTCCGATCAGGCGTCAGTCCGATCATGCATCGAATCTCATCCTCGTCGGCAAGTTTGTGGTGGCAACTTCTGATGACGAGACCAATGAAGTTCTTTGGGAAACAAAGTTGTCTTTTGATGTCTTTTAATTGAAGAATATTAAAAGATGAGTAAAAGCAAATAACAGCTCGAGCTGGGTCAGACCAGTACTACACAGAACGCAGCTGTCTAGCTGACTGACACAGACTCAAGGTTCACAGTGTATGTTATACATTACAGAAAGAACTCCCTCTCACAGAGACAAAGTAAGGTGTTATTGTTCTGACTTTAGCTGAGGCGCCTGACTATCTAGAGTTTACCCCTTGTCCTGGAGCTCTCAGCCCAGACAAGGCCACCAACTATCTCTCTAGGACAGAAGGAGCAACAGTAAATCATGAACGTCCCTGAATGCACCAACACTTGGGAGTGGCTCAACATGCAGGTGTCATGCTGCGTTCAAGTCATATCACAGTAACAGTAATTACCAGCTTCTAACTTGTAACAGGAGTTCAAATTTTAATTTTTCCTGTAAATGAAATGAAATAAAATCAGTTGCTGCCTGGATGTGATGAAAACAATCTCTAACACATGATGTACTTTAGAAAATAGTCCAGAGAAAATTATCTAACTGGCAGTAAATGAGTTAAACTCTGCAAAACCTGAGCTTTGGGTGATTTCATGTCTGTGTTGAAGAACCAACATTCCTCCATGTAAACAAAGGTAGAAAACAGAGCTGCTGTAACACCCAGTACTAACACTCTGTCTTTAAGGCTCCAACTTTATCGTCTCTGCTCCACTGTGACTTTAAAACCAGAAACAGGCCGACAAAGCTCCTCCCTGTTTATGACTCAACACAGACACACCAGGAAACAGGCGCACACACACACACACACAGACAGAAGATAACTTTCACTGTGAGAAATAAAAGAGACGACTTCCACAGAGAGAGGACAGCTTCAGGAGGGAATACTGGGAATACTGGAATACTGCCACTTCAACCAGTTACTGACTGCACACTGTACGGAGCTTTAGAAAACACACGAGTCAAAGTGAAGTAAGTTACAGAAACTCTGTGCAGGAGGAAGTGGAGCCTCAGCAGTCTGACCTGTGTGAGCTGTCTGCCTGTCGTGAGTTTAGCTTCACTCAGAGGAAAATGGCTTCTTGTTCAGAGGAGGATCTGTGCTGTTCTGTCTGCCATGACATCTTCAAACATCCTGTCCTCCTGTCATGTAGCCACAGCTTCTGTAAAGCCTGTCTGCAGAGCTGGTGGACGGATAAACAGGCCCAGGAGTGTCCCATCTGTAAGAGGAGATCTTCAAAGCCTGAACCTCCTTGTAACTTGGTGTTAAAGAACCTGTGTGAGGCCTTCTTACTGCAGAGAGATCAGAGAGCTTCATCAGACTCTGAGGCTCTCTGCAGTCTGCACTCTGAGAAACTCAGACTCTTCTGTCTGGATCATCAGCAGCCAGCGTGTGTCGTCTGCAGAGACTCTAAAAAACACTCCAACCACACATTCAGACCCATCGATGAAGCTGCTCAAGATCTCAGGGAACAACTCCAGAAATCCCTGAAGCCCTTAGAGGAGAAACTGGAGCGCTGTAAAAAAGTCAAACAAGACCGTGATGAAACAGGAAAACACGTCAAGGCCCAGGCTGCAAACACAGAGGGGCAGATAAAGGAGCAGTTTAAGAAGCTTCACCAGTTTCTAGAGGAGGAAGAGGAGGCCAGAATCTCTGCACTGAGGGAGGAAGAGGAGCAGAAGAGTCAGAGGATGAAGGAGGAGATGGAGGCTGTGAGCAGAGAGATAGCAGCTCTTTCAGACACAGTCAGAGCCACAGAGGAGGAGCTGAGAGCTGCAGACGTCTCATTCCTGATGATGATGATGGAGTCAGGTGATGAGCTGCTCACATGTTGTTCTTATCTTTACATAAAGTCACATTTTTACAGCTTACATGATAAACAGATGAAACTTGGCTCAGTTCAGATGACAGACGTGTATTTTCTCTCTCTCTCTTTTGTAATCAGGTTCTCAGATACTTTGTTTCATGTGCCGAGGTTTTCACAAATCTGTCGTCTTCTCAAATCAATGAAGGTGAATGGAGTTTTTATTTCTTCTGCTCCGAGTGTAAAAAAGGACATTTGAACATGTCATTATGAACAGTTTGCTTTGGGGGCTTTTTAAACAGCATGTAGACAGCTTGTGTGTGATGAATTTATAGAACTGATTGTTTGCTGTGTGAAGAAATCACAACAACTCTGGAATAATTCAAGTCACAGTGATGACGTGTAATAAAGGCAGTGATCATGTTGGTGTGTGTGTGGTGTCATTAGTTAACACTTTACAGGAGAGGCCATGGTGTCAGTCAAATAAACAGAAGACAGGAGTGTGTTTGGGAAATGTAGTTTTATTGTTTTGTTGTGTCATGTGTACAAACAAATGTTTCAACCAGTATGTTTCAGATTCTGGGGACTATAAACATCCAAGGATTCAAAGTAATCTGTTCTGTAGTTTTTCAGGTATTGTTTTCTCAAAGTGTTGCTTAAGTGTAAAATGTGGTCCGACTGTTTGAGGAGAGACGAGGGAGATGGTGCGGGTAAGAGCTGTGATCCAATAGCAGTTCATCATAGTTTATCCTCATGCAGCGTGGGGATGAGATAGGCGTTTCATGGTAGTCCTGTTTGTTAATCAGCTGATCTTTTTGTTCGTCACTGTTCACCGAGACTGCACTCTGCTGTAGTTCACGTATTTCACAGATAAACCACAGAGCTGTAGAGGAGCCTTACAATCAGACAAAGTTCTACATCACGTCATCACTTCAGTCCGTCCAGTCTTTCCCTCCCTTCCTCTGTGCTCGTGCACAGCAGCTCCCCCTTCTCTGTGCTGTCAATCTGCATCATAGTTTCTTCTTATTTGATGTGTTTTTTTAAGTCTGATGAAAGTGAACGAGGCTCCGTGTTTATTTGCATACAGAGCAGGTTATCACCGTTTTCACTGAAGATGCATTTCAGGGGCTTGTTAATGCCAGGTGTGAACAGCTATGCTCAGAGCTGAACACTTGTGACCGGATTACCAGACAACTGTTTTTGCTTTTAAGTGAACCGATCTGCACTGTGACTCCTGTTCACATTTCTCTACCTTACTTCCTCGTCTCCTCGGTGCTTGCGCCTGTGATGCCGACATCGATCTCAGCGCCATCTCGATGGAACTCAACTCCTAAGAGAGGAGGCTCACCTGAGGAGCTGAAAGTGAGCATGCACAGGTATTTCCTGGAGTCTTACCTGCACGTGTGATGAATAAAAAGGCGTAACACACGGATGGAATATACTGAACATATACATATAAAAAAATATATAACCATGAACTCTGCGATGCTCATCCAAGAGAACATTTAATACAGCTGTGCGTTAAGACGAAACAATGGACAGGTGTTGCAGTTGTGCCACACGTCACATTTAAAGGGATGCTTTGTATATTTTTGAACTGCGGAGTTACTTCTTAATACTGAGTTTAATACCACCAGAAGATAGAGGTCAGAACGGCACCTGTTTGGATAAGCTGGCTGGAGTACCGACACAGAGGCGGGGTTTGTATTCAGGTTTGTGAACAGGTGTGTATTCCTACAACATCAGAGTTCGGGACAGCGGTTTATAGAAGAGACGACAAATACAAGAAAATAAACTCCTGATGAAGTGATGAAATGCTGTTTCACTGTGAAGAATTTTATGACTCATAAGACACAGAGGAATAACTGCTGCAGTGTGAGACTGGCTGAAAGAGAGAGACAGAAAATATGTTTGTTCTGAGTTTTGTTTTTCATTTCGTGCGATCTCTCCTGATGGTTTGGGACAGCAGCGCTCTTCAGGAAGTATTTGTTTGGTTCTTTCCACGGTGGCTTTACATCTTCAGGAAAATGGTCACTACTATTTTTTAGGGGAGGCTTTTTTTTGGGTGGCTAAAGATAAACTCACTATTGATGAGTGGCCTATACAACAGGTATTCAAAACACACAGACTATCCCTTTAATTGAAGTCAGTTTAAAAAGACGGCTCAGAAAATAGACTCCTGATCTCTTTCTATTACAACTGCCTGACTCCTCTCTCCTCGTGTGTTTCCCCTCACCTTCTCTGCTCTTATCTCTGGTGGGAGGCACTAAGACACAAGGAGAGGAGGCGAGGATAGGAATCAAAGATGTACAAACTGAGACAAAAGAGGCTTCCGTCTTCTTTGGGGCAGCCATGCTCCTGGAGATGTTCTTTAAAGACCAGCTCAGTCATGTTTTAAGACATTTAAAATGCTCTGCTTGAAACAATAAATTGTGTCTGATATGTTTTTTATGCTGTCTGTGTGTCAGCCCTGTGATTGGCTAGCGACCAGTCCAGGGTGTACCCCATCTCTCTCCCAATGACAGCCAGGATAGGCTCCAGCTCCCCCGCAACCCTGAACAGGATAAGCGGTATAAATAAAAATAAATCTCGTCCTCCCTCATTAAAAATTCCCCAATCTGCATAGTCCCCGCCCATTATGCAAATTTCTAACCACCTCCTCCGTCACGAAATCAAACACGTCTCTGCCATCGTTTCGTGGCAACTTGTTGAAACTAAGCTAGCTTTAAATGTAGTCATTAGTAGTAGTAAAGCAACGTAGTAGTCAGTAGTGAGTTTGATGAAAATTAGGATGATGTTACAGCTGGCTCACACATGCCTAAGTGGTTGCCATGGTTGCACATAATAATATGCATAGCCTCACCCCGTCCATTAACGGGATTGGCTCCTTAGGTTTGTGACGTCTCAAACCTGCAAATCTGTAAACGTGTTGTTCAGCCTGTCCTTGGTACACTGCAGTTGAACAGCAGACAGGCCCAGCCATGGAGATGACTGCTGATGTTGTCCCTGACATGTCTTGCAGCACATGAAGAACACCACATGGAGATGTTCACAAGGTTAAACACTGGATTTTCACTGGAGGGGGGCTTTAAGATTTCATCAGCCCTTACTGGATCAGGACCACACCTTGGACAGGTGGAGGCTGTGGACCCAGCTGGCCCCGACCCTATGAGTTGTTCCAACATGTAGACAGAATCTGAAGATGTGTCTTTTTTTGCACGCTGAGCACTGTAACATTTGATTTAATCTAACTCGCTCTACATGAAATCACGTGCAACAAACCCTTCAGGAAACCTGTTTAACTCACCTGGTTTTATTCAGAGCTCCTCTGCGGCTGATAGAGAGGAGCAAGTTGACGGGAACGCGCAAGCGACTGAAGCGAGTGGTTTTCATGGCCCCCAGGTGCAGGCAGGGGCCAAAAGGATAAGTGTGAACCATTTCAACAACCCCTCCCCCCCACATCACCACCATCACAATGTTACAGTTTGGTTTAGCAAACATTGTTTTTATTAATCCATTTGTCAGTTTGTAATATATAAATTACTTTTAAAAACGTGAGAAGCAGATGCACCTTCAAGAAGGACATGGCGTGAAAACACAGGAGTTATAGAAAACCTAGGCTGTGTTTACAGAAGCCATCTTAGCCAGCAAATGTCCACTTTTCCCAGAATCCTCTTTGTCTCCTCATACTGTATTTATCTGGTTTTGTTTTCAGGTACAGAACATCTGTGGACAGGGCCTTTTTTATGGTTTAAAAAAGTTCGTCTTCCTGCCTGTGCCAGCTCCCTTTCCTGTCCCTCCTGTGGCGCTCAGTCCAGCCAGATCAGTGCAATGTGGGGGGGAGGGCGACTCACAACAGCCGTAGCCCGGAGACTGGAGAGGGGAGGAGGAGGAAGAAGAGAAGGACAATTGGGGGGTTTGGGTGTGTTGGCGGACTAAGGCGTCTGTCTGCGTGTTCGCACCCCCTCCTCCTCTTCCTCCTCCTCTCGTCAGGGCTCATATTTCGTTTGCCATGTCGTCGTGCTCTCCTGCCGACAGGTCGCCGTTGGCACTGATTGTGGTGCTGTTGTCATGGTAACCGGGGGGCATGAAGGCCAGGCTGTAGGGGAAGACCTTTTGGCAGGCGGCTCGGTAAACCTCGGCCGCCTTCTGCTGGCCCTCGCCCAGCTGCCCGTCACGCAGCGCCTCCAGCACATCAGTACAGATCTGCAGGGGACACACGTACGCACACACACACACACACACACACGTCAGTTGTAAAGCAGAGAGTGTGACAGCTGGCGCAAAAGTTGTCTGTAAAGCATCACACACCTGGATGCTTTTTCCGGACAGTGACTCGTCCAGCGCTGTAGCGATCTCACAGGCCATCTTATCAGAGGAAGGCTCCAGGTAGAACATCATCTTAGCAGCTGCAGACACCAGAGAGACACTCAGAACAACGGCTCCTTTCAGACATGCAGCTCGTGAGGGAGCATCACTCGCTCCCTCACCAGTCAGGTGAAAAGATAAGATATGATATATACTATATATATATCTATTGGCCCTGAAGGGAAGTTTGCCTCGTGCATTAGTGCGAAAGAATCAACTCACTTCAACTTGATGCAACATAAAAACAAACAGCAACAACACAACTAGTAAACTAATGTAAAGGTACCTTGAGAGACAGAATACTGGTACACAGAAGGAATGGTTAAAATACCCTTTTTAAACAGCAGAAAGCCCATCTGTCTTTGACTTCTCTAGTTTGGCGTCATTACGTCTCTTAGGCCTCAAGCTGAATCGAAGCGTACAGATATGGCGGCAGCAGGGGAAGATTTTGCAGTTGAGGATGCACCGCCAGTGTTTATCGGCATAAAATCGCCATCTGCTATCAATAAATTAATAGATGATCTGTATGTGTTATCCATCTGTACGTGTCGCTTGGGGGTGGGGGTGGGGGGTTACACCTGGACAGGTCGCCTGTCAATCACAGTTCTGACACATAGAGACAGACAGGCTCTCACGCTCACATTCACACCTACGGGCAATTTAGAGTCACCAATGAACCTAACGAGCATGTGTTTGGACTGTGGGAGGAAGCCAGAGTACCTGGAGGGAACCCACGCATGCACGGGGAGAACATGCACACTCCACACAGAAAGGCCCACTACGTCTTAACCGGGATTTTAGCCAGGAACCTTCTAGCTGTGAGGCGACAGCGCTAACCACTACCCCACCATGCAGCCTCTCTCTGTGTTATGTATGTACTTATCAGCAAAAACTAGGATCCATTTTAGGCAAATTATACATGTGCTTCATTTAGCTAATTTTTATTCAAGTATTGTTTGCTTTGATTACTAATCATTGTTTTTTATGAGGTCACTTCCTGGTTGAGGATGGTTCTCTGATGAACAGGTGCACATGAATGCCTCTTGCTCCACCAGGTGTTGGCACTGTGGACTGCGTCAAGTGGGACTTTGGGATAGGGGAGGATGTAGTGGTTCCTCCTTTTGTGCTTTGTCTGCAGGCTAGAGCTAATTTTACTACAGTTGGAATCAATGTTGTAGAATTATTGTACACCTCATATATGACCTGACAAATACAGTCTAGGGTGGCTCTGACACAGCTGTAAGAGAGCACAATTTTAACTACATAATTGGAGTCAACTCTGAATCTTCTTGACTACTGATTCCAAATGTTGACTTTTAGGGGGGAGCCCCTGCAGCAACAATGCGCAAAACACAGTTCTGAGTGAAGCTGGGCTTTTTAAAATCAAGATAGATATCTCTTTTGTGTGTGTGTGTGTGTGTGTGTGTGTGTGTGTGTGTGTGTGTGTGTGTGTGTGTGTGTGTGTGCGCATGTGTGTGTGTGTGTGTGTGCGTGTGTGTTTGTGTGTGCAACGTACCAGCCAGCCGGTGTGGGATGGAGTTGGAGTGTTGGCTCAGGTAGTTCTTGTTGAAGCTCTGAGGGTTACTCTCCCCGAACAGTCTGGAGATCTCCTGCTTCAACACGGTCCTCACCGCCTCCGCCAAGTCCGTGCTTTCACTCACTGTAAACACACATACACACACACCAAAAAGACACGTATAAAGCTTTAAAAAACTGAGCTCGAGTTAAATGTACAACAGCTGCCCTTCATGTCACTTTGAAACACCAGTTCAGTGTGGGTTCAATCACCTCCTTTGAAGAAGCGCACAAGACACTGGTGCAGCCAGGGGTGGGACGGCTCTATGGCGACAGCCCTCTTTATCGACTGCAGCATCAGCAGGTATTTCTCTGGAGGAATGAAGATCAACAGTCAGGACCACTGAATGTGAAGTGTGTGTGAAACGTGGTGTAATTCAGCCCGGCGGTGTCACTCTGACCTTTCCTGAAGTAGATCTCAAAGGCCAGGAGGTGAGTCTCGATCTGGTTGCGCACCAGGTTCTTCAGAGGGATCAGGAACTTCACCGCTTCCTCCAGAGGATTCTCCGGCTGGTATAAGAGGTTAACAGTTATGACACTGTAACAGTTCTGCCAATCAGATTCAGAAAGCTCCTGTTGTGCTGACAGAAACAGTAAATTTTGAGCCCACCTTGGCCAGTTTGTCTGGTATTAGCTCCTCCTTTGGCCCTCCTATCTCCTCGTCATCATCCTCCTTCTTCTTCTTCTGGTTCTTCAGCTGTTTCTCCTTCTCTGCGTTCTTCTTCTCCTCCTCCAGCTGCGCCTTCTTCTGGGCTCGTCTCTGCTTGTTGCGCAGTTTCTTCAGCTCCTTGTCTGTCAGGTTCTCTACAGAGAGCAAAAGGGGAGCAGTATAACAGCCTGAATGATTAGAGGGGATTGATTCACTGATTACAGATATGGCGGCCAAAATAGTGAATGTTTGAGCTGGAATGAACATTGATCTTTTGCTTGTGGATGTGCACTACTGAGGCTGCAGAAGGCTGCTTTCTTAAACAAATAGTTTTATTAAATATATTATGTAAGATATTTAAACAAAGCGCTGCAACGATATATAACAAGGCGATGATTGAGGTTTGCTTTCAGTCATGCGAGAAGGCTTTGAGTGAGTGTAGTCACTTCTTCTCACTGCTGGTTAACACTGTATACACATATGGACTTCAAGAACCAAAATGATATGTACATGAATAACATATATGCATATATCTGGTATAACTACCTTCATATTTTTAGGCCACAATATACAGTATATCGCACAAAAGAAGACATCTGTTCACCATACTAAATGCTCTGGATCATAGACTGTATAAAAAGATGGACGACATGACAGCTCCCTTAAAGTGAAGCCAAAACATTTCGGTGCCCCCTGCTGACTGGCTGCAGTATAGCTCATAAAGCCCGCCTCCTCCATGTTAACAGATGGGACATGAGTCAAACTATAAAATCAAAATACACGTCAAACACATTTTTTCTCAAACATGGTTTCTGTCATTATAGTTAGTTATTATCATGCTGATTTACGTCCAAGTGTTCATTTTTCTGACAAGTTTATTTTTAATTAGTTATTTGATGCTGTCAAAATGATGATTGACAGCTCTGTTGACAAATTCGGCTCCTGCAGCCAATCAGTTCCGGGTGAGCAGAGCGGAGGACGATCCGCGAGTAGAAATGTAACTAAAACAATCACTACAGTCATTGAAGTTTCCATACCTGTGAACGTTAACCTCAGACCAACACAGAGAAGCTGTTCTGCTGTTAAACACGCCGGTGTGCTGTCCTTGCTCTGTATGACGTCACCATCGCAAGATGGCAGCGCCTATCACAGGGGCTATTTTGGCATCAATTTCGTACAATGGGAGCAGATGGAGACGCTTTGTCCATCTATATATAGTCATTGCTCTGGATACGCATCAGCCTGTATCTACAATGAGTCAGAAACAGGGATGTATTCCCCTACTCTGTACTCCCCTCCTACTCGTCTGTCTCACTTCATCTGATCTATCTAATAAAGGCTAATTTTTTTTTGATAAATGTCTCATTATCAAACAATTAAAATGATGAGAAATAACAGAGCATCAGGTTGTTTTTAGGTCTGTAAGTGAGAGAGAAGGGAGTCTAACTGGGAAAGTGTTATAAACATCACAACATTTAATCACCTTGACCAGTAACCACTCTAAAAAAAACTAAGACTTTCATAAAACATTTTTTTTAGTTTATAAAATCATTTGAGAGCCAAAACACACACACACACACACACACACACACACACACACACGCAGACTGACCGGTGTCTGCCTGGCTCTCCTTGCTGTCGTCAGTAAGAGGTTTGTCGTGCAGCGTCAGGTAGATCTGGATGGCCGTTCGAGCAGCTTTGTAGTAGAACGGATGCTGCCGCAGGACGTCCTCCAGCTTCAGCAGGTCCACGTAGGAGCGCAACGTCATCTTCCGCATGCAGTATGTGTGGAAGTCGAACTGGTCGTCAGTGATCTCCACAAAATGCTGACGGAGAGGAGGAGAGAGGAATCGGCGTTAAGCCGCTGGTGCTAAAAGTGTATCATAGTTAACTGACTCTTTTTAACGTAGATAAACAAACAACATGTAACAACAAGGACTTCTTTAAACATCAGTGTGCGACTGTCTGAAAAATTAAACCCCTAACTTTGAATATCTTCAAATGCTTCATATTTCTTAAATCTGTACAACATAAGTTTAAATGTTGTGCAAGTCAATGAATGATAATTACTGTAAACTTGGTGTATAAGACGCACTTCAATACTTTTTTTTCACCTAAAAAGTGGGCTGCGTCCTATATACCTGTGCAACCAATATACCAGTAAAATGCAGAGAGAGGTATTTAGTTTAAGCTTCGTCACGGACATGCAGTCATGATCGCCAGTCTAAAGGGGGGGAGTGCTGGGTAGGTGGGGATGAGGGAGGGGCTGGACAGTTGTAGAAGCTCACCCTCTCGATCTCGTGGCACTTTTTTAGGGCTTCTCCAAGCTTGTTCATGTCTCTGTAGGCCAAGGCACACTCCGTCTGGAACCACATGCACTGCATCTCGTTCAGGTTCTCTACTGCAGACGTCCCCTCCTGAAAACAAACAACACACGCACACACACAATCAGATTGTGTAGTTAAACACAAGCTGTATCCAGCGAGCTGCGCTGGAGTCATGTTTTAAAAACACAAGGTTGTCTGTCCTCATGCTTAGAGAACTTTTTTTATTCCAAATCTCACAGAAAAAGAAAAAGAAGTCAAAAAACTTCAAGAACTTCTGTCTTTACTTCTAGAAACATGATGCTCGTCTTAGGCCATGCCTACATGTACACGGGTGTTATTGAAAACTGAGTTTTTGCCGCCTTCGTTTCCAAAAAAAAAAAACCCCGTCCACACAAGCACGGTTATAAAAAATCCCTGTCCAAACGAAAACGCAAAAACACGACAGAAACGCTGTCAGGAGATCGCCACACCAAGAGGTGGCGATACAATCCGGTCATGCAAAGAAGAAGAAGAAGAAGAATCGCTGCCAATCAAATATCTGAAAAAATCTATCCCGACGCCTTTTTTCCTCAACGTAGTAGACAAGTAACCGTACATATATGTGTAAACATGTAAAAAGTCCTGTTAAGCATCACTGTTTTTGTCACGTCCTTCATTTTGCAAGGAATGTCTCATTAGTGACGCCTCACAAAGGAGATAACGGCGCACAGCCTGACGTCGCGAGCCAAAAACGCCATTACCCCATCTACACGTCTTGGCGGAAACAGAGTTTCTAAAAGTCTTCACCCTGGCCGGAGTTTTACAAAAGATCAGTTTTCACTGACCTGAAACGGCGTTTGTGTGGACGAAAGGCCAAAACACAGAGAAAAAGCTACGTTTTGAAAAATACCCGTGTACGTGTGGACATGGCCTTAATCTGATGAAGACACAAAAGTCTTACACGAGTCTGAGAAACAGGAAGTGAAAGGGAAGGAGTTGTGGCATGGAGAATATGCGTTTGCTCACCCACCTCTCATTTCACATACAGCATATTCACATAAATCCTAAGTTTAAGTGGATGACTGAACCGTTTCATCCTGTAATGATGGCATATAAATGTACTGCTGTCACTTAGCTGTGGGACATTACTTTCTCCACTCTGTTTGTAAAGGATGGTCCAGTGTTTCCTCTGCTCAAGGAGATAATAAAGGAAGCAATGAAGCTCCTTCATCATTTACTGAATTCAACCGCTCTTATGGCTGACCATTCAGCAGTCAGTTAGGAACCTTCCTAAGCAAAGGGGCCTATTGGACAGCTTGTGTCTCTTACCCGTGTGAATTTGGAGCACATCTCCTCTGCTTCTTTGATGAGGCCAGCCTTCAGCATGTACTTGGCACACTTAGAGTTGATGAAGCGGTCGGCTGTGTCCAGGGCCTGAGCCTCGTCCATCCACCGCGCTGCTTCCTTTATGTTTCCCGCGTGCTGCAGGAAGCAGAGAAGAAGAAGAAGAGGAGGGTGAACACTCAGCAGACGCCTCATCAACTGTACTGACATCATGTAAAGGGGAACGCTCTGTGGGGTTTAGACTAAACCTTGTAGATCTTGGCCTTGATGAGGAAGAGCTCGATGAGCGTGGGCGTGCTGTCGATGGCCGTGTTGATGTACTCCAGAGCGAGGCTGGGCTGGTCTATGAAGTCAAAGTGCTGCGCCAGGAAATACTGCACCCACAACAGGGTGGTGGGGGGCTCCTCCTTCCCATCATCTGTACACACATTTTAAATGAAACCTCTGCCTTTAGATGTGATTTAGACGGTGTGCAGCCAGAAATAAATACAAAAAATAAACTGACCAAGAAGCGAGTTTAAGACAAAGCAACACTCACCATTTTCACTAAACATTCGACAGCTTTTTAGACACCTTTCGAAGCCGACTACTAGTTCTTCGATGATCGTAACCTGCGTAAGGAGAGAACAAGTTAAATGGCTGTACTTTAATACTTTCAATGTGGAAGCTAGAAATGTTCCAACACAAACACCTGATTCTGAAAGCCTCCAACACAGCCTAAAATACAGCACGTACGCCAGTCCATGCACTGACCCAACATTGTGTAGCCCAGAAAAAAAACATTCAGACATGACAGTTAGACTTTAAATGTGCCCCCCCCTTTACCTTCTCTTTGTCGGTGTAGAGGGATTTGAGGGTGGTGAAGACAGGCGGGCAGCCTTTACTGAAGTTCATCCTCAGGTAGCTGTCCAGACATTCACGAAACTTCTCCCCTGGCCAGCACAACACACAGTAAAGGTACAGCAAAGTGAGGTTTGTACTGCCACGTAGCGCAAAGTGACAACAACATAAGATCCAGAATGCTTCGCTCTAAAACGTCCCATCACTGTGAGCTCCCTGCTTCCAGAAGTTCTCATAAAATCCTGCTCATCTGCTCATTTTCAGTTTTCTTCAGTTGTATGTTTAAATCTAAAACAAACTGTGAGCTGTAACTTTGTTACGTGCATCACAAGCTGATATCTGTAACCTAAGCTGAAAGAAACCTCTCCGCACTAAGAGCGTGTAAGCTAAGTGTGTACATACACTGCCTGGATTTAACTAAGCAAATAGGTAAGAGTCTTCCATGGGAAAATTACTGCAGTGATTAATATGTTTCAGCTGGCAACAAATTATTTAACCCTGACTGATGCAGTGAGTAGCTTCTCATTTCTTAAACAACCATGTTGAAAGACATATCCTGTGGTCAGGGAAAAGATGTGACTCTGTTTCAGAAGGGTGAAATTGTTGGCCTGCATCAAGCAAAGGAAACAACAAAGGAGATGCTGTAACTACTAAAACAGAGTTAAGAACTGTCCAAAGGGTGTGTAGCCTGAAGAAAACCACTCATCATCAGTGAGGCTAATCAGAAGAAAAGGCTTCAATTTGCTAGGGAGCATAAAGATTGGACTCTGGAGCCATGGAAAAAGGTCATGTGGTCTGATGAGTCCAGATTTACCCTGTTCCAGAGTGATGGGCGCATGAGTGTAAGGGGGAGGTGGATGAAGTGACGCACCCATCATGCCTAGTGCCTACCGGACAAGCCTTTGGGGCAGGGTTATGATCTGGGGTTGCTTCAGTTGGTCAGGTCGACGTCCAGCAACACCATGTGTCCAAAAAATGGGCACGTAATTGTGTGAGTGGTTCAGGAAGCATGAGGCATCATTTTCACAAATGGATTGGCCACCTGGACCAGAGTCCAGACCTTAACCTCATTTAGCATCTTTGGGATCATCTTTGAAGTGAGGCGGATAAAGTGACGCACCCATCATGCCTAGTGCCTGCCGTACACGCTTTTGGGGGCAGGGTTATGATCTGGGGTTTCTTCAGTTGGTCCGGTCGAGGTTCAGCAATTATTATTATTATTATTATGATGGCACGGGCATCTTCCAAGATGACAATGCCACGATTCATGGGGCTCAGATTGTGAAAGACTGGTTCAGGGATCATGAGACATCATTTTCACACATGGATTGGCCACCACAGAGTCCAGACCTTAACCCCAGTGAGCGTCTTTGGGATGTGCTGAAAAAGACTTTAGGCAGCGGCCTCTTGAAAAATTAATGCAACTCTGGACATAAATTAATGTTGCGACATTGTATGAGCTTATCAGAACGAAACCACTGCAATTGCGTGTCGTATTTAAAGCACAAGGCGGTCCAACTTGGCAGCAGACAAGTACTGACTGCTAAAACTAGTGAAGAGTGAACAATAGACTGAACATACAGCTCCGGAAAAAACATTCCAAATGTTCCTTAAATCAGCATCTCTCTCTTCATTTCATGGCCAGCCCATTAAAACCTCCTGAATGTGATCAAGAGGAAGATGGACGGTCACAAGCCATCGAACAAAGCCGAGCTGCTCCAAGAGCGGCCTAACGTCACCCAGCGGCACAGTGACAGACCAGTGGAGAGCAGGCAGAGATGCATGAACGCTGTGATTATAAACCAGGTTATTCCACCAAACAATGATCTGTGAACTCTTCCTGAGTTAGACATGAATGTGAAATTGTTTTCTTTGCATTATTTGAGCTCTGAAAAACATCTTTTGGTTTTCTTAACCAGTCGTCATTTCTGCAAATCAAAGACCTCAGTGAGAATATTTGATTTGGAAGTAAGGAGAAAATGTTTACAATAAAACAAATTTCATCTTACACAAACACAAACTTATAAATAGAAGAACCAGAGAAAAACACATTTCTTGCAGTGGTCTCTAATTTCTCACAGAGCTGTATGTTTTGAAGCACATCAGCAATACTTTTTCAGAATTCTTTAACATTTTATTGGACCTCAGAGCTGACTCTACCTCATGACGTAAGCTAACAAAAAGTTAGCTCAGCAGCGTATTTTCAAAAGCTTAAAAAGCTTTTTATCAGATTTTGCCCACACTGGTATTTTTGCTTTATGTGATGTTTTTCAGGGCCTCCCAGGACGTCAGTTTTCATCGGGTTAAATCTAAAAGTTCTCAATCACTTGATCATGAAAGCTTTTACATGCTGCAGGGGTACTAAGAGTGTTACATGGGTCATCATCGTCGTGCGTGTATGAAAATTAAAACGTGCGTTTATCCCGGTAATGTGGCAGAACGTGACACCGGTGACGGTATTGAAACCGGTATACCACCCACCCGTCTTTTCATAGTCCAGTGCACTCTGCTTTGTTTTTTTCAACTGTTGCCCTTTTTCTTGGCGTTTGACCAGGAGTAGAGTATTTAATCACAGAGCTATAAATAAAGGATTTTTGAGACTAATTAAAATTACCGATAATGTCTCTATCTCTCTATGTACCCATAATACCAATAAAGATGTTTTGAGCTGGCATGAAAATAGACTTTTTTAATGTGAATTTACCAATATGAAAGTCTTTTTCTTAAAGAAATAACTATTAAACAAATTATTCAACATGTTTATAGTCAATCAGTTGTAATGCAACTCACAGGCTACATGTGCTGCAGTTTTTTATATAACCCCAAGTATTGTCTTCTGTGTTACATGTCCAGTACAAAAAGTTTTCATAACGGCTAATGCCTGAAAAAATATGCTCTCTGAACTCAGCGGCCTGTCAAGCTCAATCACTGGGAAGAGAGGAGGGTTTATACGATTATCGCCCCACTTTGTATTGGTGGAAAGAGGCAAAAGGAAGCACTAACTATCACAACCAGCATTTTTAAATCTCCCAGGCATCATCGATGAAGACCAGGAGATGCAGTATACCCTGAGTGTGTGGCGGTGCTGCAGGCTGTACTGTGTTTACCTGTGAGGAAATTAAGAGGCAGTCTTCGGGGAACCAGGCCTTTAGGGAACTTCACCCAGGAGTCCTCGTAAATCTTCTGACGCTCCTCCATACTTCCTGGATAAACACAGACACATGGTGTTCAGAATACTCTCCAATCAAAATATTATGATTAACTTCCTGTACACATGAAGAATTTAAAGACACGAAATTTGAAATAAACGCAAGAATATTAAGCTGGGTGCATCGGCACAGAATTCATACCAGCTGAATAAGAATGTAGACTGAATGTAGACACATGTGACAGATAGGAATCACCTCATATTGTATTATATCTTCGGTTAAAAGTTTTAAATACCCTCCAGCAAGTCAAAGGAACACAACTTAGAGAAGCAAGATGCCTTAGATATCTTCAACTGAGACATTAATTTGACAGAAATGTCAGAAGTACAGAAGAGAAAAGAGTCAGATTAGGATATTTAATAATTCTTATACGCCTGCTAGGAGCCTCCCTTTGGAGGTTTTCCGGGCACGTCCAACAGGGAGGAGACCCCGGGGCAGACCCAGAGCTCACTGGAGGGATTATATATCCCACCTGGCCTGGGAACACCTTGGGATCCCCCAGGAGGAGCTGGAAAACATTCCTGGGGAGAGGGACGCCCGGGTCACTTGCTTAGCCTGCTGCCAGCACGACCCGGCCCCCGGATAAGTGGTAGAAAATGGATGGATGGAACGATCTTATAAAAGGTAATACTAAGAGAGAATTGATTTCAGGGATAGATTGGTCTTTACGACAGGAAAGGGGTCTTTCAAAGTACATGAAATCAAGACTGAAGAAAGAAGCGAACAAAAAGTGACTGAAGTTCACAGATTGGAACAACTTTTTTTGAGATGTGCCAAGAAAGGCTGAAATACTGAAAGAGACGGAAGTCTGATTTAACGCTGAAATTATATCCTTGCTTCATGTCTTCATGCACAACAGAATGGTCTTTGGTTTATGAGTGAATAGACCTCTCCCTCATTAAAGATACACTGCATGATTCTCAGTGTTTGATCAAAAGGACCTGTATGATTTATAGGACAATCAGACACTAAGAAACCACAGACTTTAACAGGCCACAATTTTAGCTGAGGTGTAAAACAGTAGGAGTATTTCCAAATAAGTTCCAATAGATAAGAAAAAGCAGGAACCACAAGCACGTGACAAGATTCATGAGTACAGTCTTCATCTTTCAGTGGGTCTGAGGATGGTGTTCACCTGGAGTTAAGGCCTTTTCCAGGCCTTGGTAGTAGGCCCAGTTCTCAGGGTTCCTCTCCTGGAGTCTCCTGTAGACCTCACACGCCTCCTCAGGCCTCTCCAGGTTCAGCAGCAGCTCTCCTGCACACAAACACATTAGCAGTTAGCACATTAACATGCTTTTCTATGGGCAAGACAAACCGAGCATGATGTTTGTATTTAGGCTGCAGGATATATCGCTACTGCAAACCCCTTCCAACCAGCTGCAATCATAGCACAAGCACTTAATTACATATTTAATGTTATTCACAACTGTTCTTAATTATCAGCTTGTTTTGTCTGTGCCACTGAGCTGCTAAACTGCTGTTTGTTGTTTTTGTAACAGTGGCAATACGATCTTTCTACTGCAATGTGCGCATGAGCAGCAGTCACATCGTAGGACGTGTGGCTGTCAATCAAATGACCTGAAACACGCCATCCTGCTGTTTTTTGTTGCTTGATGCAAATCGAAAACCAGTTTCTCTTCCTCCATCATTAATCTACAAGACGTGTCCGTCTGACATCACATTGGTGCAGCTCTTCACCAGAGTACACAGTTTTATTAGTTTTTAAGTGTCTTAACGGTCTTGGACCATCTTATTTATCTGACCCGCTTTTATCATATCAACCCTCGCGGATCCTGAGGTCCTCTGGCACCGGCCTTTTAATCATTCCAAAAGTTAGAACTAAAACCCACGGGGAGGCTGCATTCAGCCATTATGGGCCGCAGCTTTGGAATAGCCTGACAGAGGGCATCAGGACTGCAGAGACTGTTGATGTTTTTAAAAGGAGGCTCAAGACACACCTTTTTAGTTTGGCCTTTAACTGACTTCTTTTACCCTTTTAAGTCAGGCCTGTTTTTATCCTATCCTATTGTCTGTTAGCTTTTAGGTCCTTTTATTCTATTGTCTTTTAGCTGAGTTTTTTAGTTTTTAGCTCCAGTGCTTCCTCATGGGGGGCCTCCACACTGGGAGGTGTGTCTGGTCTGCCCGCCGGGGCGTCATCCTGGAGACCCCTCGGGCCTGGAGGACTGGGAGGCTCTGCACCATGCGTGGAGTCCACCCAGGTCTGTCCAGGTCAGGGGGTCTCTGTGGTGGCGTCGCTCCCTGTGGCCGTAGGCTGTGATCCCTCTCAGTGTGGATGAGCTCCCCATAGGTGGTTCTTTTTCCTCTCATGGTTCCTCGGTGCCCTGCCATGTTATTACGTGGACATTTACTGTGTGTGTGTGTGTGTGTGTGCGTGTGTGTGTGTGTGTGTGTGCGTGTGTGTGTGTGCGTGTGCGTGTGCGTGTGCGTGGGTCTGCGTGTGTGCGTGGGTCTGCGTGTGTGTTTGGGGGGAGGGGACGGGTTTTTATAACGTGTTGCATTTCTGTTGCATGTTTTTTTTTTTATTCTTTGTGAAGCACTTTGTGTTGCATTTTTAATGTATGAAAAGTGCTATATAAATAAAGTTTGATTGATTGATTGAGTGAACTGACCGCTGTGCTGCAGAGTCCAGCACTGAATATTCTTTTCAGGTTATCACCTGATGCTCTTATGATGCACTGCTGATGATTTAGTTTCATGTTTCCTGAATATTATGTGCCGTCATGTATGGTTGTTGATAGGGCTGTCAATGAGTATTCTAAATTCGAATATATAACCGAATTGTCATAAAAAACAGATATTAGATAATCAAAATTAATATTGAGCGCTCGCATGTTCTCGTGAACTTCTCTTCGAACGCACACGTCACTTCATACGTTAATAGGCAGGCATTTAGTTACGCGTGGCGGCTTTGGAGTGCGTACTGTCAGCGGCACCTCGTCTCGGTGCTCGTGAACACTGTGGCTACAGAAACAGGCTGGTGACAGAGCAGATGTGCCGCGGAGTGTTTACTTTAACGGCTACACCAGCAGCACACACACAGTGTCAGGTTGTGTGTGCCGTCAGGAAGCTGAATACAGGGAGATTTCGTCTCCAAAAGTAACCGGGCTGATCACGCCGATTAAACATACGTTTGAGCATTCTTGGAAACGGTAGATGACTAAACGTATACGTAGCGCATCTGCAGCCCACAAGTCTACTTTTATAAAGAAAGTCACTTTTTTCCAATGTCGTGCAGCCCGAGTCCAAACACGATTAAATCAGTATCAATGTACGACAGATAACGTTACTGCAGAAGTGATCATTGATCATTCTTATTATAATTAGTAGTAAGTAAGTAAGTCTCGTTTGCTATGTCATCACCATTCACATCTATACAACCAATTTGTTCACATTTCTAGCCTCTTCATTTTGGTCTCAAAGTGCACCGGATTTCACTTTAAAATGTACACATTTTTCTTCCTGGGGAGCATGCCCCCCCGATCCCCCTGGAGGGTTCAGAGTCCACCTCTGATAGTATCACAAAATCCTGTGGGAAACACTGAGACAGACATGTTGATTTTTTTTAACAGACATATTTAATATACCTATCACAGCACAGCTCGCTCGGAGCGCTGAATGTCCGTTCTACTGTAACCTCATTATTTTATTTGTGTATTTGGAAGGTGTAGGAAGCCTGTGTTGGTCTTTTGTTTATGTTTAAATGCATATGTCTTTGCATGTAAGTTTGTCTCTCGTTGTATCGGTATGCCCTCTTGTGGACATACTGCGCATAAATAGATGGCAGTTTGAACCTTTGTGTTTTTTAGGAAGGAATAGTCGAACGTCATTTTTGGACAATTTTGACAGCACTAGTTGTTGATATCTTTTGTTTTTTTCATGCTCCTGTCTCACACGACATCTTCCACCCACCTCTCGTTTCCTCCACAGCCAGTTTGTCGCAGATCTGCTTCTCGTAGTCGTTGAGGTGATCGAGGGCCTCCTTGTGCAGGCCGGCCTCCCTCAGAACCTGGTTCTGATACAGCAGCAGCTCGCTGTACTCGTAGTCCACTTTGTCTGGAGATGTCTGCACAAACACACACAGAAGAGAAAGTTAACTGGATGAGAATCTCCCCTCGCTCTGCTTCTGATGTACCTGTTCAGTCTACTGTTTAAAAAGCTCCTCTAATAATCTCACACGCAGAGAAACACAGAGAGGGAGAGACGTCCAACCTATTAATCATTTAAACTCTTCAATATTAGTGTTAAAACCAAGTGTATCACTCTCTAGTTTTATATTTGTGGATCTTAAATTTGCTCTTAAAGTAATCCTCACACAGTGGTCCACTTTTACCTCATTTATTTTTACCTACTTGTTGCGTTTTGCGGAACTCCTCGACAATCTTGGCAGCCATCTCAAAGTCCTCCAGCAGGTGATAGGCTACGGCGTACCCGATCCAAGAGGCTCGCTGGGCCGGACGCAGCTGCAGCAGCTGGTACCGGGTCTCCTGGAGGAGGAGAAGAGCATCACAGCACACATGGATGTTGTGAATACCATCTTAGCTGGGAGATAAATTAACTTATTAATGACGAGGACCCTCACCCTGTATCCCTCCAGGTCTCTCATCTGGATCTGCAGCAGGGACAGGTCTCTGAGGATCTGCAGGTTGTCCTTATCCCACTTCAGAGCGTTGCGGTAACACTTGATGGCCTCGTCGTACTTTTTGTCCGAGCGCTGCAGCAGGCCGTACACATGCCAGCCTGAGAGCCAGTTCAGGAAGCAAACACAACTGAACCAGGCGTGCACGTGTGCTTATCAACTTAAAACACAGGATGAATTTACAGCCACTGGAAACCCGACTACACATTAGACTAATAACTATGTAATACATGTGTACATGTAAATAATGGTATGCATATGTCGTCACAAGTGTCTGTGAACTTTCCTGAAGTTGGTGCAGCTCGTAATTAACGTACTTAATTCTATGAACAAATTTAAGGAGCAACTAATCGATGGGGGCGTCACAGCTGACGTTGCATGTGTATGCTAACTGCTAAATGCTAACACGATATGCAATCATTTTGTATTCACCATTTAGTGACCAGTTTAAATAAGCATTTTCGGAAGTGTCTGCTTCCTCCTCTGATTCCGACTCAGGCGACTCAAACACATAAAGCTGCAGCACACCGATTGTCACATGCACTGTTGTGGGCGGAGCCAGGCAGATGTCAATCAAAGTCCTGAGAAATTGTCTAAACAGCAAGAAGACCTCTTCAGTGAACTAGCTTTTTTCTAACAGTGTTTAAAGAGTTACACTAGGGATCTGATCTCAGCAGCTGTGGTGTTAATCTGAGCTTGAACGTCAAAGTCGTGTGTGGGATTAACTCGGGATGCCCTGAGGGGCCGCTGGAAGGATACAGACGTGGCTCTTGAGGTCATTGCGTAGGCCTCGTCTCACCAGCTCGTAGGCGTCCTCCTTCTTGCCCAGACAGTTGAGGGTTAAACCCTTCATGGCGAGCGTCTCTGGAGGTGGGAGGAGAGGCATGAGACATTCAGGGACACGAGACGAGCAACAAACTAGAGATGGCATTGTTATATTATTAATAGAAATATTCAAATTTTGAGTTGTTCCACATTTTGTAAAACCACACAATCTCGACTAATGTTACGTTTGATAGTGTCACCTGGGACAGAAGGTTTAAATAAAAACAGATCTACGGTCAGATTTTCAACCCAAAGCTGCTACGAGCTAAAAAATATATAGAGCAATGGGTGAGTGACATGGACAGGAAGTGAAGAGAGAGAGCATCGTCAAAAACAAGGAAGGGAAACAGAGAAATCTTCACATCATGTGTTGTGTGTGTTGACCTTGTCTCCAGCATTGTGTGCATGTTGGTGATTTAAAACATAGGCAAACAAGGCTGCCTCTTATTTAATGCCCAGGTATTGATGTCGGTTGTTTTTAGTTTAAAATTCTGGTATTGCAACAACCCTAGTTCCTATACTGATTCCAGCATATGAAATGCCCTTTATACCGCCCAAAATGCAGGACTGGTATCAGGGAGTGCACCAGTCTGTGAACCGTTCGATGCTATGGTTTAATAATTTAGTTTAGTGATTTAACAGCCTTGAAAGAGAAGAATAGTAATCCTTCCCCAAAAACACTGTGATGGATTCATCATGGCTGTCATTATGAAAACTGATTTCATGCAATGTATCTGTTTACACGAGCGAACAACAACAGTGCAGCGCTAGCAGAGAAAGTGAATTTAGTCAGAGTTAGCTAAATGTTTGCAATATTTGACACTAGTAAGTCCCACCAGTAAAATAAAGTATACAGCATGCAAGCCCTCAGTTTCAAGGGGAAGCACTTACAGGTCTACAGGTGTAAAAGATAATATGTCCTGGCCAAAAGAAAAGTCACCACCTGGATTTAACTAAGCAAATAGGTAAGCACCTTCCATTGGAAAATTACTGCCGATGTTTCAGCTGGTTATTTAACCCTGACTGATGCAGTGAGTAGCTTCTCATTTCTTAAACAACCATGTTGAAAGACATATCCTGTGGTCGTGGAAAAGATGTGACTCTGTTTCAGAAGGGTGAAATTGTTGGCCTGCATCAAGCAAAGGAAACAACAAAGGAGATGCTGTAACTACTAAAACAGAGTTAAGAACTGTCCAAAGGGTGTGTAGCCTGAAGAAAACCACTCATCATCAGTGAGGCTAATCAGAAGAAAAGGCTTCAATTTGCTAGGGAGCATAAAGATTGGACTCGGGAGCCATGGAAAAAGGTCATGTGGTCTGATGAGTCCAGATTTACCCTGTTCCAGAGTGATGGGCGCATGAGGGTAAGGGGGAGGTGGATGAAGTGAAGCACCCATCATGCCTAGTGCCTACCGGACAAGCCTTTGGGGCAGGGTTATGATCTGGGGTTGCTTCAGTTGGTCAGGTCGACGTCCAGCAACGCCATGTGTCCAAAAAATGGGCACGTAATTGTGTGAGTGGTTCAGGAAGCATGAGGCATCATTTTCACAAATGGATTGGCCACCTGGACCAGAGTCCAGACCTTAACCTCATTTAGCATCTTTGGGATGTGCTGGAGAAGACTTTACGCAGCGGCCAGGCTCTCCCATCATCAGTACAAGATCTTGGCGAAAAATGTATGCAACTCTGGACAGAAATAAATGTTGTCACATTGCATAAGCTTATCAAAACGATGCCACGGTTAATGCGTGCCGTAATCATAGCTAAAGGTGGTCTCATATTGGTGCTCATTATTGGCTGTTACACAATTGCAGGCATCATAACCAGAATCAGGGAGAAAAAGTGGCATTGGGACATCTCTAGAAAAGATATATAATTTAACTTAATCTTTAAGATTGAACTGTTTTATATTATCTGTAATTAAGCAGAGCTGTACTGCTGCTTAAGTGAAGTTCTCTATTGGAAACACAGGATATCAGTAGGGGCTGGAAGCTGAGCTGCAATTTTTGGGTCAGAATTCTTCAAGTGTTTATCATTTTACACGTTTTTTTACCCGGAGCAGAATTATCCACAGAGGTCTCCTCCTCTCCAAACAAACTGAGCCAGCGATGAAATCTCGTTAAAACACTGAATAAAGCAGTTTACAGTTAAAAGTCTGTGTTTCTGTAATGTTCACTTCAAACACGAGATTCGTCAAGAAAATCTTAAAACAGAAGATTATAGACATTAATTACTTTGTTCTTTTTCATTTCTGACTGACTGGCAAACTAGATAATAAATAGAAATGTCTCTAGCACTCATTATCTGTGTGTTCACATTATAGAAAGGATCTGAGCTGAGCTGAGCAGTGCAACAATGCTAGCTAAAATATTACATCCATACAGGGTAAGTGGGACACAGTTGTGCACAGCGGAATTGCATGTTTAGGTATCTGAATCGGTATCTGGAAGGAAGTGACATTTTTCTAGAGACTTCATGGTATTATGGTAGAATAACAAATATACTACACTCACTGTAAATGAAACTCAAGATATTGTAGCGCCGTTTAGCTAACATCCCCTGACGCCCTGCCCAAACACTGATTTATACCCTGAATCTGCTTTATTCAGTGTCTTTGCCTGTTTAAATCACCAGGTCTGTTTGATTTGGAGAAGAGGAGATTTAATTAATTTTGATAATCATTTTTCTTTTAAAATAAAAGAATACTGCTTTTAAAATGTGTGACAGACTCCTGAAAGTAAATAACTTTAGTATTAAACTCCTCAAAGTACGTTTCAGTAAATATTAATGAGCTATACTCTCGTCGTATTTTTGACCTCTAGTTTCATCAGGCTTCCATCACTATCATGTTATATTCTTCAAACAGACAGCCTTTTAAAATCTTATATCTGGATAAATATTGATAAAAAAATGATGGTGAAATTTGAACAAACAAAGGAGGAACATTGTGCCAATCAGTGCCGCAAAGTGTGTCTCTGCTTTCCACATGTTTAGCGTAAGGAATTGTGAGTCTTACCTCCATGCTCAGCAAACTTTGGGTTGCCCAGGATCTGTTTGCAGAACTTCAAACCATTTCTGTACTGCTTGTGCTCGTAACATCTCTGCAACAAAAGACAGAGCAGAAAGTACATCAGGCGTCTGGGGGCTAACAGCCTGTCGCTCACTGCTGAACTAGGAGAGCCTTGTTTACCTGCACGAAAAAGGACATAATTGCAAAAGCAAAGAGCATGCAAAGAATAATATTCACCCAACATCTCTTCCTTGGTAACGTGAGACGTTAACAGCTACATAAATGTAATGAATACAATTTGATGAAGGAGGGCTGTAAATGAGATAAAATCAGTCAAGCGGGCAGAGGAGTGTGCCTAACTCAGAGCACATACCAGGAGCTCAGAGCCCCCTCTAGTGGACATCCAGGCAACTTAAACTACAATATATTGACAGAGGAGAGAGACAGCTAATACCCTGTAGTATTTCTATCATATGGAATAGGGGTGGGAGGTTACTGCAGCATAATACTGCAATATCATACTGATACACTGATACTTTATCTCAATCTTTTATAATAGTTATTATGGTAATATTACAAATATAACCTTAGCTTTCTAAAATACAAAAGTTATTTTCTTTGACAGATGGGGTGCATTTTTTTCTTACAATTTACTTTGGAAAATACATTTTATGATATGATATTATACACACGTTTGCATTCAGTTGAGTTGAAAAATGTTTTACCGGTTCAGTATGTCAGATGTGTGCAACAAAAAGGGAAGGTTATAATGACTGATTTGGTCAGTTTGTGTGGTTAAAAATCTTGTTGTGCCGCAATAAGAATACCCTTTAAAAAGGATATATCTTATACATCTTAATATTCGTTATTGCAACATTCAGCATCTTGCAAAATGTTTCAAACCGAACTAAATTCGAATTGTAAAATAAGTATCGCCAAAATATCGAATCGTCTAATATTAATAATAATAATGCATTTTATTTATATAGCGCTTTTCATGGTACTCAAAGTCACTTTACATTATTAACAACAACTAAAGAAACAAAATAAGAATAGAAGAAACACAATAAGCCTCTGATTATTTCCACCTCTAAAATGTAGTATAAATGTATAGTATTCCTATTGCACACATTACATGTTAACAGTAGTATTATTTTGAAAAAATAGTAAGCGATTGTAGTGATCGAATTTGAAAGAGGCTTCAAATAATTAAAGTGGCGCACGCTTCTCCGTACATTCCATGTAATAAAGAAGCACGGATATGTTATCAGTTAAAATGCCAAATTCCTGAATGAGACCTGGCCTGACAACTGCCCGGCATGTAGCTGCGCGTGCTGAACTGGATTACTCAAACTTAAAACAACTATTTAGGGCGCAAATACAATACAAATGTTTATAAACTTTATTGACAATGCAGCCGAATAACTTTATAAAGTGAAACTATTAACTACACAGCCAAGTCAACTATCCGCCTACAGTAAGTTGTGTATGGCTGTCATGTGTCAAGCAGCTTTGTCATTGATATACTTTAGATGTGTTGCAAGGCCATGGCTACAATAAAACACCACATTATTGGTTGCCAGCCAACTATGTTGTTTCCTTATTTACATGTACTATTTAATAACAGAGACATGCCTATAACAGTGCGTTTGGTGTACTGAATCTTTTAGTTAAAGCCCTAGCAACTCCCTAGCTACTTGCTCTGACTGTAAGAACTGACGGCTACTAGACAAACTAGCATTAGCGAGCACGCTAACGTTATCTCAGGCATTTAGCCTACCAATATTCTCTTGAAGAGAGCATTCTCCTTCGGCGGTAGAGTGATTGTGGGCATTGTGTTGGCTTCCTATGCCTCTGCCGGTTCACACATGAATGATATCCTCTCGGAGTCACAGATCCTGGACTGTTTCAGTCTCTTTAGGCTCCTCTCTCTCACGTGTTGAAGCCGAGGCCCCCTTCCGAGGAAAATGGCCGCTGCGCTTCTCCTCCGGGTCAGGCTGCTCACTGACCCTGCATTCACGTGGTCTCGAAATAATCGGAACAATGAGTTTCTCAGTAGATAAAGTCACGCGAGAAACAACTGGCAAAATCGGATAAAATGTTCGTACCCACCTTGCAGAGTTGACAGAAATTACGTTAGTTCACGCAGATAAATTACAGTAAATTTTGCCTTTATGGTCGTAATATTTGTATCAGTTAGGGTATTGCATATCACATTTTTTTGTTTGTAATTTGTCATATAGTATTAGGCTTAGCAATTAAAAACAACATCGCTTTTCGTAGCGTCCGTGTTGTTTCAGATTACGCTTTAAACCTCGTGACCGCGTAGAAGAGCGACTTTTCAACTCGGGAATTGGAACAATCCGAGGAGCACTTGAATGTAGCATTTGAGAACTCGAATGAGAATTTACCTTTGGGAAAATGTTCTCCATAAATGCCCTAATATCTGTTCATGTTTGCTGACAAGCTGTGCGCTATGATATTAATTATATGATTAATTCTGGTGTAATGTAAACCAAACATATTCAAAGAAGAAGTTGATTCTGTGAATTTAATCATGCTTTAAAAGATAATTGAGATAGTCGCTTAAAACTATAATCTACATTTTATTATTATTATTATTATTAGTAGTAGTAGTAGTAGTAGAAGTAGTATTTACTTATGTAATTAAATAACAGCAAGTGTGAGTTCCTCAGGAGTCTGAGCGACTTAGCGATGATGCTGGGATCATCCACCGTGCCCCCTCTCAAGGAAGTTTAATCGAGCTCGGAGTGGCAGGAGCGCAAATCGAGTGAAGGGAGCTTTCTTGAGCTAAAATGACTTTCAACCGGTTATTATCTAGGGCTGTTTTTGTCAGCAAAGGTAAGATAACGACACATTGGTAATTTATTCGTGGTTGTGATTTTGAAAGGCTTGTGTTTTGTCCTGCTGTTTGCATTCTAGACAGCGTGTTTATTTTGTTGCCTGACCTTAGCTTAGCATTCTTGTAGCCTTGTACTCAAAAAGACGATTTCCTCCCTCTAAATTTCTGGGTTTATTGGAAGTGTTGCTGAACAAAGTTCTTCTTTGCAAATTATTTACCCATTGATAACATATCCTTGTACTGTTTGTCTCGTCATTTGTTTTATTAGTTATCATTCTCTAAGGTATGGATGGGGTTTCTTCACGCTAAAACTCGTTAAAGAACAGTCTAGTTGAATGCTGCTCTCATTATTGGAAAACCCGTATTTGAAGGATGACTTGATTTGATCATTTTAATATAAATAGAGTCCATTCCTTAATTCGGCCTGCTTCAAAGAACCACAAAGTCTACAGTTATTTCCAAAGCCTCTCCAAACAAGATACAGTGGAGCGTGGAGTCCTCTCTAAACCAGGTCTAATATCATAAAATAAATAATTATTTAAATGGAATACGTCCAGTCGAATCAAGTTGGGTTTGTATTCTTGTCTCAAGTCGTCCCCACAGTTTGCAGTGTGTCGCTCTTCATACATGTTACCAAAACGTACCCTTTTTAGAACCACCAATGCTAATACAATGCTCATTTATCTTTAAAAAACTGTGTGGTTCCTTATGCATCTTTGACATTGTTTTTGGTATTTTTCAGTTGGATCCAGGTCTGCATTCACAAGCTCCAAGCCTGACCTTGCTAACCCTAACTGGTTGAGAGTGGGTCTTGCATTTGGATCATCTGCTTTCCTTTGGGGCCTGGTAAATGACAACATCATTGCACACAGGAAATATAAATGACATACTCATTGTATAACAATTATTTCAAATGATCACTTGTTATTAGAGTGGCATGGCTAATTAACCAAGGCTATCTTTTAACCACTTTAAGTGCATCGCTGATATACGTATCCCAAATGCTGTTCATACTCCAAGCATGCCCATATATCATGCTTAACCTTTCAAGAAATGCATACATGTGTAACAGCAACACCTTGTTTTGAATAATATAGCAGCAGTTGAGCAAATTTTATCACTGTGTCCACTGCCCAGTAAAGTGTCTTGCATTATGTCACCCAGCAGAGGACAGCATTGAGCAGCACATTTTATCTTATAAACTTATTTCACATTTTGATGTTTAATTTCAGAAGGTCGGTAGATCAGGACGAAGGATGCAGAATTTCAATCAAAACAGATAAAGTTCTTTAAATCATCTTAAACAGTAGATGCATCTTTGATTTGCAAAGTCGTGTTAAAAGGGAAGTTTTTTGAATGGGATTTGGTGTGATGTCCTCAAGTGAAAATAAGAAGCATTTTGGTTTTACCTGTTTTCAAATTTGATTAATTTAGTTTTTACATTTGTAAAGATTAGAAGAGTTTTTAAAATATGATGGGCTGTAGTTAAGTATGCAGAATGTTGTAATATAACCATTTAAATTACTTGTGGTATCCATGTTTCCCCTGCAGCTCTTCAAGCAGCACAGCACAGATGTACAGGAGTACAAAGTGAGGAATGGCCTGGAATAACCCACCACATCGGTATGTGAGAATCTGTAGATCATTAGTTCATGATCTGACACCTTTATTGCCAGAAAGTAATACTGGTATTCTATGGTCCATTTTGAGTATCAAATATATGAATGAACTAATAAAACATAATACTCTCATTTCTTATCCTGTGCAGGAAGTCGCAGGATCCTGTCAGTGGATGCACCTGTGCAAGCTCTTCTTTCTCTTTCCAGTCCCTCTAATCCTCTGATTCCCATCTCTGTGTTCTGTGTAAATTAAACGATTGTCAAATGAAATAGACACGAGTCATGTTCATTTTGTGCACGTAACTTCACATCTGCTGTGCTATTCAGATGGACACCACCACACGTAGATCAGTAAGTTATGAACGTTTGTCTTTTACCAAGTTTTAAATAAAACAAACATCTAAGATTCAATGTGTATGTTTGCTGAATATGAAAATGAGTTTATAAACTGTTATAAGAGGGCACACATTAATTAGTTTGTGGTATATCATTTTGAAGCCGCAACTTCTTTGTCCATCACCATCTTATGTCTTGAGCTGCATAAGCGGAGCTGGATGATATTAGGGGTTAGCAATTGCTAAGTTTATGCTAGCCAAATTTGTACGGTGGTTTTGGCTCGCAAATAACAAATTTAAAAAAAGCATTTACATGAAAAAGAACACCTGTTTCCTCAGAGTGTCTTTTAACACAGATGTACACTGAAAAATACATTTTTAAGGTCGCCATGGGTGCAACTTGTCCATCACAAGGGGGACACCCCCTGAAAGAATACCCTACTTTCTTGTTTTTTTCCTCCAAATGGATACACAATTTACTAAATGAACATCATGCTGCATTGAAGAAGACTTGGAATTAATGATTGAACCATAAACTCATTAGGATGTTTAGTGATAATAAATCAAGCGATAAGTAGGCTCACTTCTGGTAGTCTTCAATGCAGTCAGACATCTTTGCAGTAAGTGTAGTCGCCCCTTGCTGGCCATTTAAAAGAATGCAGGTTTGATGCATTCTGACATTTCTCAGAAAACCTTTTTGCAATTTTACCGTAGAAATGTCGGATATGAAAATGATTTTCTAAGATTCAAACCTTCCAAAAATAGACAATGAATGTTCAGGGCTGTAGCAAACACTCAGAACAACTATGTAAAGGCCAAATCAGCAACACTAGGTGGTGCAGACACAAGCAGATATAAATGATTAAGCATTTAAAACTGTAAATAAATTACTAATAAATCATAAAGTATAATTTTGTTAATGTGTTGTCTATGACCTTCTGTGCTTTGCGTGACACTTCCAGTGTAAAGGCACTGATCACCCTCCATGACGTATGGAGGGTGATCAGTGCCAATAAGAGACGAGACAAGCAGACAGCAGAGGCAGTGTTAGCGGTATTGAGAGTAGAATTAATACAACAGATATGGATTGAAGATGTAAAAGAAAATAAGTGTAAGATTTTCTAGAAGTTTCAAGTAGTATACATATTATTGGAAAGTTATTTGGACATGGTAAGTCCACATGCAGGGCTGGGCTGCCTTTTTTATGGGGTGACATCTGGGATGGATAATAAGATTTTGTGGGAAAAGGGGCACAGCAACACACGCCTTGACACGCCCCTTCGCTCTCTATTTTTCTTCATCATGTGCTGTGTGTAAAGACAACTGTATTATAAAACATGAACTAGTGAGAGTTTATTTCAGATGCTAGCGTCTTATCCTCTCTTTTTGAGAAATCAGGAGTGTTTTTTCCACCTCCAGATGAGCACGCTGAGGTGTGACGTCTCCTGTTAATAGTGACCTTCTTAATCTGTTTTAAAGATCTTCAGAGCAGCTGTGTGGTGTCAATGTCTTTCAGTATCACATTGGTTTGATTGTGTAGACACACAACGTCTTTAATGATGAGCCTCCTTCACATGCAGTTCACCTGCTGCAGTTTGTGTAATTTGGCCGTCTGTCAATCGTACATTTCATGATGAATGTAAGCGGCAGACACATACAGGGAGAGAGAAGCACAAAGAGGCAGCATGCTGCTGTGTGCAGAGGTGTGAGGGGTAAAAGAAGTAAAGAAAAGCAAGATGAGCAGATATAAGAATGAAGCAGAGCTAAAATGGTATTACAATATAACTTTGTTGCTGCCACTTACTTGTAAATGTTCCTGAGTATTACCTGCTGCATTCACACGTCGGTTCACCCTGACTTCTTGCGGATATTTTACTCGGAGGCTGGCAAGAAAAAGTCTGCATAAAGACGGGTTGAAAAATGTGGAAGTTTGCGTTCACACATGCAGCTACAGAAGCCCTTAGTGGACATGCATCCATACATTTCTTTTACCATTTTCCCCGAGTGATTTCTGCTCGTTTTCTGGAGATCTTGACTTAGTTTTCTCGTTATCTCGGGAAAACAAAGCTGGTTTTCCCATTTTAACGGATTAATTCGGCCCGTTATCTCGAGATAACCAATCTCATTTTCTCGTGATAACTGGATAATTTTCTGGCGATCTAGAAAACAGAACAACAGGCTGGTCACTGTGATATTACAGACCTGGACATGCCATGCTGCCATTGCCCACACTAATGAGGTAAGTTAAGCCTGTTTCTATGTTTGTTTTGTGCTTTTACAACTCTTGGGATATGAGTTAAGATCATCTGACGTTACAGTGGTGCTGCGTATTTATCCCAAGACAACGGGAAAATAAGAAGTGATCTCGAGAAAACACCTGAAATAACTCTTTATCACAGAAAAACAGAGTTAAAAAATGTATGGAAACTTTCAGGAGTGCAGAGCATGTGTGAAAGGGGCTGTATACTAGAGATGTTTCGGTCCTGAACGATTCGTTCAAAAAGAACGAATCTTTTCAGTGAACGGAATGATCCGTTCACTTTCATGCATCAAAGTCGTTCCTTTCGTTCACTTGGCTCCGCTCGCGGCTCCCCACTTCTTGTTTTAGGAAACCAGACTGATTGATGTTAGCACGAGCCAATTGCGTTTCAGAGGAGGGCTGTTTGTATCACATCTAATGTATCAAATCACCATCATTGGTTAGGAGAACGACTGAACGTATCGCTTGACCGATCGTCTCTCTCTCTCTCTCTGTCTCTCCCTCGCTCTCGTTCACTGAACGAAGCGAGCGACCCGATTAGGTGCATCTGTGTATACAGGTCAATTCACAGATGTGTAAACCACTGACAGATGAACACAAACTAAACTTATTTTTCGTGAACGAGTGAGAGTGAGTGAGTTACTGGTAAACCGGAAATGTCACTGAACGACCTGGTGAACGAATGTAATGAACGAATCGTTCAGCTGAACGAGATCCGAAGATCCGGGTCACTCAAGTGAACGAGAGTTGACATCTCTACTGTATACTGTATGCATACTCGGCCTCCTCTCCCGGGCTGTTAACACCTCCTCATACATGACATCTTCCTGTTACTCCATGGCACTAACCACTCCCCATACAAACGTCACCGCATATATTGCACAACAGAGGGCGGGTCTGTTCTACGCCTCCTTGCACGTTTCTCTGAGCAGACCGGGCCAGCCATTCATCCAGCATTCGCTGAAACTGCAGCATTCCCGTCGTAGCCCTCGGAGTGCAGCGATGTTTTCCTGCAGAGCGGCCTGGCAGAAGTGTGGGCCTTTGGCACGGAGAGCAGCCTACAGGTTGCCCCGGGATGGTGAGTTTCATCAGCCAGCCAAAAAAACCCCACTAAAACAGAACAAAATAACTGAATTTACTCCTTTTCCCCCACGATGTGTGCCTGATGGTGAGGTTTTGTGTGTTACATCTGTCGCCTATTGACTGCCTGGTGTAAGCGGTGAAATAGTACACTCTGTCCTCGTGCGAATGTCTCTGCATTGCTGCATCCCCACACTGGAGGCTGGACATGGCTGCCGGTGGGATGTGAAGGTCAATTGGGCTTTTTGTGAGGCTTTGATGGTGCACGTTTGTCCCTCTAACTTAAATAGACAGACTTGTTAGACGGTACCTAAAGGTTGCTGCTCGTGGAGATATACGTGTACACTTTGAGCGCTGGATGGAGTATTTCATAATGACGCTTATCAAACAGTTGTTTCCTCTGTCGGTGTATTAAAGCTGGATGCCTGATCAAAGCAGGAGCCGCTCTTTACCAGCTTGTATCCATACTTAATAAATGACATTCATCACAGTTTAAAGCGGTGTAACATGTGCCGAACCATCAATACTGATGCAAAGAACGAGCTTAAATTTATTTAAGTTATATCAGTCATGTAAAGATTCTTTGCTGACGTGAACATTAATGCACAGCACATATACATTTGTATGTGACCTTCACTAGACTGTTGGTAGCATGGAAACATGGTTGCCGCTGTCTGTCACGTGGTGTGTATGCGTGTGACGATGGCCTAATGTATAGAGAGTGCATAGGAGAGGCACGACCTATGTCACCCCTACAGTTGTTGAAAACTTGCGCCACGAGCCGGTCGGTGGTCGCACCTTCTCTCTCCTCTGTTGACGTAAAGTTACGTAACTACGAACGACGAAAGGACAGATTGGAAACCGTCCGTGTCAGAGTAAAAAGATGACGAGCTTAAAGAGCAAAATCTCCTGTCGTCACGTCCCATCATCACATGTGCCGCTGTGTGGCTTGTGGTGAACATGCTGGGTCTCTCCATCTCATCATTTTTCTAAGGTTACTCACGTTTTTGACTCAAAGAAAATTGCAATTTAAGGTGAGCATTTTAAGCAAGGAAACTACAGTTCCCAGAAAAGGTAATATAAAATGTGTTCATGGTCAAAATATTATTTCCAGTGACATTGAAGACATCCAAAAATCGCAATTCCTACAGAAAACATCTAGATGAATGAAATCTGACTTTTATTATAGATTAATGTGCCATTGTAAAAATGTGATAACATTTTTTAAGGCTGCAACTAATGATTATAATTAATTTGATTAATCTGCCCATCTTTTTCAGGATTAATCGCGTAGTCTATAAGATGTTTAATAAAATGCTTATAAAAATTTCAGAGCCCAAAGTTGCGTCTGCAAATAGCTTCTATTGTCAGACCTGCAGTTCAAAGACTTAATTTTTTTAAGTGTCAAAAAGCTTTATAATACGAAGCTAGAAGCAGCAAATGTTAGCAAAATGATTTATGGATGATGAAAACACTTTATTAAAAAATAAAGAGACGCATAATTCAAATGTTTGTAGGGCCAACGCAACATAGTGCATGGCTGTATTTGTTCAATGAAAGATGGGATGCATCCAGCCAACACAATCCAACATCTAACTTTTAAACTAGCCAGGCGTGCCTTGTAAAAATGAGTTTCTTTCGATTTTTTTTTTTGAATAGTAAACGTGTAGCGTGTTTAATAATGTTAACTCTTTGGCATTTTGTTTGTACCGAACATAAGTATCTGACTTTGTTTTGACCATTTGAGCCACCAAGGACTCTCAGGTCATCGGGTCGCATCTAATTACAGCTTAAAGGGTTCAACCTAAAAATGGTGACGCAGTTTTTATGCCACACTTGCCAGGAATGGACCGATCCAACCTTTTTTAAATATTTTAATTCAAGGCATTTTCTTGAATTTTTTTATTTTGCCAGCTTTCTGCTTTTACAGATTTTGTGCTTTTTCCTAGGTTTTCCGTAGAGCACTTGGGTTGCCTTTCGGTCTGAAATGTGCTGTATACATAATCAGGGCTGCATCTCGTAGTTATTTTCATAAACGATTAATCAGCCAAATAACTGTGCAAAACCCAATGACTCTTAATTTACGGTCACAAATTATTAAATAATGCGGCAAATCCTCACGATTAAGAAAATGTAACCAGCAAATTTTTCACATTTCTGCTTGAAAAATGACAAACGATTAATAGTTTAGCAAGTAAGGTTGTCTATTAATTTTCTTTTGATTGATTAATCATTGCAACTCTGTAAATGGATTCACCTTGCCGGGCCTGAAGTGTAACAATTTTTCAAAAATAACAAAGACAATTAAATTTGACTTGATTTCAAAATTTGTCTTTAATAAAGTTTGCTGCTGATTTGGCTCCGACTGATACAGAAGAGAAATAACAAATCCAACATCATGTTTAAAACCAACGACAAAGTGCTGACACCAAGTAAACAGTCCAACGTGCCTTCTCTTTAAATGCACGCTCATTACCGACGTGCTCCCGTGATTAACAAACAAGGTCCACCTTACAGGTCCTGCAGGCGTTCCTTTTCTTTGCAGCATTGAGGGTGAAATGCTCGCAGACTTTCGTAGTTTCAGGACGTGATGGTGTTGCATCAGCCACCACCATTTTGCTGTTTTGTTTACCTGACGCTTCCCGGTCGCCGTTTTGCATGAACAACTCTCAGCAGAGATAGTAAGGATGCAAGATGGCTCACCCTTCAGAGACTCAGCTCCAGAAAAAAATGTTATGTCCACACGCAGCATGAAAAACGCGCGATGACGTAACCGACTAATTATCGACAATCTAATTAGTTGGCATCTAATTTTTTTTGCCAACAATGTCGACTGGCCTAATCGTTGCGCCCCTAAAGTGGACCTGTGGTTTCACACTCAAAGGGTCATGTTTGGCTAAAGGTCAGTTAGCTAGCTTAGATTTAGCCTCTGAATGGCCATAGCTGTGTTTTATTTTGATCTTCAGTAGCTGGTAAGAACTATGAACTACATGTAAGTCAGAGTTTTTTTAGGCCTCCAGCTGTAAATCCTGAATTCTATTCATGTGGTACTTGAGGTATGGCAAATTAATCAAGGGAGAAATGTATTTTTGTTGAAATGTCTATGTTGAGGAATTACACGACCCATAAGGTGTAGCTTTTTTATGTCTAAAAATCTCCATGTAGTTAAAGCGCCCGGCTTCCTTTTTACTGCTTTCCGGGCCGCCCCCTGGTCCACACTGCTTCAGGAAACACCTTTTTGGCATCTGTATCCTGACACAAAGTCCCACCTAAAATAAGATGGTAGGTGGACATGCCAGGCACTACTGGGAGCCTCTAAAGAGATTACATCAGAGAGAGGTCCACTCTGTGATGAGACGTTTGCTGGACATCAGACCACAATATCGCAGCCCTTCCTTTCTCCAGTGGTCCCACTTAACAAGAGGAGGGTATCGGTCTCTAATCCTGTGACTTCCTGACCTCCGTCCTGTCCGCTAGTCATGAAATTTCTCCACCTTATCCTCCCAACTCAACAAGACTTGATCCGATTAGCCAGTATAAATAACAGGGTGGCAGGGAGTCGTGTAAGCCCTGGAGTCTAGATTAGTTCCTGAGAATATGAAGACTTTAATACCCTCAACACTGCACGTCAAAAGCTCCAGTGGCCTATAAAGGGAAGGCCAAATATTGTTGAACCTGGGCCAAATTACACGAGTAGATTCTTACGGTTTTGTTATTGATCCATAAGATTTCTTCAGCCTGCAGCTGCGGCACTGCGGTAACATAATCCTTGATGATATTTGAAGAGAGTCTGGTGTCTTTGAAGAGAGCGATGTAACGTCTGTTTGTGGTTAAAACAATCATCTTCCTCTGTAACAAAAAGGTCTCTCTCTGTAGGGATCCTTTCTGTAATGTTGTTAGACGCTTAGAATAACAATCTGAGCCTGTCAGTGGAAACAACAAGAACTTTTAGTGGACGCGCTTTGATCCATCAAGGATTCTGTTGCAGACACTTTGAGATAAAATTGATCAAATCACTAAAATTGACTGGTGAATTGAGGTTGTTCAGTGACGCATCCAGTTTGTATCCTATGGATGCACTTAATTGATCCCAAACTGGGTAATGTAATACAGCAGCAGGTTAGATCCAGGCTTTCAAAGGAACAATAAATACACAGTAAATGCACATACAGACAATATTGGAGAAATACATTACTTTCTTTAATTGATTAAAATAAACCATTAACAATAATAATAAAAAAACATGGCGTTCTCTTAAAATACAATAATTCCAATATTAATAGACTTCACAACATAAAAATATTCTCCAATAAAACATAGATGTGTCGAGGGAGGGAAGCCATGGGCTTTCTTCAGGCACACTCGCACCGAGACAAGGATTTAGTTTAAAATGCCTTTATTGAATCAGGGCATCTCTCGTAAAAAACATCACTATTACCCTCATCGGGTCTTCCTCAGGGCGTGGCTAGGAAGAGTCATGAAACAGGATGTTAGGTGAGGTTCACTTATATAACGTCAAGTGGGCTGAACTACACCAGCATCCGAATAAATACATAAATATTAATCACAATAAAAAAGCATCACCATACATGCGTGTGCATTCTTCTTTAGTGTTTCTGCCAGGAAGGAGACACTGTGCCAAACTGAAACACAGGAGCAGATATCGAGCTGTTTGTCACTCACACTTTTTACTTCCCTCACTTTATCTCTTGAAACTGACGCTTTTTTAGCCAAACCTTACTGCTGCAGTTGAAGCTCCTGGCCTTGCAATGCATGTTTAAAACTGTTCACATAAAACGCAAAATCCAAACTATGTCTTTGATTTCATGGGCGAGGTGTTTGGTGCATCACCTCGCAGGTGTCAAACAAGCGCTGACAGGCATTTTATTGGCAATCTAAATCTGTGGTGTAGTGGGAGACGTCATGAGCCAGCACAGCGCCCAAGGGTGCTTTCTCACCAACCCCTCTCTCACTGAGAGAAGGAAGCGTTTGGGCTGGTGCAGCACTTTATTCCTGTCCTGTAGGATCTTTTCAAAGTCTGCTCAGGGTCACAGAGGGGAACAGTCTGTGGGAACGCATCAACCTTTTCTGCTGAGGTGCGCAGAGTGTTTAGATTAAAAGGAACACTCGATGGTCCTTTAATTGAGCCTTATACATCACTTTAATCATTTATTGCTTTTAACCGTTTGTTCCTTTTTTTTTTTTTAATCACTTAGGCACACAATAACAGTCATTCAGTCAGTGTTGCATTCACTTATATAAAAATTTCAATGCAAATTCAGAAAAAAGGAATCAGAAAATTGATGAAGGATCTAACGTGTGACCTTTAACTCCTTCCAGCTGTGCCACGGCGGCAGATGTCTTCAGTCCCCGGTGGCTCTGGGGAGAACATAGTCTACGCCTTGCTGTGTGGTGGAGCCTTTGTCGGCGCCGTCTCATATGTAAGTTATGTTTGTTGTTTGTTTATGTATGTATGTTAAGCAGACGCTAACAGAGAGTAACAAACATCAGTGCAAAACTAACTGACATATTCATGGACGCGCACACAATAAAAAGAGTCTGTCAGCGATCACTGATGTCTCTGTAGTAGGTGCAGTAAAAGTCAGGGCATGTCTCCCTCACTGCCGTGTTTCGAGGGGATGCGCTGAGTCGTGCTGCATTCAGGAGCGCTCAGAAACGTGGGTGATCAGACACGTTTTTACACATATTTTTAAAGTTCGATCTCGGGATTTATTAATCGATATTGGATCATTCAAATGAGAACGATTCAAGTCGGAAAAAACTTTTTTTTAACCCAGCCCTAATAAGGACTTAAAAACGTCGCTTTCTGACAAAAAGGAAAAGAAAACCGTTACTTTGCTTTCTTGTGTTTCCATTTCCTGTTGACCCAGGCCTCTCGGCTAAAGATGAACCTGCTTCACAGACCAAACTTACAACAGTTCCCAGTTTCAGTTCTCGGATCTGAAACGACGAGCTTCTCCTCCATTGGAACGAGAAATACAAATTACGAGAAAATACGAGTGCAGCAGAAGCAAGGGTGCATTATTTTGTAAAATATTATTTTCTTATATATCAATCTGTTGTTTTTACTTTTGATAGCACCGAAAGGTTCTGAAGCTTTAAAACAAACAGATCTGCAGTCAGATTTTCAGCCCAAAGCTGCTGCCTGCAAAAAGAGAGCAGCTGTGGTCAGGCGACATGGACAGGAAGTGAAGAGAGCGAGCGCCATTAATGTAAATGAGGCAGTGAAACAGAGAAATTAGGCATTATTTTCTGATTGTTTCACAACGGATAAACAACAAACTAACACGCCTACGCCTCTGTACAACCCAGTACAGGGTTTAGTTTTTATAGGCTGAAGTCGAGTGTCTGTCTGCTCCGCCCTCCGTCACACCTGGAGCTCGGTGCGTACCCACTGAAAGCGAAATGACGCGGCTAAAAAATGCGCCTCCATTCATAGCACTTGTGTTTTTGTTGCCGTCGTACCAAAATGGGTATCGTTTTTGTTTATTGGTATCAAATCGAAGTTTGAATGTATTGTGATAACCCAACTAATTTCATTCGTGAAAATGTTTTTTCTTGCCTCAGTAGGAAATGCAAAGTGTCGGAAAGACAGAAAGTAGCTTTGACACTTCCTGTATGACTGGATGGTTTCTATACTTCCTTTGAAGCACACACAGACTGCTAAGTGTTTAAATTTAAATCTACGTAGCTCCCCCAGCTGTGGCCCCTCTCAAATCCTGCCATCAGTTTAAACGTAAGCATCCAGCAACATCAGTAAACCAGATGGTATTTCCTTCAATAGAATTATCATGATGGTGTTTTAAATGAATGAATGTGTTGGTTTACAAGATCCACGCAATTTAAATCTTTTAGTTTGAGAAAAGAGAAATGAGATGTTTCTTCCCTCCGCAGGCGTACAACACCGTGTCCTCAGACAACGACCGATTCAATGGTCGCATCTCACAAATCAACGCCAGACCCAAGACAGAGTGGGTGCCAAAACCATGGCCACCTAAGGGTAAGTACTCCCCACCGCCTCATGCATTTTCACCTGCTTATCTACGACGATCACGATTAGTGATGATCACAAAGAACAACCCCCTTCTCATTCTCTCAGACTGCTCAATTATCCAGGTCAGGTTTGGTTCTAGTTGAGGTTTAACAGAGAAACACAGAGAGGGATGTTCTCTGGTTTTATGTCCCTCCTGTAAATAATTAGGCCGCAGCCTCTGCTGTTCAGTGTAGGTGTACTGGAGATGTTCTGTTTAAGGGTGATGGTTTCTTTCCAGTACTTTCATTGTATTAAATATGTCCCCCGTCCAGGCCACTGTTTTAATTGTTATTCTGTGGAGAAAATGGATGCATCCAAAATGTTTTTCAGACTGGTGGTGGAATACAATCACGAGGTGGTAACTCTAAATGTATCCAACTGCTGTCAATAAAACAGTTAACCGTTTTTGTGAATAACAAATTCACAATTCTGTTGGTCGAATTTGCCGTCATTTTGACCCCAAAGAATTTATTTTATTTTGGTTAACAGAAAACTTACGTGGCTAATGAAGCTCCAGATACAACAAAATAAATCTACTGCCAATTTAAACCCCATTGACAACGACTATACTCAAAACCACCCTGAGGAGAACGAGCACGGTGCTGTGAGGTCAGTGTGGACAGCTCCTGGTGCTGAAACGGAGGCTAACAAATCCAGCAGATGCAAAATACAAAGATAACATTGAATTAAAAAAGACTGAAGTTAAACAATACGTAACAAATAAAAAAAAAAACTGTCTAATTATAGATGTTACAAACACAAACATTAACAGTATATTTATGGTGTTATTGATAAAAGAGCTTCTTCAGCTGTTTTCTTCGCTAATTTCTTGACTTTGGCAGACATAATAAATAAATGAGACATAATGCTATAAATAAAAGAACAGGATATTATATTATATTATTAGGTGTAATTTCTTGGAATATCTTCAAATGCTTTACTTTAGAATCTGGTGCACTGGCTGCACGATTATGGCCAAAATGATAATCGTGATTATTTATCAATTTTAGGGACACGTTGTTTTTAATTGTACTTTTACGGTTAAATAAACAGAGAAATGCTTTCAAGCTCATGTACAAATTTAGCATCAAACTAAAAGTTAAAATTAGGTTCTTCACCTGAATTTGGTGCATCATGGGTAATTTCAGTGTGTCTTTGGGAGTTGGGTGGATAGGGTGTCTCTGTTCTGGATGTCCGACTTGAGGCTGCACGAGGACGGGTAGCAGCTCGTTCTTCCTCTTGGTGAAAAGGCCTTTTGATTCATCTGCAATATAAATACAGAGCTGATATGGTTTTTGCTTGTCGTGATGTCATCTCTGGAGTATCTTCAAATGGTTCAGATCCTGTTAACTTTTATCAAATAAAAACCATAGCAAACAGGATTATACAAACAACGATCTCCAGGGGCCAGAGGGCAGCTGCAGGTTTGTACCATGTAGACAGCTGGAGGTCAGTTCTAGGGGTCAAAGGATCTGAAGGAGTAACTGTAAATATATTTATTAGACCATAAAATATATCCTGCTTCTTTAAATCACACGAACCCCCTCGACTATGTCTCTGCCTCACCGTGAGCAAAAACCTCACCATCACCATCAAGTTCACCCCGAGCAAAGGATTGTGGGAACGTCCCAGATTATCCTTCTTATTTGAGCAGCAGGTGAACGTCACTGACCCAACACACCCACACACATGAGGAGACTCAGCGTGGCTCACCAGCACACTCTGACCACTGTCTGCTGGTAGAGTGGCCACACACACACACACACACACACACACACACACACACACACACACACACACACACACACACACACGCACACTTACTTCCTGCTGTCCTTCCTGTGTATTTTTACCACAGTCTTAGTGCTGCTAAAGTGCTCAGGTCGGTCAACAATCAAACCAATTTAAATGTTTAAGTGGCCGACAAAAAGAGACAAATATTCAAAGCACCAGCAAAAGGTGAAGTGCACCTGTAACTGTGCTGCAGAGCAAATAGAGTATGGGTGCTCAGGTGTATTTTATGCATGTTTATAAAAAGAAAAAAAAGGAAATGCAGATCTTTGGTGTAAAATTTGCAGATGTGCCTCACTGAAAAAAAGAATGAACTTTCAGAGTTGGTGGTAAATGCAGCGCAGTTTTATAAGGGCTGTCACACCCAGACTTTCCAGAGCTCATGACAACTATTCCATCTTCTGTTAGACCTAAGACCTAGTCTCTCTGAAAATCTTATCAGATCACTCCGGCGCTGGCTCACGTTCTTCAGATGTGTGAAGCCGCTCTGTTTGTCTAGTGCGTAACTCTGCAAACTCTGCAACCTGTCGTTTAGCCGTACTTCCTCCCTGATCTTCAGTCATCCTCGTGGGTTGTTTGACACCACCTATATGTCGCCCTATTCTTAAAAGTTGGCCTCACTTCCCCGGTTAGTGGGGTTGGTTGCTGCCGGCTGGATTACCACTAGTTAAACACCGTAGGAGTCACCACAGACACGGTGCACAGTGGAGAGTTAATCTAAAAGTTATGATACAGTTAATGACGGTCTGGCGTTGCATATTTGCCACCAGTGTGCAGAGTAGCTTGCATTATGTGTGTTAGTGATACGAGTAGAAGAGTGGAGTAAATGGAGAGTGAATTAGTGTAGGTGTCTGTTGGCTAATAAAAAAACAAAAAGATTTTTACCTGTATTTGGCGAGTAGTGGATGTTAAACCTGGACTCTATACTACTTCATTATTTACATTTATGGACAATGTACACGCCTGAATCTCCGGACATTACCTGGAGTTTATGACTGAAAACGACTTGAGACGAGACCCGAGAGAAGAGCAGCAGTGTGTCTATTTAATATTCAATAAGTATTTTAATTTGTTCCGCTGTCTTGTGCTGTTTGAGAAGATTTTTCACCCTCTCAAAAATGTAAACCGAGTGCCCACTCAGAAACAAGAGGCATTGGAGAATAGTAGGCTTAGATACAGACTCCTCTTGGATACAAACCAGTATACAAACAGTTCTGTCAAAATGCTCCCATCAGACAACCTTTCCTCTGGACTCTACTGTGTTTATCTTCTTTTTCTCGCTTACACAAACTGTTTGTCTGAGCTCAAACATCCTCGTGTTGATGTTTATCATCACTGTTTGTGGTCAGTGGTAGGCAGTAAGAGTCTGTTAGCAGAACAAATAAGCTGTGTTCTGTTGTAGATAAATCAGATGAGTTTATTTGATCCAGTCGACTTTTATGAATAGAGTAAACATGCGTTTTCCAGTGTGCTGATAACAACCAGCAGCATGCAGCAGCTCACTGTGTACAGTCACTGACGAGAGAGGGAGATAAATCCACTGTGTAAACTTGGTTTCTCACTGCTGGTGTCAAGATGTATCTTAGACTTTATTAACCCATTAATGACTATCAACTAAAGTTAGTATGTTAAGGAAAAGTCCTGTGTGTGTGTGTGTGTGTGTTTGATATTTAGTTTGGCTCAATTTGAGATTATAACTGTCATTTTGTTCATAGAGTGAACCCCATAGGACAACATACAAACACCATATAATACCAGAGAAAATGTCAGTTTTCTGCAAAATATGAATACTGGACAAAGAAAAAGCAGTGGACTATCAAAATTATTTTTGAATATAAATTGTAAGAGTCTAAACTATGCGTGTATGAAGAATTATGAAGATGTGATATTCCTGACCTGTTGTTTTTTGTGAAAAATCCAAAAACCTGCCACCCCTTGTGACTAACGTTGTTTAAGAAAAACGGGTGCTGTGGCCTCATACTTTGACCGATTTGAAAAATTTAAATGAGTTTGTTCTTAGCTCAGCTGGTACTTTGAGTGCTGTGAAGGAAATCATAAAATTCCACTGTGGACATGAATGGGTTAATACATTTCTGTTCATTCTGAGGGCTTCACCACAGAAGATGAATCCCAGTGTTTCTGTCTGCCATCTAATCAGATTTTACATTTTTAAACAACCTCCTTATATGAATTTAAGGGCGATGCAGTTAAACATTAGTCTAAAACAGAGCATGAAACTGATTCGTTGCATAAGAGTTCATAACTTTTCTCACCTTTGAACTCTTTGGGGTAAAGCTTTGAGCCCTAAATGTCAAACAAAATGAACAATCATACATGACATGAATAAGTTGGTATAAATTGCCTCATTGATCAGAAACTATTTATGTTGGTCGTTACAGTCTAGTATGTAGTAGTCCAGTATGTCTGGAAAACATTTAAACCATTTTACGGCTTGAGCAGCATGTGAAATCTATGAAAACAGACCTGCCATAGGAAATGTTTGCCTTATGCAGTTTAAATTGACCTAAAAACTACAATAGCTAGAGTATCATTCTTTTTGCAGCAGACGTCTAAGACATCCGTCTTCTGTGTCGTCATGTTTGTTGATGATGTCAAAGACTACTGTTAAGGGCGGGGGTGACAACACTCGGGCAACGCTTTAATTAAATAAAAAGTTTAGTAGCAAGAGCCTGACTTGCAAATCTTGCATAACCTTTAGGTTGTACAGATTACAGGGATGTGAAGCGTTTGAAGATGCTCTGCTCATAAAGAAATGGGGAAAAATCAGATTTCAAATGGTGTTTTTGAGAAATATTTTGTTCATGGTTTTTACTGTCGGTTGATTTAAATGTTTTGTGTTGAACTAAATCTGAAGGAAAAATGTCCCAAATTAGGTATTTTTTGCGACACAAATTGCCTGATCAATTATTTTGGTTTATTGACTCTCATGACCTTTTAGCTGAGTTAGCTTAGGTTGTGTTTATTCTAGGGATATGAAATACTTTAAGATACTCCAAGAAATGACATCACAATAATGTGGTAATGTAGGCCTTGACGCGCCACTTCTTTTGCAGAGGTTTTAAAGGGTTAACTGTTAAATACGGCAACTTTTCCTGTTGTGTCGACTGTAACAGTGACGTATTTTAACATCCTGATGCCGCTTCCTTTTACTGATCGCTGCACTTCTTCTCTGCTCGTCAGAGGAGTTCGCTGCAGTTGCTTTGTCTTGTTTACTACGTGAAACTCACACTGATGTTTCTGTTTGTTTGCAGGCCAGGGCGAAGAAGAGGGTAAGTCAAGTCATCACAGATATTCATGCTCACATTCATCATCACTGCCTGACTGCTTTCTGAATGCTCACTGAAATGTTGACCTGGGTTCAAGGAAACGTTGGCATGGGTTTGATTGTGCTTCTAACAACTTGGATACGAAATCTCGAGATCACACCAATCACTGTATTTTTAACTGTAGTGAAAACAGACGGCAACAGTGGGAAGGAATGAACCAAAAACATGGAAATTACAGGATCCAAACATACTGTCAGTACAGTTTAGTCAGATGTCAAAGCACAGCAGGATATTTAAGAAAGATTTATAACATTACTGAAATCTAAGCACCCTAAATAATTCTGAATCAAAGAGACTAAAACTGAGAAATCGGGAAGCAAAGAGCGTCACTAAATGAAGCTCAAACTCCTCCATGCTCAGGAAGGCGCAGCCTCACATGTAAAAATACATGAAGTAAAATAGGACGAAGCAGCTGCTCCTCTGTTGCTCCATCTGGATTTTTTTCCTCATTAAAAATGGCTTTTTAGAGACATATTTATCATCTTAATCCACGGCCGAATTACAGAGGAAGTTGTTTACTAGGGCCTGATCTAGCCTTTGAGCCGTTATCTGCCGATACGGGCCCATCACAGATCTATCGGTATCGGCTTATGTTTTCAGACGTGGCGATGGGAAAACTTTGTTTTTACAAAACTGAAACTGAAACAATACATCGTCAAGCGACTCTAAATCATCCCAAATTGTATAAATAAAGTTATTTGATTAAAAAAGCCTCCTTATACCTTTGCAGAGTCATAGATGCGAAACCTTTGCACGTTTACGTACGTAACAGGTACATATTTAATCCAACTCAAATTCACTTTGTTGGCCTCCATAACAATAATCTGTTTTCCCTTTCTTAACTCTCTTTAGGTTGCAAAAGTCCCATATCTTTCAGCCTCTAGTTAGTTGAAAAGTAGTCTTGAAATTAAATGTCTAAGATGGGAGCAACTTTGATAAGAAACATTCACACACCTGTAAATAGTGCAGCTGTTTGCCTCTGAACAAGCAATTTTGATGCTTCATAGTCGTTTGAGTAGTTCAGCTTCAGCCTGAGTTAAATTTCCATGACTGCTATGCATCTTATTAATCTGTAGATGGATATTTAAGATGCAGGATTGCTAGTTTGGACACGTGTATGCAACATCATATTCCTCATAGAGCATCGCTATACTTGGCCAATCAAATCTGTCCTCCTATGTGAACTCACTCTCACCTCTGATTTTACCTGACAAGCGAAGAGTCCCCTCCTCTGACACCACTCCACCCCTCTTCTCTCCCTCACTCTTCATTGTGTTCCTCATACCGCTGATGTTAGCAAAAGTAGGCTAGCCTTTAGAGGAGTCATCTCTGCTCTACTTTAGACAAACTGCTGACTTCGTATATAATGTCCTCCTGACTCAGGCTTCTTCTCATAGAGGCAGCCCATATCCATCACTCAACCATTCTTGTGGTTAAATTTAAAGTGACATCGATGTATAAATTTAACTTTGCTTGTCTCAAAAGCAGAGTTTCTTCTAACTCTTTGTGTCTTTACTCTTTTCAGTGTAATGCTAAAGCTAAGGTCCTCTGTGGCCGCTTGGATATTCGTCCTAGAACTGGGCTCTTTGGATCTGAACGGGAAATCAAACCCCCTCTCTCCTCCTTTCCTCCTCTCCTGTACTGCTAAAACCTCTGGACAGTTCTGTGAAGGACACTGAGTCTATGCTGCTGTCTTCTTTCTTTTGCTCCTGGTGCTAAATGTTAAAGTGTAACTCTGTGGCAAGGCTAAATGGACTTAAAGGAAATATCAACAAATACAGATTGTTCTTCGTGCTAATGGACTGTCATTGTTCGACCCCTCTCTGGATCCGAATGTTAAACAATAGCTTTGTATTTTGTGGGACATCAGCCAGGGGGTCAACTTCCTGTCAAGCATCCATGCTAACACATTAGCATGCGCTACTGTGAGTGATAGTGTTCACTTCAGCATTATTCAAAGAGCTCTGTTAGCCGATGTAGCCAGGTTTTCACTTAAACTGAATAGGCTAATTCCACGTCTGTATACAAGAAGTGGACTTAGCATTATGCATTAGTTTTCGGACCAACATTTTTAAGCCTTAAACACCTTTACCGTTGCAATGTTGTTTTAGTTGGAGCCAGAAGTGAGAGGGGTTACTAATTCACACGGCGGCCGTTTTCCATTGATCTTGCGCTCAGGTTGGGGAGCTCAAATGCTGGTGTAATCGCTTCCTGATTCATCAGCAACTGAAGAGAAAATTAACTTTAATATTTCATGTTCCCAAGACCCATAAGCTTCCAGTGGACCATTCAACCGTCTCCTTGGCGTCTTAGCAGCTGTGTTTGGAAGGCATTGGTTGCTGAATCAGTCCGTAAATGATCAAATGTGGTGTTTTGCATTGAAATATTGCCAGATGTATTTCTGGATTTTTACCATCCAAACCTGGAAAACAGTAGTACAACCTTAGAGCAGCACTTCACAGGAAAATGGCTGTTGTGTGACAAGGGTAAATTGCTCACCACGTTCCAGGCTAATGGGTCACCCTGACAGCCACTTGTCAATCACAGGGAGCTGCGCCCCAAGGCATTACCTGCTTTATTTCCTATTTTACTCTTAAATGGGTCCATAGTTGCTTAAATGAACATCATGCTGTACTGAAGAAGACTTGAGACCATAAATTAAAATGTTTACTGAGGGAATAAATCAAAAGATAAGTCAGACCATTTTCTCATAGACTTCTATAGGATCTGACTTCTTTTGCAACCAGTGTAGTCATCCCCTGCTGGTTAATAGGAAGAATGTAGGTTTGAAACATATCTGCATTGGGTTCACTTTTGAGGCTACGCCCACTTCTTTTATTAGCGGTATTATTTAGCAGTATTACACGTGGTGGTGGTTTATATTTATCTGGTGGTCAGTGACATGAAACTAACTTACTTACTGTCTCTAAGGGCACTTATACATTTTTCAAGAGTAAAACTTTCCCTCTAAGCAACATTTGGCTAGTTGCCTTTGAGTTAGTAAACATCATAATTAGCATTAAGTTGAACAACGAGATTACGTGTAGATTAGCAGATAACATGGCTGCCAGCCACCTGCTTTAATCCTATTCTCAGTCCTGAGCTCTATTAGCTACAGGTCCATCTGTCCAGAGTCTAAAGAAGGAAAATACTTCTAATTATCTTCTATTATTACATTGAAGTGATATCACCCAAATTCAAAGCTAATTATAATGATCTTTAGGACATGGTTAGCATCTAACCTCAACGATCGTCCATTTAGTGTCATTTGACGATGTTCCAAACACTCGGGTTGTGTCCAACATTATTCACTCATTCACTTCACCCTGCTCGCTATAAAAGTTTAACGCAATAGTGAGCTAAATGGCAAAAACACATCTGGACATTACTCTGGTCATTGCTGTGTTTATCCTTTCAGCTTTAACATGACGGTATATAGCACTCGGATAGTGGCCGTCATGTCTACACTATCCTCACCATGCACCGAGGGATGCTTTAAGTCCACTTTGCAGGGTGTAATATTTCTGTCCTAACATTCAGACACCACTGTGTAGTAGAGAATGATTTCAGATAAAACGTTAATATCTCTGGAGGACAGGAAGTCTGCTGTTGTAGCCGTGTGGACATGGGCCTGTTTACACCTTAATTATCCTATCTACCCTTACCTTGTATATCTTTTCTTTAGGGGGAAACATTATGCTTAAAGTGCTTTGAACGTTTATAAATACAGTTATTGGGTTTGAAATGATGTTATATGCACTGCTATCTGCAGAAGCTAAAGTTTATGCTTCGAGGAACCTGATTATTAATTCAGCAGCTTGAATCAGAAAATAAACCCTAAACCTGATATTAACAGCTGTTAAAAACACTCCTCATAGCACCCATAGTGTAAGCGTTCAAGCGTTAGCATTTAGCTAATTATCACACGCATTATCACTCCCAGTAGCCAAAGCTCTGAGTCAAAGTTGATCCCCCGGCCAGTCTCCCACAGCTCTGTGTGTTTGTGTTAATGTGGAACAAATGGTGGAAGTTCTGTCAGTTAAAGATTAAAGACGCACAACCTACCCGGGCTGTCTCAGTGTCTGTCTCACTGTCAGACTCCCTTTCAGAGTTCCAGATAACTGATAGCTTGTTAATTGGATGGTAAGAACAAAGATTCACTTCTTTATCCTGCACTCCGCCCCCTCCCCTCCCCTCTCCTCACCCGTCCCCTCCCTCCTGTCTTTGTCGTTCTCCTTCCTGTCTTTGAGTTTGCATGCACTTTGTGTAGTAAACATGTCGCCTCTGGGTTTATTGGAAGATTTATTCACTGAGGCTTGAAGTGGCATGTCAGGTAGTAGCACTTCTCGATCAACCTGCTGGAAATATGATGAGCTGTTAGTAGCTGTGTTTCCATCCAACTGTCCACCTGTTTAATGACACACACTTGAGTCTGAGCTGCCAACTGAAGGATAGCAGAGACTTGTGCGTCAGATATTTTAATCTATCAATGATGCTGAGACATGGCGAAGAAGATATTCAGCAACGTATTTCTGACATTTTAAACTTGCACATCACTGAAAAAATTTATAAAATTAACTTAACTTTTCAATGAATTCACGTACATATGGATCATATGTCTGTGCGAGCTGAATCAGATTTGTCTTCGATACGAGGCTTCGACTACTCTCCTTATTTTCAGTTCAGCACCAAAAATTTTACTTAAACCAAAGTTTTCCGCAAACACCGGCTGTTTGTCCAACATTAAAACATTTTAAGCTGACTACTTGTAGTGTTTGAAGACTCACCACCATCTAAGCTATACTGCGACTTTGGTTAGCTAGTTAGCTAGTTAGCTTAAGTTAGCATTAGCGCATGTCGCAGCATTTGAAGCCCTGTCAAAGAACTTCTGAGAAAAAGAAGATTTTTAAGGTGAAATCACTTTAATCTGTTTTTACAGATGTAAACGGCAGACCTCTACAGATGTGTTGGCTCTCGGTTAAAAACCTTGTGAAAGTTGAACACTGAAGTAAACGAATAAGCTAGCAGCAACTCGCCTCGCAGTCCCTTCAGACATCTGGAGCTGAGTGCACCAGCTGGGTGTAAAAAAATAGGTCTTATCTCTTAAGCCCGACTAGGCTACGACCGAGCAGTGACTGTTGCCAGGCAACACACGTCTCCACTCGCTAACGTCTCCCATTAAACTATCAACAGAAGATGACACAAAACAAACGTAAAGAAAAATTAATTTTACGGATAGTGAAATGAGGAAACTCAGAGTTGTATGCAGAACATGAGAATGTTCAAGAACAACACACAAACAAACAAAAGCTGTCGACAGAAATTGATCACTGCTGCAATCAATAATCGGTAATATAATAATAAGTATGCTATGTTTAGAAAGACCTCGTTTGGCAAAAAATCTAATTTATGCCAATCAGCACCTGCAGGGCGGGGACACCGCTGCATTTGTGTCCGACACATGCTGTAGCTGAGGGGAGAGCTCTTCAAATAATTCAAACAGGTCTGTCGAAATGAAACCTATCGATCAGCTCACTGTCCGATCACAGATGACTATCTCTACTTTTAATGCCCTTTCATCAGTCATCCTGTAAACAAGACGCGCAGACATTCTGTTTTTCTTTTACGTTTTGTGACCGTTACTTTTACTGTTTGTTTTACCGTGGATTTAAGTCTGACTTTCTAAACTTCACCTGCTCCATCCTCGGCATAAAAGTCTAACTGGTGCAAAGGGCGTAATTTAAAGCTTGTCGTAACTTTCAGCTGTAGGTCAGACGTAACGTTACACCCAGGCATACGCCCAGCTGGTGCACTCTGCTCAGTGTCCACTGCAGAGCCATCGAACACTGAAAAGATTTATTCAGTGATTTAATTACTAGGTCTGTTTTCTAATGGAGGTGACGGCTGTGGACAAATCTGCTGCTGGTAAAAACCTCCAACTATGAACACTGGAGAAATCTTTACAAAAAAGAATGAGCACCTAAAAAATAAGCTAGCTGCAGCTCCATTCGCAGCCCCTCCTGACGTCCTCTGTACGTCGAAGAGCGTCCGAGAAACAGACTTAACGTACTGCTTTGAGTGTTTTAATCTGTCCTTTTTGTAGAGGAAGTGTGCTGATCATCGGCTCTCTGTTGCTCTGTGTACACTGATGCAGCTTGAAAGACACAATTGGCGAGATTCAAATGACAAAATGCGAGTCGACATTTCTAGACTGATGACTCAAATCGTCAACTTTTAAGCGCAGCACTAGACTTTGCACAAAGTCACTTCTAATTCGTTTTAACTTAAATACTTTAAGGCTTCGGCATTTTTACAATCCATCAAATGCCCGTACATCTTTATCCAAGATTTTCCAATAATTTTTGGTACAGCTGAAAGATACAGGAGATTACAGGACAATCACTACATCAGAGAGATCCAAAACTCCTGACTTAGACTTAGACTTAGACTCAACTTTATTGATCCCTTTGGGATGACTCCCTCTGGGAAATTCAGTCTCCAGCAGCTTATACAGTACAATACAATAGGAAAGAATCAGCACACAGAGGGTAAAAAATAAAGGTCAAAATATATATATCTATCGATATATATATATATATATATATATATATATAAAAAAGTACAAAATTAGATAACAAAATATATAAAATATACACTCTTAGAAAATGTACAAGTAAACAGTGGGTAATAGTTCAGTTAAACTAAATTAGGTTATTGCACTGTGGTATTAGGTTATTGCACTGTGGTGAGAGATTATTGCACATTGACAGATTTTTATTGCACATATGACCCTTTGAGAAATAAATAAATATTACGATTGAATAAAAGAAGTTAACTACTATTAACTTTGTGAGCTGAATTAGTGGCTACCGCTTGTGAGAGAGTCTGTCCCTGTTACCTCCTCCCCCTAAGTGAGGAGTTGTACAGCCTGATGGCATGAGGGACAAAGGAGTTCTTCAGTCGGTTAGTCCTGCACTTTGGAAGGAGCAGTCTCTCACTGAACAGGCTCCTCTGGTTGCTGATGACGGTGTGCAGAGGGTGGCTGGCATTGTCCATAATGTCCAACAGTTTGTTTAGTGTCCTTGTCTCTGCCACCGTCACCAGAGGGTCCAGCTTCATGCCTGGCTCGCCTGATCAGTTTATCCAGTCTGGATGTGTCCTTCTTGGATGTGCTGCCTCCCCAGCACACTACAGTGTAAAAGAGGACACTGGCAACCACAGACTGGTAAAACATCCGCAGCAGTTTGCTGCAGATGTTAAAAGACCGCAGTCTCCTTAGGAAGTACATCCTGCCTTGTGTCTTCCCGTACAGGTGGCTGGTGTGTGTTGACCAGTCCAGTTTGTTGTCCAGACACAGCCCGAGGTATTTGTAGGAGTCCACACTCTCCACCTCCACTGTCGACATGTATCTAATATATTAAGATTATATAATAGATAATGCCATCCAGACGTCCATTATCGGTCATTTGTGGACAGAGTGGAGGCCAGAAATGTCAGACACTCGCTGTCCATAAACTCCTGGTTACCCTGCTCACAACATGGTCACTTAGCGAAGGGAAAAAGATTGTCATGCATTTTTCAAACAAAATGTAAACATTGAGCAAGCGGTTACTCTGTTTTCTAGATGGTTTGACTAAAACCTGAAACAATCCTTACCACCCCATTAGGTTATAACGCACTACTGCTCCAGAAAATGCAACAATTCTCGGCTACAGCGGGAGAGATTTCTCGTCGCTCGTCGCACCACTAAAGCTCATAAAACAGTCAAAGTCAACAATATTGCATACGGCTGAAATAATGTAAATATGTTAATACTGTAGCTCACCAGCCAATGATCCATAGCATAAAGATATTCACTAACAAATGATCGGCCATGTTTACTGTCGGTCACAGCCAGAAGTAGAGCTGGGATGTTGGATGATGCTGATAATGTGGATCACATCAGAATCGTCTAACTTCAGAGGGGCAGTGTACTTCCTGAGGCTTGTGTGTTACAGACGCCATCATGTGGTGTTAAGAGGTACTGAAGGACTGCGCTCATTGATGTAAACAACAAATGAGTGTTTCTCTCGTTCTCTGAACTCAGATTGATTCTGATTGACTGCAGGGTGTTCATGAAGTCCTGAGAAATATTCACCCAGACTTTATTGTAATAGCAGTTACGTATTACATTTGTCTCCACATGTTGTAGTGGTAATGTAAACACTGAATAAACAGTGACAACCTTTAGTACATTTGTGTTAATTGAAAGTTTTTTTAGGTGTAATAAAACGTTTGATCCAGTTCTTTCTCTGTGTTGTGTAGTTGAAACATCTTGGATGGAAACCCAGCTACTGACGATGTCCACCATCTGTTATAAAGCTGCTTTTTAAACGGCAAATCTCTTTGCTTTTTCTAATAGTTTTATTTTGCTTGATATATCTTCTTACATGCAGTGTTTCAGACTGAATGTGTCCGTAGGAAACACACAGTTGCTGCATCAGTGATGAGCATTGTTCTGGCAGCTGTGGGGGGGTGGGGCTTTTGTGGAGTGACTATGAGGACTACTGGCTGCTTACTGTGAATTCAACCAATACTCCAGCGGATACTTATCTTGTGGTTCTTGTGTTCCAGGTGGCGAAGAGGAGGAAGAAGCTGCAGCTGAAGAGGCCGGTGGAGAGGCCGAGGCTGGGGAAGAGGAAGAGGCGGCTGTAGCTGCTGAGGAAGAGGGGGCAGCAGAGACCGTAGCGGAGGCAGTGGAGGAGGTCGTTGCTGAGGCTGCCGAGGTCGTTGCAGAGGTAGCCGGGGCGGTGGCAGAAGTGGCGGAGGACGTTGCAGAGGCTGCGCAGGAAGTGGAGGCGGTTGCAGAAGAAGTCGCCGAGGCAGCCAAAGCCGTTGAGGAGGCCGCCGAGGCTGTCGCAGAGCCGGCCGCCGTCGCAGAGGAGCCCGAAAGCAACGGTACGACTTCTTCATCTGAGGAGGAGGCCTCTGAAGCCTGAGGTTCCACACATTCACTGCAGGGAGCACACACACTCTACTGTCTCTAAACCACTTTAACTCAAGAGCTGCAGGTCTTTCTCCTTCCTCACAACACTGGCAACAGTTTAAACCAGCAACTTACAGTCACCCTCTAGAACCACTAGCTGCTTCTCCTCAGGTTCCTGGGTTCACCTCTTATTGATTATTCTCTCTTGTCTTCCTAGAGCTGTATATTTTCTCTTATTTATTGGAGTGGGGATTAAGCGTTTGCTCACGAAAAGATGATGTGAGACTTTTCTGGTGTGCAGAATCTGTGTATGATGTCTATATTTGTTCAGATTATTGTGAGGCCCAGAGATGTTAAAACCCAGCCGGTTCCTCCTGATTTGCAGCTGCACACCACACTGAGACATTTGCATAGTGGCAGTGAGGCCATTATCTGACGCTTGTATGCAGTTATGGGTGAAATAAATGTGATCACGCTGTACAACATTATATATGCAGATTGGCCTTGATCAGTTCGCTCATTCCCCTGCAGAAATACTACTAGCCTTTTATAACGACTTCAATCAACCACACATTTTTAAATAGGCCATTTTAAATGCTTTAATGTCGTAGGATTTTGTTTTAATGAAGCCCCTACTGCTATTGACAAAGCACTGTATTCCTTTGATATAAACCTCTGTAATGTTGTGCTACTTTGCCAGTAATCACGGAGCAGGCTGAGCGGTTCGCTGTCGTACAGTTGTGTTTATCCTCCAGCAACATGAGATGGATTTGAGATTGTGTACAAGCTCTGTAACTGCTGCAGTGTGTTATTACGTGTAATGTGAAACTGTCCGAGAAATCATAAAGTCAGAGAAACTGTTAAAGACATAATTGGGTAACCGAGTGATTCAAACCATTTGTGATCATATTTTTATTTTGCTTATAACTGAATAATGAGCACTGTGAACAAATACGGTAATTCATCGAGCCATACAATAAAGATTTATCAAACCGAAGAGGTTTACTGCAGTCTTTAATTTGTCTGAATTGGTCTTTTTACCATAGTTTCTATTGGAAGTTTAACTGAGGACCTTCTGTAGCTACAAATTCAATTTTAACAGTTAATTTTTTATCCTTACAAATGTACAAATTATCTGTTTTAAAAAAAAAAAAAGTCTGCCCTTTTCAGTTATTATAGTAAACTTTGCATTTTAGGCCGACTCTCCATTGCAACTCTTTCTCACCACTTTGTGCAACCAACTCTTCTGTGTGTAAACCACGCACTGGAACATGTGTACTCTTGGATGTACAACCCCTTTTTTTTCACAGTGATGGTTAGCCTAATGGGGTACATTTGCGTGATATACCTCCAGTTGAAGTTACCGGTTCTCTTTACTTACCAAACATGCCTTCTTAAAAACCGCAGTGGTAAGTGATGTTTGAGATTGGCGGGAAACTGTAGTGAAAGCTTATCAGCGTTGAGATCCTCCTGATTCTCACAGTAGTGCATGACTCGCTCAGTCACATGCGATCTGCAGTTGGACAGGCGCCCCACAGCTCAAACAGAACGCCGGTAGTTGGTGTCTGTCAGAGAAATCCTGGTACTGATCCGAGCTAACGGCTCATCACTCAACACGGGTCAGCCTCAAGTAGCTGGAAGCAGCAGGAGAGTTCATCCAGACACAGTTCATGGAGGAGGAGGGGAGATTAACCCAGCTGTGTGCTTGTTGTGTATATTTTGATCCGAATTGTAAAGCTGAAACGCTAAGGTTATCCACGAGAGAGGGCATCTTTTTCAACTGTGTGGGAAGTAGTCGTATTTTTAATTTTCTTACATGGCAGCAGTATTGTTTAAAGTACTGCGCTAATGTCCATAGTTACTAACACAACCTTCCTGTAACAACCTTGTTTCTCTTCATCTTCTTTCACTATTGGGTGTTGACTTTACCCCTGCATGAAGTCACAATCCACTTGATGATCTTCCTGGCACTAATTTCTCTAGAAGGGTCTCACAAATGTCCAACAAGTTGTCTTGGCTAACCACCTCAAGTTGTTTAAGCTGAATGTGGAAAAAAATAACTTGAGCATCAGTGATGTTTGGATGGCTGGATTTTGTGTTGCAGTGCTGCTGGCAGCGGCCTCTACTCTAGAGGTTCAGAAGATAGCCGACGTAGAGGAAGAGTTGGCACCCACTGTTGAAGACGCAAAAGAGGAACAGTCATCTGCCCCCATAGAGGTTGCACCAGTGGCTGAAGAGGCTCCTGCACCAGCAGAGGTTGCCCCAGTGGTTGAAGAGGCTCCTGCACCAGCAGAGGTTGCCCCAGTGGTTGAAGAGGCTCCTGCACCAGCAGAGGTTGCCCCAGTGGCTGAAGAGGCTCCTGCACCAGCAGAGGTTGCCCCAGTGGCTGAAGAGGCTCCTGCACCAGCAGAGGTTGCACCAGTGGTTGAAGAGGCTCCTGCACCAGCAGAGGTTGCCCCAGTGGCTGAAGAGGCTCCTGCACCAGTAGAGGTTGCCCCAGTGGTTGAAGAGGCTCCTGCACCAGTGGAAGTTGCCCCAGTGGTTGAAGAGGCTCCTGCACCAGCAGAGGTTGCCCCAGTGGTTGAGGAGGCTCCTGCACCAGTGGAAGTTGCCCCAGTGGTTGAAGAGGCTCCTGCACCAGCGGAAGTTGCCCCAGTGGTTGAAGAGGCTCCTGCACCAGCGGAAGTTGCACCAGTGGTTGAAGAGGCTCCTGCACCAGTGGAAGTTGCACCAGTGGTTGAAGAGGCTCCTGCACCAGTGGAAGTTGCACCAGTGGTTGAAGAGGCCCCTGCATCTGTTGGGGAGGCCGTTGCAATTGAGGCACCAGTTCCAGTAGAACCAGAAGTCACCTCAGCTCTAGCTGAAGAACCCGTCACCACCGCAGTTGTGGAAGAAGTTGCAGCAGCCCCTGCTGCAGAAGTAACCAGTGCTGTGGCAGAAGAGGCAGTTGAAGCTCCTGTGGAGGCTCAGGCAGAAAGTCCTAAGAGAGAGTACATTGTTGTGGTTCTGGAAGGCGCACCTAAAGCAGAAAAACGGCCCAAGGTGCTGGGAGTGGGGCCCATGCATGGTAGGATCATCCCAGCTCCAGACGAGGACGACGCCCCTTCTTCTGAGGTATCTTATCTTTGTTTTTAGACTCCTCTTACTGTAATTAGAAACTCCAGCTGTGGTTGTTGCTCTTTATTTCTGACAAGAGAATGTTTCTATTTCTATTTATCAGTCTTGTTTGTAGATGCAACTAGAGCCTGACTGATAGTGGGAGTTTGAAAACTGATAAAATTGAGGCAGAAAACAGCGGTTACTGATATGCTGGCCGATTTAAAGTGGATTTTTAGCTGGAATGAAAAGTAACTTTTTTAATATAGAGATTTGAGAGCCTCACTTATGTTTTTGTTGAACCAATACCCATTTTAGGGGGAAAATATTCACCAATATACCAACTGGTATTGTACATTTTTGAGCTGAAATCACAATTCATCTTTTCTATGTGCTTTGTGCTCTGATTTAGCTTTGCTGTAACTGTCCAAAGGTACTAACTTTATAAAAGTACATTTGACATTATTTTACAGTGTCAACCAAATCTAGTGCCGTATCTAGGGTATTGTAAACTTTTGAGTTGGAGAGCACTTGGCTAGACAATCTATGGGATGACACCATTTCAAAGTCAACCCAAGCGTTGTTTTCTGCGTCAAATTTTTAGAGAAAACAAGTCATCTTTTAAGCATGTATAAGCAAAAAATGTTGGCCGATATCGATTTATCTGTGTCAGGCAAATATCGGCCGATAGTATCAGCAGAACAATTTATCGGTCAGGCTCTAAATTTAAAAGTATTTTAAAAGTTAAAGATAACCATTTAGGTAATGAAGTTTTCACATATGAAACATAAGTCTAACATGGATTTTAAACTCTGCTATTCAGGGTAAGCGACGTCTTCTTAGGATGCAAATGCAGTAGTTCCAACTAAGGTACTGAGCCTTTGATTATTACTACGCTAGTAGTAGAGTAGGCTGTGGTAAAGATGTACTTTTAATGAAAATTCAACATCACTACCCTGCAGATCCACATAGTTATACGCAGGTTTAAATACAGTAGAAATACTGAGATGTTTCATGAAGACGATGTACAGTATAATTGAGTTGTGTTTCTGTCCTCCATCACAGTAAACCGCTCCTGAGTGACGACTTCCTGTCCTGCAGAAGAAGAGGATGTGCCTTTCTCCAACACTTTCCCTTCCTCCTTTCACCCTTAAAAACACAACAGGCTAAGATGTGGTTCCAGTGTGAAGATGCACCTTATTTAGATCGACTCCTGCTCCAAGAAACAATCAACATTTCAGTGGTGATGCGGCCCGTTACTGTGACACTCCACTCTGACTCCTACATCCTGCCTCTATAGTTGAACAGATCTCTTTTAGTAACCATTAAAACGTCACTGTAGTGCAACCTGTTTACTGCTGAGGACAAAACTGAGCCACTCATCATTTCTCTTACAGTTTCCTGCCTCAAAAATAATAACGTGTAATGTGCATCTCCCAGTCACTGCCCAGCCACTTGTGATAGGAACGTTCACTTTCAGGGCGTTTCTGAGTCACCAGCAATCTTTATAGTCTTTATCCTTCCTCAGGTTTCTTCTTCTGCTTTTCTTGATGTGAAAACAAAAAGCTGGAAACACTCGCATGTTCTTTATATGAAGAAACACCTTTTAGCTCACTGGTTCATACCGTAGCTACCTTGCTACCTCAGTTTCCCATGTGTTTTCCATCTGAAATGATCCGACTGACCTCTTCTTGATGCTATCACAGTGTTACAGTTCCAAAGCCACTTGCAAAAGTAAAGAGAAAATGACAGTTGTCTGCCTGAAGTAACCCTTTTGAATGCTGACATAACAGGGAAACACAGGAAAAATGAGCCTCTTCACTTTTCTCACTGGTACAGAAGAGTATCACAGGAAAGAACATGAAAATGAGAATCAGGGATATTTTTTTGTAATTTGAAAATGAAGTTTAAATGTGAAGATGATTAAGTGCCAGAATAAGAAAAAGCAAATCGGAAGAGGAAGATTTTAGTTTTTGCATTTTTAGAACGAAGTCAAAATGTTGTGAATTAAGGCCAACTTTTAATACAAGAAATAAATAAGGGGAAGATTTTGACTTTATTCTTAAAAATGCAAACTGAAAAAAGCGCCCTCTCTGATTTATTTAGCACTTCAGTTTTAACTTTTATTCTCAAAATTCCAAACAAAGTTTCCGTACATTTGTTTCAAACTCAAAGCATGTGACGTTAATAATGTGATGTGGCCAGATAAGAAACGAGCTTCAAAGTCTGACCCAAACTGAGCCGTGCAGCAGGTGTTTCATTATTCATTCATTTAGTTTTTAGTCAGTTCGTTCCTTTCTTTTTCTAGACCATCGAAAAAACAAACAGTGAATGTAGAAAAAACAAGGGACATCCTCCTGATAATTAGGTGCAATCTCTTTTGCACAATACATAGTCAAAAATGGTTCAAGTTTTAAAGTCCTTGTTGAGTTCTGTTTCCTCCTCTGCCATAGATTTAGGTTAAAGAACAGATCATGAGTTTCCTTCCTTTTTTAAATATGTACATTTCAGTGTCTCGGTGCAGAGAGGATGTTTAGATACGCAGCATCATGTTCTTTCACTTTCTTTTCTGTCCTTTCAAATGGCTTTTCTTGCTTTGTTCTCGTCGCCGCGCCTGTGTGGATGTGTAATTTAAAGGCTTGCAGCAAGTACGAACCGTGGTGATGCTGACGTGCGGCTGTGACGTGAAATGTGTGTTTGGAAGTGTTGCTGTATGTCTGAAGAAAAGTCTCCAGTGTGAAACACTTTGACAGCTCTGTTGTAGTCCCCTCCCTCCTGATTTCCTCAACTCTAATTCCTGTCTCTGTTAGCTCGGCGTACGCTTTATTGAAACAGACCTGAGATCAGAGGGAAGAAGTGGTGTTGAAGAATGTATTTTAAAAATGGGAATTGGATTCAGAAAATTACACTCAGCCAGGCTTCTGAGACGTGAGTGAATGAAGGACAGAAACGGACTGTTTCACGCTTTACTGTTTCCTGTGTTTTGCAAAATAAAGAGGAATTAAACATGACCATCATGTGGTGATTTTATTTTTTTATTTTTTTCAGAAAACCTTTGCCTACCTGACGTAACCTGAGAGGACAGTAGTGTGTAAAGTCACAAAAGAGGAAGAAATTTTGTTTTCAAGTACACATTTTTGTGTGCGAAAAGAGTGCTTTGGATAAAACTGATTAACACCTTTAGTTTTATAGGTAGTGTGAGCCCAGTTAGTTACAGGTTAAAACTAATTAACTTTGTTCCCACTTGTTTTTTTTAGTTTATTTGAGAGTTATTTCTGTTTTTGTCGGGCATTAAAACGAGACTTTATAATCTTTTAATTAAACACAAAGCCTTGCTCAGTTCATGACGGTGTACCTGTAGCTTATAGCTCTGGTGGCCAACACACATGTAGATAAATCTTTATTTGTCATTGTTATAAAAGCAATGAAGGCAGTTTAGCAGCTCTTTGGTAGTACAAACAAGACCAAAAAAAACCACCCAAAGATGGCACAGTAATAATTTAAAAAATGGTTGTATATAACATTATAAATAAAGGCGGGGTGACACATTTAACCGCCTGTGGAAAGAAGCTGTTTCTGTTTTAATTGTCTGGTATCAGAACAGACAGAGTCCAGGGTGGCTGGGGCCAGTGTCACCACCCGCTGTAGGTCCGTCTTGTTCTCTGCTGTGCAGCTGTGAAACCACACCATGCAGCAGTAGGCCAGCAGGCTTTAATCAGTTAGGTGCTGTGGGAGGTTACAATCTTACAGTGTTACAGTTTCATTGAGCAGACGCATTTGTCCAAAGCGACGTACATCTGAGAGTTAATACAACACGAGTAACGATCAAGACAGGAGGGGACGAAGTCAGTAAGAGCCAACAAACAGCTTCAAGTGCGACCGGACACTGGTGCTGACAGGCAGTGTATAGGGTGTTTTTTTTAAATAATAGGTTTAGCTTCTGGTGAGCCTGTTTCAGCTTCCTGAGGAAGTAGCATCTCTGCTGGGCCTTCCCCACCTGATGGAAGATGTTTGTGGACCAGGTGAGGTCGGCTGAGATGTAAAACTTAGAAGAACCTGAAGCTTTCAACTCTCTCTGGCTCCTCCCCACGTATCCAGAGGGCAGTGTTCAATGTGCCTTGATTTCTGAAGTCAACTGAAATGTAAGCAAACTTAAATAAGACGTGCAGCTGGGGTCGATGATTCTGTTTACCAACTGAAAAAACTACATGGATTTTTTTCAAGCAGCCACTGACTGAGTTAAGACATCTGACATGAACAAATCCCCATGAAATATTTGTGGATTTTGAAAGGGTGTGACTCTGAATAAAAAAGTCATGTTACATACCACTGTGCAAAAATCTGGCTTGAATCAAACCCACGGAGCTCCTGATTAAGAAGATTAACTGATTTTAAGTGTCATCCTCCTAATAAATAAATACCAAATGTTTTACTTACTAAATGAAACCGACCTGAAGCCAAGTTTTCAGGGCCTTTATTACCCTGCATTCATGCAAGGTAAGAAAATCCCATGAATGCTCCCAAAAGTCCAAACAAGTCAGACAGTCAGAGAAAATTTTGGGGGACAATTTGCTGAGTTGATGTCATTTTAGCAGAAACGTGGCAAAGAAAGTAAATGTTGAGTTTATGGTAAGAAACATATTAATTCATGTACAGCATATAATTATTCTGCTCACATAACTTGTTATATTAAGGTAGGTATTAGGTTGTAACCATTACAAGTTGTCCACATAGAGTGACCTCAAATGGTTGAAGAATAACTAACAGCAGGTATGGAAGCCCTAAGCGGACATGCATCTATACATCTTATTTATCCTGTTTTCCTGTGATAACAAGTATTTTCCTGTTGTTTTCTAGAGATCTCGACTTATTTATCTCGAGATAACAAAGCTGGTTTTTTGTGATAACGGGATAATTTTCTGTCGATGTAGAAAACAGAACAACAGGCAGGTCACTGTGATATTACAGAGCAGGACATGCCATGCTGCCATTGCCCACACTAATGAGGTCAGTTAAGCCTGTTTTTACGTTTGTTTTGTGCTTTTGTAGCTCTGGTGTTACGAGTTAAGATCATCGGACGTTATGGTGGTGCAGCGTTGCAATGAGATAAATAAGTTGAGATCTCGAGAAAGCAGCTGAAATGACTCGTTACCGCGGGAAAACAGTTAATAAAATGTATGGATGCATGTCCGCTTAGGGCTTCCATAAACAAGTGAGGAAAGCAAACTGCTGTCAACGTGTTGTTTAAATAGCATAAAATACAACACATCTTTGTATGTTGTTTCCACATAAAGACTTAAAGCTCATGACCAGACCGAAGTCAGAAGAAATACTTCCCATGAGGAACATGTGAATGCAGCGTGAGTTACCTGCCTCTAAAAGTTTTGCTGCCACCTGGATTCAGTGGAGGTAAATGGAATCCAGTTTGTGCTGTTTTAAATGCTGAAACGATTGAAACAAAGCTAGATTTTCCCTCCATCTCTAATTCCTTCCACACACCAAAGAAAGAAGATTTTATAATGACTGCGCATCTTGCAGGACAAAACTACTACCAAAGATTATTTCCCATCATGCTGTTGGTGGAAACTTTCATGAAAAACAATGTTGCAGAAATAGCTTTTGGTCACTGCTGTCCTTACTGTATGTGTACAGCGGTTTGAGTTATCTGCAGTGACTGAATTAGCTGGGTTAGCGTTACGTGCTAGGCGGCTGATTGAGAAGCATGTCTATTTTTGATTTGCTCCGGTTCACTGAAGGTAACAGCAGGCGAGCGTCCAGCTATGGCGTCACCTTCAGTGAGGACACCAGAGTCCCCTCCATGTTTGCTGTTTATCCAGTTTGCTGCTTTGTTGAAAATGTTAAAGTATTTGAACTGAGCCAAGATGAACATCTTTGATTTGATCGGAACACTATCTGTGTGAGTCACTGAGTCATTTGGTGAATGGCTTTCATTGCACATCAAGGTGTGTCCAGACCAAATGTTAGGAGGCCTGTTTACACACAGCAATGTGTTTATTTTGGGTTTACAAAGACAGACAGCTGGACAGGTACTAACTGGTGATTTAACTAAGATCTGTTAAACCAAAAATGTGAAATTATAATCTAATGTTCACATTTATTAGATTAAATTTAGTTGACAAATGCCTGGACGCTTATTTGATTTAGTAATGTCTGTTTGTCTTCCCTATACAAGCATATAATAGAAACGTGGTACATTTTTCTTTTTAAGGCCATTCTTCATAAGATGCATTATTTATTCCTCCAACCCGCTCTGTCTTTGATAAAAGTGCTTTCAGTGTCCCCCCCATCTTGGTATGAGCTACAGCTAGAATATTTTTTTATTATGAAAGATTATTAAAACTGGATTATGAATTATTTGAAAATGCACATGTCGTGCTGCTGAATGCTGCGTATTCATTGTTTGATGTTATAGTCTGTCATAGTCTGTTGTTTGATGTAATATGTGAAACGTTATAATGCTGCTGTGTCGGTGAGGACTCTTTTATATCTCAAACGAAGGATCCCTGGTAAAATAAAGGTAAAATAAAATAAAATAATCACTTTACTTTCATCTGTTGGTTGGTATAACTTTTGTTGTCTTCATTTCAGTCCAGGGTACGAGATACGAGCTTACATCTGATCAGAGAGTACATACGAGGTTTTGTTCATTGTTGACGGGGTTTGTCCTGGTGACGTCACGGCGGTCTGCGCTCTGACCCGCTGGATCTGTTGTAGCGGAGAGGCGGCGCGCCGGAAAGCTAAAGGATAGCAAGAAACGAGCAGCGATCAAAACACAACTTGAGGGCCTGCATCTGCCTTCACCCGTCAGTTTTCAACCCAGGGCGTCGGTAGAAGTCCGCAAAGCGTTTTTTGAGGGACCAAGGACTTGCAAATATTTGTTTATGCAAGCAAAGTAAGCCTTCCGGCCTTGTCAACTTGGCTAACGTAAGGCCAAGCTAGCGCTAGGCGACGAGCTAACTTTTCGCTAGCAAAAGCAAAACAAGGTAAGGACAGGAACTCATTGCATTTACATACCAACAGGCTCTGATAGATAACCAATCCCATTACACATGTCTTTAATTGCTCTATTGGCCGGTCAATTACTGTGTACTCTTTCAACTGAACGTAAAAATATATATGTGTTAGCTAGCTAGCTATCTGCTAACTGTTTGTAGCCAAATAACTCCCTACTTAACATTAATGCTAGCCATGCAAAGTTGTGGAGTTTACGGCGATTTCCCTGTTAAAAGCAGAATTTGGTGTTTATTTATTTTAACGGCAAGGTATATGGGAGGTTACATAACACAGTGCAAAATGTTCTCTTCAGCTGCAGTAGCTTAGTTGATTAAGTCTTGTTTGTTAAGTAGCAGAAGCTTTAAGCTAACTAGCTAGCTAGCAGGAGAGTTTGGAGCTGCAGCTTCAGACTCAGTGAGCACAGAGACGTTCAAACCCGCTCAGAAAGTAAACATTAGCTTGTGGCGAGACTGGTCTGTGTCTAACATAATGCACACTGCCGTTATTCCCGGTCATGCTTCCTGTTTTGAATTAGAAAATGCTGGCACTTAGCCATTGGTAGGTTACGGTTTTCCTTTTTGTATCCTAAATTGCTTCAAGGGATTTGGGGCGCTTGCCTTGTTTACAGTTGAAGACGATCTGCCAGTTAAACTCCCTCCAAAATATCGATTTAGTTGTACTAGTTTTCAAGTGTATACTCTAGTCTGATCCATGGCTCAGCTTTGCTTCGTACTAATATACATATTCTCAAAATGTAACTGAGTATATAGTATGAGAGTTTCTGTTAAGCAAATTAGTCTTTCTTGAACGTTGTAAAGCAGCATGATAAGTTGTTTAATTTTATATAAATATCAAATGGAGTGTCATCTAATGAACACAAGGTAGTCTGTTGTGTATGGATGTAACAATCTACCAATCTGAATTAATGCAGAATAAAACATTAAGGCATATACACTTTCACATATGTCCTTATTTTGAAATTCCAGTTGTTTGTCACGCCCCTGTTTAGCTCTGATTGTGTTAAGGGCTAATGGAACCTTTGCATATCATTTGTAGGCCCTTAAATTTAATTATAATCACATGCTGGCAGACTTTGTCATTTCAGCCAATATTGATTTATTGTCCAAAGTATCAGTATTTAAGGTCTCGAAATAAAACTTGAGATCTAGAGCCCTACAGGTGTGTAGGAGAATTTGCAATTATACGGCTAACAGAATTTATTTTGACATGCAGTGTTTTTCTTACACACCTATCAGGCATCAAACCGTCAATAAGGAAACATTAAGAGATTGTGATACAAGAGCCAATTGTGCCTCTTTTTTAGTTGTTGCTGAATTTAGCTTAAGACTGGAGCTAAAAGATTTAAGACTTTTAGACAGTTAAGTGGTGTTCTTCCTTCACAACAAATACCACAATTTCACTTGAACTAAGTCATGAGGAGAGTGGGCGCCTGTGGGGCTTTCACATGACCCCTTCGTGCACATATACGCACAGACACACACACACACACACACACACACACACACACACACACACAACCAAACACAACCAAACACAACCAAACACCAAACTTGCATATAATTGAGAAATCCTGAAATCCTCCGGCTCTGATATCTTTTCCACTGTGACCCCCTCTGTGCTTTTATTTTGATAGGAATGAGTGATGACCTCTGTGGTGGTGTCAGATGGAGGAGGGAACATAGTGGAGTATGTCACCGTGGTGGAGGAGCCCCAGCAGGTAAGCCTGAGTATCCCAACACCTGCTGTGAGGAAGTTGACAAAGTTACTTACAAGATTGTAGAGGCTGCGTTGTTAATAACGTAACAGAGTATTCAACCAGAGAATTAAAGGTCCTTTTATTTTTTTCTGTTTGATCTACTTCAATCAGATCTTACCTTAAATTAAACAAACTAGTGAAATACATTTCATTGCACAGGTTAGAAATAAAGGGCTGCACAGTGGTGCAGAGGTAATATCGGTCGCCTCACAGCTAGAAGGTTCCTAGTTTAATTCCGGTTCAGACGTAGTGGGCTTTTCTGTGTGGAGTTTGCATGTTCTCCCCGTGCATGCTTGGGTTCCATCCGGGTACTCTGGCTTCCTCTCACAGTCCAAAGACATGCTCGTTGGGTTCATTGGTGACTCTAAATTGCCCGTAGGTGTGAATATGGGCGTGAAAGGTTGTCTGTCTCTGTGTGTCAGCCCTGTGATTGACTGGCGATCAGTCCAGGTGTAACCCCGCCTCTTGCCCAATGACAGCTTGGATAAGCGGAATAGATAATGGATGGATAGATGGAGGTTAAAAATAACACCAAGGGCTTAAACTGGTTTCATACAAGGGCTCTCTCATGTTCCTTATAAAAAATAATACAAATATTCTCACCTAAGATCTCACCCTGTCACATCTTTTCAAACTGTGTCCAGTGTGAGCAGCAGGTGGCTGAGGAGGAGGAGGAGGAGGAAGAGGAAGAGGTGGTTCAGCAGGAAATAGAGGCTGTGATCGTGGAAGGAGGAGAGGAGGTGGAGGAAGATGTGGAGGAGGAGGAGGGCGTGGTGCTGCAGGAGGAGGGCTGTCCGGCGGTGATTGTGGAAGAGGTGCCCAGCGCCCAGGTGGAGGAGTGCTACTCTGCGCAAGTCCTGGTCTACGATGATGACACGTACCTGATGCAGGATGTGGCTGAGGAGCAGGAGGTGGTCACGGAGGTGGCTGAGACTGGTGAGTTCTCCCAGTGTTCAATTTAATGTCTAAAAAGTGTTAATCCTGGTTTTCTACAAACAAACACAGTGACTTTAACAAACGCTGCTTATTCATATTTTTCCCAGTGTTGGAACTTAAATAATTTAGCCAACGACGTTGTGGGTTAAAATAATTCACTGTGATATAATTAAAGTAAAATAAGAAACCATTTTGTTTACAGTAAAGCCGGATGGAAAGCATCTTAGTCGTCCAAGGTTTTGATGGTCGATTAGAAGCAGTGAAAAAATCCTCAAACTCCATCCAGGAGCTTTTTCTTGTCTGTTGTTTGATTTATCTGGGGTGTTACCTGCCGAGCCTTCCCCTTTTAAGGAGGGTAGCCTTGTGTTTCATCTCTATGTAAAGATTTCTGAATCTGAAAGCAAGGGACAAGATTTCTTGTGTTGGAAGTGTCCCTTTTTTCTGTTTGTATTTCAGTCAGTGTTGTTTAGTCAGGTTTTAGCGGGCTTTCATGCAGGAAGAACAGTCCATGTGGAGAGCAAAAGACTGCAATGGCTGTAATGTAATTCTGCAACTCGTTGGCTATCGTCTGTTGATGATTTAGCTTTATATTATTCATTACTAACAGATATCTGCACATGGGTGCAGCTAACAATCCGTACTGAGGTGAAGTAAGTCAACAAAATGTTCATAATACACATTAGGAAACATTTCAGCATTTGCTTTAAACCTGCACTTTTGAATTAATTACGACTTTTTATTTCTCTGTAATAATGAATAAGTGTGAATGTGTAGGAAGGAAGAACTTGTCGGTTGAGAAAAACTTAGGGCCAAAGGAAAGGGCTGTCTGAGGTCAAGGTGAAGCAGGAAAAATATTAGAAGAGTAAAACATTAAAAAATCAAATGAAATCATCTCTGCGTGTGTTTCCGCTAATGGGAGAGGGGACTTCCTGTTTCTCATAAAATAAAAGCTGTTTTATTTCTGATGGACATCTTAAAAGCGCTGAGTTACAACCACTACGTACGTACCCCAAAGGCCCATTCTGAGCCAGGAAAAACCAGATTTCAAAATACATTTGAAATCTATATTGATTCTTGATCGAAAAACAAATACACTTCCCACATTGACAACAAGTAAAAACACTCACAATCTCAACCAGAAAACATCACAACTTTAACCTACACATCAAACAGACGAGGAAAAGGGGGGAAAATGAGAAATAAACAAGGAACAGAAAAAAATTATGAAAAGGAGCGCAAGTTGATGTTTTTTGGTCTACATTATCTTTATTAGAGAGAAGTTATCTCTGTGTGTAACCTGCTGTTGGTGTGTGACAGCAGTATGCTGCCCTCTGCTGGCTGGAACGATGTCTAACATTTTAGACGAGCTCACAGGAAACAGGAAGGGAGGAACAGAGAGACTTCACACACCCCAAACAAGGAAGTCCTCATTTTAAAATAGTTGAGGTTGCAGCGCTGTACTGTTTTTGTTGTTTATGTAGTCGTGTTGACTCCTCAGTGAGCATGTGTTGTCTGCAGAGGTCCGTGCACTGACCGCCTCCTCTCTGCTCCTCTCCTCAGTGGAGATGACGACTCATGACATGGTGTGCTTTGACAAAACGTTCGAAGCAGCTGAAGCTCTCCTGCACATGGAGTCTCCTGGAGGTCTTCACAATGAACGCAACACAGGTAAACAAACTGTCAATACAGCCTGCTCTGTTTGAGAGACGCATCAGTCTGTGAGTCGCGTGCACAGTGAGCTGCATCAGAAGGAAGTGTTTCAGGGAGAATGAGGATCTGCCCTCCCTCTTTGCTGTGATTCACTTTGGTTTTAAAACCTGGAGTAACTCTTAAACTCCTCTAACAACAAGACATGTTTTGGGGTCAAAGTGTGTCATAGGTACAAAAGTTTAAGATCTACTGGGTGAAGTGCGTCGGATTTACATCCACTAAAAGTTCTTGTTTTTGCCGTCTCCCTCCTCAGATTGAACTTTTAATTTTAGATTAAGATCTTTCTGACATCACTCTTCAAAGCCACCACCATTGACAAAAACAGTCATTTTACCTCACAGATTACAGGAGTTGCTGCTCCTCTGCTGCCTCGATTGGTTAGTTTGTGTGTTATTGTGTGACTTTGGTGTTTCAAATGGTAGGTCTGGATCCAATACAACATTTACGTTACGCACAGTAACACAAACAAACTAACCAATAGAGGCAGCAGTTGATCAGCAACTCCTGTGTTCAGTGAGGTAAAATCACTGTTTTTGTCAATAGAGTCTGGTGGCTTTAAAGACAGCGATGTAACGTCTGTTTTAGGTTAAAAAAATCATCTTCCTCTGTAACAAAAAGGTCTATCTCTTTGAATCCGGTTTATTAGGTCTTAATAAAGCTTTAAATCAAAAAGAGTGCAGAGTAATTGTTGTTTATGTTTGACTCCAGCAGAGGATGTGATGATGGAGACAGTGGTGGAAGTGTCGACAGAGTGTGGGCCCATAGAGGAGGAGTCCTTCCCCATCCCTCCTGAGTGTGAACCTGCTGCCAAGAAGAAGAAAGGAGGTCAGTTTAGTACAGAACATCTGATGTTACACAGGACTCTGTCATGTAATGTCCTCCAGACCACGTTTGTCTGAAGACCCTTTGCCAGTAGTTATTATATTTTGTAACACGCTCCCATCGATCGGCTCACAGATTACTCTTTGGATAGAGGTTTGTAGGGCTGTAGCAGACTCTGGCAGAATTTGGAATGATCTCAAACTGTCTTTTGTGTGTGTTTGTGTGTGTGCGCTGAGTGCAGGTGGACGTAAGCCCAAGACACACCAGCCTGCTTCCAACGGCTCCTTTGACCTGGGGATCAAGAAGAGACAGCGGGAGGGCAAAGGTGTGTCTCAGAATAAACACATGCTCTATGGACGTGTCATTTAAAGTCTGCAGAACAGAAGTGAAGTAATGTGTGAGAGCATCTAAATATTGATATAAGTTAAATTACATTGTGGGAAAAATTCTCGGAGGTCTCGTAGTTTCAAGAGAAACGAGCTGAGCTAACATTTGGAAGAGTGTAATAAACACAGGTTTTGTTAACCTGTAGCTGCTTTTTCAGTTTTAAACTTGTTTATTCACTACGACAGGGGAGACCTCTGCTCATCTGACTAATCAGATGAGCTGCACAATGACTTAATGTCTCTTATTTAGCTCTCAGCTTTAAATGTAGTTGGAGGTTCTTTTAAGCATGTGCTAACTAACAGTAAAGACAATACATCTGTAAATTCTTCATTCAAAAATATGACTTTATTAAACTTTGCTCCTGATTTGGCTGAATGATACAAAAGAGATAAAAGGAGAAAGAACAAGAGATGAGAAGGAGAGAAAAAGAGTTTAAGGTGAGAGACTGAGAATGTAAAAGAGAAGAATCACACAGCGTGGTTGGACTATGAACAATACCATATCCATATAACCTCCTTCTATTGCAAACGTTAGCTAGCTGAGAAGCTAATTATCTATCTGTGAGTCTGAGTCATCCACAACTCCAACGTGCCTTCTCTTCAGATGCTCGCACATCACCGACGTGCTCTCGTGATAAACAAGGTCCGCTTTACAAACCCTGCAGGCGATCCTTTTCTTTGCAGCGCTGAGGCTGAAATGCTCCCAGACTTTGGTAGTTTCAGGACACGATGGTGCTGCATCAGCCGCCGCCATTTTGCTATGTTTTGTTTCCCTTTCGCTTCTCGGTCACTGTTTTGCATGATGCATGTGCAAATCTCTCAGAAGAGAGTTCTAAGGATGCGAGATGGCTCACCCCTCAGCAACTCAGCTCCAGAAAACGATGATATGTCTATGCACAGCATGAAAAATACACGAGATGGCGTAACCAACTTATTATCGACAATTAAATGAACATAGAACTGTTTTATTCACTGATTTTTATGGGTTTAATTATATGGTCTCAAATAACCTTTCATTTACAGTTTCTTAGTAACCACATAGAATTGAGCCTTGGCCCTCCGTCCACTAATAGAGGCAACATTATCTTATTGAATATTGTGATGAATATAAATATTGATCAGTATAGAACAAATGACTACCCCCCAGGCCTTGTGATGCAGAGCTTCATGATGTTGTTTGGTTTGTCCCCCAGGTAACACCACGTACCTGTGGGAGTTCCTGCTGGAGCTGCTGCAGGACAAAAACACCTGCCCCAGGTACATCAAGTGGATGCAGAGAGAGAAGGGCATCTTCAAGCTGGTCGACTCCAAGGCCGTGTCCAAACTGTGGGGGGAACACAAGAACAAGCCCGACATGAACTACGAGACCATGGGCCGAGCGCTGAGGTCAGCCTGTCCCCCACAAACACTTCATAGTCCCTCAGTGTGTCAAACATAATGACTCACCTGTGATGTGTGTGTAGGTACTACTACCAGCGTGGCATCCTGGCCAAAGTGGAGGGGCAGCGGCTGGCCTACCAGTTCAAAGACATGCCCAAGAACATCCGGGTGATAGAGGACGAGGAGGTTGGAGAGGAGGTGGAGGACAGCGAGGGCATTGGGGCGGTTCAGCACCTGGTTCACCAGCAAGGCCCCGCCAGCCTGGGCATAAACTCCCCCGCCGCCACGCAGCCCCAGCAGACCTACGTCACTGTCATCCCCAGCAACGCCACCACCAGGTCTGCATCATGCTATCTCTCAGTCTCCGACACGTCTTCATTAGCATTACTCTTACCTACCTAAAAGCATTTTAAGAGTTGTTTGCTTCTCGTCTTGCAGAACGACCTGACAAAGCATGAATTCAGACGTTTTACTAACCTGCATCCTGATGTAGTTATTTCAGCATCCTTTCAGCCTGTTTATTGTCGTTAAATCTCAGTAACACCTGTTTATTTGGGCTTCATAGCGCTGTAGTGAGACAGATTTCAGCCCACGTGTGACCGGCTAGATACAGTGACAGTGCCACTCAGCGGAGACAGATGGAAGCCAACAATGATTTCATTATTTACACCCATGCTTCTATTACTCTCATAACCATCAGTGCCTTTTTTAGCAATCTTTTATTTTTTCTTTGACCTGCTGGTCACACAGTTTAAAAAGAAAACAGCCTGAACTGGCAATTCCTCCAGGAAGAAGCAAGTATTGTGGCTTCTTCTGTTCTTAAAAGTGAATTTTCAGGGGGTTGTACAGATGTTTTACCTGTTTGTTAAATTGGTTATCCCCTCTGCAATCCAAGTGCTACACACTCCATTAACTGATTTATATTGCTATCAAGTTTTTTCGTAACTCTATTTATCAGTATTCATTTAAATATTCCATATTGAAGCTCTTTTGCATCTTGAATGTATCGTTTTTGTTGCTGTGTATTTATGAACAAGCTGCTCTAACCCAGTTGCCCCTTGTGGGATTGATAAAGTTGATTGATCGCTTGTGTTGTGTGAAAGAGAGCTCATAGTTATTCGACAGCAGCGATGTGCTCAGTGTGTCTCTGTGTTCTTCCTCCTTCAGGCCCATCCGAGCCATGCCCTTGGTCATGACCAACTCCCTGGGTCAGGTGACGTTAAACTCCTCCTCCATACTCACCACCGCCGCAGGAGTCCCAGTTACGGTAGCCAACGCCTCTGCAGGCGTTCCGCCCAAATTGGTGATCCAGGCTCTGCCCACCATGCTGCCCGCTGGCTCCAAAGCGGGAGAGAAGATCACCATCATCACCATCCCGGCCAACCAGCTGGCAACGCTCATGCAGGCTAACCCATCGGGCCATATCACGCAGCTCATCCAGGCTAAACCTATAGCTACAACGTTAGCACAGGCTGCAGCAAAACAGGCCGTAGTCCCCACCACGGTCCAGCTGACGGCGGGCCGGCCCACGCCACAGCTCATCCTGGCTAAACCAGCGGCTGTGGCCCAGACACTGCCGCAGCTCTCTGTCCAGGTCAGCCAGCCTCCCCCTGCCCCGCCCAAAACCCCCACCCAGACCCCCAATCCAGCGGTAGCACAATCAGAGACGGCGTCTGAGGCTCCGCCCCCCTCCAGCCCACCAGCAGCGTCAGAAGAAACTACATCATCCTGAGAGCTCCGTCCTAAGGAGGAGGAGGAGGGGGTACAGGAAGTGACTGTGGACACTGCTGAGGAAGTGCAGGACACATCCCCCCCTCCCCACAGCAGAGCTCTATGATTGGCTCAGACTGTCTCCAGGGAGACGCGTGCTCCCGCAAAGGAATAAAGGGACTGTTGCAAAAACACACAGACAGATACAGACGGGTCGGAGCTCAGAGGACGTGAGCAGCCTTAGATTGTAAATGAAAAACTGCTTTTTGTAATCAAATGTAATATAAGACGCCTGACAGACGTAACAGAACTGTAAAAAGCATTTTTTTGATACTCTGCGGTGTGTATCAGTCCTGACGTGGCTTCAACTCATCTCTTTGTTTTGTCTCAGTCGAACATTTGTCTGCAGACTCTGTTCCTCCACAGCACTGTCTCACTCTCCAACACCTGTCTGTCTTTTTTTACCGTTCACATAAAGGGAGTGGAAGGACGTCTGTCGACAGAAGAGAACTAAACTGCGTGCTCCACATTTGAAGTATAATATACTATTTTTTCTTGTACTATCAGTGTAATGAAGTAGATTTTACTGAAATATGTATTATAAAAAAACAACAAATGTGACAAAACTGTCTGAGGTTGTTTTCATTCAGCCGTTTGTAAGCCTTGATTCGAAGTGAGAGGAAGTGTTGCATGAATACAAAGGTCGGGCCACAGGAGGGCGCTGTGCTGCTGTTCATGTTCACGCCTCATGTCACTTCCTCTGTTCAGTTTACTGTCAGAGCTCCAGTGTGAAGTGTGGCTGGCAGCTTAACAGCAAGAGATGGAAGTCTTCTTTAACACTAAAAAAGCAGAAGGGGAAACTACTGAAAAGAGGAAGCTAACCAAGTGTCAAAAGCTGCAATTCCTCGAGTGGCCACTAGAGGTTGCCTCAGCTGTAAAATGTAACATGTTTGGGTCTCTATAGCTCATTTCTCTCTTCATGACAACTGTACGGGGAGAATCTTTATATAACTCACCTGTTTATATTAAGGCTTAAAGCAGGGCTCTCAAACTCAGTCAGAGAGGGGGCCGAAATCAAAAACTGAGTCTAAGACGCGGGCCGAACGGGGTCAACATTATTTGGACAACAGACATTAATAAACCACGTTTATCAGAGGCATTATGACAAATGAGTCACACAGAAATATGAACTTTACTGCTCCAAAGACATCTTACAGAATTCAGAACAAACCGAGGGTCTCAAAAAAAATGACACCAAACTAAAGATAAAATAAATCAGCATCTTAAATTTGTTTTTGTCATTTCCATTTCATTCACAACATCATCAAGAAAATAAGAATATTTCAAATGTGATCAATCTGGTTAAAATGTGCAAATATTTCAACCATAAGCAGCCTACCTGTGATTGCAGGAAAAGGTGCAAAAAGTAAATAGTGCACTTTGCTCTTAAGACCGTTTGCCAGAGCCAGATGCTTGGCATCTTTTCTTGGCTGCAGGTTCATTCATGTTTGGGGTCTGGTTTTGAGCTGTGGTTACTCATGGTGGAGTGAAGGTGTGCTTACACAAGTGTGCTATCAAACATGCAGAGCATTCAAGCAGCTTGTAGACGGAGCTTGGGGCATCGTTTCGGAATTCTGTCTGCTCCATTTGGATGTTTACAGGTGCGCTTTACACGTCAACAACAGAAGGATTACTGAGCAGACCCATGTTTCCTTGCTGCGACTGAGTCTCAGCTTGTCTTGGAAAGCTCTGCACACGGTCCCTACCCTGAAGCTCGGGGTTCACACAGCAGGTGCTCGCAAGTCTTGATTGGCGAGCCCGCTGTTGCAGTGCATTCTGGGATTTGTTGTATCAGCGGTGTGCGTGCTGTATACCGGCGGGCCAGTTATGATACACATATGATATTGTCTCGTGGGCCAGATTGGTTGTATCGGGGGCCGGATGTGGCCCGCGGGCCTTGAGTTTGAGACCCCTGACTTAAAGTGATGCATCATTAGGGGCGTGGCCTCTTTGAGTGACAGGTGGGAGCTACTAGCTATCTGCTAGGTGTCCCCTCAGCTAATTCAGCCACTGAACGTAACCTCTGGGCCGTGTTTATGCTGTTGGAGCCTTTTGGAGATTTGTTCATGTAAATATCAGACAAATAATCTGTCTGTGCGCTTTATTGGACTAACAGACCGTGCAACAAGTCTGACACACAGTTTTTACATGTTTACATGTATATCTGTGTCTGTGCTCACCGTACCTGGCTCGTTTAGGGTTTGTCATACATTGATGTATCTGTTTAGGCTCACGGCATGAGAGTCAAATAAAATCTCATTCTGTGGGAAGTAGCACATTTGCCAGCTAATGAATCAGCCACGGGCACAGACTGTAGAGCTTTCACAACATGCATTTTGCCTACACCTCGCTCCTCCCCAGCTCCACCCTCACTCTATAACAATACAAACAAAACAGCTGCATAACTAGGTCCATATTAAACAGATGAGGTGGCACCACAATTATTTACAGGACAAACATAATGAGGACGTCTCTTTCTTCTTCCCTGCAGAGCTTGTGATCTTCAGCAGAGTCCTCCAATCATTCACATACAAAAGAATATTGATAATGAATTTATTCATAGATTTTTTAAGGAAAATACTTGATATTGTAGATCCCATTTAACCATGACATGTAGTGCACAGGTGATAAGATACACCTATTTAAGCTCTAGATCAGATTGTTACATATGACATTTTAACCTAAAACCATGTTTCAACCAAAAGTACGCAGAACTTTAGTCCCAGGTACTAAAAGGTTCCTCCAGCTCATTGTTGTCTGTGTTTTTTTCCACTGAGGTCGAAACACCTGTTAAGAAAAGCAAATCAGTCTGCTGACGTGTGAAAAAGCAAAGTTTAAACAGGTTATTTTTATCCATTAAAATAGTGTTTAAAAAAGGAGCTTGTTGGTGTGTTTTGATGAAATTGACAGCCACCATGTGTTTAAGACTGTAAGGCTGCTTTTTAAATTCATTTTAGCAATATGGATTTTGAATCTACTTTTAAACAGAAATCATAATATTGTTCATATAGTGAACATAAAACTACCAACTTCACACGAACAACCCATACACAGAGCAACCTAACTGGGTAAAAGCTTATTTTACCTTTAGATAGGCTATATTATAATTCTGCTTACTTATTCTGATGTGAGCGCTGTAAGAAAAAACAAAACACTAATTTTACAGAACATATCTGTAATAAAATACACAGAAAAATACCGAAAATAGTTTAATCAAGAATCCTGCTTAATTAAGCACTGGATGAAATGGCAAAAAACACAATCAGTATATTTTCTATATTGATCAATATTAAAATATATCAGAATGTATGGTTTAAAGTGCTGCCAGGTTGAAGAGTATAAGTGGCTGCTGATAAAAACAGTCTTTTGCACCAACCAGGAAATCAAACAGGACAACAAGAGTAAAAATAACTACTTTATTTCATATATTATTAACATTTCTCCTTGTGTTAAATGAAGTCACAGCAGCAACATTGTCATGATCACTAATGTCAAACTGAAGAACCATCAATGAAAGAAAAATACTTTAAAACACTATAAGAAAAGATGTTGATAATATAATAACTAACTGAAAGAAATAAAAAGAATAATTTAATAAAATCAAGTGATAAAAGTCCTCTGTGCGTTTTGGAAACAATAAATAACTGCAGTTGGTTTTCAGATGAACCCCTGCGCTGCCTTTTCAGCTGAAGTCCAGATAAAGAAGCAAAAAGGAGGCGTCAAACCCCGCCCACCACCCACCTCCCACCTCCCACCTCCCAACATGTAGCTAAAACTACAAGCAGCAGAAGTGAAGGCGAAATGTCTCATTTCACTTTGGATAATGTTCCCCTTTCCCGTAAGGATTGTCTTTAAAATCGTCTTGTGGTAATTTTGTGAGTTTAACGACAGGATAATTTGTGATCATTTTCAATGGTTTATAACAACCTGCAAATATTCACTCTCCCAGAAATGACAGGAAACCAAATGTTGTTGTTTCTGGGTCATGACATCATCTGAAGGAGTACACATCTCGGTTGATCTCCCCTCCTCCTCCATGAACTGTGTCTGGATGAACTCTCCTGCTGCTTCCAGCTCCTTGAGGCTGACCAGCGCCCAGTGTGATGAGCTGTTAGCTTGGATCAGTACCAGGATTTCTCTGATGGTCACCGACTACCGGTGCTCTGTTTCAGCTGTGGAGCGCCTGTCCAATCTGTCTCCGATGAGTGACAGTTTCACTGTATCTAACAAGTCACACGTGGGCTGAAATCTGTCTCACTACAGCGCTATGAAGCCAAAATAAACAGATGTTACTGAGATTTGATGACAATAAACAGGCTGAAAGGATGCTGAAAGAACTACATCATGATGCTGATTTGTAAAAAGTCTGAAGTCATGTTTCGTCAGGTCTGTCTGCAAGACAAGAAGCAAACTAATTTAAAATGCTTGTTTTTTGAATGGAGTTTGGTTTGACCATTTCTTATGCTGTCAAAGGACATCAAGAACCTCAATGCTGATTTTTTTATGATTGTTTTATGATGTCACCTTTGACCTTTTGTGTATAAAAATGTAACCACTTCATCATTGTATCTGTTTAGACATGTCTTTGAGTTCTTGAGGTAATGACAAAAAATTGACCTTTGACCTTGAGTGATTTCTGTCAAATGTTAGGCTTTTCCCTCCAGGTATTCTTTGTAGGCTTTGATCAATTTTCTTGGAATAATTTAAACTGAATTTGCATCGCCAGGTGCTTTTTTGTATCTTTGCAGTGACATTGTAGGTAATTTCACCAGGTGAAAGTGTTTGTGTCCGTCGAAGATTTCTCATAGTTCACTTGCTCCGCCCTGACTCCGCCCTCTTTCTGCGGGCCAACACAAAGCAGGAAATGATGTCACGTTCAGGTTCCTCCTCTGGTTTACAGTAAAGGTTCTAATTGGTCCCGGGCCACTGTGATTGGCCGCCTACATCAACATATGAGGCTCCTCCCTGAAGCTAACGTCACACAGAAGAGATAAATGGTCAGAGGGGTAGTGGTAGGAGGGGAGGCGGTCTGGGCCGATCTGCTCCTCCGTGGGAATGTCCAACAGGCACTCCACACTCAAAGCATCATGGGAATACCAGATGTAGTCCAGAGTGCTGCAGCTCTCTCCAGAGGGGCGGATCTTCCACGTGGTGTAGGCGGGTTCTGTCTGTCCGTCGGAGCTCAGCAGCTTGTATGCAGAGTTCAGGCCGAGGGGGGAGGAGCTGAAGCGTCGGTAAACGTCCTCTGAGGGCTCAGCGTTAAAGTCCCCGCACACCACCAGAGGGACGGAGCCTGGCTCCGCCTCACTGTCGCCTCGGGAAGTGATGCTGCGTAGACTCTGCAGGAGGTCGGCACCCTGCGCGCTCCGCAGCCTCTCCCAGCCGCTACGAGCTTTCAGGTGAGTGACGGCCACGCACAGCCGCCGGCCCGTTACCCGGCAGCTCAGCGTCTGAACGATGGCTACCTGGTTGGTGGGCAGCATCATGGCGGACAGCCGCAGGTGAGCTGTGGACTGCAGAGAGAAGCGTGAGCGTCGATAAAACAGAGCGCAGCCGTCAGGACCGTTATTCTGCTCTACGTCGAGACAGGGAGACCAGGGTTTGGCCAGGAAGGTGCCGTGGTAACCCAGGCTGGCCATGATTGGCTGGAAAGTGTCGTAGTAGTGGTCCACTTCCTGTAGACACAGGATGTCGGGGCGGTAGGTGAGGATCTCCTCCAGGATCAGGTACTTCCTTTCCTGCCAGTTGAGAGCGTCCAGTGGACAGCGGATGAACCCGTCCTTTCCCTCGCCGAGAGCTGGAACCAAAGAGAGAGGGAGAATACAGCCATGGTCATCATTATTAACAGATATCTTTGTATGAAAACAGATATCTGTAGGCTCAGGAGAAGATCTTTGTTGTCAGAAGTGTTTGGGTTTGTGTTTGAGGTCTGAGGATCACTGAGTGTAGTGAGGTTTGGTTGGATGTCAGAAAACAGCCCATGTAGAGAGCCAAAGAAGGCAGAACGTATTGGCTCTTCTGCTAGTGTGAATTAGGCTTTTATCTATAAAGATATCTGCATACGAGTCTGTTTAGAAACTCCAGTACTGAATGTACAGCTGCCGGCTGGACTGTTAACAAAAACAAGAGCAGGGATCAGGAATATCAAAGCCAAATCCATCCTTGTCCTTTATTTTAATTTATTATATTAATTACACTGGAAAACCACAAATACTGGCCGGTTGCCGTCATTGGCTCTGTGAACTTGGAGATTGCAGTCATGGTAGCAGCTCTGTAAAGCTCTTTTTCGACACAGTGATGCTTTGAACTTAATTTACTAAAAACGTCTTAATTAACCGATTAGCATACAAACATCAGCTGAGTAGAACTAAACAGGAACTCGAGCTGAAGGTGAGGGGAATATTTATTCATAAACCAAATATTGGACAAATCAAACCTGATGATGGCCTGGAAGGAAGAGTTTAATAAAGTTACCAAAGTTACTCCAGTTTATCTTAAAGCAGAACATTCCTGTCTGAGCCACAGCTGATGGCTATCTATTCCAGGGCTGTCAAGATACTCCACTTAAAACCAGTCAGAGGATCACGAATATCAGCAGGTGCCCTCGTCTGGAGACCGTGCATGTTTGTACAAAATTCCATCTCTCGAATGCTGCGGTTAGCTTTTGTCTAATGGTACATAAGGGTTATCAAGTATGTTGTTATATCTTGGAATATGGCCTGTTTTCACTCTAGGTTGTTGCTTGTCATTTGGGAAGCAGTGGAATGATAATGATTTGTCAGATTCCTGCGTTTAACCAGGGTTTAACCAGCAGTCTAAGCTTTCCAACCTGAGTGTGATGAGAGGAACATGGACGACGTGTGAAGAAAGAAAAGTCTCTACCTTGCGCAAGTATATTCCACTGCATGACCCGTATGGAGGGGTTGTGCTTGTAGCGGCGGAGCGCTGAGCCGCTGGGAAAGACCAGATCCCGGTGTGGACGGGCCGGGCGACTCTGCAGGGCCTCCTCACACTCTCTGAGCAGCTGGTCCGGGTCGATCTCAGCCAGGTCCTGGTCTGGGTTCTCCTCTGGGTACAGGTCTGGTTGGGCCAAGGGGGCGCTGTTCAGTGACTGGGCCAACGTGCCAAACAACCTGCTGCTGCTGCTGCCGCCCATTGGACAAACTAACAGAGAGGAAACAAAGGAGAGATGTGTGTGGTCATTAAAGGTGCTTTGTGTTTGGTTGCATCAGCCTCTGTAAGCTGCTGCATGCCAGGCCATAGACTGTATATTAGAAGTGGATGTAGACTCTCGGTTTACACAGGGAAACAATGGTAGAGGGGTGTTAATATAGCATTTTTTCTAAGGGCCAGCAGGGGGCATCTCTACTGGTGGCAAAAAGGAGTAGGGGTAAATGGGGTTAAGCAGGGTATCCAACGGCTGTGTTCGCTTCAGACAATATCACCAAGACAGTGACGAATACTGTTCAACTAATAGGAAAGAATATCTACATCTTTTATCACATGGGGTTGTGAAATATTTTAAATTATTGAATGGGTTTGGGATAAACACGTAATGATAACTCTATCAAACATGCAACATGGACTCATTACAATACTTGTTGGGATGAAATGTGTCAAAAGCACCAGTCAAATGAACGCTCAGATGTCCTGGACCTCACATCAAACAGAAAACAGCTTTGCCTGTACAAATCACAACAAACCCTTCAATATGTCTCACAATGGAAGGAATGTAAAAGTTAAAGTTCCCCCTGATATTGAAATCAAGTATTTCCTCCTTAGTTATAAAGCTATATCAGTAAGGATTAATCTGTGTAGCTACCTGTTGATTGACAATTTCCTACAAAGGTGACCTGAAAAAACTTTTTCAGCAAACAGTGCAAAAAGACGCTGAGGAGTCTGCTGTTTGCTTTTTGGTTTGAGCCTGTTGTTCGTATCCCTGTTGTCGCAGTAAGCATGAACTATGGATGCAACTTGCTAACCAAGCCAGCTATAGCCTTAGTTGATGACTGATTGTTTGCTAACCCCTTGCCGTTAGCCCAACCAGGCACGGCTCAGCACCAGGATATCTCGGTTGGACACCAAATGCCATCGTTCTGTCTCAGATGTCTGAAATCTGTCTTCTACTTACTGCTATGAATCCAAAAACCCTGATTTGTAAAAAAAAAAAAAAAATAAGAAAAAAGAAAAGAATAATTCGTACTCTGTGAACAGAATGAGAAAAGAAAACAACTTTTAAAATACTCATTTTTTTTAATAGAGTCTCTTTTCAATTTCTGAAGCAACGTCAGGATGTCGGCAGCATCTCGATGCTGACAGGTTTTTGAGACAAAGCATGCGAATGTCTCGCTTCGTTGGATGTAATGGATGCAAATGTGCATCTACTGGCTTCTTTGCAATGGCTTTAAGTCAGGTGACACCTGTGAAGAACGACCTTCGCCAGGGGCGTGACCTCACCCACTTTCCCTACCAGGTATGAAGATAAGAAACATGAAAACCCTTGAACTGACAGTCTGGACAACTTCACTGCCAAAATAAAAAAAGACAGGCCAACAGTCAGTACTGTCGACTGGACAAAGGTTGCGTAGCTGTTCTGCTTGCCTTGGTCGTTTGGTCTGAACAAATGTTTAGTCAGAATGTGCTGAGACTCACGCACCAGAGTGCTGACCATGAGAGAACAAACAGTCCACGGTCCAGTACATGCAGAGGTTTGTCTCATATAAAGTCACATTTCCCTTTAATCAATGCTGATTGGAAGCTCACTCTTCACTGTGAGTGTACAGAGACTGCTGTATCCTGAGAAGAGACAGCTGTAGAGATTAAAATGATCCAAGCAGCCACCTCCGCTGGTGAAAAATGAAGCCAATGTGGAAGTGCAAGAAATAGCAGTTCCTCAAATGTCTACTAGAGGCTCAGACAGTCACGGTGGATGTGTAATGTGTTACACAGAACAAAAGCTTCAAACATCGTTTTTAAAAAAGCTGATGGAAATCAGCCTTTAAGGCTGCAACAATCACAGAAACACCCTGAGACATCCTGGACGAACTAATTGAGAAGATCCTGACCTGACTAGCATTTTGTTGTTGTTTGTTTTAGTTGAATAGCTGCCCACTTTCCACTGCAAAGCATCGTGTCTGAGGTCTTCTGCAAATGAGAAAAAGGAGTGGAACCAAGGAGTGAAAGTGAAGTCCTTCAATGCTGCAAAGCTCAGGTAATGATTGACAAATAATCCCCCATCCCTGCTACTGCTAGATACTTGCAATCGTCCTTTGCTTTAACTGAGTCACTCTGATTGCACGGCTTCAACAGCAGAACCTTCCTGGACAGGAAGACCTTCACCTTTAACCTCGAGTCACTGTTCCGTGTGTAGTATTACATGTCTTACCCATGCCGTCCATGTCTGCTCAATGCTCTCCTCCTGTCTTTCTCCTGTTTCCTCTGAAGAGCCGAACAATCCACCTCTCTGTCTCTCTCACTCACTCCTGCCCTGCCTGCACAAAGCTGGATCCCTGTCTCTCTCTGTGACTCATCCTTTGTCCGTCTCGTCCTCCAGCACGTTTGTCTCCCTCTGAATCATCAGTTCCTAACTCTCCCTCCCCCCTCGCTGGATGACAGAGTGACCTCTAGAGAGCTGGAAGACACGGTAAGCCTGTCTCAGACATGGATAGAGAGAAAGAGAGACGGGAGAGAGAGACGGGAGAGAGAGTGGGAGACGTTGTGAGCTACAAGGTCAGGTAGATAGGTAGTGTGTGTGTGTGTGTGTGTGTGTGTGTGTGTGTGTGTGTGTGTGTGTGTGTGTGTGTGTGTGTGTGTGAGGTGGATAAGGATGTTGCCTCACTAATTGAGTAAGTGGGTGAGATTTTGACAAACATTTGCATATTGTCCAACAGGTGTGGATGGCAGGGCTATCTGGTGTGGGTTTACACACACACACAGGAAGAGTGAAACACAGAGCGCCTTTGTCGGTGGCACATTAACATTAATCTGATTTTGAGTCAGCGTGCACTATTCCCTGCTGCCTGTTCTGCTTTTGGCTGAAGAAAAAATACCTCGGAAACAGAATTTAATCTGTGGGACACAAAATACTCCATAAAATCCAAGAGGACTGACAGCGATGCCCAACTATTCCTCATGAACATACCTTTCTATTACTACAAGCTCCGCCTCCTGAGCCACGGCTGCTCTGCCTCTGTGTTCGGACAGCAGACAGAATCTTTGAGCTGAAATTTTCTCCAGTTTGACTCCAATAAAGATACTCAGAAGGCTGCAATCCATCCTTCTTTACTCTGTATTTTTCCTTCATGCCTTTCACCGCTGTCATCAGCTCCTCCTGACGAAGTACGCAGAACCTATGTTTACAATTTACCCAGAAAAGTTTGGCAGGAAGTGGTACGTTAGTTAGTTAAATTTCCTGTGAGGAGTTTGCTGGTTATGAAACAGACTGAAATTAATTCTGATGACTCTACATGACTTACAAAAGCAAACCAGACCATCAGCGACAAGACTGATTATTTCTATATAGTTATTTTAATGCCTGAAACTGCTGGTGGGGGGGTAGGTGTCAGACGAAGTGATTAACTGCACGCTGCCTTTGTTTATATAGGGCAAAAATGTAAAGTGAGTGATACATGTGACTGTATTTATGACATACGTTTCATCTGTTCTAAGATATTTCCGTCAAACTGTCAACCAACAAAACTACAGTCAACACACGAGCTTGGCTAAAACCTCTTAAAAAAACAGACTGTATAAATAATGGACCTAGCCACCGTGACGTCACCCATTGGCTTCTCGACTGGGTAAGTGAAGCCTCGAGTTTGGAATTTGGTTGGAATGTTGGTTTTCCAGAGACAAAAGTGACCATACTTGGATGAGAGGGTGGAGCTGGAGAGGAGCGAGGGGTTGGCAAACACCATGTTATCAAAGCTAAACAGTCTGTGTCTGATTCATGAGCTGGTGAATGAGCTAGTTTAACTTCATGTTTCCCACAGAGGAGAATCGTTTGTGGTGCAGACGGACTGCAGCTGTTTATTTTCCTGACTAAAGAAGAAGCAGACTCGCCGCTCGCTCGCCCAATGAGAGCGAGAGGTCGTAAACATCTTTAAATCTGCTGTAAAGTTGAGGTTCTCAAATGGGTCCAAATCGTTTTTTCTTGGATTCTGGAGCCAACCTCTAGTGGACAGTCGAGGAACTGCAGCTTTTAGCACTTCCATATGACATCACTGACACTACCAGCTCAATTTACACAATGTCAATTTAAATGATCCTTTTTTTATTGTCTAACAAATTGGCAAACAATTTTATCTTATTTAAAAATGCCAAAACAAACTCCCACACTCCTTCGTAACAGATTTGATTTAACTGTTGTACAAACATACAGCACCAACAGATACTTACATGGAACAAAATGGATAAAGGAAATCCTCATACAAACACACGGACACACAGTTCTTCCACACAACGCCTTCCCGTCGTCCTCTCAGTATTCCGTCTCTCGTCTGCCTTCAGTGTCTCTGCAGAGCTGGAATCAGGCGGAGCACTCTGTCTGCTGGACGGAGGTTTGGGAGGACGTGGAGACTCGCATGGCAGCAACATGAAGGAGGGGACTCATCACTACTGACTGGGCCATTCAAGAATGCTGTCCCTCTCCTCACACACACACACACACGCGCGCTGACACACACACACACACAAAGGGAAGGGGAGCTCTGCAAACGTAGGCAGTCCAGAGAGGAAACTGGAATGACAGTCAACAATGAACTGTGTGTTCATTCTATAGTCACCACATGTTCTAAGATGCCGTTCATACACGGGACAGTTCTGGTTGAATATATATACACTTACACTATAGTGGATACATTAATTAATTTAAGTGGTTTAGGTTGAGTGTCACAGCCTGATATATACAGCAGCGGTTCTCAAAGTGGGGTTCTAGGACCCCTGGGGGTCCACGAACCATAGCCTGGGTGTCCGCGAAATAATTATAATACATTTATAAAAAATTATATAATTGTGCTATATCATTAAAACTGCATGTCTACAGATGAGGACCATTTGTGCCAATGAAACTAGCATATTGTGTCCATTACTCCCGCCCACGTTTGGACCAATAGAAACTGATGATTGTGACACATCACGTCATGAATCACTCAACTCACTCAGGTCGCAGTGAACCGCTCCTGCTGCTGTCTTGCTGCTGTTAATCTTCTGAAAGCTTTAAGATCACTTGAAAAGTATAAATGCTGTCGAGTTGAGTCCACAAGCAGTTTGACTAAAACGAGCCTCAGTTTTAAAATATACACGTGATACTAACATGATTCAGATTGAAATGTTTTTCTGTTTATCACTATGACACAGGTCTGAAGAATTTAGATTGATAAGTTTCACAATACAAATAGTTCTAATGGCATCTAAGAGTGCAAATGGTAGTAAGCATATGCTTAATGGGTGTTACTATTATGAAGGGGGTCCTTGGGAAATGTTCTCCCCTGTAAGGGGTCCCTGGCCCCAAAAAGTTTGAGAACCCCTGATATACAGTATGTTCTTCCTCTGTGCCTGAGAGCATAAAGACCATTTATAGTTTAACTTGACTCCAAAGAAAGTCTTTCTGCCTCAAACACTCACTACAGCCCCTCATGAGGATTAATACAACGCTGAAAGTAGTCCCCAATAAATGCGCTATTTTCTCATTAAAAGTACCATGTCAGAAAAATGAACATTTGGACGTAAATCAGCATGATAAGAAGAAACTATACTGACAGAAACCATGTTTGAGAAAAATGTATTTTGATTTTATAGTTTGACTCATGTCCCATCTGTTAACATGGAGGAGGCGGGCTTTATGAGCTATACTGCAGCCAGTCAGCAGGGGGCGACAGAGAGGGTTTGGCTTCACTTTGAGGGAGCGGTCATGTCGGCCATCTTTTTATACAGTCTCTGGTAGGAACCAATGATCTCAGAGCTGAAAGTATCAGTAATAAGAAAACAGTTTAAAATAATATATTGAACTTTGCCATGGCCTCCAAAGGCTGAATGAATACTTTCAGTAGAATTGGGATCATTGGTGAATTTTGTAACATTAGTTGGGTCAAAATTATTACATACTTTCATACTTCGTCTGAATGTAATGACTGAGTGTTAGTCCTTCAGCTCCTTCTTGTCTTTATGATCATGCTTTTTCTTTAGTGTTATTTAATCTATTGTTTCCATTTCGTCCTGTGAAATAAAAGCAAAAGAAAAGCTTGCAGTGTGGGGCCAGGAGCCATCTCTGGGTGTTGCAGTTAATGAGGTTACCCTCATTAAGCAGGTGTGTCCCTGTGTGCTCTTAAACACTTAGTCACTGCTGCCAATTACTGGGAATAATGTGTGAGGCCCCTGGCTACTTAGAAATACTGCGGTGAGAGTATTTTTCCCCGCAGACATTTTACATAACAAGTGAAGTACACAAAGTCATATAATTAATGCTGGTTCTCTGAAATAACTTTCTGGAACACCTCAATTACCACAATTAATTTCTTCCACCTGTGCTCCTCCTGCCGTAACAAGTCAACACGTCTGCACGGGTAAAGGCCTGTTGGGACACAGCCTCGGTGTGTAAACTGATGCATTCACATGCTCCTCAGTCTATTTCCTACTTCATGTTGTTTCCAAACGATGACTGAAAGCTCTTATTAAGGATTTGTTGCTGCACCAGAACGTTCACTAAAACCACTAAAACATTACTTTCTCTCAGGGTTAACGCCAGAGGCTGGAGCACCAAGAAAGGTGAGGGGGCTCTTAACCATCAATCGCCGTATTGTGATATTATCGTTATCGTGAACAACGTAGCACCTACCCTATCTCGAGTTACCCAGTGATTCCCACCCTGTTTCAACCTAGTTCAATATTACAAATTCCAGCGAGCAAAAAAACAACATGCAAGAAGATAATTAATGTAAAGTTTCTGCGCGACTTCCTGTCGACTAGGAAAGTCTGAACCAACAAGATATCATTCCAACTGGAGGGGTCTTCTTGTTAACTATTGAACAATTCTTTCGACGATACCCTCCTCCACCCTCTCTCACTGTAATGACACACTGAGTGGTGCTGCTTACACTGACTGAGATCAAATTCCAGGTCACCACATGACTGAATTACCAGAGCAACATATTAGATTAAGTGATCCAGGGCGAAAAACGAATGAAGGGTTGTCCTGTATGTGAGCTGTGTGGATCTGCTGATCTTAGACTCACTTACAGGAGGTTTAGAGGATGATACTGACAACCATCTCTGATACTCATTACTAAAACCTTAAAGTTGACCACTTACAGATTATCTGTTGTATCCCAGAAGTGTCCTATTTATATCTACATGTGACAGATTTTGATTTTAAGGCTGTACACACAGCTAGTTTGATGTTTTCTAGTAGTTATCAGAGTTTAACAATGCAGCGCAGTGAGGGCATAGATCTGTGTGTTTCTCATGCTCTGTACCTGACTCAATAACGTCGCGATCTGTCTGTATTTCGGCGTACAGATACTATAAAGTATAAACTCCTCTCCACATGCTGTCATATGTCCATGTGCTGTGTACTTCATATATTTCACTGATAAACACAGAGCTCTGTGCTCGCGCGCAGCAGCTCTCCCCTCTCTGCGCTGCGAGTCTCAGCTCTCATCACAGCTGTTTGTTTGATGTTTTTAAAGTCTTATTAAGGTGAGCGAGGCTCCGTGTTCATTTGCATCAGAGCGGGAAAGTGAGATCCGATCACAAGTGGTCACTGAAGACGCATTTGGAGACGCATTGAAATGCAAAGAGTGAACGCTAGTGCTTAGAGCTGACTACTTGTGATCCAATCACGAAAACCACATGTTAATACCAGGTGTGCTAAGGGCCTCTGTCTTTGGTCATTAGAAAGTCTGACAACCACTGGCTATTTACGTAAACATTTATTTATATTGTGTAGGACAATTGTCTATTTAGTTCACAGTGCCGCAGAGTATCTTTAATTCACAGTGCCGCAGAGTATCTTTAAGTCGATGTGTGACTCCTCGTGTTCTTTTGTCATTGTTCATGCTTCTATCGTACATGTAAAGGCACAACCTCAAGAAAAGCAAATGCTTGTTTTCTCTGTCATTTTTGACAATAAAAATGACCTATTGAGGGTTTAAGTCATCAGACGTCTGGAAGAAGGAAACCAAGTAAGAAGAAGTTTTGCTGCAGCCTTGCTCACAGTCCCAGAAGCACTGCCAAAGAGCGACTGTGAAACACAGATTTTTAACTTGAAACGGCTTTATTCAGTTTTTTCCTGTTAATTATCCTTACTTTAAAAAAAAGTAAAACATGTGAAAGACATCTTTAGTGCTTGTTAATTATCTAACTGCCTGCTTTTTAGGCTTCTGTCATCATTAGGATACTCGTCACTGGCCTCATTATAAATTATATATATTTACATATTATACATTATTGTGATCCTATTGTGCCATATTACCTGGCTGTTATAGTTTAACTCAATTTTTTTTTTTTTTTATGTGTTTTATAAATAAAGACCAATAATTAGTTGTCTGCCTGTTTAAAACACCCTAAAAAAACTCACTGCTTGGATGAATTTGATATTTAATAAAATGGGCATTACATTTCCATTTTATCTTTAAACACTTATCCACAGCTGGGAATCTCATTAATAAAGGCCCTGAGCCCTGATTGTATGATTAAATGTTTGACTGGAAGCTAATAAAGGCCTGGCTCACAGTGTACATGCTCCTTTGACCCGTCTCTTCTGTGCTCACAGGTTACGTAACTCAACAATCCCATTACAGACGAGGCCAATAAAGATCTGTGTGGCTCCAGATTAAGAGTTTAATCCCTCAAACACTGAAACTTTTTAAGCCTCTGATTTGAGGCATTCTGCTGCTGACACGAACTGTGAAAGTGTATTAGTATGTCTGTGCGTGAGTGTGTGCAGGCGTGGCCTGACCACGAGCATGAAAATAGAGGCCTGACCTGCTTCCTTGTGACAATACTGAAAATAGATCAGCCCTGGTTACCGACTGCCTGTTTCAATCAGCTCAGGCTTTAAGACAGTCGATAACAGGATGTGGAAATATTGTCAAAAGTAGAATAATTAATTAATTAACAAGAAAATAACCATAAAAAAAGAGCAGTTTTTTATCCTGCGGAGGGGCTCCAGTGTAAACATGGATCTCATGGTTGGAAAGCTCAATAGTGAGATCTGTTGATTAAAACCACAGACTGTATAAAAAGCTGGACGACATGACAGCTCCCTGAAAGTGAAGCCAAACCCTCTCTATCGCCCCCTGCTGACTGACTGCAGTATAGGTCATAAAGCCCGCCTCCTCCATGCTAACAGATGGGACATGAGTCAAACTATAAAATCAAAATACACGTCAAATACATTTTTCTCGAACATGGTTTCTGTCATTATAGTTAGTTCTTATCATGCTGATTTACGTCCAAAGTTTACTTTTAAGTAGTTATTTGATGCTATAAAAAGGGGGTGTGACCTCATGATTGACAGCTCTGTTGAAAAATGGGGCTCCTGCAGCGTTCTGTTCTCGAGTAGCAGAGTAGAGGAGGAACGGCGAGAGGAGACATAACTAACACTACAGTCATTGAACTTTCCATCACCGTGAATATCTGCTTCAGACCAACACAAGAAGCTGTTCTTTATATACGGCCATTGAGTACAGCCTAGTCGGACTATTCTGTCCTGTGATTGGCTGGGAAAGCCAATATGTCAAACACTTTTCACTCAGGAGACAATTGGTTGTGTGAGTATCCAACTGACTTAATATTTTAACACAAAACATAATCTTTTCTAAACTTGAACCAAATACTTTAGGTGCCTTAATCAAAGAGTGGTTACTGTTGTGAAACAGCCACAGTTTGGTTTGGTTTGGTTTAGGCACCAACACCACTTAGTATTTAAAGTAATAATCTGGATGATTTTCATGTAAATAAATGTCTGTTAAGTCACTATTGATCGCTGAATGAGGTAACACAATGGTGATCGAGCCTATGGCCCACTGATGAAAGCCTTTGCATTTGCAGTGTATAGTATTATTACAGACTGGGTGTCTGTGGCGACATGCACGGAAAAATCACAAGCGGCGCCCAGTTAGTGACGCGTTTTCCATCAGCCAGCAGTGGTTGGTCTGCCAGAGAGGGTGGGCAGAGCTAAGCGGCTGCTTTTCCGGACTATGGCTGAACAAACAAAGAAAAGATGGATGACTACAGATGAAACTTCAAAAATAAGTGACAATCCAAAGAAAAACAAACAAACTCGACACTCAGATGAAGGCAAACAGTCTAAAAAGTTAAGCGACCTTCAGTGAGGAAAATCAAGAGTTACAACCGTGACAAAAGGATCCAACCGTAGACATCTGATTAAATTGGGAAGTGCAAGGGGGCCTAGGAGCAGAGCTGCAGCTAGCTTAAATGTTGGTGATTAGCTCGCTTTTAGGTAAGAATTCCCCATGTGTCAACTTTCATGACATTTTAACCTGGAGCCGAATTATCCGCAGAGGCCTCCTCCTCTCGAAAAACAACAGAGGCGGTAAAAGGGACTAAATAAAACAGTTATGTTACATATCAGTGTTTCTGGAACGCCCTTCCACATGGCTTTGGGGGCTGCAAGCTGAGCTGCTGCTAACTTTATATCTCCAGCTGACCACATTTTTTTTAAACTAGTAAAATCATAAAGTTAAAAATGATTGGGGCATGACTTAAACAATAAAAGTAGTTCCCTGAAAATGTCTGTGCTTATGGAAAGCGGATTCAACTAAATTTCAATAATGGTAGACAGTGTTTTTGCAGAGTTAGCTGATAAAGGGTCGTCACAGATCTAAAATCTGTTAGTTGAAGAAGCCCAAAAGGTTAAATTAATTGAAATGGGATTTGAAAGGATTTGTGTTTTCTCAGATTATAGTTATTGTTTTACAAAGACTCGATTAATTAAGAATGAAAAGACAGGATAAAGAAAGGATTTGTATTTGCTACACAGATTTGATCCCTTGATGGAAATAATACCTTTGTAATGAAAGCTTGTTCAAAATAAAGCTGTACTGATCTGCAGAAGACCTTCCTTCTATTTAAAGCAAGCAGATCCTGGGCTTTAACATCGCTGCACCACGTTGAGCTCTTGTCCCCTCAGTCTGATCGGCCTATTTGTCAGCTAGTTAATTAGAGCACTGAGCGCATGAGATAAGAAGTGCAGTGTCATGGGTTACAGGGGCAGGAAAGAAACTGCTGCAACAGATTACTACACAGAGATACAGCAGAACATCCTGTATCACAGCTTTAAAGAGAATAAATAGAACTGAAGCCAACATGAATGAAGAGATGAGAGGGAAAGTTTCACCCGCAGGAACAGGACAGACTGATCGGAGGGCAAAAGTGGCAAAGAGGGCTAAAGTTACAAGTTTAATTAATTAATGACGCTCTGATTTATTTAGTATGTGAGCATCTACAATTTTAAACATCCATGAAGTGTCTGTCCGAACATTATTAGCCGACATGGAAGAGAAAAGGTCATTAAAGTGCTTTAAAAACACACAAAAGACCTTTGCAAAAACTGAGCAGAGCGTCATCGTCCCATGAAAACCCGTCATGGTCAACAGAAAGTAAGAGGCCCTTGAGTGAAGATGGCAGTGACATTGTGAGCTCTTGGACAGACAAGTTAAGACTTTTTCAGATGCGACGTTACACAAAGTTTGACTTTCTTACTTCAACAAAGTAAACCTGTCATGGAAAATAAAATCATTTGACAGTTTATTCTGTGTTTATACAAAAATCTTAGTGTAATCTTGTTGCAGTGTATTTTCCCCCTGAAATACCACTTGGTGGTAGATAAGGAAGCTTCACTTTAAGAAAATGCTTCTACGTTGGCATTTAAAACAAAAATCCAAAAACTTACGCTGGAAGTTTTTGGTTTAATAAAATTATCTGCAGTACATTTAGATTTCAGCTCATACAGTTCGAAAGATGAACAGTTAATCACGCAAAAAATGATCTTAACATTATGTCCTGTGCTGGGACATTCTGTCTATTTACCTGCTCTAACTTCAGCATTTAGCAACATTTTGCTTTAGAGGTATTTTTTGTAAACCCTTTTAAAAGTAATTTTAGCTTTTTTTATTTGTTTTTACTTGTAGTAGTTTAAGATAAGTCCATAAACTTTAATCAGGCGAGAAAATATAAACACACCAGAGTATCATCAAAGTATCACCTTTTGGGATACTGTGTCGAATCTCAACTACAATGTTGGATTACTAATCAATAGTTTACATGCAAAGATTTGATTTTTCTACTTATAGGCTGATTTTTTATTCCTCTACTTTGACTGCACAAAATGTCAAGCAAATGTGGACCGCACTGTTGTGATTGCATGACAAAATTTATATAAATCCAAAAGTTATATATACACCTTTATATTGAACAATAACCCCTGCATTGTTTAGTTTAACTTCTGCCAATAAAAAAAAAACATAGATATATAGATATTACCATTACTATTATAATTCAACTTATTTAGATAATACATTTGTCTTTGTCTATTCCATAGTCTTGTATTCTTTTTATAGTCATCTGTTTTTTTGTATTTAAAAAGTGAATTCATTTTTCAAGAATGAATAATATCAACGAATATGATATTTGAAGTGAAGTGAAAAGTTTATAATGTCAGTATAAAAAAGGCACATCACCAAAACTGAATTTTCAGTCATTAGTGCCAAAACCTCATAAGGAGGCGTAAGCTTTTTTTATAGTATTTCACAGTTAAATCCCCCAAATTTAAACTAAAAGCGTGTTAAATGTAATAAAAATAGCATTTGACTGATTCATAGATGATACTATGTGACGAATAATAGCATAACCGCATAGACAACATATTTTGAGCCATGGAGGATGACACGTCAGATACTGATGACTGGAGTAGTTCCGCTTTAAACAGTCATTTTTTGAACGTAGTTTGGTTGAGAGAATTAGTTAAAGTGTGGACACTGTGTAAAATGCTGTACAGTATGCCTACCTTGTGCTGTCCCGGTGCTGGACGCCCCGCTCGGTTTCAGCTGGGCACCTGTCCGATTGACTCCCCCTCCGCTGACTCCCCCTGCTCCACCGGGGTGACAGCACCGTGTTCCCGCCGGGGCTGACACTGCGACCGGTGAAAACGGTTTTCTGCCTGCCGGTCCTCCAAGCGAGGACACACACAGCTGGCCCAAAAACGCCGAGCAGCGCCGAGCCGGGTTCATTATTTACTGTAGGGAGTCTAACGGAGAAACGACTATAAGTTGCCGGCAGTGTTCCGCTTTCTTTTCACCTACACCACCGACACCGAACCATTCACCGAACAAAAGCTTGAGAATGTTCCCCCTTCACGCGGTTCGACCGGATATACTTCCGTTTCTCTTTGTACTTTTGAAGGTAATTGAAAGCCGGCAAAAGTTACATCATTTTTCTAGCGTGTCACAGAAGACCGGCTACGGAGGGGTGGACCAAGGATGGGCTAATCCACATTTCTTTACCGAGGGCAATTACTTACGTTAACAATGATTGTATTCTTAAATGATAAAATAAAATGCCGTTCTTTAAGTATCCGTCGGTTAAATTCTTTCGTACAAACTGATAAAAGTCTTCTTTTTAAAAAGGTACATTTCGTGACCCCCCTCATGTCAAAAATGTTTCGACCCGCAGTGACACTTCTACCAAAGGGGCAAGGACAGGCGAGAAATAGGCGTTAACTTTCCATAAATAAGCCAATCAGCGTTCAGTGCGCCTATTTGACAGGAATGACGATTCTGACGTTAATAGCACGTCCCAACATGTGCCGTCTACGTAAGTGTTCTCAAATTACATCACCTCCCCTGAATTTGTCCATTTAAATATTTTATTCATGCTGTATATTTATTATGAATACTTAATTGTTCATATTAGTTATATTTATTTGCCTTTCATTTCATTTGTTTACCTTGTTTTCATAACTTTTCATATTTATATTATTCCATTTATTGTATTTACCATCACATCTGTAATACATTGTGTGCTCTTTTGTTCCTGACGTTATGAGTGTTATTTATTTTGTTGTTTAAAGGAACCTTCCCCCTGAAAATGAGTCGTGTAAATCCATAAGAACAGGTAGATGCTTATATATTTTTAGTGAATGCTATTGGAGGTTTCATTTAAATAATAATAATAATAATAATAATAATAATAATAATAATACAAATAGCAATGACAATTCCTCTCACTCATACAAAAATATTTTCCAAAATCAGCTGCTGACATCTGATAAACAGACAATTACATTTCAAAGTGTGCGGTGGCAGTGTTTGAAAACTAAAGCCACATTTTCAAATTGGAAAAAAATATTTATAGTTTTTAGAAAATTGCTGTTTGAAAATTGTACGTCTTTTAAGTTATATATTCACACATAGGCATACAACATAATTAAAAGTACTATTTGTTGCATTTTACACGTATGCACACTCCACATTGCACTTTTATTTACCATGTAATTGATCACAACTTGTATTACCTCACAAACACTTGTGCAGTCAATAGTCTGTTCTCTGATTTGTCCAGTGTCGCCTCCTCTTTTTTGCTCTCTTTAATCTGATCTGGAGTCAGTTGAAGAGTATTCTACAGTCATTACATAACCAGATGAAGGGTCAGTAGGATCCATGAGCCTGCTTCTCTGTTAATTATTCAACAACATGAGGAACAAAACAGTGCCTTCGACATTGCACAAGTTGTTCATTTTGACTGAACAGTTTACAAAAAGTCAAAAAAACAAGGCAACAACACGTGATCAGGATTTATAACAGAAGCATATATGAAAGACAAAAACTTCTTTTGTAAATGATTGAAAAGGTCTTTTAGCTCAATTGGTTTTAGCTCAAGGCAGCAAACCCTGGGACAAGTCAGAAGAAGTTAAAACATAAATATTACTTTTAGTTACGTGGTAAAGAGGAAACTCAATGAATTCAGATTTAAAAAGCCGGTTTAAAAATAAAAGTGAAGAGCCATATAAATGTTCAGGCATGTTATCTCTCGCAATTCATTTCCCAGCCTTTACGTTAACTTTATAAATTAATTATGAATCAGGTTATTCATCCCCTCAGTGGCTTTTTGTTGCTCCCTGCAATCATAACTGTACGTACTGCAACTGCTCACAGTACATATTTTGCATGCATGCAGTTGGGACATACTTTTTTTTAATGCATTTTAAACTTTCACCCTACTGCTTATGTACCTGATGCAATCTACAATGCATATGTGTCACACAATATGAGACTTGAAAATGTCCTCCTTTAGTTTAGCAATAGATTAGCCCATATGTTGTTTTTTATTATGATTATATTATGTCACTAAATGTGTTATTTGTTAGCTACAGCCCGTTTATATTACCAAGAACATTAATATGCATTTCCTTTTTGTCATGTAAGGATTTGATTATCATATATATGAATTTAAAAATGAAATTCTTTATATAAAGTTTAAAAAACATCTGTGAGTGCTCTCTCCCAGAAAAGCAATCCGGTATGAGCACTACATTACCTTTCTTTGAGTGGGTATTGAAAAGTATAAACATACTTAAAACTATCGGACCCCCAGAAGCTTTTATTCTGGAGTTCAGAATTAGGCATACATATTGTGAGTGTTATGAACATATACATACATACATATGAACTTCTGTCTTCAGGTCGGTGGTACAGAATGCCCAGGATGCGGACTAAAAGAGACATTACTTCCTTTGTCCCACGCAACATCCAGCTGCTGAACAAACCCTGGAATTAATCTAAACAGTCTGCACTTTATTTATCCGTCACAGGTTACCATATGATGCTTTTATGATGTATTTATCATATTTTATTTCATGTATATTTGGTGCTGTCCTCTATATTTGTTGATGTCTTTGTTTTGTATGTTCAAGATTCAAGATTTCACTTTATTGTCAGAGTTTTCTGAAATGTATCTTGCATCTCATGACGTCCAGAGTTACACATAGATAACAAACATAAATAACAAAACATAACATTTAAACAAAGCAGATACAGCAACATTTATTACATCAGATTACAAAGTGGCAGTAGTGCATCACGTTCAACACCCCGTGCTCAGTCCATACATACATACATACAGCTGATTTAATACCTTGACAGACTGAGGGACAAAAGAGTTCCTCTGCCTGTTCAGTCGAGCCTGTGGGACTCTAAATCTCCTGCTTGATGGCAGAAGCTGATATTCTTCAGATAAAATATGAGAGGGGTCGGATGTAATTTTACTTGCCGGAGACAGCACTCTTTTGCTGCTTGAAAATCTGACTCAAGCGTTTGACCCACAGTCTTTGAGCAGATATGTATCAGTCGAGCAAGTTGGGCTTTAAGTTGAGCAGAAAGACAACTATACCAAGCACTGACTCCATACTGCATAACTCTCTGTATTATAGACTGGAAAAATAATAACTGCTCCAAATGACCTTAATCTTCTCTTGCTGTACCTTGCTGCAAATGTGATCTTTTTGTGCACTCCAGGATAGAGTAGCATCCACATAAACACCCAAATATTTGTAGTTATGTTTTAATGTTCTTGGTGTAAAACAAATCCCCCTGAGGGCAATAATGGTTTCATTCATTCATTCAGCTGAGGCCACATATTTAAATACAACTCGCCTCAAGGCATTGAGAGAAACTACATTTTTCACAACTCCCCCGTATTTCATGTTGTCATAAAGGTCTCAATAGGGCGTCTACTTTATTTTCGTGACAGAGAATTTCAAAATAAAAGATAAGATGTATAAACTTTATAAAAAGTCTTATTTTCTGTGGGTCAAAAGTTGAAATACACACTGGTGGTATTTGTTGAACTTTTTATTGCCCAACGTTTAGGGTAGCCTTCGATGAGTACCAAAAATTTGGCCCATTTCTCCTGACAAAAATGGTGTCACTCGGTCAGGTTGTATTGGCCTCCTTACTCTGACATAACTCTAACAGCTTTGAGTTATCCTGAGGGTTGTCCTGATGGTCGCCTCTGTTAGGACCAGGCTCGTTGATGGCCCAAGATCTTGCTTCAGTTGTTGCAGATAATCGTCCAGCCTCATGCTGCTGTCAGTTTTTGGAGTGCATTAGTCCCTTCTCCTGCAAATAACCCCCCTACATAATGCTGTCACCTTGTGCCTCACAGTATGGATGGTGTTGTTTTAATCAAAAAACACTTCATCGGTCATTATAGTTTATTTTTTGTCTCATGTGACTGAAGAGCCCTCGTCTAAAGGCCCCGTCTTTGTCCTGGAGATCATCAGCAAACTTCCTTCTCTCTTTTTTATACCATTCTTAGAGTTGGGGCTTATTCCATGCACGATCACCTATAGTTTAACCTCCAGGGTTGGGATGTCTGTTTCAATGAACAATTCTGTGTCTGATGCCAAGATTTTTGTACCCTCCTACAATGTCCCACACTGACCCTGGAACTTCAGTCGTATGGAAATAGCTCCTGAGCATGAACCAGACCTGTGGAGTTAAACACAGGTGCAGTCCCCATTAACTTAAATTGTGACAATTGGCCTCTCAGAAGCTTTCAAATGTATGTCCATCTGAAATCTTCCACACACTTTAAAGACTCTGTGAACACGGCGTATTTAAATGTTCAACCCGCGGATAATTATTGGCTTTTATTTTGAAATTCTCTTTCTCTGTCTTGACTTACTACAAGAAATCATGGTGACATGCAAAATGTGAATATCTTGAAGATAGGCATATTTAAATATATGTATGGACATAGCTGTAGCATGACTTTGTGGTCCTTTACATTCAAAATTATAAATTAAGTTGTTCTTTCGCCATGTTTGCACAGGTTTCCACATCAACATATTTTAAAATATGATTTGCATGTTGCTCTGTTAGGTTACCGTCAGGAAATGACTCAAGTACAACTTCAAGTTTTAGATGCAGGGTTAGATACTACTTTCCCAAAGATGTGTGGTAGGTTCCTGTCTTTCCCTCCTGTCTGTACTACCATCTAGTGGCCGTCTAGTGACACTGCATGTTTTCAATGCTCTGCTGAAACAGGTTCTAAATCAATGAAATGTAGCTGAGCGTAAAATCAAGAAGGAAGACTGTTTACTCATTCATTCATTAGCCATCATTCATCATTTCATGTTCTCTCTCTCCCTCTCTGTCCTTCCTGCCCGGTGATCAGCTGATTATGGGCATTACTATTTAAGTACTAAACCAACCAGAGTTAACTTCGACGTCTGTCAACCAATCATCCCGCTGCTGTCAAATTTTATAGCTGTCCTCCTCTCTTCCAGTTTGAGAGGAGTTTGACATTTCAGTTCGATCATTGCGACCCTCCTCCACCCCGTTCACCTCCAATTCATCTCATCAGTGTCCAAGTCCAGCTCCTCAGCTCATCCTGTCTTCACCATCATCACCACCACCAGTGTCTAGACTCCATCGGGGGCGTATATTATCCTGCTCTCGGCCTCCCCCTTCAAGCACATGAAGACATCACGATGGAGTCTAATCGCCAAAGACCTGGCACATTTCATTCTTTCAAAACCTGTAAATAAATAAATAATGTTCAATCTTAATGAAGTCTCTCCTGACTGAAACGGTTTCGAGCTTCAGAATCCTGTTGAAATCTGTTGTTGTTTTACTTCCTGCTGCTTGTGTGCAAAAGTAAGATTTACATGTGATTTCGGGGGGGAATATTTAATAATCTGAGGGACACTAGTTAGTCCTCAGGTCATTAAATGAAGTTCTGCATTCACAATTTCACATAAAGTATCATCAACAAATGTGCTTCAATAATGACTATAATAATTAATCAAGCTGAAGTTTATCCAGTAAAGATATGTATTATACATAATCATGATGATGCATTATAACCTGATTGCTTAGTTCAGACAACATCAATATAAACAATGTCTTCTTATTTCTCTATTTTCCTTCAACAACATCCGGGTCAAACGTCCATTCCAGTGGACGGATGTTTTTGAAAGAAAGAGTAACAGCTAATAAATGTTCACTTTAAACCCAGTTTAAACACACATTAGGTACTTAAATGATGTGATAATAGATTAAAATGCACCTTACACTTCCGGCCTGCATCACAGTCGGCCATACTTGCTGCTAGGTGGGCGTGGCTCTACTGAAGTCCATTTAAGATGATGTGGAACACTGTGATTGGCTTATAGACGTACGATTAAATACGTTTGTGCATTTAGATCAGTGTAGTTATAGAGCTATACGTCCTACAAAAGTTACGTCCATTGTAACGGTCTGGGATTCAAACGGGTAAAATGCCATTTTAACTGTTTTATTTATTCCTGGATACTTTAACTTATAATGATGCATTTTATTTTATACATAGGCTGGGGCGGTGTGTGTGGTGTGTGTGCAGCATTGGTGTAGCAGGGATGAGTGAGAAGGGAGTTGCATTTAAATGGACCGCCTTGTCGTGAGAACTTATCTGAAATGATGATTCAATCAGCAGGCTGTCAGCTGATTACAGCTGGGGCATATGACATACATGTCCTGAACTAAAGTGAAACTTCAATGAATAACATACATGGTGTCTGAAGCAAAGACTGTTTATAAGAAATGGACATAGCTAACATGTCGGTTTGTGGATCCAAACCTTGAGTTTAGCTTTTAGACCGTCACCATCCTGGTTTTTAGCTGCGTACATACCTGATAGTTAGAAACTTGATAACATTGAATTTTATCATTTTATATTTAACAGCTAACATTCAAACTTATGAACACACGCAAGTCATCCAAGTCATCAAGCCTCAAGTCAAGTCTCAAGTCATTAACTTGCAAGTCCAAATCGAGTCATTTATTTTTGTCAAGTCAAGTCACAAGTCATCAAAACAGTGACTCCAGTCCAAGTCACCATGACTCGAGTCTACATCTCTGGTCAGAAGTGACCAAATTTGGAAGGGAGGGTTGATACACATTGTTATACACATACATTGTCTTTCTAAAAGGTTAAAGTAAAACAAAGATCCTTAAATTCTTATAGCAAAAAGTAGGTAGGTCTTCTTTCTTTGCTGATCTCGTCCTGTACATGTGTCAGTCGTGTATTCTGATTAAAAATGTCCTCCTGCTTTCTTTGAACAGTCAAACGTATCCCTCACTGTGAATCTTTATGTTCCTGCAGCGCGCTGTTAATCTGCTCGTCTGACAGCGCTTACACACATTACACATAACTTCATCGAAATAATCAGTCTTCTCACTGACGGTCTGCTTGCTTTTGTAGATCATATAGAGGCATCATTTTTAATCTGTTTGTTTCATGATCAGATAAAAAATCCTCACGGTACGTTTAAAGATCCAACAAGTATTGCCTGCTTTACTTCTGCTGTTAGAATAGACTTTGCATTCTGTTTATTTGGTCATTTAATGTTTTATTTCCAGATTGGACAGGACTAACACTCTTGTCCAGTCCCGCGGCGATAAAACTGGAGCACTTCATTTGAGTGTGTGTATTGAGAAAAACATAACTCCCCGTGCTAACCGAGAAAACCCTCAACAGTCTCCAGACAGAACTTGTATTTATCCACTGAGAAGAGGAAGGAGAGCTGCTTTAATGTGTGCGTAATTAATCTTCATGGCCGGTCGATAACGTGTAACTGCAGGTTTTACTGAGAGCTGCACAAAAGTGCTTCAGTGATGCAGAACAGAAATAGAAGTTGCTGCTGGGTGCTGATATCACACTGCACGGAGATGTGAGAAGGAAAGGTTATGACACATAATGTATGAGCCATGATAAGAGCCCGAACACAGCACACGTTTCCTCAGCACTTTTTGTACCTCATTTGACAAAGTCTTGCTGAGAAAGCAAAAGAAAGTGTGTTAACTGTTTGTGCGTGTGTGTGTTAGTGTATTTTTAGTGGTTGGTCCAGTCTCAGTGATATTTCTGGGTTATTACCCTGAGCAGGGCTGTTTATCCTCCTAAATGTAGTATAAGTAGGGATCTAAGCTGTGTCTCTTCATGCGAACACTTTCCGAGCTAATATTAGCTAAGACGGATTAGACAGGAAAACTTAGCACCTCATTTCAATGCGAGGAAAACAAAATCCCAAATTAATGAAAACTCTATTTTATTTTGAAAGGCGACTGCAGCGCAAATCACTTTGATAAATTAATGATGTTGCACAGAGCTGGTTATTATGTGAAGATTAGGGAGGTGGGAGCATACTCAGGCTGAGCATGAGCTGTCGTACCTCTGTTTGAACACTAGGTGGCAGCAAAGCTCCATGCTGGATCTACCGTGAGCTGCGAGCCAACCACCAGCCTGTGTTACTGTATGCTTTGTATCTATCCTTTAATACATGCAATCCTTCCTCCATTATATCTTCACATTATTTACTTTATCTTTAATTCATCTCCAGATTTAAAGATGAAAGATGATGGAAGAGCATGAGGAGAACATCACATGTTCACATCTCCTCTCCAGCTGACATTAATATTGAATGGTGATTTTATCTGCCTATGCAAATCAGAGATTTCAGACATTCAGCAGGCATGCAGACGGTTTAATAATCTCCTGTGGACTGTGGTTATCCGCGGTCACGTCACCCGGCTTAATGCAAAGAAGGTGAACTTCAGGAGGCTTCATGTCTGTGTGAGGCAGCTCTGCTCTGATCCAGAGATCTTACTTTGAGTGACTGTGAGGAAGGACAACAGGGAAGTAAATGATGTGCAGGAGGTCTGAGAAATCTTCATGGATGTTTTATAATCCATTTGTAATCGAAATTGAATTAAACACAAGATACTTGAGCCCTAATGATAAGGATAATTGCTCAGTGAAGAAACCCCTCCCCTTGTGTCTCATCCCAATACTTGTAATACACGTACCATGACCCATAGCGGTCTCCGCAACCCAACCCAAGCACCTCCCTTCACCGGTGTTTCGCCAAGTTAGGCCCACGACACCCCCCTCCATGCTAGCTCTCACCGCCCACCAAAACCATGTGCTATCAAATCCTTATGTAAAAACGGCAACTATTCCTGGTGCCAACATTATATTTGAAAAAGTTAAGGCATAGAAGAAAGGATCACTGTTACTGTTTTGTTTTGGCCCCCAACTGGCATTATTTTTCCTCATCCAAATGCACTGACTTGTTCTAACTGCTTCGTCTGACATCTCCTTTACTGCCTTTCACTGACTCTGTCCACACACTCCCAGTTCTCCCAGCAGTGAGATAGTTAATCGTGCTATAATCTGTATTTATATAGGCAGGGATGTGGATTTTAAGGATAGAAAGTTTTCTGGTTTCTGTTTGTACGAGCAGTATTGACCAATCACGTATCAGCAGGCTGCGGTGTACGCAGGTAAAACAGTCAGTATGGAGAGCAAAAGCAGGCGGAACGCAATCCACTGTAATGACATCCCGGCTCCCATCGACAGTCATCTGACGACGATTTAGCTTCTCATTAACCCTGTGTTGATGTATATATAGCCCCCGTGATAGGCGCTGCCATCTTGTGATGGTGACGTCATTTGGAGCCAGAGTCTGTGCAGTAGAGATCGGCGTGTGGAGCTGCTGTAGCCTCTTCCGCTAACCCAAACACACACTTAACTTACTGAAAAGACAGCAAGGATCCCGCACGCCGGCGGGTTAACAGCTACTTGTGTTGGTCTGAAGCAGATGTTCACAGATATGTAAACTTCAATGACTGTAGTGATTGTTTTAGTTACGTCTCCTCTCACCGATCGTCCTCCACTCTGCTAATCAGGAACAGATCGGCTGCAGGAGCCGAATTTGTCAACAGAGCTGTCAATCATCGTTTTTACAGCATCAAATAACTAATTAAAAGTAAACCTGTCAGAAAAATGAACACATGGACATCAATTAGCATGATAAGAACTAACTATAAAACTCCAGAAGCTTTTAAAACTTATTTTGTAGTTTAGGAAATAACTCATTTTTTGTTAACGTATAAAAAGATGATCAAATATCCGGTTACTCTGAATAATGGCAGAAATGTTGGTGTTGAGTTTCCTTCTTACATGCCATTTAAGAAATCAACTTGTATATCTGTATCCTTGTACGGAAGCCCTAAGCGGACATGCATCCATACATTTTATGTACTCGTTTTTTTCCGTGATAACAAGATCTCGACTTAATTATCTCATTAGATAACAAAGCTGTAGCACCAGATGATCATAACTCGTATTTCCAGAGCTGCAAAATGTATGGATGCATGTCCAGTCAGGGCTTCTTTATCTTTGTGACATGCATATAAATAATTATATAGCAACAAACCAGAACAAATGTTATCTCAGGACATTTACAGAGCAGGTGTAGACCGTACTAATTATACACAGAGGATGTTCAGGAAAGATGTTTACAATCACTGAAAGAAGAGAGTCGGGACATGTTGGTTTGATTGACAGCTGAGGAGTAAAGGCCTCATATGAGATCAACTCACACAAACAGATTAATTCTTAACACTCGCGTACAGTTTATTGATGAGAGCAGCATTCAGCACTTGTTGCACGAGTTATGTGTATGACTGTTTCTTTCTCCTCAGAGGACAAACACCAGAGAGCTTCAGTAACTCGGTGCAACCTTTTAATCAGCAACTCTTTCATCAGTGTCACAGAAGAAATAAAGCGTGTTCCTGGTGTTTAAAGTCCTTATCAACACACACAGCAGACCTTTCTTTTTGAAACCTTCAAGATTTAGAAAACTAATCAACACTTTTGTAATCTTTGACCTTTTTGTAATCTATGCGATGTGTACAGTCTATAGTGAGTTTTAATGCACAGACTGTATGTAACACATGGATGTAGCCACAGTGACATCAAACAGTGGTTTTCTGAACCTCCTTTTGAAGCCTCGAGTTTGAGACTTTCAAGGCTGTCACCATCTTTGTTTGTTTTGGAGCCAGACGTGACTATATGTGGACGACAGTTGAAAACCTGAGAAACCCTAAACAGTAAAAGAATCCTTACCTAAATCCAAGGAGTGTCTATACAAACCAGCTGAGCTAATGTTAGCGGCTAGGCTGGCAGCCCCTCTGGACATGCGGCATCTGCTAAACCAACGTAGAAACATGAAACTGCTTTATTCATTGTAGTTCTGGCTAACATTACATTCTAGCACTAGCATTAACCAGAGATATCTGATGCAGCTTTTTTGGCTTTATACTCTGGTGTCAGAATTCGAACAACTCTACTCACCCTGGATCAAAGAGCCTCCTGGCAGAAAACTCGGAAGGCAAATATTTTTACTTAGTGAGTACCAAGCCAATACCAAGCCACAGCACATATTTTTAGCCAATCACTGCGCAGTGGGGTGGGATTTGGCAGAACTCTGTGAGGAATAAAAATAATGCTCCCTCTCCTAGATGTAAAAAATGTAAAGGGCCTCTACTCAAGTGTTAAGTTTGTTAGTTTTACCTTTTTAGGAACAAAGCGCAGCACTGCATGGCCTCAAGAAGTGCTCTGGGCTTTGAAGTCTATCTGACATAGTGGCCAAAAGGTGCAATTACAACTACCAGGCTGTCATGTGATCACACACACACTGCCCCAAAACGTCGAGAAGGGTGTTCCTGCAATACCGGAGGCTGCAGTTTAAGGACTGCATTTCTAGGACCCTAGTTTTTCCCGACGCTGCCACCTATTGAAGTGGATAACCAAGGACCGTCACAGCATATTTTGGACATTGATTGCAAAGAAAAAGAGGGTGAATAACGTTACTGAATGTGAATGTGACATTATTTGTTTACAAACAATTCCCGTGTCTTGAATTCGACAACAAAGAAAACGTTACGTTAGCTAGCTGAAGTGTGAGTAGCCAACTATTATTGTCATGAAGGCACATTAAACAATAATTTATTAGCAGCTTACATATGATGCTAACGGTTTGTTTAGCATCAAGCTATTAGCTTATGATAATGTAAGCTTGCTGCAAAAACGAACTGCCAGCCTATTTGTTTATTATTTAATTTTGGCCCAACTAACTTTAGATTTTTCATTTTTTCATTTGTTGACTTAAATGCAAAATATTTAACGTCAACGTTCATTTAAAAGTTTATTTAAAGTATTTGGAGTGTTACCTTTGCACATTAGGTGGCCCTAACGTTAATGCAGACACCATAATGACTTTTACATACATTTAGGAGAATTTTACCTCACTAATAGTATTGACTTGACTTCCTCTACCCAAAACCACCTTTACCTTGTCGCCTTGCCGTGTTGGAACCCTCAGGTGGGCTCAGTCTGCAGCAGAACAGCTTCTTGTGTCGGTCTGCAGCAGATATTCACGGTGAGGTAAAGTTAAATGACTGTAGTGTTAGTGTTAGTTACGTCTCCTCTCACCGTTCCTCCTCTACTCTGCTACATGGGAACAGAACGCTGCAGGAGCCAGGAGGTCACACCCCCTTTTTATAACATCAAATAACTAATTAAAAATAAACTTGTCAGAAAAATGAACACTTGGACATAAATCAGCATGATAAGAACTAACTATAATGACAGAAACCATGTGTGAGAAAAATGTATTTGACGTGTATTTTGATTTTATAGTTTGACTCATGTCCCATCTGTTAACATGGAGGAGGCGGGCTGTATGACCTATACTGCAGCCAGTCAGCAGGGGGCGCTAGAGAGGGTTTGGCTTCACTTTTAGGGAGCTGTCATGTCCTCCATCTTTTACATTCACTAACTACAGACAGAATCCAGTGATTGCTGGCATCATGAGATCCTGTGGAACTGTTATTTCCAGGGTTTTCTAATTTAAATGCTCTTTAGCTCGTGCTCCTGTGGATACATTTATCATTGAGAAAAGTGTGCGCAACGTTGCCTCGCTGCATCTCTGGAGGTTCAAAATTAGATAAACGTCCCCCTGACATGAAAACAGCCCTAAAACTCTTCCTGCCCTCCAGCTTACCGTACAGACAGAGAAAGGGCAGTCGGCGAGGCAGAGCGATCGATGCCTCCTCCACCGCTATCGATTCCTCCTCTCCGTGAAGAGGAGGTGTTGATGGACTGAAGGTGCTGCCTGAGGGAGTGGAAGGAAAGTGAAAAGGAAGAAAAAGGGGAGAAGGAGAGGCCAAAAGGAGGATGAGAGATAGAGAGGGAAGTAGAAAGTAGTGTTGGAGGAAGCTGCCCGCTCTCCTGACTGCCTGGAGCTAAGAGGTGGCCCTGACCTGCAAGAGGATTCAAACAGACCCACTATCCCTCTGTTCCGGGGCCTGGGGTCTGTTTCCAACCTTTCACTGGTCAGGAGGAAAAAGAGCTGAGGTGAAAAAGCTGCAGAGACGGATGGTTGTGATGGATGGAGCTGTTTCTTCTGCAGCATGAGGTCAGACCAGGGATGTGTAAGCTGTTTGTTTTAGTCAGATTTCTGCTTTTAGCCTGCTATGAATCTGTATGTGGGGAATTTACTGTAAACACTGAAGCAGGTAGTGTCCACAGAATACGTAACTGTACCTACTCCCAGCATTTTAACACACATATCTTTCTACTTCTCACATTTAAAACAGGCCCGTTACCTTAGTTTTAATACATGACTGAGGCCAGCCGTCACTCACAGCTACAGAGCCAGGGGGATAAAAGATGGAGAGACATGGTGATCGTCCAGAACAAATGGCTCAAAAGTCGTCCAAGTTAACCAACAACTGAGGTGGAGCTATGATGCTAATTTAAGATAATGGTTATCAATGCAGCAGAGTCATTAAACAACTATCAAGCAGCCAAGAAACACGGTGTCACAGACGGTAATGTCCGAAGACGGCAAGCCTAAAAAGACCGTCTTAGAAATGCTAACAGTCTTAGCTAACAGATGCTAACAGAAAATCGTACCCTGGTCCTCAAAGCGACCGCTTCCAAGAGACTGACAGGACAGTGTGTGAGTGTGTTACTGACAAACAGATCTAAGGTCTGCCCGTTACCAGAGCTGTCATCCAGCTATTTCAGGACTGCTCTATAAACAGACCTCACTTTGATGGTTAATGATTGATTGAATGATTTTAAAAGGCATTTTATTTAATTTAAATGTGAAAATTTAATCTGAAAGATACGAAAATAAAAATTAGTCTTAAAACGGGGGGTCTGTTTCTGGTTAAAAAAAATCATCTTCCTCTGTAACAAAAAGGTCTCTCTCTGTAGGGACCCTGTCTGTCATGTTATCACACACTAAGAATAACAATCTGAGCCTGTCAGTGGAAACAACACTTTTAGTGGACGCCATTACAAACAATGATCCAGAAACTTTCCAGCCATAACTGAATGAATCTAGCAGTTCCACAACATTCTGTACCTATCAGTCATTGAATATATCTATAGAAAGCCCAGGTTTAAAATACAGTTGTTGTGTTGTTTTATGTTGAAGTAATGTTGTACATAAATGTCTTAATTTGAAACAAACTGTGCAGAAGTCGTGGCATTTCTCTCTGACTGTTGACCACAGCAGTCTGGAGAAGTACTGAGACCTTCTGTGTGTGTGTGTGTGTGTGTGTGTGTGTTTCTGAGGACCTGGTGTGACTCCATGACAAAGCTAGTGTTGGATCCACTCTCTGAGCCCCTAACAGGGTTTTATAATCGCTGGGTTCTTTCCGCTTGACATCTCCAGGCGAAGGTTGAGCTCTCTAAAAGTGTCGGACTGAAGCCACGAGGGGGATGAACCTGCGTGTCGCCGCTCTCCAGCTCTGATTTTTTTTCTTTGTTTGTCTCCTTTCTTCCCCTCTGATACGATTCATATGTTTTTCCTCCATGCTCGATTGGCTCTTCACTCCCGTGTTGGCAGGACTAAACCCATCACCTCCCCACCCTTCACATCTCTGGATTTATCTTCTGATTTATCGGCGGCTCTCTCCTTCTGTTTCCTCCCTCTCCCTCCACCCGCGGCCTCCTCGCCTGCAGAAGGAACAAAACCAGCTCAAATCGATGTGTGGAGTGGATTAGCTTTGAAGATGCATTTTAAGGTGCTCTGTACATTCCTTTGTGCCGGAGAAGAAGTGGGGGCGACGCGCTGTCAGGGAGTGTCAGGGGAGAGTGGTAATAGCCTGTGTGTGAGCAGGGTTATGCTGAGGAAGGTGAATGCAATCATCCAGGCTTGTGTTGCTATTTAACACTTAGATTCCCCCCGAGAAAAACATTCCCGGGTGTTTGGCCTTCGTAAGTAGTTGCTGATTATTTTACAAGTGCAGACCAAAACATGCTCACTATGGACACACACATGTAGAGGAAAAAAACACTCCAATAAAGCACACTCAGCGCTGGTTCCAGAGTCCTGCAGGTCAAGGTAAAGTCAGATAAAGAAATAACAAGCATGTTTCTACTCAAAACAGTCTCCTTTTTACCTCGTCTCTTCCTCTTTCTCATCTGTCTCTCCCGCCTCATCACAGAACTCTTGTTACTTTGGATGTGGCAGCATCTCCTGATAGCCAGTTTCAGATAACACATTTTTAGGGCCCTATTTAAACGATCCAAAGCTTGTTTAGCAGCGCACAATCTGGGCGCAAAGTGAGGGGCAGGGCACAAAGAGGTCGGCTTAAGTCCCTTGATTATTTATAGTCGTGTTTTGGGTGCAACATGAATCAAATCAATCAGAAGGGCTTTTTACACTGCCAGTTCAAGGCAGGATTATTACACCTCTGTTACGTTCAGTCTTCTATGTGGAACGCACGGAGGCGTAATGGTGGGGCGAAGTCGTTCCGCCTCAGAGCATCAGAGGGGGTAACAGAGGTGAAACGGCGCCTGTGTAAACAGCAGATACTGGGGCGGATTTATGCCGGCATTGCGTGGTCCAATGTAGAATGACGAAGGCTGCATGATGGCGGAGCTTCATTACAGCGCTGAGGTGGAACCACAGTGTAAAAAAGGCTTTCCCTTCCCTTTAAACGTCAGGTGTACCTGCAGGCAGGAGCATTGCTATTTACATGTTGGATTACGGCCTTCTTTCATAAATAGACCGGGCTCCGGCCTGCTCATGTGACTTCTTTCCTTCCATTGTGCCCCCACGCAGAACACACAGGATCTTTTGTTGACTAGTGTTCTGTGTGTTTAACATCATAGAAAGGTCGGCTGTAAAAATGTTTACTTATTTTTGCTGCTGGAATCTATTTCTGAATTCTCTACTGCGTAAGTAATGGACACTGGACAGTGTATTAATGTCAGTGGGCATGATTATCAGTGGCACAGGCAGTTATGTTTGAGGATTTCAATAAAACTCTTTGTTGCATGCGAGTGTGTAAATGCTTGTGTTTATGCGTGTATCAGAGAGAGCACACATCAGAGTGAACGTGCACGATGGAGAGCTCGGGGTCGGTCTTGATCTGGAGCTTTCGGCTGGTGCGGGGCTCGAGCAGGAATCTCTCTGAGGTATGCAGGTATGTAATAGGAAGCGGTAAGCTTGTCCACGAGCTTGATATTCAACTGAGGAGTAGGAGCGCTGCTGTGTGTCCCTAGGGTTAGGGTAATTGGACCTGTGTCATTGTGATAAACAGAAAAACATTTCAATCTGAAGCATGTTAATATCACTTATACACTTTAAAACTGAGGCTCGTTTTAGTCAAACTGCTTGTGGACTCAACTCGACAGCATTTATACTTTTCAAGTGATCTTAAAGCTTTCAGAAGATTATTATAGATGTATTATAATTAATTCATGGACCCCACTTTGAGAGCCATGGCTCTAAATAGCAGTAACATAGACTTTAGACTTTACACCAGGTTTTTGTTGGTCTATGGTGCCGTCACGTTCTGCGTCCACAAGTTAGCAACATGCTACCTGTGTGCCTGACCACAGCTCATTTTAAGTCCAGTACGCCCATGGGCGTTAACATGGCTCAAATTTATGTGCTATTTACACAAATTGTAAGTGGAAAATTTATATAATCGTTGCTTTTACAAATAAACAGGGTTTAAGTGATTAAATTGGGAAATACAAAATATACTCAATGTTAAAAAAAAAAGTAGGAGCTGGAATAAGTGCAGCCAACTGTGAGTTAATCAATGCCCACAAAATAATATTTAAATGTATCAAAAATGTGTGTTTGCCGGTCCTATACTTACCAAAAGTTACTAATTTTGTTTGAGGTTTATTTTTTTAAACTACATTTTTTTATGGTAATTTTGGGGAAGCCAGGCTTTCCTTAGCGTCTTAATCGTTCCACCTTTATTCTTAAATAGTAACAACAAACTGACAAAATGTAAATGCCATGTTCTGCACTTTAAATTATATTAATGTAACATATACTCATCACTGGGCTTTCCAAATTTGGCTTGTGGTAATATTAATGCACTCAAAATGTATTCCTGCTTGACACTTTATGACATGAACATTTTGTATTTTCTTTTGTCCTGTGCTGCCTTCTCTTTGATTATCTTCAGAAGTGTGTAAGGGAGAATAAATTACTCTGAGTACAACGCAGTCAGCGCCACAACATGCAACCATGAGCTGACAAAATGCCTGTTGCTAGCTAAAACCATTAGCTCAAAGCCATAATGTAGATGTCATCTTTTGCCTGTTAAATGATGGTGTCTCCTCCCACCTGGGCAAACCAGCGAGCACAGTGGTGGTCAGACGCTGAATTTAAGCAGGTTAATGTCCCAAAAGTGTCCTGGATTGCTAACTACCTGACTGGTGGACCACAGTATGCTGCAGGGGCGACTTCAATGGCTGCAATAGAAGAAGGGATTTATTCCCTCAGTAAACATTTTCCTAATGACTTTATGGACTCAATCTCTAGTTTCAAGTCTTCTTCAAGACAGCATGATGTTCATTTAGTCAATTATGCTCCCATTGATATAATAATGCTACCTTTTGATTAACAGGTCACTGCCACAGTCACCTGAAAACGGTCTTGTTCAGCATTTGTTGTACAAAAGACACTCTGAGGAGTTGTCTGTTAAGTTTTTCTGGTATATTTTTACTAAAACCTGTTTTTAGCAAACCAAAATTAGCATCCTCATTAATATCTCCTGTGTACTTATTAATATAATAAGTTATAGATGCACATGGCTAACTAAGCTGGTTCTAGTGTTTGCTGATAACTCAACGTTTGCCAACTCATTGCGCCTCCTCTGCTCCCACCCATCATCCAAATCATCATAGACGCGGTGACTTGACAGCAGAAAATGCTAGCGGCTAGCAGCTAGCAGCACGTGGCTAATGCTTCTCCCTCCTCTCCACTATAACAGGTACAGCTTCATCGATAAACATCATGTGCAAATGAGTTGAATATATACTGTGAGTTTAGAATATAAAACACACCTATTAGGGGCAAACCACCATTTAGCGATTAGCAATTTGCTAATGATAAGCGACGTTGACTTCATAAAATGAACAATAACTCATAACAGAGAAAGTAACCTTTCATCACAATGCAAATACATTTACATTTACACAGGTACGGTACATGTGCTCACCCAGCAGGAAAGCATCAAAGAAGCGGTCACTTGACAGCAGAAAATGCTAGCAGCTAGCAGCATGTGGCTAATGCTTCTTCCTCTTCCCCACCAGATAGTCAAGTGAAGCAGAGGAGGCCTTGTTTAATACACTTCTATGAGAAATGTACCCTGCAGCCGTAAAGGTGTGCTACTGTCGTGATTCTTAAAGAGTCACAACACTATTAACACTGAATCAAACTGGCTGAATAATCACTGGGTTACATGAGCACAACACCCAGTCCGGCGCTGGCTTTCCCCTGTTTCTACCTCCTAATATCTCCTCTCCTGCCTCCCTCGCTCTTTAGCTTCCTCACTGATCTTTCCCAGCAGAGTGTTCAGGGACATTGAGCCCAATGTAAAGTACTGTAAACACAGCACCACATTATGAATTAAACATGTAAAGGAAACATATTTTGCTGTTATTGTGTTTGCTTGTCATTTTCTCTGTGCAAACTGCGCTGTGGGGCAAAGCATTCTTGCCGTGGTTCAGGGCCATTAAATTTGATTGTTGCGGTGGTTACATGACGTTTATTAAAATTTTGCCGGTTGGCTCGGCAGCTGTGCATGTTAATTTGGTTATTTTTAGGTGCTGGTAATGGCTTACAGATTAGGGCAGGTTGCAGAGGCGACAACAGAGCCTCATAATAAAGACTTAATGAAATATGAGCCTTCAGACTTATTCTTGTTTAAAAGATGAGAACTCGCTCTAATTCTTGCCGTGCATGTGTGTGTGGTTTCATCCTGCCTTCTTACTCCCTCCCTTCCTCTGCCTTTGCATAAGAGGCTGTTTATCAAACCAACCGGCTGGAAAAACATGAAGCAGTAAAAAAAAAAAATAGAAAGATGGATTACACTGTACAAGCACAAAAAGTTTCACTCCCATGAGTTCATTATTCTTCTGAATCCCTTTAATGGAACAAGCTGAATCCTCTAAACAGCTGTAGTAATAATGCAGACGGATGGTGTGTATGCACGCACACGCACACGCACACGCACACACACACACACACACACACATGCACAGCACCTGAATTCTAAATTGTTCTCTGCATAAGTTTGTTAATTAATGCGTTAATGCAAATGTAGGTTTATTATAAATGATGAAGCTGGGGTCACATTTGTTCTGACCGCTGACATGAGTTTGTTGTGAGTCTGTTAAATTTGTGAATTGTATACAAGGCTGCTCATTAGAACAGAACAAAACATATATGTAAAAAATCTGAGTCAAAAAGTGTTTCAAGGGACAACCTCTGTAACCAACGTGGAAGTGCCACAAGCTGCAGTTCCTCTCTTGTCCACTTGAGGCTGTCTCCAGCAGTGAGTCAGTCCCCATAGAGCCCCATGTTTAAATAAACATGTTTACAGCCTGGTACAAAAAACAGTTTGGGTCTCTATAGCTCATTTCTCTCTTCATGACAACCGTACGGGAGAATCTTTATATAACTCACCTGTTTACATTATATCAAGGCTTAAAGTGATGCATCATTAGGGGCGTGGCCTCTTTGAGTGAAAGGTGGGAGCTGCTAGCTGTCTGCCAGGTTTCACCTCAGCTAATCCAGTAACTGAACTTAACCTCTGGGCCACGTTTGTGGTCTTCTTCTTACATGCAATATGGGGCCTTGAAACAACAATACAGTGTAATCATAAGCTCTGACACTGCACGAAGACTATGTGAATGCAGCAGCGACGTGTCATTCACTGATTCTTATTCTTTTTGTGATCCCCTGCTGTAGCCGCCGAACGTGCTTTCTAAACTCCATTTTCAGCTAAATAGGTGTAGCTTCATGACAGGTCACTAGGGCAGGCTAGAATGAGATAGTGCAAGACAGAGATGTGGACTTGAGACTTGGTGACTTGGACTCAAGTGGACTTGTGTCACTGTTTTGATGACTTGTGACTTGACAAAAAATAAATGACTTGAGACTCGACTTGGACTTGCAAGTTAATGACTTGAGACTTGAATTGAGGCATGAAGACTCGGATGACTTGCGTGTGTTCATAAGTTTGAATGTTAGCTGTAAATATAAAATGATAAAATTCAATGTTGTCGAGTTTCTAACTATCAAGTATGTACGCAGGGCAAACCGGGAATCATGATTGGACGACTCAAAAAGCTCCCCGGTATGTGATTGTCATGACTGGTGAACTGGCTGTTAATCAAACTCGTCGCTATGGTAACACGCAACATCAAAGCCCCCAAAGAGAAGCCTCATCAGTCGTACTCGTTACTACTCAATACTGTCTCAGAGCAGACCATCATCATGGCTGTGTCTGTGCCAAGATAATACAGATACAATTCACTGTCATACTTTTTGAACAGGTTAAATAAATGGACAATAATAACATTATTAGGCGAGCTCCTAACACCTTGTCTTTTCTCTTTATGAAGACCGGATATTACAGGTCAGAGTGCTGGATCTTGGGTAGGAAAAAAAGACTTGACTTGCCTTAACTAAGGACTTGACTTGACTTGACTTGCCCAAGAAAAAATGACTCAAGACTTGCTTGAGACTTGGACCAAATGACTTGAGACTTACTTGGGACTTGAGCAAAGATGACTTGGTCACAACACTGGTGCAAGCTTAATCAGAAACACAGCAAACAATGCAGGTTTACAGTTCTGGGTTTTTATTTTCCAGCTTGTGGGTAAAAGGATAATTAAGGTTATTTCTTCCTTCCAAATCAAAATACAAACTTAAAACATCCCGGTGGAGAAAAACACATTCGTTAACTTAACCAAAGTCCACACAGGTTCAACACAAAGTGTCTTCCAACAAGTTCCAGTCTTTCCAGTACCTTCCTACTTTCCAGTGCTTTTTCCCAAGGCCCTTGTCGCCTCTCCCAGCCGCTTGCTCTTCTCTCCCCCACTCCTCTTGTTCTGGCCTCCTTTAAGCCTTTCAGGCCTGCGTCAATTAGTGGGCTTAAGTACCTACACCTGTCCAATGGATGAGGCATGCTGGGAGATGTAGGGTGTGGTGTGGTAGCCATTTTGATAGGTGACTGGATTCTAGGAGATGTAGTGTGTGCATCAGAGGCCTTTTTGTGAAGCTACTGCCAATCCACTGGTATGAAGCGACGCCAAATTTTTGGGGTTGTGAAGTGTCGGAGCTGACGTATTTGACGAGTTGGGAGTGTTATCCAGCTGTCATCTCAGTGACACTTCCTGATTCTCTGTCCAACAAGTCTCAGCCTGGGGGACCTCTTCTTCCACATGACAACAGCCTGAATCCTTGATTTCTGGATGAATCCATGCATCTATAAACAAAAGAAGAATTGCACTCCCTTACCTTGAAATGATTGATTCTATTTGCAGCTACTCTCAAGTTACCTTTCTAATTCCAAAATCTCTAAAGCATATCATCTGTGTCTGTTTGAACCCCAGCCTTCCTGAAGGTTCATCTCACTGCTCCAGCTCCTCATTTCTCAGCTCGCCCTCTCTCCCTTCCCAATTAAACACTGAGCTCATGGAGGCAATTTGATCTCCCTCGTTAACAAGGCCTCATTAGGACCCCACGCTTCATTTTCTTAATGAACAGATCAAGCTTAATGGAACGGAAAGTAAGGACTGGGAGTTTAAACACAACTGCACTCTCCCCTGAAACAGTCATGGTTTGTGTGTGGAGTCTGCTGAGGGGGCCCACTCAGCACAGAGTCGACTTTTTAATGTCTTTTTAATAACAGTTGGAGACGGGGAGAAGTCTGCATGAATGTGGTTAAAAGTGAAAAGGTTAAAGGATGCCTTTGAAAAGTCGACAGAATGAGGGGATTATATTTAGCTGTGGTTTTGCTGATGTGTTTTTTTATTCATTGTTTAAAAGACATCAACATGGAGAACTTAAACACCAGTTAATTAATAAATATAGAATAAAGACAATTTAATATGAATGCAATAATAAATACCCAAGACTGTCTGCACATTCATATGTATTAATGTTGATTTTTAGCACTACAACACCCACTATAATAGCTTGTGTGGAGCTGAATTCGATCTCGATTTCGACCTCCCCTCAGAGCTCTCACTCGCCCTCGTATACAGTCATGTAAGAATAAACCACGTCAGCATCCACGTGTCACCTTCAGCTGAACCTATCCAAGACTGAGGTCCTTGTCATCCCAGCCAGTCCCTCTATACAACCACAGATCAATATCCAGCTGTTATCCATATTCCTCCAAACTGAACTCATACTTACTAAGTCTGCCCTGGACCTGGGTGTCACAACTGACGGCCAGCTAACCTTTAAGGTTCATGTGGCGTCGATTGCTCGGTCATGTCGATTCGCCCTGTACAACACCAGGAAGATCAGACCCTACCTTTACCTTGCAACACAACTGCTCTCATGATATCACACATTGACTACTGCAGCTCCCTACTGGCAGGCCTTCCTGCATGCACATTCAAACGACTGCAGATGATCCAGAACGCAGCAGCACGACTGGTCTTCAATCAATGAACGCCCTCATCCAGGTCTACACTCCGTCCCACCCACTACGCTCTGCCAATGAAAGGCGCCTGGTGCTCCCATCACTACAGGGCCCTAAGTCTCTAACTAGACTCTTCTCCTCAGTCGTCCTCAGGTGGTGGAACGAGCTACCAAACTCCATTCGGTCCGCAGAGTCCCTTTGACCTTTAAGAAGAAGCTAAAGACCCAGCTCTTTATGAACACCTCTGACCTTAATGATGTTGATGCTATTGGTGATGTTGATTAGGATAGTCATGATGATGATGATGATGACTCTATTGACCTTGATGATGTAAAAAAACTAAAATTCTATTCACCCTGTGCATTGCCTCTGTGCTCTGCCTGTCAGCACCAGTGTCTGGTCGCACTTGAACTGTTACCCAGTCAAGTTTTCTTCTCAAACTACGTCTATATCGACCTACGTCACAGGCCCCTACGACACTTTACATTATGATGATGATGGTTATGTGACGTCAAGGTATGAAACTGTTGTGTATTCATCACACTGAATAACTACGGCAGTCGAGGTCTCTTCAAAGCTGCTTTATTCTCCATGACATGTCAACAAAACTGTCTTCTAACTCTTCTGCTCTATTAATTCCCCAGACTCCCCCAGGCCGTAGTGTCACCTAGTGGCACACTATTGTAACTGCATTACACCACATTGTAAGGATTTAAGATAATGGTAATGTTGATAAGGCTTAAACCAGATAAGCTGCACAGTGGGAGGAAAGTTCCGTCTTAGAAGATTTTCTGGAAATTCAAGTGGTGCCTGTTTCATTGTAAAAAGGGAGATGTTACTTCATTTCTATAATCGATGACTAGTCGACTATCAAAATAGTTGTTAGTTGCAGCCCTAAACAGAACACAGTTGTGGATGCAGCGGTGTTTAAAGGCGGTGAATGGGAAAGAAAATGTAAACAGGTTTTGAGAGTGATGAAGCGGAAAACTGTGGAAATATTCTGTTTATTAGCTGTTATTACTCACATTAGACTGTAGATGAAGTTCCAACAGTATTACATATTACCGTACCTGTACAACAGCTTCTCACAGAAACTGTCTGCAGCAGCAGGGGTAGAGTTCAGCGCGATGCTGTTAAAAGAGACATAATCCTTTCCTGAAGCTGTGACAGTTTTAAAAGAGACAAACAGGGGGGGAACAGAGGAGCCTGACACGCCGACGACTCACTCAGGGAAAATATCAAAAAACACAACAAGAAGGAAACACGCTTCATGTCACAGGCGCGAAGCTAGCAGGAAGTGTGGAAGTCACATGCCTCAGGTGGATCCCTCACAGGAGGCTCAGAGTCTGAACAGGCTGTGTGAAGAGAGGTGTGGAGAGGTTTCTTTTAATGAACAAAGATCAATTTAACCACCAAAACGTTTATAGATCTTCACCAGAAGGTTGGACAGAACATTTCAAAGTTGTCTCCTCGTCTTCAGAGCTCTGTGTGAGCTGATACTAGATTGTAAAAGTGTACCACATTATTAAAGCACAGTCTCACACAACACAGCAGCACACGTTGTAAAGCTGAAGGATGGATCGTGAAATAAAAAGCTGCAATGTTTGTGAGACTGATTTCTTTGTGACTCCTTGCCCTCCTGTCTGGTTCTCTCTTTTTAACACATTTATAGAATCGTACAAGTTCGATAACTCCACTTGAAACCTTTTCAACTTGAAAAACTTTATTTTGTAAAGAGTGCAACATGCTTTAGTTTTTTTCTTTTTTTTTTCTTTCCATTTGCTTTTTGCTTTTTTGCATTCATGCTGCCTTTAAGCACCACTTTGTGTTGTACCAACAACTGCACTCAGTATTCACCAGCTTTAAGTGGTGTGCATAAAAACATGATAATGGACACCTCAAAGGGCATTGTCTTGCTTGTACTTCTCTCACTTCCTAAAGAAAAAAATAAGACCAGTTATTTATGTTTTCAAGCATTTTGCAATACAAAATCTTTTGGTTTTTAACAACCCATCACCCTGTCTCCCCGGTACGCTGAGGGTAAAAATCCTTCCCATTCCAGAAAGTTCAAGTGCATTACAAACATTGTTCACGACTCCAGTAAATAAAACGGGTCTGAGGCACGACTTGGGCAACAGGACATATTTCTTATCCACGCAGCTCATTAGCCAGAAAGCTAACAGTATACTAGCAAGATTCAAAGTCAATAACATTGTGTATGTTTGACATGCATTAAATATAATGTGACAACAAGAGTAGTTTCTCAAATGGTCACTTGAGGCTCTAGAAAACAAGATATAACATTTGAGCAGATGGGAAAATGCCAATTTTTACAGCCAGGTACAAAAATATTTTTGTTATAAATAGCAAATTTTACTGTTCAAGATAATTATACAGGGGGTGAATACCACCCCCGTTTTAATTATATTAAGCCTTAAATCATAGGGGCCGGATCACTTGATTGACAGGTGGATCCTGCTGGCTGGCTGTTACACAACACAGACACAGACACTGAGCTTAACTTCACCTGTTTGTGTTGTTGGAGCCTTTAGAGGACAAATAATCTCTCTGTGGGATTTGTGGAACTATCCGGCCGCGCAAGAAGTCTGAGCTCCAGCTTAAATTCTAGTGTTACTGCATTGAAATATTTTTAGCACTAAGTAGTACTGTGCTCGCTTTTGCTGCTTGTTAAACTCTTCAGTGTTTATCAAACATTTATTTAATCGTCGGGCAGTAAATAGGAGTCAGGATTGTTGTTGGCTTTTCTCCGGAGAGATTTCAGCGGACCATAGTGATGAAGAGACCGGTTATTTTGGTAAATGGTAAATGGACTGCACTTATATAGCACTTTTCTAGTCTTTGCGACCACTCAAAGCTGCTTTTACACTACATATTACATTCACCCATTCACACACACATTCATACACTGATGGCAGAGGCCCAAGAAGTGCCCAACTGTCAATCAGTTATCACATTCATACCCGGTGGCATAGCAATTAGGGCTTCAGGGTCTTGCCAAAGGACACTTCCACATGTAGCCTGAGGGAGCTGGGAATCGAACCTCCGACCTTCTGAGTGAAAGACGACCGACTCTACCACTGAGCCACAGCCGCAGCGATTTTAAGTTTCTGATACGTGTCGTTCACTCGCCGCTCTTTCACCGAGCGAGCGAGCAGCGAGCCCGCCTCTTTAGTCTGAAAAATAAACACCTGCAGTCAGTCACCACCACAAACTGAATGTCCTCTGTGGGAAACACGAAGTCGAACTAGCTCATTCACGAGGTAATGGATCAGCCACAGACACAGACTGTTTAGCTTTGATAACTCGCCGTTTTTTAACCACTCACTCCTCTGCAGCTCCACCCTCATGACAAAATTTGGTCACTTAGGCTCGGCAGCCATATTTCAGCTTCATTTATGCAGTCGAGAAACACATGGGTGGCTTCACACTGGCTACATCAATTATTTATACAGTCTATGGTTTAGCGTCAGCCATGTTTATTTAAAGGGATAGTTTGGATTTTTTGAAGTGGGGTTGTATGAAGTACTTATCTATAGTATCAACACGTCTCCTGTTAGGAGAAACCGGGGTCACTTTGTAGTTTATAAAGCTGGGCGGTGGAACAGGACCTGCTGCAGTGTGTGTGGATGCAGTGTGGATGAAATGTGATGAAAGCTGAATGTTCTGCTGTAACTTGTGTTTGGTTCGATGCCTCCGTCGGTCCACTTGGACTGAAACGAACTGCAAATCTAAACTGGATGCGATCCCGAAAGAAAGTATTTTTGTCTTAGTTCGTGCAGATCATAAATGAATGTTGGTTATTGAGTGGAAACGAGTGTGAGGGATGTGGGCCCAGAGCGGAGCAGCTGTGTGGAGCTGAACCCCCTCCGGCCCTCTGATGTCTCCAGCCCACACAGCCTTCCTCTGTTACCTCCATCCATCAGGATCCTTCTACACAGAACAGATGAAATTGCACCGTTTCCTCGCCCACTTCATTCCTGCGTGTTTCACAGGACGCCTCAGACCCCGCAGTGAAGCTGTGCTCTGCTTTTCAGACGAGTGTTATTGTTTTCTCCCATGAACGAGTGGCTCGGCCCACCACTCAGCACAACACTCCACAGAAAATCGAAGTGTCTTTCTTCTTTAAACGAGAGGCTTTAAGGATTGTCTGACTTGTTGTTATTCCTCCTACTCATCGTCATCTTCATCTCACGGGGATGAGAGGGTCCTGGCACTATTTTAGAGGTTTTCCTCCATGAGTCCGGCCTCTTCAAAAGAGCTTTCAGCGAGGGAACGGAGAGCGGTGCATCTGCCCACTCTGTTTCTCTCCCCTGATGAAAAGTCATTTAGAGTTTGATCAAACATACAGATGATTTTCCTCCAAATGTTTCGTTCATACAAGCCCTTAAACACCTTAAACAAAAACCTGGTCCCTGTGTGGATGTGTAATTAAAGTCAAGTACGCTAAAATGGGTATGGGTCAACTTCCATACTTTCATAATATTTGCTGTGTGTGCAGCTTGGAGGGGGCTTTTCATTGTGCAATTCTGTGCTGCAAAATACAGCAGAATTAGAGCTAAAAGACCACATCTTTAGATTTAAGAATAAACCTCATAAGTCCTCCTGTGTTATATTATCTGTCACATCATGTCATGAGAGTTGTCTGAATTGCTTTGAACACATGGCTTTCATTCTCCTTGGCCTTCATCACCTTCTTCATCATGTTTCCTCTGTTTACTCCACACTGTCTCCTCCTCGGTCTGCCATTTATTTTCCCTGCTCTCCTCCTCTCTGTGTGACTTTCACTTTCTTGTATCTCTCTTTGCATGCCGCCGTGCTTTCAACTCTGAGCACCTTCATCCTCAGCCTCTGTCTCGCTCTCTGCTGTTGTTTTTCCGATGCTGGGCTGATGTCATTTCAGCCGCCGTCCTTGAGCACAGAGAGCTGCTGCTGGGTGGTGGATGAAGGACACAGGCAGGGAGGGAGAGAGAGAGAGAGAGAGAGAGAGAGAGAGAGAGAGAGAGAGTGGTCGGAACAAAATAGAGCCAACCACCGCTACTGTTTGGAGGGCTCCTTTCAAAATAAAGGTTTCGTTGTTATTCTGCGGATAAGTCTTCAGGGGAAATTACATTCTTGATGGAATAAAGAAAGTGCTTGTGTTGCTTTCTTAACATCAGGATTCAGGCGGTGGTTAGCTTAGCTTAGCATAAAGGCTGGAAGCAGAGGAAGCAGCTAGTCTGGCTTGTCAAGGCTTAAAGGGGACTTCTTTTAAACCCCATTTTACATATTGTAGGGTCTAAAGGTACAAGAAGTTTTGGAATGTCTTCAGTAGATTTCTTCAGCCTGCAGCAGTGAAACAGGCTGAAATGGCTGCAACATTATCCTTGATGGATCAAAGTACATATTGTTTTTGTTTCAGCTTTTTTTTTCGTCTTTGCATTTGTTTTTTAATTTGCATTGTTACAAGATTGTTTCAGCAAGCAGCTGTATAACAGGCTGTAATGGCGGCAATGTCAACTATCAAAGCGAATGCTCCGGATCAAATAATACCAACTAAAAGTTCTTGTTGTTTCCACTGACAGGCTCAGATTGTTATTCTAAGTGTCTGACAGCATCACAGAAAGGATCCCTACAGAGAGAGACCTTTTTGTTACAGAGGAAGATGATTTTTTAACCACAAACAGACGTTACATCGCTCTCTGCAAACACACCAGACTCCATTGAAATAATCAGTAATTTAACCTAAACAGAACATGGAGGTTGTTGGTCTACACCTGCCTTGATCTGTTACTTTATTTGTGTTATTGGGTGACTTTGGTGTTTTAATAGTTAGTTCAGATCCAACACAATATTATTTTTCGCACAATAACACATTGAAACTAATCTATTGAGGCAGAGGTAGACAAGTAGCTGTGAGGTAAAATGATGATTTTGTCAATGGGGTCTGGCAGCTTTGAAGAGAGAGATGTTTCTGGTTTCAAGACAAAACGTTTCAGTGGACGTTCTTTGATCAGGCAACAATGGAAGTACAGGGACGATGTTTCAATCCAGGTTGGACCTTTGTTGGTTCAATGTGGTCATTCTCCGATGCTAACAGGTGATACAACTTCTCAAGACTGTACAATTATATCAAAAAGACGTTTCAAATATGAACAAAAATAATTGTAGGTTAATTGAAAATAAAAAATGAAATATTGTACCGGAAGCTTATAGAATATCTAACCTGATGTGTATCAGACTTTTCTGTTAGCATATACGAGCATTTATGACAGATATCAACAGGAAGCAATACCAATGACTTTTCTTAAATTGCCAAAACAAAAATTGTGGATGACCTTAAAAGAAAGTATATTTTTATGCACATGGACTCAGAATTTGTTAAATAAGCAACTTAACTCTTTAATCGTAGAAACACCAGGCCAGAAAATGTCTCCAAACATCCATGAGGAACAGAAAGGGTTGCATCTGACCTCTCACAGCTAATGAGGCTCCACAGGTAAAGAGAGACTGTTTGTTGTCACAGTTAAACCACATGTATAAATGCTCCTGTCCATGCTGGATTTTGGCAGACATGTCTGTCAGAGGAAAAAAGACACCAACTTCACTAATCCATGTCCACATCTCGCCATTTGGCACAGACTCAGGACCAGAACACAGATCCTGTCTCATCTGCTGGATGGACTCTGATGGTGTCATAATAATGATGACGATGATTTTCCTGCATGTGGAGGGAGAGGATGCAGCATGAAGAAACCCTCAGATGTTTTGATGCTGGCCGGATGCTCCGAGAAAAGTGAACATTTGCTGATGCAGATCACAACCCGGACTCTGAGCTGGATTACGTCCATCATTGGTTAGGTTAGGTGAGGTTCCTTTATTTGTACTGGTAGGTAGATTTGGATTACAGTGAGCGAGTCCGCCTTCTTTTACACACGCACAATAAACAGCACAAAACAGACTTGTAAAACATGATACATAAAGTGACATCATTCTCGACCAAATATTAAGAATGGGTTGTTCAAAAAGAACAAAAGGAGTCTGAAATCTTAAGATCATGTTTTTTGTTTTGATCGGTATAAAACTTCCAGTTTGTGTTGTTTGAAACTTTTCAGTAGCACTGGGAGAACTTCTAATATTCTGGATTATTGTGATACCAGGAGTAGTTTGGATTCCTGCAAGAAAAAAATGGAATAAAACTTTGTCCCAGCATTTTAATTTGGTCAAACAAAATAATATACTAATTTCTTGATATTTTGCACTTGAAACTTTACAGTGACAAAGAAGATAAATTAGACCTTATACTAATAAAAATAGCTGTCAATATCACACAAAATATATATAATTCTTTCTTTCATTTATCAGTTTATATGTGTTACAATGACAAAGTTGTTTTGTGACAGCCGCATCTCTTTTGTTCGTTGTGTTCATGAGTCGACCTGGACCCTTGGATTGAGACCCGACCCGAGGCCTGTGCAGGTGAAAGTTTATTATGGTCAATCAGGTCCGGGTCCACTCTATTCCTGCACATACCAGACCTATTTATTTTACAATCATGTATATTTGTTTGTTTTTATTTACTTGTTGTGGGTCAGATGAGGTCACACAGTTCAAAGGAAATGGAACATGGAGGGTTTTGTTTTATCTTGATTTTGTTCCTTCAAAGTAAAACACCGGCTGGCTGATCTACCTGGTGTCCTTTACAGAGCTACTAGCTTACATCGTGAGAAATAGTCACATCAAGAGCGCTGCTTATCTGGATTTTTGTGCTCTTGAAAAGTCTGTATCTGGATCAGGTTGATCCAAAGCAGTTTTACTTTATGGCTGTCAGATTGGATCAAATCCTTAAAACAAGTTGTTCAAAAGAAAAATGGGATTAGATCAGGTAATCCAGTTTTGGTTTTTATCCAGATGAAACCTCCAGTTTGTGTTCAAACTTTTGAGTAGGATTGGGAAACTTTGATCCAAAAAATCAGGATGATCCTGATCCCAGCAGAGGCAGAGTTCACGCTGGATTACAGGAACTAAATATGATAAAACTTTAAATTGGTCAAACAAAACAAAACGAACATTTTTACAGTGTAGTTTTTTGAATATACAGTATATTTTGCACTTGAATTGCTGTATGTCTACCAAATAGCACCAACACCAACAAGGAAATAAAAATTTAAAGCAACTGTCAGGATCTTTTATTGTGTGTGTTTATGGCGCCCCCTGTGGACAACGTATGTCGTATGTAGTCCAGTTTTGAGCACTGGTTATCCTTAAAAAGTCTGGGCCCAGTTGTTCAAAGGTAATCTTATTGGATTAAAGGTACTGATAGGATCAAATCGTTAAAAGGGTTGTCTAGAACAGCGGTTCCCAAACTTTTTATGCAATGCACCCCCTTCTACATTCCGACCGGGTTGACGCACCCCCAGCCCCCGACACCTTAAAAAAAAAAACAAGAGCAACATAGCCTATTTATAAAGGCAAAAAGTTTAATAATCAAATAATCAAGATATTCCAAATATTCAAGAGATCACAACAATGCACTCTTAAAATCAAAATTTAAACTGCAACGAAGTTACGTATAAGTCCGGTGAGTGAGTTTAACCACATTAAAGAAGAATTTAATCAGGTTTAAATTACAATTAAACATACATCACATCACATGGCCGTTACAGAAATTAGAACATCGGTAGGCTAATTGAATTCAAACTGCAATCAAGTTACACAAGATCCACCAAATAAAGAACAATTAGACACATGCTTAGGCTCAGAAATAGATTGCATGGACAAAAAGGAAGTGACATGGGAACTCCAAACAAATAACAAAATGCACTAGTCTTGCATATATGAAACTGTTCACATATATACACTGAACAAAAATATAAACACTTTTGTTTTTGCTCCCATTTTTCATGAGCTGAACTCAAAGATCTAAGACTTTTTCTATGTACACAAAAGGCCGATTTCTCTCACATATTGTTCACAAATGTGTATGAATCTGTGTTAGTGAGCACTTCTCCTTTGCCGAGATAATCCATCCACCTCACAGGTGTGGCATATCAAGATGCTGATTAGACAGCATGATTATTGAACAGGTGTGCCTTAGGCTGGCCACAATAAAAGGCCACTCTAAAATGTGCAGTTTTATCACACAGACAGCTTAAGCCTCAAGTCTTTCTCAACAGAATCCAGTCTTTGCCAATATTTAGTCTTCACTGCTGTCCGAGCTGAGAAACCAGCCTTGCATAGATAAGTTGTGGCGAAGGGCATCAAAATCCTCAAGGCTCGCTTTGCCAGGACTGGGTATGCTGTCTTGGCATCAGTCCAAAAATCCACAAGCAGCTTTTGTTTGAACCATCAGATGACAGGTCAATCAGCTGTTCTTGCTCCTGAAGTGACAGCTGTGGGACAGGGAGGGAAGCTTTGAATGGATTACGAATCAAAACCTGAGATGTATCCATAAGTGGGAAGTATTTACGTATAGTTGCTCGGCAAGTTGGTTGAGGTGTATCAGACTTTTCACATGTTCACCCATGACCTCGTCGTTTGCCTCCAAGAACGCGTGAAGCGTAGGGAAACACGGAAGTTCATTCCCACTCACACAGCTTGTCCAGGCTTCTTTATCATAGCTTCTATCTTGTCTTGTGTGTTGAGCACGGTGACACTGACTCCCTGCAGACTTAAGTTCAGTTTATTAAGAATAGAAAAGATATCAGCCTGATAGGCAAGCTTCTGTAGAAAGTCCTCCTCATGCAGACTGGAGGCCAAATGAAACGGGTTGTCTTCAAAAGACTGCTGAAGTTCGTGTCGCAGTTCAAACAGCCTTGTCAAAACCTTGCCCCGTGACAACCAACGTACTTCAATGTGCAGCAGCAATGCTCTGTACTCGCTGCCCATCTCATTGCATAACAACGTGAACAGCCTTGAATTTAGCGGACGCGGTTTAATGAAGATGACCAGTTTCACCGCATCATTGAGGACTGAGAGGAGCTCACCTGGCATGTTTTGGCTGTGAGGGCCTCCCTGTTAACACTGCAGTGTAACCAGAGAATGGATGGACAGACTTTCCTGACGTGAGCTATGAGCCCTGTGTGCTTCCCTGTCATTGCCTTTGCCCCATCAGTGCACCCATTGGTCCTCATGAATATGTCAATTAAATTGAAGATTTCTTCTCCTGTTTTTCGGGTAGCTAGGGTCCAACAGAACAAAAAATCTTCCTGCACCGTGCCTTTAAAAAGGTAACGGACGTACACCAGAAGATTGGCCAGATTTGCCACAGACTCGTCCGCTTGCAGAAAGTAAAACTCGCTCTGTTCACGCGACTGACTAATATAGCGAGGGTGTTTTCAGACATTGTATCAATGCGGCACGGCACAGTGTTGTTGGACACCGGGATCATGTTCAACTTTTTTGCTTCTCTTTCCCCAATCATACATGCGACCATCTCTTTGGCAGCTGGCAAGCAGACGTCTCCAACGATTGTGTGAGGTAGCCCCTTTCTTAATAATCTGTAACTGACGAGATAGGAAGCTGGTAGTGCGTTTTTAGTAGATCCAATGCATGAATGTGATTGCAGTTTTTTTTGGATGTTTTGCAACTCTTACATTTTGGATTTAAAAAATGTAAGGGGTTTTTGACTTACAAAACCACCACTTAAGCATGAACAGGACAAAATCAGCAAAGAGATAAGAGGCACGGCTTTGTCCACAGGGGGCGCCAAAATCAACACAAACCAAAAGTTCCTCACAGGAGCTTTAAGTCACTATCGATCGCTGAATGAGGTAACACAATGGTGATTGAGCCTATGGCCCACTGATGAAAGCCTTTGCATTTGCAGTATATAGAATTATTATGGACTGGGTGTCTTTGGCGATATTACCTGAACAAATCACAAGCGGCGCCCAGTTAGTGACGCGTTTTCCATCAGCCAGCAGTGGTTGGTCTGCCAGAGAGGGTAGGCGGAGCTAAGCGTCTGCTTTCCCGCTCTGCAAGTGTTGTGAGTAAACAGTAATCTACTATGGCTGAACAAACAAAGAAAAGATGGATGACTACAGATACAACTTCAACAATACGTGAAAATCTAAAGAAAAAGAAACAAACTCGACGCTCAGATGAAGGCAAATAGTCTAAAAAGGAAAGCGACCATCAGCGAGGAAAATCAAGAGTTACAACCGGAGCCAGCTGCAGACGTCTGGTTAAATTGGGAAGCGTCCTCTCGCAATTTCCGTATATCGCCATTAGGGGGCAATACTCAACGAACAAATAACAATACTCAGGATTTTCTCAGGCCACATGTAAGATAATTATTAAAAGATGGCATGGATGACAGTTGATGACAATAACATGACATTTCTAAAGGATGGTCATGTGATTTTATACATTAGTAATGTTGTGAAACTACTGAATGCATAATAATGGTGAATATGTGATTATTCCTCAGACTATAATCGTACCATCAAAATCTCTAATCGTTGCATCCTTACGTTGGAAAGGCTTTAGGAGGGGATTTCTTTGAGGAATGATAAAGTGAACCGGTCCTTTAAGTTTAGTCCCTGGTCGGTCATGAGTTTTGTAGAAGAAAACATTTTCTTACACAGCAAGTGTTCCCCATCAGTTTTATTTTTCTCTTACCTTTACGACAAAAGAAAGATTTTTCTGACGTCTCAGCCAGACACAGAAAAACATCAAACATGATTTAAAAAGCGGAGGAAGGAAATGTTCGTGTACAGCTTCAGGAGCAAACAGAGGAGTGATGGGAAACTTTGATTTCCCAGCTACGACTCAAATACTGCAAAACATTGCTCTCACAACTCCATTGTTTTATCATCACAACATCATGTGTTTGTTTTTAAATCTTAATAGTCTCATTGTTCTGCTTTATAATCTGTCTCGCTGTGTGAAGTTGCAGAAAAGCTTCAAGCAGCTCGTTGCATCTGGATGTGCCTTGTGTGTGTGCGTGCATGTGTGTGACTAAGTGGCTGGCCCCACATGGTTAATTAAAAGGCTGCTAATTTGAAGACAGCGCTGTCATTAGCGAGCATGTTCCCACACAGGAGTCATCAGTCTGGCTGTGCATGTAAATCTCAACATGTTAACACTGATTACTCTCTCTGTTTCAGTGTTGGAGAATCTGCTGATAAAAACACTGAGGTTGAGAAATATCAGCTGAGGATGAAAAGGATGTATGAAATATAAAAAAGGGTGGGAACCAGTGAAGAAATTCATTTTCTGTTCTTTACATGTTTTTTTTTTCATCCAAAATCAAACACTCACACTTCATTTATTGAACATTTTAATTAAGCGTCTGACTCAAAGAGTAAAAAATTACCTACTAAAAAGCATCCTCAAAAATGTCCACAAATACACAAAAGGTACGGCACTAAATCTAAAACTCAAAACGTAAATACTGTCTTATATATTATTTATTTCACATAACCTCCTCACTGCTACCCCTTTCTTTCAAAGTTAAACTACAGCAGTGTTGTAAGTGATCTGTTAAGAGTACTCTGAAGACTCTGAATACTTTTTTGTTGTATTGAGTAATGTAACGTGTTCATTCTGCAATTCAATTAATGTGTTATTTAGTTACTTTTTCATAAAAAATATTATTTATTCTTATAGTACTTCTCTTTTCTGTCGCCACAAAAACAGAAAATCCCTGAAGCTCTGTTTCTGCTTCTCTCCTCCTTCTTGGCAGGTAGCTGCGTACCAGCAGAAGGTAAACACAGCTGTGTCACTGTGCATGTGTAGCTAGCTAATTCAGCTAGCGAGATGTCAGAGAGGACAGTGTTTACTTTGTGGAAATATTCACATTACTCTGAATGTTTGGGTGAAAGGGACGAGAACAACATGACGGTGAAATGTAAGCTGTGTCTGGAGGATAAGTGCTCGTCAGCTGTGAAGAGCTCGACTTCAAATGTGAAGAAGCATCTGCAGCTAAACACAGCTCCACAACACAGGTGGGACTAAGAGCCTGTGTTGTATTGTTGTCATGGAAACAGCTGTGCCTAATACTGTATGCCTCTGCCCAGTTCACTGTCACATTGTTAGCATAATAAAGAGCTGTAAAGGTTATACTGCATCTTTCATTCCTGTTATTAGGCTGCAGAGTTACAGATCATGGGCCATAAACGAGGCTCTGCAATGACGGTAGAGTCAATACATTCAAAGGAAGACAGCAGGCTACACGCCGTCCTGATGATATAACACACATGTGTAACGAGGTTGGTAATTCAAAAACGCGTTACTTTTTTCAGGAGGTAACTTTTAAAAGTAACGTTACCCAACATTGAACTAGTAACTGAAACCTCCTGCTGATTTTAAACATTAAAAGCCCATCAGGAAAACAAAGGGTAAAAGTCTTTTAATGTGAAACATCTTTGCAGGAAGTGTCACATGGCAGAAGAGTGTGTGTCAGTGAAATATTGAACAGCTCAACACAGACAGCAGCTGTTTAAGTGAATTTGACTGAAAGAGCTCCACTCTGTTTCTGATGACAGCTGCCATGATGAGAGCGTCAATAGTAATGATGAAGAATCATTGGTACACAGAGCTGAAGGATGGCGCTCATATCCTTTACCCCCCGTCTACAGAGAGGGAGGAGATGGATGGACAGACGAGTGAGAGAGGGGAGCATCTCTGTGTCGATGAGCGAGGGAGGCAATGAGTCATGACGATAAAGAAGACGGGATTGATCTGAGACGTCCGGCTGCAGAGGAAGAGTGTGAGACACCATGAGATACAGAGGAGATTCATGACGCTCATAAAACATCACAGACAGCAATGAGCATATTCAGCCACACACAGACTCTCCTGGAGTTTAACAATGATTATCTGATTATCTGTAAATCACATAGACAAACTTAAAGTCACTGTGAGGAACTGATCCTGTCCTGCACACACATGCACAGCGAAAGATCGTCAGTGTCAGATGTGCTCTCACAACTGGAAATACTCTCACTGGTGTAGGTGAGCGGGTCGCCTGGGTAGAGCCTGCAGGCCGAGGAAGAGGAGGAAGAGTCTTCAGTAACGGTGACTGTTTCAGGGTTAATATCACGACAACATGTATCAGGACATTTGCACAATAAAAACATCAGGACGCTGGTTTAGCGAGTTGGTTACAACCAGCAAATATTCGTCTCTCCATGTATCTGTAGTCTCACACAGCTCGGTTAATCTCCCCTCCTCCTCCCGAACTGTGTCTGGTTGAACTCTCCTGCTGCTTCCAGCTCCTTCAGGCTGACCAGTGCCCAGTTTGATGAGCTGTGAGCTCGGATCAGTACCAGGATTTCTCTGATTCTGTTTCAGCTGTCTAGTGCCTGCCCATCTGTCTCCGCTGAGTGGCAGTTTCACTGTATCTAGCAGGTAACACGTGGGATGAAATCTGTCTTACTACAGCGCTATGAAGCCAAAATAAAGATGTTACTGAGATTTAATGACAATAAACAGGTTGAACGGATGCTGAAAAAACTACATCAGGATGCAGGTTTGTAAAAAGTCTTAGTTCAGGTTTTGTCAGGTCTGTCTGCAAGACGATAAGAAAACTACTTTAAAATGCTTGTTTTTTGAATGGACTTTGGTTTGACCATTTCTGATGCAAATTCAGGAGAATATTAATGCCAAAAAATGTATTGACACAGCGTCACTTAAATGCAATAAACAGGCTGAAAGGATGCAGAAATAATGACATCATGATGCAGGTTTGTAAAGAGTCTGGATTCATGCTTTGTCAGGTCTGTCCGCAAGAGGATTAGAAAACAGCTTTTAAAATGTTTTCTGAATGGAGTTTGGTTTGATCATTTCTTATGCAATCTCTGGTCACTAATTTAATCATCAGATAGTTTCAGTTTTTCCCACAGGACATGTTCTAACCAGCTCTGCGGGTTGAGAGTGTGTCTTTAAGATTGCCAACCTTGACCTAATTTTTGAGCACTTGAATTTTTAAGCAGAGTGAGAAATCACCAGCGACACCAAAAGTCAAACTCACCCCCTCCTCCTGCTGTTACACTGCTCAGCATTATTTTGATCTCCACCAACCAAACTTCAGTCACTTGCTGCATGTTAGAGGAAGATGTCATGTCATGATTCAGTAAACATTGCAGTATTGTCTAACATGATTTATCTGACCCAGCTAAGACTGCAAGGCCACCGTGCCTGAATGAGGCTTTGTGTGTAAATAAAGGAGATGAAAATTTAAGCAAAAACAGCCGTAAACAGGTTGATATTTTTTAACCCTCCATAACAACCCTCTTTTGTCCTCCGTTTTAGTGCCGTCATTCAGACTTCTGTTGTGTTTATGGCCTTTACAGTTCAGTGTTAGTGACTTAAAGTAAATGTAGCATCACAGACACAAACAGGAGAATGAAAACTTTGTTGTTAGCTTCTGAAAGAAAACATGGTCAACATGAAACAGCCTGTTAAATCAATTCCTCTCTCTCTTATTATCTGAAGGAATAAATACCTCAGCATGAACTCAGACACCTTGAAGTGCTCTTGCTGCAGTGTGGTTTTATTTAGAGTCCTGTTTTTAGTCTCCACGCCTGACCTGGCACCCCACCCAGAGCAGTTTGTAATGTTGACGCCCTCCAGCTGCCCCTCCACACACACCCATCCTCTGCCCTTCCACCTTCAGAGCTCCTCTGCCTTTCAACCTCAAAACCCTCATTGTTTTTCACACAGACACACTTTCATCATGTATTTGCTCAGGCGTCTGTGAAACAGCAGATCTGTCAGCACAGTTCAAATGCCATCCTTTGCTCTCCTCTCTCCATCGTTGCCCTTTCACTGTCAGCCTCTCACTGCCGGCCTCTGTGTTTCTAAAACCACCAGAAAGGAAATATGACATTTGTGTGGGTTTAGAGTTTTGTTCTCTGCACTGAACCCGAACAGGACCAGAGGGCAGTTTCTGTTTGCCATTCCAACTTCAAAAACACACATCTCAGAGAGGATTTTTAACCCCTATTTTCCTGAATGATTTAGACATACAAAAAAGATTAAAAACAGTAATTTTACCTTGCAGAACATGGAACTTCAAATCCACCAGACTTCATTGACAAAAATAGCAACTTTTCCTTGACTAATATGTCACGTGCTGATCTACCGCCACCTCACTCAGTTAGCTTGTTAGTGTTAATGTGTGATACACAACTATTGTGTTGGATCTAAACTAACCATATCTTAACTGTGAGGTAAAATTACTGCTTTTGTCAATGGAGTCTGGTGTCTTTGCAGAGAGCGATACAGCGTCTGTTTGTGGCTATAAAAATCATCTTCCTCTGTAACAAAAAGGTCTCTCTCTGTAGGGATCCTTTCTATAATGTTGTCGGCCACTTAGAATAACAATCTGAGCCTGTCAGTGGAAACAACAAGAACTTTTAGTTGGTATTATTTGATCCGGAGCATTTGCTTTGATAGTTGACATTGCTGCCATTACAGCCTGTTATACAGCTGCTGGCTGAAACAATCTTGAAACAATGCAAATTAAAAAACAAACAAAAGCTGAAACAAATACAATACAAGCAAATGCGCTGGAAATTCATGAACAATGCAGAGTCAAAAACACACAAGCCCAGAAAACACATGCTAAAGGACACTGCTGCAAATCCGGTCAACACAAGTGAACTGCTCCAGGCCTGTAGGGGTGCGCAGTGTTACAGGTTTATTCCTGACAGGAGGAAGATTTGATTGATTGATTATCAGACCACATTATGATTAACACCCTCACAATGTTAGTCATGAAATAGTTTCTGAAGGACAGATAGCTTAGCTAAAGTAACCACTGCTAACTGTAGCTTCCATTAGCTGCAGATCTCAGTTACAGACATCTTCTCGGCTGGCAGCTGAGGCAAACTGCTGGAGCAATTCTTTTTGTTCTTATTAGTAATTTAGACCCCAAAATATGCAAAAAAAAAGTAAATTAATACATAAATAAAATATAAAATACCCAAAATAGATGATTAAAAGGCACTACTGCACACCTCAGGGTGTTCAAACTGAACAATGTAAGTGGATCATATATGAGCCTGATGTTTGGTGTGTAAATACTGGTGATGCTGCACAGAAGAGGACAGGCAGCCCAGCACACTGTTCCTGTTTAACCAGCAACTTAAACACGCTCAAACAGAGGAAAAATCCACTGTAACAGAGGTAAAACAACATTAACCCAAAGTTAACAGAAACTCGTGAATAACAGCTGCCAGAGTTTTTGAAAGCCGTCTGAATTGCAGCAGTGATGAATTAATGAGCGCCGGCGGAGTGAGAGTGATGATGGGATGTGAGGGAGGGGTCAGACAGGACCGGGGGCTCCTCCACACTCCATCACTGGAGCGTTTGATAGGCTGCAGCTGTTGAATTTTAAACTGTAATGAATCATAGCGACTCTCATATAACTTATCTTACTCAATATCATCCTTCACCTCACTTGAGCAGCACTAAGGCTGCTGTAGCGACACTAATAGATGCAAATGTATGACTATGACTTACTTTACAGACAGAGACAGAGGAAAGTTTTGAACTTTGCATTAGCCTTTTAAATGAGGGCTGGGACTTGTGTTTAGCTTCTGTTTAGCTTGTTTTAGCATAGCTTGACCTCTACCCTGCAGGACCCACAGGGACTCTTTCAGTATACATGCATGCTACTAAAATGTCCGCAGGAAGTCGGGGTGAGCCGATGTGTGAACACAGCAGGTAATAGTCAGGAACATTTCTCCGCGAGCGAGTGGGCGGGGTGATGACGTTTACATCATGTGACCAGTGTGAGAGCATAGAGGGACACATAACAGGATGGTTGAAAACATCCCAGGTTTAGGAGGAAGGATCGTTTACAAGACGACAGCAAAGATGTCTGCAGACTGGAGAGAGGAAGAGATTCAGGAGCTGGCTGGGAGGGCTGACGCCCAAATTGTTTACCAGTTGCAGGAACCCATCGTACTTTTTACGTCATGTCCTGCATCCTCAGACACCTTTAACTGTGTCCTTAAAGCTCCTGTGAGGAACAGTTGGTTTGTGTTGATTTTGGCGCCACCTGTGGACAAACCGTACCTCATATCTCTTTGCTGTTTTTGTCCTGTACATGCTTAAGTGGTGTTTTTTAACAATAAAATCTCATCCTGCTTTCTTTAACAGTCGTATGTATCACTCACTTTAAATTACTTCCCTGGAAAATATAAACAAAGACAAGGTGCAGATCATCGCTTCGTCTGACACCTACCACCCACCAGTCATTTCAGGCATTAAAAATAACTATACAGAAATTATCCTAAAATTAAATAATAATATTATTAATAATAATAATAATGTCAAATCCTAATAGTCACCAACTCCTGAGAAAAATATCTGTTTTACTGGTAAATGTTCCATTTCCTGGATAATATGCTGTGTGGAAAACAGCGTCATAACAAGGTCCATATTTAACGAGACGTCACACCTGAATGAATGGCTCTATAGGAGGGACATACCAGAGGACGTGTGTGTTTCTCTGATGAGTATGTGTGCTTGCGAGAGAGGGAAGAATTAACAGTAATTAATCAATCATGGATGACGATGTTTGAACAGATAAAAAAAGAAACAGAATTAGTCACAAAATATACCGAGCGGCCCTCTGATAGATCAAATGTTCACATGCGGATGTGAATACACGGTGAGTGTGCATGAAATCGTTTTTTAGAATTCATTGCGGAAAATGCAGTCATTTGCGATGTGTGCATGATGTTGAAAGTGTGATTCATCGTTCAGCCCTGTGATACACAGTTTGTTTTAACTTAAGGTTTTTATATCAAATGAAATGTCAAAGCTTTTGAATAAGTTGGATCCATATATTGGAGGTTAGATCAGCATGCATCAATCTGTTATCTCTTTACCTTGGTACAAATGTCACACTGCACATTCACATGCACTCCATTCTCCATCTTATTCACTCACCCGGACCTACATTTTTAATCATTCCAACAGCAAGTAACATATAGCCTATAACAGCGTGTGTCTCAATTAAGAGGCTGCGTCATCTGAATGACGAAGGCTACAGAGGATGAGTCATGCGTAGCCCGTGTGGACGCTAAGGCTGAACTGAAATGAGGCGATCTGGTCTCCGGAGGATTTCCTTTTTGCGTCACCATCTGGTCAGTGTTCATTTTGGCAGCCATTTTAGATTTAGTCTTCAGACGGAAACGTTTATTAGTTTTCGTCACATTTTAGTCATTTTTAACCTTTATAGTTTTAGTTAACTTTATAGTTAAAATATAACCCCCAGTCTCCCTCTTCTCATTTTTACCTGTGTGCTTCAGGTAAAATTAACACCTTGAATTTCACCTCATCATAGATAAAGTAAATGAACGATGTAGACACCGCAGCTAAAGATTACTTTTCATCATTGCTTCTCATCTAAACAGTCGAGGAATGACGCGTATCACGTCCCTTTTTCTGTGAGTGCGCACAGAGCCTGAGGCAGAAAGCCTGAGTTAACAAAGAAAGTTAACAACCACCTTCATGATACCTGTTACCCAGTTACAGGAACACATTTTGACAGACAGATCAGACCCACAGTGGGGGAAAATATGCATTTTGAATGTCTGACAGCCCACTAACATTATAGCCTCGTCTCGTTAACGAAAACTAAACATACGTGTCGTCACAGTTTTGATTATCAACAATCTATTTTTAACTCGTCAACGTCTCGTCTTCGTCATGGAAAATAGATCGTTGACGAACATTTTTCATCATTATTTCTGTGAACGAAATTAGCACTACAGCTGTTCCCGCCCTTACCCTCGCGTAACCAAATGCCGCTCTTGTTGTCCAGCAACAGGTAGCTAGCTAGCTAGCTAGCTAACACAACTAACGTCAAAATATGAAGTTTCAAGGCGTCTTGTTTTATGACATTTGTATCTCTAGCTATTCGGTTGAGTTGAAACCCATAACTTTTATATTTAAAGTGTATTCTTTGGCCGCTTGACAGTCAGCCATCAGTTGAATTGGTGCCTAATGAATCTCGGAATACATTGGGCCACAGAGGATCCATCAGTCCCGGGAAAAGGAGGAAGCATTTGTCGGCCGCATCTGAAGGAGCCTTTGAAATTGGGCAGCCTTCATCACAATCAGCTTTGCAGTACATCCTTTGAAGGATGCAGCCTCTCAATTGAGACACAGCTTATGGATAATATTATACAACAGTTAGTTCCGAACAAGTAATCTGATTGGACAGGAGGCATTCCATGAGTGCTGATACAGAGAACAACATCACAGGGACTTTTCACACTGTGTATTACTCCGCCTCAGCCAGGTGTTCTGAATACTCTTAATTAACATTACAGCAGACCGTGTGTGTCTACATTAATCAGGCAGGTACCGAATCACACAGCAGACTCTTATTTCACTGGTTGACTATAAATTAAAACAAACAGATAAATGTACATTATAAAAACATCTGATCTGTGGTAACCTGTAGACACAGAGTGCAGGGGAATGTTTGGGTTGCTTGGCAACAACAGTCCAGTTTCAGTTAAGTTGTGGAACTAGTTGAGTTGATGGAGCAAAAAACAATCTGTTGTTGATTGTTACTTTTTACTACTATTAGCTGCTTGTGTAGCTCTTTAATAAAAGCAATATCACATGAGAGGGAGTGATGTTACGATGCACATCATCACGGCTGTGGTTCGGTCGTAGGCACGAGGCCACAGCATCACTCCCTCTCATGTGATAATGCTTAATTATATAATGTACTCATGGTTTCAGTGAGACTTGTGCCCATGTTTTTTTTTCTCAAAGAAAATTAAGCAGCAACTGCAATAAGGAGCTTTGTGAGTGACTTTATCTACCAAACAAGTGTCCTGCAAAAACTTCAGAATAAAAGCATTGTGTACAAACGAGGGAAGTCTCTCCACAGAAATAGATCAGGCTTTTACTCTGAAAAGCATACCCGAAGTGTTGACATACTTACAGATACAGATACAGACCTTAATATGATACAAGGTCAATATGAATCTCCACATTTAATATTTTGTCTATTTTGGCTGTGAACTGAGTGCAGCTTGTGGTGTGGTCCTGCTCGTGTTGCTGTCAAGGAGAGGATGTGTTGTCCAGATGTTGAATTGTTGGCAGATGGTATGTGACCGTGCTGTGTGCCGGGAGAATTCAGTCATATCATAACAATACTGGTGTACATCCCACCCAAGGCAACTGCTGAAGTTTCACGTGAAGTTCTCCATGAAATAGTTGCCAGGATACAGACTAAACATCCTGAGGCACTTTTAATAATATCAGGATGGAGAGCTAGATAATATTGTGGTGGAGAGATGCACACTGAAGAAGGTTGATGCCATTCTAAACAACACGGATCATCCACTTCATAACACCTTGATGGACCAAAGAAACAACGGTGGTGGACGGCTCCTCTCTCTTCTCTGCAGGATGGAGAGTTATAGAAGATCTTTTGTACCCACAGCCATCAGACTTTTTAATTCTTCAGTAAATGACATGCCAGACAAGTGAATTTCCCCTCTGGGTATAACTAAAGTTATTGTTATTGTTATTCTCAAGATTTTCAGTGCTGCAGCAGCGTGTGTCAGATGTGACGCGCTTTTTGCGCGCTGCTTTTGCGTTGCAGAGCGCCTCGCATTTTTCCGGTCTGTGCGCCTCACGTTTTTGAGGAAGCGCTGTGAGCGCCTTGAGTTGAAAAAACTGAAAGCAGAAAAGTGCCCAACGCCATTGGCGTTTTTTCTGATTGTCCAATTGGATGAAAGGAGAGGTGAAACCTTGTCTATCTCTATGTGTCAGCCCTGTGATTGACTGGCAACCTGTCCAGGTCTTACCCCACCTCTCGCCCAATGACAGCTGGGATAGGCTCCAGCCCCATGCGACCCTGAACAGGATAAGCGTTGGTATAGAAAATGGATTGATGGAAAGTTCTTCAAACATGTACAGCAGTCTCAGTCGAATGGATGTTCCACCTGATGGCGAGCACAATAACCTCAAGCTGCCATATTCTTCATCCTGAGGTCTGCATCATTTATAGACTTATGATGTCTCTACTGCTGCCTTGTTTTCAGGCAGAATATCCACAACTACCATCCGTACACCTGCCACACATCCGTCTCTCCTACCAGCATCAAAGCACTCGGGTTCTTTTCAAGTGTGTAAAGTAACGCTTTATCTTCCCTCTCTGCTTCAAAACGCGATAAGGCAGCAACAGCAGAGACAGCGAGAGGTGAAACAGAATACACAGGCTAAACACACACTGTAACATAGACACTATAAACACACTGCACTGTCAGTTTGTCCTGCAGGGGGCACTGTTGTCTCACCTAATAGCAGCTCTGTAAACAGACACACAGAGGTTCACTCTCACACACATGCACAAACACACACACCAAAGCAGGAAGCCAACAGTGTAATGTGGCGTGGGCAGCAAACATAGTCCTTTTATTATGTCAAAATTCTCAAAGTGGAGCTGTAGATCAAAGTCAGAGGATTCAAACTTTCATAAGAAATGTGTTCATGCCTTTGTAAAAATAAAAAAAATTAAAAGAAGTAACCTCTTTTATTCTTAAACAATTTCCAAACAGCCTAAATGCCACAAAATCTAGAGGGGAAACCGCTTACAGACAGCAATAAAAGTGGACAGTTTTGCATCTCTTAATTGGCCACAATAGCCATCATATTTTTAGAAAAATAAGGAGCTGTTTGGTGGAGGATAAAGAGGAGAGATGACAACACAGACTGTTAAGGTAGAAAAAACCACAAAATAAAAAAACAACAAAGTAGAGTGTGATGCTCGAAGGAGGCAGCTGACAATTTAGCGCGACAGAAAAGCAGAAGCTAAATGTAAAAATGAAACTTAATTGTATTTCTCCATCAGATGGACTGACAGCATCCTGCTGCAGGAAATTGCTGGCACTGGTTATGCATGCACCCCCCCTTCACCCACACACCCACACTCACACACTAACAAAAAATCTAAGTGAGGTGTCAGATGAAGCCTGGTGGGGAAGCTGGGTGGCAAAATGGCAGCATGGACCAGACTCAGGGTGGCGTCAGATCACTGCCGTGCCCTCATTTAGTTTATATGTCATTTTACTACTTTACTCCTGGGTTTTACAGCGCAGGGCAAAGGTGAAAGGTAAGTCTAATGAGAAGATGGCGGAGGTAAAATCTTCTGACTTTTTTCTGCAATGAAGGTGGTCACTCTTGCGGCTAACCAAGCAACCCCTGCCCTGGATCACCTACATGTTTGGCTAGTCATTAGCTTCAAAGGACAACTAATTACCCACTGGATCTGCTCCTTGATTGGGCAATCATTAGCTTTAAACATAGATAACTAGCATGCCGAGGCTAATCACCAACTGGATTGGTAAGTCATTAACTTAAAAAGTCCACAGCTAGCCCATATCCTCGGTAGCAACCTGTTGGTACTGAATTGGCTAGTTTTTAGCTTCCTTGGCTGGTAATTAGCATCCCAAAGCTAGCACTGATTGTTGTTCCTCCCCTCTAGGTTACAGCAGCTGAGTTAACGCAGGTGTACCACACGGTTAAACACAACGTTAGCTTTAACAGTGCCGACTGTGAACACAAGCTCAACCAAAAGATTCTGCATGACTCCAAAATCGGAAAGAAAATGTCTCCAAAGACGTCCTTGCTCCAAAGGCAGTGGCTGATGTTGTTGACGTCTTTACATCAGGTAAACCCCTCACACTCTCCGAACCGATGCATCAAATGAAGGGAACAGGAAGATGTTTCCCCTTCTGACAATACTTCAGGCCAGAAAGTGGGATCTGCAACAAAATGCTTGATTTCAGAGGGAATGCAGATGAGTCATCAAGGATTATAGATTGCGTACAACAATCCCTTGACACATTTGGCTTATCCTGAGATCAAGTTACAGCATATAGTGCGGTCAATACTGCTGTAAATTAAGGAAATCCACAACTTGGTCTTCGCCAACCTGAAGAAAAAGTCAAAAGATCTGCTGCAAGGGAACTGCCATGCGCATATTATGCACAACACAGTGAAGCGTGCTCTCCAGCTCAATGTACATGTGGAAAACGTTGTGCTGAAGGTCTATGGCCACTTCTCCCGTCAGCTGTCCCTCCATCCAGGTTAGGTCAGCTGAGGAAGAGTCTGACGATGTGGGGGTTTACTTCCTGTTCTGCAGTAACATCTTCTCCCTCTTTGAGGAAGTTGTAAAGAAGCCGGAAAGTGATCCAACCACCTGCGTTGAGTTATATTCCATCATGTCTACCTTCAAGCAGAAACTCACGCAGAGAAGCGATGACCGGTTTTATGGCTACTTAATGAAAGTGAAGCTGCATCGTCTCCTCCCACATGATGCAAACAAGGCAAGGCAGATTTCACTGCATTTCTCAACACAGCAATCTCATAAACTGAGAAATGGTTCGACTTTTCAGAGCATAACTGGCTGTTTTATTTCATATACGCTTCACCCTTTAAGGCTAGTGGGTTTATCCCTCGCACAACTGCGCAGCACTGAAAAAGCTTTAGTCCACGCCCACCTGCGTAAGTGATGGGCCTCACTCACGGTCTCATCTTGACTATATATTGCTGTGAGACCATACAATCGGCTCCCGGTTTTTCTTCAGCGATACTGAAATAGATGTGTTTGTGCTTGTGGTACCGAACGGACCCAGTGAGGCACGGACTACATCCTGCTTCGCCTTTAACCCACTAGCATTAGCCTTAAAGGGTGAAGTCTATACGAAATAGAAAGTTAGTTACGTATTGTAACTCCAGATTCTCACGGCAATATATAGTCAAGATGAGACCATGAGTGAGGCCCAAGTTTTTTTTATGCTGTGCAGTTGCGCAAGCGATAAACCCACTAGCGAAAGCCTTAAAGAGCTGCGCCTATACTAACATTCTCCCTGCAACCTCTCTCTCTGCACCATGGCATGCTTTCCTTCAGCGACACTAAGAGGGTCACTCATAAGCTCAACCTCATCCAAAAAGTCAACATGGATGAACCTAATGATGAATGCATCACAGCAAAGACCATTCTGAAGGGGCTCAGAGAAGGTGCAGAAGAAGAAGATGATTGGAAGTCCAGAGACGTGGCCGCCAGGTGGGTGGCTCTCTTTCATGTAGCTGACCTTCCTTACATGCTGTCCATCATCAGCCACATCCTGAGCATCCCAGCATCCACTGGATATGTGGACAGGATCTTTTCCCAAATTACCAACACATGGAGTGACAGGAGGAACAGGTGCTCCGAGGAGCCCATGAGGAGTGAGCTCTTGATCACTCTCAACTCTGAGCAATCCTGTTCAGAGTTTTACTGCAGTGTTTTAAAAGACAAACGGCTACTCAGTGCTGCAAGGAGTGATAAGAAATAAACCTGGAAAAGGAAGTAACACACACAGTGAGAAAGAGAGCGAGAGCTGTTTAACCATGGTCTACTCCACACAGAGAAGAAAGAAAACTGTTAAACTGATGACTGTTCATGGAAGATAGATGTGAGAAGGAGAAGGAGGAATGTTTTACAGTTTCATAAATTGTTATTTGCACACGCAGAATTTGTTTTGGGGTTCTTTCATTTGTGGAGAAAGAGGACACACAAAGGACTTACAAATATTGAGATGAGAAGTCATGTGTGGTGGCACAAGGAGCCTCACCATCCTGACATGTAATTATTTTTCTTTATAAAGGTCCATCTTTTCTCCTGCACTATATTTTTTCAAATGGAATTTTTTGAGTGTCAAAACATTTGACATTTAAATAATTAACTTAACTAGTTAATAAGTTATGGATCAGTTAAGTTAATAAGTTAATATCCTGAAGTTAAAGTGAAGTTGTTCAGTGTAATTTGCCTTTACTCTAAGGTTTTTTGTACAGATTATTTATTGAAGGTCTGTATGAAGTTTATGCACTGTTAAATGTGAGTAGTATAACATGCTTCACGTCTCACATGTTCCTCCATTTTTTCATGGTCTCTCTGTCGTGTTGGCTTATGTATTCAGCTATGACAGTATGACCACTAGAGAAGCCTGCTGAGTTGTGATAGAAAGAGACTGAGCGCATCTGATAATAAATACGAATAGGAGTTTATAACTAAAATGTTATCCATTCAGCTAATTTCTAATGTCTATTGGTAGTACAGCACTTCAAAATTTAAGTATGAATCTGAATACTTTCTTGAAACCATGTTTAAAATCATGATTTACCACCACTGGCGCACCACCGGGCCTGTGGTGGTCGTAGCCCCCAGGAGCATGGCCCTCCACTGCGGCAGGCGTCCTTTCTTTATCTGCATGGAAGGTGGCAACCCGACTAGTATTAGAGGCTATTAATCAACCTTTGAAGCTAACGGAGCCTGGTAACCAAATGGATGTGCTACTGGCTCAGCTAGCTTTAGCTTTTATAGGGCCGATAAGTAGCCCATACTCTCAGGTAGTAACCAACTGGATCTTCTACTTGATTAGCTTCCGAGGCTAGTAGCTAGCACCCCAAGGCTAGCAACACACTGGATTGGCTAGTAATAGCTTCTGAAGCTGAATGAGTTAATCCTTAGAGTCAAAGGCTGATACCTAGCATGCCATGGCTAGTAACCTCCATTAGCTTTTAAGGCTGAGTAGCCAATAACTGAGGTTAGCAAACCCCTCGGCTACTGGCCTGGATAGTTTTAGCTTCCAAGGCTGTTAAATTGCAACCCATAGCTTGCAACCCACTGGATGGGCTGCCACTTTTAAATCAAAATTCGATATATTGTTAGCTTGCCCATGAACAAATTAGTAATCTGCTTTCCAGAGTCCCAGAATGCTCTCACGTTTACAGTAGTTGGCCTTGTATTCCAACAGATGGCGATAACACGCTGCCTGCTACAAACCAATGGCGGAAACTAGCGAGCCAAGCTGTTGTTTTCCTTTCCTGCTTCAGCGTCCGGACCGTAGTCAGAAAGCACAGGGGATGTTATTGTTATGCTCCAGGGCCAAAGCTGTAGCTAGCTTCGGGGCTTTAATACGCCTGCTGCATGCAACAAGCAAGGCAAAGGAGCGCGCCTTGAGTCTTGTGTCACACACACAGCCTAAACTATACATTAGTTCTGTTGTTTATACAGCTACTGATCACTCTTTTCTTTGCTCTTCCGCTGCTCCCAGACACTTCACGTAACACTCACTCGCACACAGACTTCCACTCTCTCTCACTCGCTCTACCACAGCACTCTCACGGACTTAGCTCTTCCCATTTCACGCTGAATTGTTCAAACTTGATTTTTGGGAAAAGTGACAGCCCTATTAGCTGATAAGCGAGGCTAGCAAAACACTTGGCTACTGTCTGGGCAAGGTATTAACTTCCAAGTCTGGTAAGCACATAGTGATGATGATTGACAGGTATAATTTTTAATCACCAAGTTTCATAACAAATATGTAAAATATTTGCAGGGAGGTCTCTCTCTCACTCTGTCCTCCCTCTCTCTCTCTCTCTATCAGACACACACACACACACACACACACACACACACACACACACACACACATTGCCAGTAAGGAAGGCTGCTGAAGAAAGACAGCAACATTGACCTTCAAGGCATCCTGACTCCCTCACACTTGCCCCCCCCTCAGGTCTCAAAACTTTAAGACCTACACCACATAGACCTTAGACACACCCACAAACACACCCACACTGTAATATCCACTGATCTTTGAGAATCTATTAATCTATTTAAAGATTTAAGGCTACATTAGTGTTACAAACAAATCAGTAGAAACACCTGAGAAAGTGGACTTGTTTACATTCTGAGATGTGATGAATAAAGGATTAAGGCGTATATATATAATCTAATAAACCCCACCAGGGCTGCACGGTGTGGTAAGCAGTGGTTAGCGCTGGTGCCTCACAGCTAAAAAGCTCCTGGTTTGAATCCCGGTTCAGACGTAGTGGGCCTCTCTGTGTGGAGTTTGCATGTTCTCCCACAGTCCAAAGACATGCTCGTTAGGTTCAATGGTGACTCTAAATTGCCCGTAGGTGTGAGTGTAAGCATGAAAGGTTGTCAGTCCAAGTGTCATAACCCGTAAGGTCATGACAAACAACGGGAAGGGACACGATTTGTTTAAGTTAAACTAACTGAGAAGGTTACAAATCTATGAGATGTGTGAAATCTGTGTTATCAGTGGTGTACATGTGGGTGCATGAGAATGGTGTGGTGAGATGTTTGAAGAGTGCACTAGAACAAAGAACTAAACAAATGATTGTGCTGGCGTTGAGTCCAGAGGGAGAGAGAGAGAGAGAGAGAGCTGGAAGCTGCGGTATTTATACCCATGGAGCAATTGGCCCAGGTGCTCCATATAGCTGCAGCTAATCAACCAGCTCCTCTGCAAGGAAACACATATGCATTAATACAACACACATAAGTCTTATGCAGGGGCCATCACACAAGCAACGCCAGCGTAAAGCCGCCCCAGTGTGTGTTTTTAAATAGCGTTCCGGCGTTGCGTGCGCGAGGTGTAAACAAACAGCACATGCTTCAAATACACACACACTGCGCTGTTCCGCCCTGCTGGCTCTGCAGTTTACACAGACGCCGTTACACCTCCGTTACGCCTCTGTTAGTACCTCTGATGCTGGCTCAGAGGCGGGACGACTTCGCACGGCCATTACGCCTCCGTGCGTTCTACATAGACGACGGAACGTAACAGGGGCGTAATAATCCTGCCTTGAACTGGCAGTGTAAAAAGGGCTTATGTGTCAGCCCTGTGATTGACAGGTGACCTGTCCAGGTGTAATCGCGCCTCTCGCCCAATGACAGATGGGATAGGTTCCAGGCCCTGGCGACGCTCACCAGGATGTGGTATAGATTATGGATGGATCATAAGTGTCATAAGAGGAAAAAATACAAAAGTATGACGTATTTTTATCTAATTTTGCCAAATAAACACACAAAACATATTTAATTATTTTTAAATGAAGAAACAAGAACAAAATATTTATTTAAACTACATTTTGTATGTTTTTGACAAATTTGAGTGCAAAGGTGTTTGACAGTTTGATCTGCAACAGAAATTCTGTGTCTACGTTGTTGTTTCGGCTTTTGTCATTTTACAAAATAACATGCTTCATATCCCAAACATCCAATCAAGGAAAGGTCATGTACGTGTTGTAAGTTATGCTTTAGCTATTATTGTTCTTACATTAGATCATTTCAAACTGGATTATGCAAACAATGATCTCCTGACTCCCACACGTAATCAGCCCGTTTTACAACACAGTGGAATATAACCGTGTGATCAAGCAATGTATGACGAGATGATGCAAACAACAGAAGCCCAAACATCAGCAACAAACATGCTATGTTTGAAGTTCAGTGACTTGTGTCGACGTCTCAGGGATAAACGCTGATCTTATAGATTTTAAGCCCCGCCCCTGCGTACAGCGCGTCATCCAGCCTGCAGTGAGGGGTACTTGGATCTTATTTTAGCTCCAGGGTCTCCTGTTGAGTAAATCTGGCATTAGTTCTGAGATCATTTTTAGAAATAGCAGAAAAGTTGATGCATTAAATCTCTCGCTAACTGTCTCTGTTTCAGCACCGAGAGCCTTCCACATCTGCCTCTCATTCTGCTAAACCTGCAGGTGAGACAGGGGAGAGCGGCTCAGCAGGCCTCAGGCATCCTCTGTTTCACAGGTTTCTAATAGAGCTGCTGAAGAAGAGCAGTGCAGCAACAGGACGGCGTCCCGCAGGCAGGAAGCAGCAGAGCAACAGAAGAGAGAGGAAACTTTTTAATTAAATACTTTTCCTACAGAAGTAAAACATTCGTCACAGTCTGCACCAATAAAATTAAACACAAATACAAAGAGAGGAAGCTGTCAGTGCTGTGTATCCACAGGGACAGAGGATGCATGAGGACCCTGATAGGTAGCGCTACTTAACTGACCACGTTCACCGAGTTAATGAGTTCAACGAGTTCACCACCAGCGATGTGGAAAACAATTGTAGACCTGCTAGTTGCAGGTTCCTGATGAACATTTAACGTTTATTTATTCAGCACCTTTCAGAGACACCTGTCACAAAGTGCTGCACAGTCACAATAAAAGAAGACAAATACAATCAAAAATAAAAATACGATCAAACAGAAGATAAAATGTAATTTCCCAAAAGTTACACAATCCCGAAGTTGTAAATAGGCTACCATTGCTGTAAGTTATTGCTGAGTAGTAACAACCATTGTCGTGTCCCACAAACCCTTCAGACCTACCTTTCACGCTTGCACTCACACCGACAGGCAATTTTAGAGTCACCACTGAACCTAACGAGCATGTCTTTGGACTGCGGGAGGAAGCTGGAGTACCCGGAGGGAACCCACGCATGCACAGGAGAACATGCGACCTCCACACAGAAAGGCCCACTACGTCTGAACCAGGACTTGAACTAGGAACCTTCTAGCTGTGAGGCGACAGACCTGTTAGTTATCCTATATAAAGTTAAAAAGCTCTACTATGGGCAGTTGTTATTTTAGAAATAACCTGGAGGTACTGATGGTAGAGTAAGTGGTTAAATAAATGTATCAATTTTTTTTTAAGCAGCCTTCCTGTCTTATTTGTTTATTAAATATGGGGTCTGTCATATTCTCTCAAGAGAGAAAATGTTTTGACAAAAAATGAACTAAAATGTTTTGTGTTGTCATTGACTAAAACTATATAGGCAGACAAAAAAAAAGACTAAAGTGTGAGTAATAAGCATTTAGACTAAATCTAAACTAACTGCCACAATGAACACTGCCTAATTGCTGTTCCCACCTTCCCTTATTAACCCTCAAATTCCACAGGATCCGTCTCAGGCGCGTTCCGTGTGTGTCTCTCCGCTCTGCTCCGCTAAAGATACGCGCCGAGTCTATTTTCGACCAAAAATAGGAAAGTCACACACAAAAACAGCATAGAGCATCCGATCATTTCAAAGTAAAACACCATGTTCAGACCGGTACAGACTCTCTTTTAATCCGTTTTCATAACAACAACACACTGAAATCTTGAAAAAAGAACACTTTCAGTTATGTAGTGTACTCAGCCATGGTAGAAGCACAAAAATCACAGAATGATCTCCAGATGAGCAGATCATCAACCTCGGAGGTGCAAACTGAACTTTTGTTTGTGTTGCTCTGTTTAACATTGACATTAACATTGATTGTTATCTCTGACTGTGGGTTCAGGTTTTGTCGAGTTGGTTAATGCAAAGAAAGCCAGGCTGTGTGGACCACCCCAGGATGAGGACACATTGATGAACGAAACACTTTGTTGCATGAAACACTTGCATGATAACCGAGATAACATACAAACTGAGCTTATGTTAGTTAATTACATAAGTATTGGTGCTTTCAGTTGCTCTCTGGATTCTTGACAGACACACCGTTAATAAGCATAAGTTATAGATACACATTATGTCAGATAGACTTACCAGGCAGTTGATAGATTGAACAGTTTTTTATAAAGAAATAGTTCTGAGGGACCTTGAGATAAAGTGAAAATCGGTGTGGACAGGATATTGGAGCAGGAACAGAACAGAAAACACAGAGGGCGCTGAATCATCTAAACTAACACTCAACGCGGAGGAGAATCATGGGATACTCGGCTGTCTTTTAATTCGACAAATGAAATATAGTTCATGGATAAAAATCTAAAATGTCCTCACTCAAAATGTTAAGAGATCCTTCCAAAACGTCTTTATCCGTCCCAAACACAATCAGCTCGTCCTTGGTACTCACAGGGACCTTGTGCTTAAACTGTTTTTATGACAGCCTGTTTCTGTGACCCTGAAAATAAAACCTTCCTAATGCAGATAATAAAAAAATTACTCTGAAGTGGGAGGAAACCAAAACCTTCAATACAACGAGAAACCTTCGGGTTAGATTTGACTAAAGTGCACAAATAACAGAATGTGCTCACTGAAATTTTAAAGTATCTGAAATAAAACAGGTTCATTGAGTTTTATAAAAGCTGCCCTGCTGAGAGAGTGAGTAAACACCCTGTTCTTTAAAAATTACATCTGTAGAAGAACATTTGTGGTCCCTTATTTATAGAACATTTTTTCACCCTTTATCACGGAAACTTATCTATGGTTGTACGATGTGACATTTCTGTCCAATATTTACTTTTATATTCAAGAAACATCATTTCTGAGGTCACAAGTTCACAAGTGTGTGTGGCTTCTTAGCGAGCCGTGCATTTGTCTTCCGTCTGCGTGACAGCAAGTTTTTGCTGTGAAAAGCAAGACTTATAATCTGAAATAACTAGTGGATTTATATCTCTGTTTTTATCAACACAGCATGGATAACAGAAAACATGGATGTGCTTTATGAACTTTCTTGGCGGGGGATGGATTATATGCACAGCCAGTCACAGGGGAGAAGGCTGCGTCACACAGGTAGGACAAAAAGGTTTGTTTTGACAGCTGACTAACGGTAACTCGTTAATAGTAATCAGCTGTGAAGTCGGTGCTGATCGGGTCTGTTTCGCCTGGCCGGGGTCGGGTCTGACATAACTCAGTTCGGGTCCCAGCTTTCAAATAATAGACGGCTCTATTTGGTTACGGGTTGGACAATTACGGGTCTATTAGGGTTTGGACCCAGAATTTCTGACCCGTGAAGACCTCTAATTCCAAGCTTAATCTAACCACAAGAACAACCACAGCGATGTTTAGTAGTAGAAGACTTCTGAAAAAAACATGTGCCTGTGAGCCACCACCTCTTACAAGAACCCTGCACTGACAGTCAGTCCCTGCCGGAGCACCACACACGGTTTGTTTATGTCCTGCAAATCCACCTCTAGTGCCTTTTTCTAGCCTGTTTGTTTGCCTGCCGGCCTGCCGCCGTGATTTACACCTGTTCTCCCTGTCCCCAGGACCTCCATTTTGCCAACCTGCACAGCAACTTACCAAGCCCGTCTGCCAGCTAACTTCCTGCTGGATGACTCCATCACTCCCCAGCCCATGACCCCCACCATCTACCTTCCCTGGAACCCATCGGCTATCTTCTGGCGACAATTTATCCTCTGGGAGTGATGGCGAACATTTCAGGCATTTTGGTTTAGCCGGTGTTTAGTGACAAATGACTTCCATTCAAGTCTGCCTTTTCTGCATTGTTTACAGTCCAGTTAGCAGCTTGAGAAGCGACCGTGTGCTCAGATCAAAGTGAAGTGAAATTCTCCCTCCAGATATGTCTGCTAAATAAACGCTGTCATCTCTTGGTTCATCCCATCCCCAGGAGGAGCGCCCGTTCATCTGTCTGTGCTGAGTCTCAGTTTCACTGTAAACAGTAAGTTACACAGAGGCTGCACTCTGGCTTACTTCAGCGGGATGAAGCCCAAACAGAAACCGATTTTCTTGTGATTGACTTTAATTAACGGCTTTTAAGTTTGCTGAGATAACAACATCGTGACGGATATTAGTAACAAGTCAACATGAAGCTTTGTCAGGTCTGTCCTCAAGAGGAGAAGAAAACTACTTTAACATGAGACGTTTCTTGAACAGAGGGCGGAGCCATCGTTTATGATGCATTCGAGGAAGTCAGGAAATCTAAACGCTGAACGGCTTTTGTGACACAGCGTCAAGCAGGTTTTATTTGTCTCAAGTTGAATGTTAGACCTAGAACAGATTGTTAGCTGTTAGCATGCAGATGTCTGTTTGTAGAGATTAATTAGAAGCTAAATCGTTGTCAGATGAGTGTGTTTCCTCCATACATGAAAGCCTGATGATACTTCCCGGTTTAAAATCTCTCGCCTACAGATTTTGAATTTTTATGTAGAATCTGAGATGACCTGTTCACTATCCCCCGCCACCTTTTCTAAAGAAAACACATTTTTGACATCTTAACTGTTGTTAGTCTGCATGTGGGTGTAATATATGTGTTACTGTCTATAAATGAGGTATATTTGAACGATAGCATCTCTGTCTAGTGTCATTCTGAGCTTCTGCCTCCTTTAAATCAAGTTAAAGGATGTACAGCTGATGTGGAGCGACACATCAGCGACAGGGCCTGACTGAAAGGCGTCAGTGACAGCAGATGAATGGATGAATGCTTTCATGTGTCTGTAGGTAGAGCAGGTACAGTATCTCTCCCTCGCTGTGTGTGTGTGTGTGTGTGTGTGTGTGTGTTGTTCTGTCTCAGCAGGGGATGAGGAGAACAAGGACAGACAGCTGAATCTTAAACAGGTACATGATTAATAAATAAAAGCACTCGTTCTTCAGTGTGGGAGTAAGGTGGCCTGTGAGGGACAAACTGGGGAAAGACTGAATGAAGGCTTTAAAATAACGCAAAGGGATGATATTAGTTTATTTTCAATCCAACACGCTGACAGAGCTTTTCTGACGTAATAAAATGCTACATGGACACAAGCCCTGAAATCTCTGTGAAGTCAGGACGAGATAAAAGTGAGATCGGACGGCTCAGACTGAGTTCTTACAATAATAAAGTTAATTACACTCTTTTACTCAAGTATGGCTTTCAGGTACTTCATCCACCACCAATCCTGATTGAAACCACGTGAAGTTGTAAAGTCTTCACAACTTAAAGATGTGTTCATGGACACGTTGGTCTTCGTCATCTGACTTGATTTACCTTCTTCTTCTTCATCATCTTCTTCCTCATCTAGTGGTCTTCGTCTTTTACGTCTTCGTCATCTTCTAAGTTGCCTTCTTCTTCATCTTCGTTGTATTCTTCGTCCTCTTCTTCATTGTCCTCCTTATCCTTCATCTTCTTTTACGTCTTCATCTTCTACGTAACCTTCTTTGCCGTCTTCTTTGTTGTCTTCTTCTTCGTCTGCTTTATCATCTTCTACTTTGTCATCTTCTTCGTCGTCATCTTTTTTCATCGCCTTCTTTGTCTTCTCCTTTTTCTTCATAGTCGTCTTCTTATTCTTCTACATCTTCTTCGTGTTCTTCGTTGTCTTCTTCATTGTTTTTGTCATCTTCTTCTACTTTGTCGTCCTCTTCATCATCGTCATCTTTTTTTTTCTTCATCGTCTTCTTTGTCTTCATCCTTCCTCTCCTTCTTTGAGGTCTTTACGCCACTTGGCATAGACGATGTTGCATTACTGCCACCCTCAGATCTTTACCTCTCAGTTTACGTTCATTTAAAGCTGTATTTCATCCAAAATCATTTGACCACCATTAGACCAAACGGCAAAAACTCCAGAACTACTCTCTTGAGTTAAGAAGTCACTCGACATGGAGGTGTGATTTAACCTGTTTCAAATGTCCTGGATGGCGGCAGCATGGTTTGTAGTTCTAGTTGTATCTGTAGTCATCATGTTGTCACCTGGACATGACCACGGAACGTAAGGCTGCATTCTGTCACATCGTGTACGCCGTCTCAGTAGGATCCTCTTTCATTTACTCATCCTGTCTGTCAGATGAGCCGACAGTCATTTAACCGTGAAGGAAAACTAATAACCCAGATAATCCTGTGAATACAAAAAAAAGAGAAGACTTGTTTATCTCCTCTTGGCAGGTGTTTGGGAGTGATGTCCTGCTTTCCCTCGTGTGTTCTTTGTTCTATTGTTTGCCTGCGTGTTTATCAGATTGCATTGTGGGACGGGTGACGGGTAGACAAAGATAAATGGGGTGTTTTGATCGTTGTTTGTGGTGCTAATGTGTTTTAGTCACTCAAATAGTCTCTGTGGAAATGGAGTTAATGAGCACTCTTGTGTATAGGAGGTGGATTAAAGTTATTATGCTGTGTTGGGATGAATAATGCGTGTTTGTGCTCTTAAAACATATCCCCCCTCGCTCCCAGGACAGCGGTGCGTGTTAGTCTGCTCCTCGTGGCTCTGCCTTTGTTGTGGGGGTGAACGCTGCGGCTTAAACACCGCTGAAATAACAACTGCAAAAAGCCTGCATTAAGTTTGGAGCACCAATTATCATCCCTACCATCTGGGTGAGTGGGACATGAAACGGCTCACAGTCACCGAGAATAGCGATGAAAAATAACAGGTGATTTGCGGTGCTCATGTCTCATTTCTTGGTATTGGACCCCTGTTAGAAGTTTTGAACTGCGCGGTCCATTATCCCCTGGCTAAAGCATCATTATACTCTTTAGATCTGAGAGCTCAGCGGTTTCACAAATTCCTCCCGCTCTGATGAGAAGAAATGTTCCCTCTGATCAGAGCGCAGCATCACCTCCGAGCACAGTTTTGATGTTCCATTAATCTGCTGCAGCTTCATATTGTATCTCACCTACACTGCCTCTTTGGTTCGCCTAACGAGCTGGCTTTGTCATTCGCTGCTCCTCACCCCGCCGGCTTAATGATGCCTAAGTTGATCAATAAACACACTTTTTAACAGGATTTTGACACACAGAGGCAGAAATGCTGAGAGGAATCATTGGTTAGACGACCTGTCAGCTGTGACAGGTGCACAGACGCAGTGAAGAAGGCCTGAGAGGCATTTGTGGCGGCTGTCAGGTTCAGCTTCCAGGCCGAAACACGACCTTATAGTTAGTCAACAGCAAAGTCTAAATGGGGTCAAAACGAGGAGCAGGGATAAAAAAAGTTTGGGATTTGCTGCAGAAGGTTGCTTTAGCCGCCATCTGCACAACATGCTGCACTTCCTGCAATGCAATCCTTGGGCGGCACGTACGTCCTCTAAAAGTTCTTTTTTCAACTGACAGGCTGTTAGTGTCTGACAGCAATACAGAAAGGATTCCTACAGAGACGGACCTTTTTGTTACAGAGGAAGAGGATTTTTCTTTAAAAACCAGAAACAGACATTACATCACTCTCTTCAAAGACACCAGACTCCATTGACAAAAACAGTCATTTTTACCTTGACGAACACGGTGGTTGCTTGTCTACCGCCGCCATTCGTTTTTGTGTGTTCGTGTTGGATCGGAATTAACCATTTAAACACACCACAATAACATGAACAAACATTTAGAAATCTGGGAGCTCTGTTTGATCAGTCCTTCATCTCCCACATACAACACATTTCAAGGACAGCCTTCTTTCACCTTCGCAACAAAAATCAGACACATCCTGTCTCAACACAATGCAGAAGAACAAGTCCATGCATTCGTTACTTCTAGGCTGGATTACTGTAATTCGTTATTATCAGGCTGCTCTAATAAATCTCTATTGACTCTTCAGCTGGTGCAAAATGCTGTACCACGTGTACTTACAAAAACTAGGAGAGGAGTTCATTCGTCTCCTGTATTAACCTCTCTGCACTGGCTTCCTGCAAAATCTAGATACAGTTTAAAATCCTTCTTCTTCAGCCCAGTTCAGATCAGTGATCGCAACGCCACAAAACAGTTTTAGAATGTTGCAGAGAAAATTGCAGCGGTGTGAACTGGTTAGTTGCAGAGCGTCTGAAGCCATTGCATGGAGTTGCAAAAGATTTGACTTGGCAAATCTCCAAATGCAGTTTTAGAACAGAACGATGTCGCTATTTCACTTCAGCCAATCAGGAAACAGCATAAGTTGGCGTAGGCACCCTGTCTCTGGTGCTGCAGTCGCCAAAGACGGCTCCAGATCCTCTCTTTCCAAACTCTCATGTCACTCTCATCCAGTTCTTTTTATAACGATAACAGAAATCCAGCAAGTTAGTTCATGTAACTTGGACCTAATACTAACTTTATAGTATAAATTAACTTTATAATATTAACGCAGAAGTCGTGGGGTATGTCAGTGCGTTGTTGCTACGGAGACGGTCAGCTGCGTTGCTTTGATGTGAACGGCCCAGTTTTAGAATGTTTACGGTCAGATGTCGGGGGATTCTTTCGGCAGTTGCATCCAGTCTTGTTGCGAATCATTGATCTGAAGTGGCCTTAACTTACAAAGCTCTTAATGATCAGGCACCATTATATCTTAAAGAGCTCATAGTGCCATATTACCCCTCTAGAACACTGTGCTTCCAGGTCTCTATCCTGCATCTCCCTTTACCCCACTTTCGGCCCATCCGGTCGAGGCAGATGTCTGTTCAACATGAGCCTGGTTCTGATTGAGGTTTCTGCCTGTTTTCCTTGCCAATGTGCTGAATGCTGCTAAGTGCTGCTCCTGGTGATTCATGTTGGGTCTCTAAATAATATAAAAAGAATGCGTCCTTGACATGCTCTTGTTGCAAAGTGTCTTGAGATAACTTTGGTTAAGATTTGCTGCTATACAAATAAAATGAGATGTTATTGACTTACAAGTCTGCTTTTTCAGTGGATTTGGTGGTTTTGAAGATTAAATAGACATCTATTCCTCTTTAACCAAAGAATCTAAGAAAATATAGATGTGTGTGTGGTTTCTGGTCCCTAATCTTCCCTTTACTTTCACATAGTATGATCATAGTAAAGGACGTATAGGAAGACGTTTAAAATAGCCAGAGAATGCAGGTGAGTCACTTGCTATAGATTGGCCTGTTCTTTCATGTATGATAAATCACCCCACACTTTATTTTTAATTTATTCTGATGGTCAGTTTTTGTATTTCAGTTCACATTATAACTGTTCTGGAGTCACTTCGCATTCAGTAGTGTAAAATTCTATTACCACTAGACTGAATCCTTCTGTTTGTTACGAAACTCACATCAGAAATCTGGATAACTCATCGTTAGTTTCCTTTTTGTCGTTTCTTTGGTTTGAAGAATTCATTTATTTACAGTCATTAAAAACAAAAGGGACTTCCTCAGGAGAGGAAACTGAATTCACAAAGGGGGTTGAAACCCATCAGCACTTTTTGTGGCTGTGTCAGAGATATAATCTGGGGAACAAGAGGGATAAGTAACAAACAAAAAGCCTTTAAAGGACATATGCTGCTTTGTGGTCTCAGCTCACGCCTCGGTCCCACAGGATCCGTGTCTGGCGCGTTCTGTCTGCACCGCGGTTCTGGTCCATTAGACAACGTTTGCCCTCGCCCACAGGAAGCGTGTCTGGTCCGCAGTGCAGCGGAGTGCTGGCCCAAGCAGCTCGATTCGCGAGATCACAAGATAGCGGCAGAACTACATTATCACACCAGAAGTCTGTACCGGTTTGTTCATGGTGTTTTATTTTGAAATGACTGGATGCTGGATGCTGTTTTCGTGTATGACTTCCTGTTTAGAACGATCTTCTCTGTTCAGATTGATGCGTGCTTGAAGCGGCCTCCGTCAGAATTAGACCCGGCGCGATCAACTCCGGAGGTCGCCGTGTACAGCAAACACGCCAGAGACGCATTCCTGTGGAATTTGAGGGTCAGGCTTCCAACAACCACTCAGCTTTCTTATTCTCATGTTGTTTTTTTGTATTTAACAAATACATTCACCAGCTAAGAAAATACAGCATGCTATGTCTTTCAGTGGCCACAATTAGGTATTTCACTGTAATGCTACTGTGTGATGTCCCTGCAAGCTTTCAATTGAAAAGTAGGAATACACATCTCCAATTTTAACACATTATATCAAGCTTGTTGTTCCCACTGACAGGCTCAGATTTTTCGTCTGACAACATTACAGAAAGGATCCCTACAGAGAGAGACCTTTTTGTTACAGAGGAAGATGTTTTTTTAACCACAAACAGACGTTACATCGCTCTCTGCAAACACACCAGACTCCATTGACAAAAACAGCAATTTTACCCTGCAGAGCAAAGAAGTTACTGGCTGCTGCTTGGATCGATGGATTGTTTTATGGATAGTATTTTTTGTCATACAAATATTGTGTTGGATCGAAAATAATAATTTAAAATACCTAAACCACAACGAAACAAAACATCAACTAACCAGTCCAGGCAGCAGTAGAACAGAACTGCTGTGTTCTGCAAGCTAAATGTATACTTTTGTCAATGGAGTCCGGTGTGTTTGCAGAGAGCGATGCAACGTCTGTTTGCGGTTAAAAAAAAATCATCTTCCTCTGTAACAAAAAGGTCTCTCTCTGTAGGGATCCTTTCTGTAATGTTGTCAGACACTTAGAGGAACAATCTGAGCCTGTCGGAAACAACAAGAACTTTTAGTGGACGCACTTTGACCCATCAAGGATTATGTTGCAGCCATGACAGCCTGTTTTGCAACTGCAGACTGAATCAGTCTACTGCAGCAATTCCATTTTTTTGTACCTGTTTGACATGTATACCCCAAAATATATACAAATAAGGTCTTGGCTCATAAATAATGAAAAATTCAAAATAACCAAACGTCAGTATTTTTAGAAGCTTCAGCAGCAGAAAAAGCTCCACATATGTACACTTTACGGGTCTCTAAAGACTTCAAACATACAAAGAACCAAACTGGATTCTTTACCAGGTTTTAAAAAAAGCATCATTAATAAAGAATCAGTCGCCTGACCAAAGCCGCTCAGAGGACTACTTTCTTCACAGTATCAGGAGGGGGTGACTGAGCTGCAGGCTGATCAAAGTGTGAAGTGAACATTTCTATTCCAAAGTGTGTGTTTGAGTGTGTGCGTGGAGCCTGATGCAGGGAGTTAGTCTCTGTCCCGGCCCAGCAGCAGGGAGTGAGAGGAAGAGGAGGAGCTGCAGGGTAGATCCAGGGAGTCCCACAGAGAGCAGCCTCCTCACCATCTATCAGCCCCTGGTGGCAGCTCTCCTGTGGGGTGAAAACCGAGCTGGAGCTTCCTCACCGCCCGCAGGACCAGCACCACCTCCAGCGAGCAGGAGTCCGACAGAAAGAGGAGAAATGTGAAGAGGAGGCAGAGGAGGATTTTCACTCCTTTTTTTTCACTCTAAAGCTACATGAAGCTGGAAAAAGTGAACAAATCTAAATCACAGTTCATGAAAGACAACCAGTGTGGACTTTCAGGCCTAACTGCATATTGCCTATGACTTTCAATATGTCTCGACACCGCAACAGTGAGCTATCATTTACACATCTGTGTTACACCCAAACCCATTCCCCTGTTGAAATAGATTTCCATTTTATTTACTGTGATGGTAAAAACAGGGTGAAAAAATAAGCCGTTTTCTGCGCTGAATTATCGCCGTAAATCTGGGGAGTGGGCTGTATTTGCAATTCAAAAGATGGATTTATGTCGATAAATGCAGCTTTATTCTGTCTGCGGGGAATCACCGCCGTCAATCACTTTGCACACACTCATTTTGGTAAGGGAATATCAATACGTGCAGACGAGTAACGCTGCACCGATGAGTCAGCAGAGCCCGGTCCAGAAGAGGAAGGGGATCAAGAGAAGGTGTGGAAGAAAAACTGAGAGAAGAGGAGAGGAGGACGGGAGAGAAGAAATGACACCGGCGAGGAGAGACAGAAAATGTAAAGATTATGATTCTGTCGCACAAATCCAAAAAGTGAGAGCATGTTCTGGACCTGCTTCGGGGTCTTCTTTGTGTTGGATTTAATCTCCGCTGATACAAACTCTTCCTGATGTCCATGTATCACCAACATAAGGAGAGACTTCACAGATATTCTTCTCTCTAATCTCAAACATAAAGAAACAAGACATGAAAATAATGGAGCATCACTCACTTCAAGATATTACTTATATTAATTATTCTGCGTACCAGAGGGAGCAACGTGTCATCTCACGTGATCTCGTACAGTCTCATGTGATCACGAGAAAGCAGATGTAAACAAAACGAAAACTCTGACGTCAGCTGTGTCCCAATCCACGGGCTGCAGCCGTCAAAGGAGGCGGTCCACGGAGGATGCTCCATTTGTGGCCTGTGTAGACCCTTAAAGCCGAACTGAAATGAGACGGTCTGGTCTACCCTTGTGTCACCAAACGCCGCTGCTGTCGCCTAGCGACAGGTCGCTAGTTGGCTAACTAGTTTGCATTATGATCCTGTTAAACTTTTTTTTAATTAAAGATTGTTTTTGGGGCATTTTTCCATGGCCGTATCTTAAGCCCGTGTTTGAGGTTTTTGAAATAAAGAATGATTCTTATTGTTTTAAATGTTCGCTCTGTTTACTCTCTCGCTCTGTAACTACACTACAAAAAAGTACTTTTAATACCTAAGTATTATTAAAAGCAAGTACTCCCATACTTTAACTGAAGTAATAATCTGACTGAGCAACTCTCACTCGTAATATTTGACCAGGATGATCTTTGACTCAACTAATAAAGTTGTGTACTTTGTCCACCACTGCTTAATGTAAAATAAAAACGAGGATGACGAGGATTTTAGTGAAGGGAAGTGTTCTGGTTTCCGTTTGTTGTATGCTTGTAGTCCGAGTAATACTGACCAATCACGTATCAGCAGGAAAAACAGTCTGTGTGGAGAGCAAAAGCAGGAGGAACGTAATGTGCCATAATGCCATCCCAGCTCCCATCAGCGTGATCTGACGATGATTTAGCTTCTTATTAACCTCTATAAACAGACATCTGCATGCTAACAGCTAACAATGTGCTGGTGTGCCAGACATAACTAATAATCGGAGTGCTTTCCTGGTTCCCGACCTGCGGCTTCCTCGACCACGTCTCCTGCCTGCTCCTTCATGGTACCGTTGCCCTCCTATGAACTGCTGTGTGCATATGTGTGTGCCAACACCTTACCACACTCACCTGTATCCCTCAGAAGAGGATGCAAATGACCGCTATCTTATTCTCCAAAAAATGCTATTCAGAGATGTGATCACAGTCTGCATGGACCTCTGTGAGAAATACAAAGTTTATCCTGTGACGGCTCTAAAATAAAGGAAAAGAAGAGGCTATCCATGCACTGAAATATCCGAGTGCCAAGTTTTTATTAGTTCAACCTGCAGGTTTCCCATCAGCTGCTCACTTGCTCTCTGTCAGTGGCTTCTCTGAATAATAAAGATGTCCACAAATCCACGAAAAGAAGATGGTCCCTAAAACTCCAGAACCTGCCTGAGAGTCATCAAGTTTTCTTTACAGTCAAGGGAGTCTACTTATATCTAATTTGTCATTCTTTAAAGGGTGCCAGATTTGCCACAATATAAACAAATATAATCAAAAACAAAGTAGAGCTTCGCATCAAAAGGAGCCAGTTGAGGTGGTACGGGCATCTGGTTAGGATGCCTCCTGGGCGCCTCCCTGTGGATGTTTTCCAGGCACGTCCAACTTGGAGGAGACCCAGATTCAGACCCAGAGGGATTATATATCCCGTCTGGCCTGGGAACGCCTCAGAGGAGCTGGAAAACGTTCCTGTTTGACAGATGGATGGATTGATGGAATTTTAATCGTAACAGATATTTTATGTCCCTGAAATCCGTTATTCACATTACTCTGCTTAACAAGTAGTCTTATGTCAATTTCTACTGTTAGAGGGATCCAGTAGATGGAAATATTTTGCACAAATCAAGTACAAAATACACATTAATACAAACAGTATATACAACAAAATATTAGTAATATACGGTATCACCAATCCAAAAGTTTCCTGAAATCTTCGCTGACTCCACCCGTCTGCTGGGATTTATTTTTGGATCATCCCAAACCAACTCAAACATACTGGAGGTTTGATCCAGATCCAAACAGAACTGGATTATAGGATCTGATTTCAGAGTCCTTTTTTCTCATTTGAACAAGCAGTTCTCTAGATTTGATCCTTTATGATTACCCAGATCTGTGTCCTGTATGAAGGACTCTCTGTCTCCAGTCACAAATCGTTCTGCAGAGGAAAAACAGGCTTGGTTCTTATATGTTCGGGCGCAAGATCATATTGTCCATGATTTGTTTGATTAACATAAACACATTACGGTTGTAGAAGTGGAATTAGCTACATTTCCTTCCTTTATTTCCGTGTCATTTGGCGGCACACAGCTCTGTTTCAGCTCTGTGATGGTGGCGTAATGACGGTGTGTTTGAAAGACAGAAAAAACAGCACAGTGTGTGTGTGTGTGTGTGTGTGTGTGTGTGTGTGTGTGTGTGTGTGTGTGCTTTGTGAAGCGATAAAGTGCGAGTGGGAACAGTCGAGATATTTACTGAAATGAAATGAGGCCATCTTTGGGCGCAGGTCCCAGAAAGTGAAAGAGAAAACAGCCTCGCGGGCTTTTTATTTGATTTGGAGGACTTTATGTCCAGATGTAACCTGATCAATTTGCTCCATCACTCTGCCTCCCTCCGCTTTATGAAACCTACATCTGCCCTCCCTCCTCTCCTCCATCCTCCTGCTCTCATTGCTTTCTGTCTGTTGGATTCTCGCTTTACTGTCGGGGAAAGACAACAATTTCTCTGAGAAAGAAAAGTCTGTGTGTGTGTGTATGTGTGCGTGTATGAAGGACTTGGTAATAGCAGTACAGCCTAAATTGGACGGCATGATTGAAAACAGCTTATTATTACTGTCTGTCTGTCTGGATCACGGCCCTCTCCTCTCATTACACAACATGTGGCCAGACTGGGAACAAAACTCAGCCCTTTTAATCTGGACCTGTAATAACTGTGTTATCTTAAAACAATTTGCAGCTTGAGCCTCATAATTGTTTGTTTTTTAAGGTTTATTGTCCATTTTATTGTGTTTGGCCCCGAAGTCATTTGACTATTACCCAGTTGGAAGATGAGAATATGCTCATACTTGCATCGTCCCTTGCCTGCTCCACCTTCAGCAGGTAGCTCCCGATACCAAACTGTCTCTAAAACACACACACAATGTTACAATTTCATTTAGCAGACGGTTTTGTCCTCATCATCATCATCATCAACAGCATCAATATCATTAAGGTCAGAGGTGTTCATAGAGAGCTGGGTCTTTAGCTTCTTCTTGAAGGTGAAAGGGACTCTGCAGACCGAATGGAGTTTGGTAGCTCGTTCCACCACCTGGGGACGACTGAGGAGAAGAGTCTAGTTAGAGACTTAGGGCCCTGTTGTGATGGGAGTACCAGGCGCCTTTCATTGGCAGAGCGTAGTGGGCGGGACAGAGTGTAGACCTGGATGAGGGAGTACAGGTAGGCAGGAGACGTTTTTGTTGCTGTTTTGTAAGCGAGCAACAGGGTTTGAATTTGATGTGAGCGGCGACTGGGAGCCAGTGGAGGGATATGAACAGTGGAGGGATATGAACAATGCAGTGATGTGCCATTTTGGGTAGATTGAAGATCAGTTGTGCTGCTGTGTTCTGGATAATTTGCTGAGGTTTGAATGTGCATGCAGGAAGGCCTGCCAGTAGGGAGTTGCAGTAATCAATGTGTGATATCACGAGAGCCTGTACCAGCAGCTGTGTTGCATGCTCTGACAGGTAGGGTCTGATCCTCCTCATGTTGTACAGGGCAAATCGACATGACCGGGCAATCGAGGCCGCATGAACCTTAAAGGTGAGCTGGTCGTCAGTTGTGACACCCAGGTTCCTGGCAGACTTAGTGGGTATGAGTTCATTTTGTCCAAGCTCAACACAGTTATTTACACACACACACACGCACACGCACACGCACACACACACACACACACACACACACACACACACACACACACACTACAAAGAGGTTCTTTAAAGGTCTCTGATGATCAACAAAGTAACACTGCTATGCGTCATGTGTAAGCGTGTGCAGCGTCTCTCTTAAAGTGGAGACAGACTCTCATTAAGAGAGACGCTCCATCACTATGTTTCATGTATTGGCCTCTATGTGGTGTGCGTGTTTGTGGCCACAGTGAGCTACATGCGTGTTTTGTGAAAAATCTAAAATCTATTTCTAAATCTGTTTACGGATTCTACATAAAAACGAGAATCCGTAGGCAGAGGCGTCCCATCCAGAAATGTTTTGTCCTAATAATGTTCTGAGAGTGTCACGTGCGATGTTCTGGTAATGTTTTGAGCGGCAAGTTTTTATTTGGTTCCAAGAATGTTCGTTTTAATAGCAGGAGAACGTTCTCTGAAAACACTTTCAGAAAGTTGCAGTGAGAACGTTCAAATCACATTTCAGGAACGTTTTATAAATCACGTTCTGATAGTTCAGGCCGTACTAACATCCTGTAAACATCTTCACAATGTTGCAGTTAAAACGTTTTGTCTTAGTTTAAGTTTTGACGTTACAAGAACTTTATTTGAAATGATAAACATCCTTAAAATGTTCTTTGAATATTAGATATATGTTTTCTTTCAAACGTAATTAGAACTCGTAGGTAATGTTAGCAAATGTTATGGGAACGTTCCCTGCTTGCTGGGGTGGGTTTTTAGCATGAGAAGTGTTCTAGTTTCTGTTTGTAGCACGCTTGTAGTCCGAGTAGTATTGACCAATCACGTATCAGCAGGCTGCGGCGTATGCAGGAAAAAACAGTCCGTGTATGCAGGAAAAAACAGTCCGTGTGGAGAATAAAAGCAGGCGGAACGTGATCCCAACTCCCATCAGCGTCATCTGACGACGATTTAGCTTCTTATTCATCTCTACAAACAGAAATCTGCCATTCCTTGTCATAAAATGTAAACAAAATGGCTGCCACACAATCAACAGTAACAACATAGAGCACATTATCAGTTGTATGGCACTCTATGTCTGGCTCCCCTGATGGTTTGTGCCTTTGTGTTCTGAGACGGCCCCAGACAGATGGACGGAGAGATGGAGGGATGGATGGAGTAAAGAGGAGGAGTGCTGGCTTTGAAATCAGGAGCCTCTCTCCACTCTGAGCTCGTCTGACCATGAAAGGAGCGAGAGCAGACATTAGTGAAAAGAGCAGGGTTGGTGGGGCTGCAGGAGGCTGGGAGAGGAGGAGAGGTTGATTTGAAGGCAGAGAGAGAGATTTGCAGACAACTACAGGCGGCGGGCAGGTGGGAGGGAGGGTGGGAGGGAGCGAGGGAGGGCATGCAAAAAGTAAACAAGTTGCCGAGGACCGGGCAGGGAGATGCCAGACAACAACAGTCAGATAATGAAATTGATTGCAGGGCACTGATGGGTGAAGGTGGTTCTGGCTGCACCCGTCCGACAGGACTAATGGCCGTGGTTTGAGTTTGATAAGTACTGCTATTATTGTTGTTTATTTCAGAATTGATGCATTTTCGACCACTTTCATTCGCTCATCATTTAAAAGCCTGGCCCTCAAGGTAAACGTAAGCACAAGAGAGTGATCAACGGAGAAAAAGAAGCTCTGCCGGAGAATCATTTTCTTCTTTAAACACAGAATCTTAACGTCTGCATCATAACTACAAATATAACATGTATAAGAGTATTTTTTGTCAGAGCAAATCTTAATGTAGCAAAAGGCATCTATCTTATTCTTATTTTATACAACGTAGTTTTATACTAATCTTATCAGTGTGCTGACATGTTAGTGGCATGGACTGGAATGTCAGTCTGTGTGTCGGTTCACCACTGATGAACAGACTTTCATGTCCACCTCTGCAGCTCACCTCATATTTGGAGACTATTAAACTAAATCATTGGGGCGTCGGTTTGGCTCGGTTGGTGGGACGGGCGCCCCATGTGCAGAGGCTGCAGTTCTTGACGCAATGATCGCAGGTTCAACTCCCGGTATGCCGACCATTTGGTGCATGTCATCCCCTGCTCTCTACTCCCCACATTATCTGCCTCTCTTCAACTGCCCTATAAATAAAGGAAAAAAGCCCCCAAAAATTATCTTTAAAAAAAAAGTGTGTAAAAAAGTTGGATTGGGAATGTCTCTCTGCTGGTCTGTCGCTCAAAGACATCACATTCACTCGACGCCTCTTCTCCACGCTGCAGTTTCTCTGTCTGTCTGTTGATTTCTCTTTCATGTTGTTTTCGGTCTGACGTATGACGAATACACAGAGGAAGGCGAGCAATGATGCAAAAAAAGATCTTTAATTTCCATCCAATGCATTGAAGCTTAAAACCTTAAGTAATTCCAGTATTGAGGAGAGAGTTCAGATTATTGTGTAAACATTTTGAGGGCACAAGTAAAATAGATCTAAAGGTATAATAATTAGGATTTTACAAGATAAATAAAATATAGACTTTTACAAATATAATATAATATAAATCATCACCTATTGGCCCTCTATGTGTGTTGGTGAGTGTGTGTGCAGACCCTTGTGAGACCCTTCCCTTTGCATCTATTCTGTTGTTTTGCTTTGCTCGGGACGTTTTCAGGAGGGGCGCTGTTGTGGTTCCATGAGCCAATCACAGCGTACAGGTGAGTGTGGGAGTGGTTCAAATTAGCAACTGGGCCCCATTCAGACCGGCGAACATGGAGAAAGAGCGATGCAGAGTTGTCCTTCTTTCTGTTGGACAGGTAGGTGCCTCAAACCAGGTAGGACAAGCTAAGTGCAAAGCTAACCGGTGGTTAGCATGGTAGCATAATGGTAACTGGCAGTTAGAAAGCTAGCACAAAGCTAACCAGCGGTCAGCATGCTAGCGGAACGGTAACCGTGATGCTGTCGGTGTTAGCTCGGCGGGGTGGGCGTGTTCTCGCACTTACTATACCTTTAAGTTTTAATTTACTTTATTGCTTCAAAGCATCTGTAGGGCAGTAAAACATGTCACTTAGTGTGTTTGCCTGTGTCTAAACTGCGTATGTGCCGCCTTAAACATCTGAACTTTGTGATTCTGTGTTCCCACAGCGCGCTCAGTGGCTGCAGGTTTGTCACCCAAATCTCCCCTATTGATTTATGAAAAAGGAGGCCAGTGTGTTTTTGTGAGAGACCAGCTTCAGAGAAGAGCTGAGCTGGAGAGACCGGGGAGAGAAAAATGGAGAGCATGTGGCAGCACTGATAAGAGGGGATGATTGTATTTTTGGTGGGGGCAGTGTGAGATACTGTGTGCTTTAAGAAAGGAAGGTGAGCAGAAGGAAAGGAGCATGAGAGGAAGGTGAAAAGAGATGAATGCTATACAAAAGAGTGAGATAATGCTGTGTCAAATTAATTAAAGAGATATGAGATTTTGAAAACATAAATTAAGTAATTAGTGGTTTGCAAGCAATGTTTTTTCTTGGCCCTTTAAACAAATCTAAGTTGAACTTTTCTTATCCTCCTGTTCTACTGCAGTCCAGTTAGTGGCAGTAATGCACTTCTAAGTGTTTGCTATGACCTTTCTACCGAAGAAAAGGTAGAAATACACTCCCCCTTAAAGTTATAATCTCGAAGATCTCAGTTTCGTTCTCTTTGGCGGCACCTATGGCGATAAACAGTTATTGCTGGAGCACACTTCCCAGATATCCAGACAGTGTTGCATGTGTGACGTCCACGGTTGGCACCGGTTGTAACTCTTGATTTTCCTGGCTGACGGTCGCTTTCCTTTTTAGACTGTTTGCTTCATCTGAGCGTCGAGTTTGTTTCTTTTTCTTTGGATTGTCACTTATTGTTGAAGTTGTATCTGTAGTCATCGATCTTTGTTTGTTCAGCCATCTTAGATTACTGTTTACTCGCAACACTTGCAGAGACCAGAAAAGCAGCCGCTTAGCTCCGCCTACCCTCTCTGGCAGACCAACCACTGCTGGCTGATGGAAAACACTTCACTAACTGGGCTCCGCTTGGGATTTTTTTCACGAAAGTCGCCACAGACACCCAGTCTGTAATACTGCAAATGCAAAGGCTTTCATCAGTGGGTCATAGGCTCAATCACCATTGTGTTACCTCATTAGGCAATAGATAGTGACTTAACAGACATTTATTTTAATGAAAATCTTTGAGATTATTATTTTAAATTAAGATTAAAGTGAAAATCACATGATGTAGACGTTGATATGGTTGTGTATCCTGACCTGTGTTGAAAGAATCAAACACCTGAAAGAATTCCTGACTGGGAAAGTTCACGAGCACCACCTCAAGTTGGAACAATAACATGACTAGCAGGTACATGGCTAGTTTCTTTAAGAGTGACCTGGATTATCTTTATATGTCCATGTTGTTTCCACACTACGACTCAAGCACGATAGTTTTTCTCTTGAAACTAGAAAATGGCTGTGCTTAACAGCATCTGCTGGAGGTAATACTTTAAAATCAATTGATAATCAAGGGATTGTGTACATAACTTTTTACATCCAAAAAATCTGAAATGAGTCTCCTCCATGTTAACAGATACGACATGAGTCAAACTATAAAATCAAAATACACTTCAAATGCATTTTTCTCAAACATGGTTTCTGTCATTATAGTTAGTTATTATCATGATGATTTACGTCCAAGTGTTCATTTTTCTGACAAGTTTACTTTTAATTAGTTATTTGATGTTATAAAAAAGGGTGTGTGACCTCATGATTGACAGCTCTGTTGACAAACGGGGCTCCTGCAGCGTTCTTGTCCCGAGTAGCAGAGTAGAGGAGGAACAGCGAGTGGAGACGTAACTAACACTAACACTACAGTCATTGAACTTTCCATAACCGTGAATATCTGCTGCAGACCAACACAAGAAGCTGTTCTGCTGCAGACTGAGCCCACCTGAGGGCTCCAACACGTCAAGGCCACAAGGTTAAGGTGTGTTTTGGGTAGAGGAAGTGGCGGGGTATTTTAGCTTAACTTTTGTACAACTAGAGGACATGGAGATGCGCCATCTTTATTCACAGTCATTGGTTTACACCTAGTGTTTTCTTTGTGCTTTGGCCCAGTATTGTCGAGAGTGAATCTCTCTTTTCAGCTTTAGAGTTTAATGTGGACCGTTGATGATCTGAGCATCAGTGGGGGAAGTTTAGTTCCATAATAATAGAGCTCTAACCAACACTACTTATAGAACCAATACGGCCATCTCTATGATATGGATAGCAAAGCATTTTTAACTCACCATATAATTCTTTTTATCTGGCATAAATAAATGAGTATATTTTCCTTCACATCAGACTGTTTCTAACAAAGAAATGAAGCTAAAACCTGCCCTTAAACCTTGATGCTCTCCTTCTTTACTTGCATGTGTGAAAGCACAGAGTTTGCAAACAAACATTACTTTTTCTATTCTACACTTCTCTACCAATTACCCCTCATTCTGTCCTGATATCTTTATTATTGCTGTTTAAACTGTGTATAAGAGGAGGCAGCCGTTGCCCTCCTTTTTGTTTATAAAGTTTGGCGCGGCTCATTAGGGCAGATCAATAGTTTGTTACCTTTAGCAGTCACCTTGCTAAATGGGACCGTCTTTTAGCAGACTATTGATTAACTCATGAGGAGGTAAGTAGCAGACTGTTCCACTCATTAAACAAGAGAACAAAGAGAGACACTCAGAGCACCGCTAGTGATTGTTGTGCTATCGTGTTAGCGCCGCTAAGGCTGTGAAACCTGTGGGTTAAAGACAGCAATGATATCTCTTATACCTCTCTCACTTAGCTCGCTCCTGTCATCATCATCAGGTGGAAAATGGCTGGTGTTGCAGAGTGCTGTGGCTCGATCTCTGAATTCAAACCTTCATTCTCACAATGCTTTTCACTATCATTCGCTCTTTAAACACCAAGAATTGTTTCATCTGAACCTTTTATTATATGCTTACATATGCTGTGTATATGTTTACAAATACAAGGAATTCTCTTGGTGTTTTGGTGCAAATAAATGTTGAAACTGTATAAAAAGATACAGAGCAAGAAAACTACAGAACACCAACAATCCATCCATCAATTATCTATAACACTGATGCTGTTCAGGGTCGTGGTGGGCTGGAGCCTATCCCAGCTGTCATTGGGCGAGAGGCGGGGTTACTGATCACCTGACAATCACAGGGCTGTCACACAGAGACAGACAACCTTTCACACTCACACCTACGGGCAATTTAGAGTCACCAATGAGCCTAATGAGCATGTCTTTGGACTGTGGGAGGAAGCCAGAGTACCCGGAGACAGCTCACATGCACAGGGAGATCGTGCAGACTCCACACAGAAAGGCCCACTATGTCAGAACCGGGACTTGAACTAGAAACCTTCTAGCTGTGAGGCGATGGTAATAACCACTGCACCACCGTGCAGCCCCGCCAACAGTCAAGAAACTAAAATAAACAGATACGTAAAGATATGAAATATCTCACTATATAAAATATGTACAATGTATCTATTTCTGCATGTAATTAAACAGCTGTACAGTTTGTGCAGGATGGTGTAAGATATTGCCCAGTGTGTGCAAAGGTTTACAGTATGAAATAAAGATACATCCCATTTTTCTTCCGTGTATCCAAAGCTGGATCACCAAGTGACGGGAGCCCATGGTGCAAGGGCCCCAGATCTGCAGGTACCCCAACGTACCCCTGGTGTACTGTGAGGCAGTCTGTCTGGTGGTTTGATTTACTGCCAATTTGTTTGGTAATATACCGCACACAGCACTATGTAGGTTCAAATGTTTAAGACTGTGAGGGCTACTTCAGACAAAGACTGGTTCAAACTTTAAAGAAACAATCTCAAACTTTTTCATGTAAATAAATGTCTGTCAAGTCACTACCTATCTCTGAATGAGGTAACACAATAGTGATTGAGCCTATGGCCCACTGATGAAAGCCTTTGCATTTGCAGTATAAAGTATTATTCAGGACTGGGTGTCTGCAGCGACACAGTGTCACAAGCGGCGCCCAGTTAGTGACGCGTTTTGAGTAAACAGTAATCTACTATGGCTGAACAAACAAAGAAAAGATGGATGACTACAGATACAACTTCAACAATAAGTAAAAATCCAAAGAAACAAGAAACAAACTTGACGCTCAGATGAAAGCAAACAGTCTAAAAAGGAAAGCGACTGTCAGCGAAGAGCCATGACAAAGGGATCCAGCCGTAGTAGTCTGGTTAAAGTGGGAAGAGTGCTCTCACTATTATCGATTATTGCCAGTGGGAGGTGCTCAAGAGCATGAAAATGAAATCTTCAAGATTGTATCTTTAAATACTTCCGTTGTGAAACCTGCAAGTTTACGCTGATGCAGCTAGATCACCTTTGACTCTGTACGTTTGTTTTTCTGCTTTTCTTCATTGTTGAATATTTAGAGCAGCCTATGATATGATTATGAATGATTATAGCTGGTCAGAGGACTCATAGAGGGTTAAAAAAGGCGGTGAACATGAGACAGGAGGTCATCCAACTATAGTAGGTTTCTCCTGTGTATGTTGGAGCAGCTGTCATTTAGAGAAGCAGGAGTTCCTGGGGGGAAATTCGGGAAAATCAAGCAAAAAAAAAAAGCAGCATTATTGTGTGACAAAAACACTATAAATCACAGGACGATGCAATTCTTCATGATGTTTCCCATCATGGGGGGACGGAAGAGGTCGGAGAGGTGTACCGTCGACCCAGAAGTGACGCTGCTTCACCTCAATCCTGGAAGACAGATTGTGACGTTAGCTACTTGTCAATCACAGGTAGCCCCGCCCTGAAGAATATTCTGCTTTATGGACTCTGTGACTCTCCTTCGAAGCATAATTGACTGAATGAACATCATGAACTCATTGGGAAAATGTTTACTGAGGGAATAAATCAAGACAGAAGGTCTGTATTTCTTCGCTTATGAAACCAAGAGCAACTTTGACTTCTTATAGTCAGTGTCACACATTGATACCTTCAAAGCTACACTGATCAATATGAGCAATACTGATGACAAATAAGTGTGTGTGGAAGAGATTTATGAGCATTTAAACATCTAAGTTCAGCGTTCTGGTTTTACTTCCTGTAACTTTGCAGTTTTGTTCCACACTGACTGTTCCCATCAGGTCTGCTTCCAGCAGCTCGCAGCTGATTACAGAGACAAAGCTCAGATAAACCCACTGTACTCTACCTGCTCAGCAGCAAACAGCAGACAGACACAGTTAAAGACTAGCTGGTGAACACAGGGAGCATTGGGCAGTTTAAGGGTGCATTCACACCTGACAGCTTTGGTCTGGAGTTTCATACTTTACTCTCAAAGTGCGGTTTGTTTGAACAGGTGAGAACACGCATTCGAACTGTGGTGCAGACCAAACCACCGGGCCATGGACCGCCACAAAAGACGGGACTTGGTCCGTTTCCAAATGAACCACGGTCTGGTTTGATTCAGGTGAGAACATAATTGGATTTAAAGTAGGACCTGATACAGGAAGCAAACCAAAACACAGTGGGTTGTTAACGGATGTTGACACATGCAAAGACAGCCGGGCAGCAAGATGAGTAGAGGACAGATGTTGGGGAGCGACGAGGTGAGGGCTCTGATAGAAATATGGGCTGACCAAACAATTTCACAAATGCTTGTCGAAGAACACAAGGGTAAAAAATGTTTCATCCAATGGATGAACAGGGGTGAGCTCTCTCTCTCTCTTTGTTTACTTCAGGGAGTTTTCCCACGTGGAAAATCTGACCAATCAGAAAGCAGTTTCCTCGCACATCAAAAGCTGCTGTGTGAACACAAACCAAACTTGAGGCAAAATGCAACATTGTAAAAAAATTGGTCTTTGATTGGGACCAAACAAACAGACTTTAGGTGTGAAAGCAGCCTGAGAGATATTTGGAGTTGGTGGAGACCAAAACCAGAACTGGAAGGAGAGTAAATATTGGAGTGATATTCACGGGGGACACAAACACCTAATGATGTTTTCTGTCAGGTGGAAAGACGGTTGCTTAATTACGTATTTACCACCAGAGCTACAGGAGGTGAGGGGTTTGACTCAATCTATTACTTTTTGCAGAAATATTTTAAGAATCGATCTCATATAAAAACTGTAAAAGCTACACCTGTCATCCTTTTGCATAAGAAAGCAAAGGCTCGTCTCATCTTTCCTGTCATGAAATCTTATGATCATTACATGACATTAAAGGTATAACAAGTAGGATTTTCCTAGGAATATAAAATATGGACTTTTATATATTATATATATATATATATTATAATACATCTATTCTGTTGTTTTGCTTTACACGGGACGTTTTCAGGAGGGGCGCTGTTGTGGTTCCCTGAGCCAATCACAGCGTACAGGTGAGTGTGGGAGTGAATCAAATAAGCAGCTGGGCCCCATTCAGACCGGCGGACATGGCGAAAGAGCGATGCAGAGTTGGCCTTCTTTCTGTTGGACAGGTAGGTGTCTCAAACCAGGTAGGACAAGCTAACCGGCGTTAGCATGCTAGCGCAAAGGTAACCGTGATGCTGTCGGCGTTAGCTCGGCAGGGTGGGCGTGAGTGAGAGTGAGCTTCTGGTGATGAAGAGCCCAGGAGGAGGGGCCCAGTTTGAATGTGTTGTTGACAAAATGCATGGAAAAATCCTACTTATCCTTACTTACTTATTACACCTTTAAGTGTGTCTTAAATTGGTGTAAAAATGTGCAGGGGGTTAAACACAATCTCTTTTACATAATCCTGTTTAAATTGATCAAAATGATCAGAATCAGAACTACTCTATTTATTCCACAGGGGGAAATCCAGGCATTACGGTTGCTCTGATAGACATATAGGGAAAAGGTAAGTATAGGAAACATAAATAGATAGATGTTAAATGATAAAATTAAAAATCGAGATAAAATCCTGAGAAATGGACTGTATTAAGTATAGAGCAGAGACTGGAGCTGATGCAATTTAAAACAAGGAAGCATCGAAACCTTCAAACAGGAATCAGTGTTCTGATTTTACATTGCTGCACATGACAAGATAAAGGTGATCTCCTCCTGCAGGGGGCACTGTGGCACCACAGGTAACACTCCAGCTGCGGGTGCCTAGAGAGGACACACACAACACACACACACACGGACAGACACACGTTCAAACAAAATCTTCTTGATTATCATTCAGTAGCAGCGTGGGTATGACCGATCATTTAACACCATCAAATAAACAAAACAAAGATTCACATCAACAGACAACCAAACAAGGAAGCCAGGTTGCAACACCCACTTCCACATGCATGAACAATCACACACTCACACACACCTCCTCCTGAACACACACACATTTAAAGCAACCCCTTTTCTCCCTGCCGGTTGTAAACAGTAAAATGAGTGTTTGATTCTGAGCAGGAAGGCTGCGGCTGCTCTCCGGGCTGACTGCGTCTCTAATGACATCACTGGTGCTCACAGATGACACAGTCGCTCGGTAACCCTAGAGGCATCCGTGAGTCGCCACGCTCATCCTGATTCATTAACCCCTCTAAGGGAGCCCTGGAGCCTGATTGGTCGGTTGAAGGCGAGGAGCGTTAACAGAGGTACAGGTGGAGGGGGGTCTGCACAGAGCGGACGCGTGGGACCGGCAGAGGTCACAGCTGTTATTATGGATCTGTCTGAACAGCAGAGAAATGCTTATTGTTCTGTTTTCCCTGACGTCGAGCCATTACTCTCAATGAAACCGGCACAATGAGCGGCACACGGCCAGGAGAGTCACATTTTATCCAGTCAGTGAGCTCCATCTGTGAAAGCTCCTCTCTGACCACAACTAATCAATGTGTTTTAATGACTATTGGTTCTCTGTCACATTGAGGTATGATTCTGCTCAGAGTCAAACTATTTTAGTCATTTTCAGAACTACAATCCGACAATGTAGGCAAAAGTCGGGTGATATAACGTTGCAGCCCCAGCTGGTTTGAGGCGCAGGATGCATAAAGCGGACGTAGCCTCTTGGTTTCAAGTGAAACCAATGCTTAACCAAGTGCCTTAACACTGCATTATTCCAGTGTCCAGCAGGGGGCGACTCCACTGTTAGAAATATGAAATCTGACTTCTATCTATCTATGAGAAAATGGTCCTCCTTCTCTCTTGCAGAGATGTGGACTCGAGTCATGATGACTGGGACTCGAGTCGACTCACTGTGTTGATGACTTGCAACTTGACTTGACGTTTAAATGTTAGCTGTTAAATATAAAATGATCAAATTCAATGTTGTCAAGTTTCTAACTATCAAATATGTACGCAGTGCAAACTGGGAATCGTGATTGGACGACACAAAAAGCTGCCCGTATGTGATTGTCATGATTGAACTCCTTGCTATGGCAACACGCAACATCAAAGCCCCCAAAGAGAAGCCTCATCAGTCGTACTCGTTACTACTCAATACGGTCTCAGAGCAGACCATCATCATGGCTGCGTCTGTGCCAAGATAATACAGATACAATTCACTGTCATACTTTTTAGGAACAGGTTATATAAATTGAACAATAATATCATTATTAGACGAGCTGCTAACACCTTGTCTTTTCTCTTTATAAAGACCGGATACTACAGGTAAGAGTGCTGGATCTTGGGTGGAAAAAAAGTGACTTGACTTGACTTGACTTGCCCAAGAGAAAATGGCTCGAGACTTGCATGAGACTTGGACCAAATGACTGAGTCCTTTACTTTCGACTCAGGCAAAGATGACTCTGCCACAACACTGCATACTCTTAAACGGCCGAGGAATACACTTTAAATGGAACAGTTTTTGGTTTCAAGTAGAATAGCTCGTGATACAAATATTAAAAAATGAAAAGGGCCTTGAATATTAGCTACCTGTTGCTTGGCGACAGTTTTGTGATGCACAATGTAAGGGAGGGAACAGCTGGTGACGCAAACAGGAAATCCTCTGTAGACCAGGCCTTCTCATTTCAGTTCGGCATCTACACATACTATGTATGACTCATCCTCCGTAGACCGCCTCCTTCAAAGGAAGGTTTGAGACACAGCTATGGTCACTTCTGGCTCCTCTAAACCAACATGATGCCTCGAAACAGCTACGGCCACTCCTCATATTCATTCTATGGCTGAGACCAAGTGGCGCTATCGGCCATGTTTGTCAAACAGTGTTTCCATCCCACAAACCACTCTCCTTCCCAGATGATGAACAGCTTTTTTTCTGTTTAGAGGACAACAGCAACAAAATGATTCCTTGCAGACAGATTTTAACTGGGGTTTTTTGTAGTCCCAGTGCACGTTGGGGGACTGAGAATTCAATGCAGAAATACCTGACATGTGTGCTGCATTTTAAAATGGATGCACAAAAGGTCGGGCATGGCCTCACCAGTAAGCCTGCTTCTGCTTTCTTTTTCTGCAGAGAGATTCTCAGTGAATAAACCCGTCTCCCCCTCCCCTACAAACTGATATCAACCATAAAAAGACATATTGGTGGAAGCTGCCAAGCAGACACCCTTATCAACACACCGTCTGTGTATTACAGCGTACAGTATCTGCCTCCAGGACGACACGGTGTGTGTGTGTGTGTGTGTGTGTGTGTGTGTGCTGAATAGATTAGCGTTATTGCGTCTTTAAAACGGGGCATGGCTCGGCCTCGTGCACACGTTTAAACTAAATGCTAACACAGCGTTCTGTCACAGCTCGGCTTTGTAAAGAAATCCTTCATGGACGACAAGGGAAGGTGGAGGAACGCAGGGATCAGAGGGAATGAGACGGGGGAGAGTAGGGGGGAGGGAGGTGTAAAATAAAAGATTATACTGCTGCGAGAGAACAGAGAGCTCTGCCTTTGAATTATGTATCGCCGACAATGAGCATCTCTTTGCACACGACAAAATGTTTATTAAAGGTGAGAGCTCTTTTTTTTCTACAGCTGTGATGTGAATGGAAAGAGAAGGAGGCGGGGAATAAGAGGACCGAGGGGAGGAGATGAGGAGAGTCAGTGAGGGAGATAAGGGAAATAGGAAAGGAAGTGAAGAGAATGAGGAAAGTGAAATTAGAAGATGACAGAGTTAGGGGCCGTGTAAAAAGTACATGCAAAACAGCCATTAAAGCTTACCGAACGTTAGATCTTCATTTACCGTTAAACAACTTCATCTGTTCGTACAATATATGTTCTAATGCTGAGAGAATATTTGATTAATTTGCATACGTGGTTCACAGTTTGTGAGCAGTTAAAAGTATTTAAACAGTCTGTATTAAACACATGCTTTTTAAAAGGTTGATCCTGTAACATATTTGTCAAAATAAAATGATGACCTACTGTAGTCATAATGTGTAATGTGTTTAATGGTATTGTTCAAATTGTTTTGTCTCTTTACACAGAGTTGTGTAAATTTTATTTCCCATATAATTTAGTCTTTTGTAATTTTTTGTCAGACAACTAGCAGCCTTGTTCGCTGCAGGAGCCCTTCTGCTTATGTACCCATTCTTCTTCTTCTCCTCATTATTATAATTATTAGTTATACAACTATGATTATTTTTATGTGCTTCCTGTTCACGCAGGAAAAACTGTGACAAAAACAAATTAATATGAGCGGGTGGGCTGCAAATTCTGTGAACTCAGCCACAAAAAATGACACTTATTGACCCAAAGGTGGCGCTGTAATTACAACTGTATGTTTTTTTTTTAATGATCTCCAAAGCAGCTTAGCTGAGAGTGAAAATTATTCTGTAATTATAACAAAATGTATCCACATCTTTGCTCCAATGCTGCTCTTCTCTAAAAATGTTAAATCCTTCTATTTCTTTTTCAGCAAATGTTTTAAAAAACAAAACTGATAAGACACACACATATAAGCATTTTAAGTTCAAATAGACAACGTAAAGAAATACTTTGCACATCATAAGACAGGTGCACAGGAGAGGAATAAGCAAACTCCAGTACACTGTCTAACTTACAAAAATACACATATTGGCAACGTTCTGGTACGAGACCTACAAGGACTGTTTGCCTGATGAATAATCTCTTTGGACCAGATTTTAGTACTGGAAGTTTTCTGGTTTCTGTTGGTAGTAAGTTTGTAGTATTGACCAATCAGGTATCAGCAGGCTTCAGCGCACGCAGGAAAAACAGTCAGAACGTGATCCACTGGAATAACATCCCTGCAGCATGATGTTGTTATTTCAGCAAACTGAAGAGCCGTTAATTAAAGTCAATCACAAGAAAATCTGCTTCATCCCGCTGAAGTAAGCCAGAGTGCAGCCTCTGTGTAACTTACTGTTTACAGTGAAACTGAGACTCAGCACAAACAGATGAATTATTTAGCAGACATATCTGGAGGGAGAATTTCACTTCACTTTGATCTGAACACACGGTCGCTTCTCAAGCTGCTAACTGGACTGTAAACAATGCAGCACACTGGGAAAGGAAGTGTTGGCTGGAAGTCGTTTATCACTAAACGCTGGATAAACTGAAATGCCTGAAATGTTCGCCATCACTTTGCGTTGGCAGTAAAAACACTTTGAGCAGTTCACAGGGAGTTGTGCATCCAAACTGTGAGAGATGTATATGAACATGAACATGACTTCATGTGGGGACTAATGTGAACTTGTCTGTTTTCCCCTGTTTTTCTCTGAGGTGACGCAGCTGACTGCAGGAGGTGTGGCGAGCTGCACTTCAGATGTTGGCAGCATTAGACGGGCGTGTTAATCAAACACAGCCCACCCTCAGATCCAAGCTGACAGGTCACTGATAAGAGAATTGCTGCTTCAATGACTGGAGATATAATTGACTTGTCGGCCTCCCCAGCTGTTGAAGAGACTAACATCCGCGGGGAAATGTTCCTCTCGGCGTGTCAGTGGAGAGAAATGTGAAGCCTTTAGGAGTGTCACTGCTGCAGGATTATACAGCAGGCGGAAACTTCCAGAGTGTTTGGAGTGGTTTATTACAACGCTTCACTTTTTGACTGGGGTTTGGTTGAATTCACGTGATGTTAAAAAAAAAGAGCAGGTTCATGGAAAAAAACAACAACACTGACAATCAACAGTCCCTCCTGTATGGAAATCATGTTTCAGACAGTAACAGTAAACCACACTTTAATTTGAAGCACTTTTTCATACAAGTTAATAAAACACATGCACACAAAGAAAAGGGATGGATAAATGATTTTGTAATTAATAAACTCCCAAAAAGCGTTAAAAATAGTGGGGAACCATCATAAATCCTGTCAGTTTACAGCGAGGAAACACCGAGAGAGTGAGAAACTATTTAAATCTTTAGACCCTTACTTTGTATTTACCTGTACACCACGAAGGAAAACAGACTAAAATGCTGTGGCACTGTCAAATTTACACAAACTTCCGGCTTTTATTTTGGATAAATGTACTTAGTACGTAAACCAATGGAAATAATGCTCTATCATTTATATTAAACCCCTGTGACCAGCCAGTTTAGCGGATCAGGGAGATGCTGTAGTAGGAAGACAGATAATGAGTGGATGGGTGAAACAACGAAGCTCTTTCAACAAGGAAACGAGAGTCAAACTGTTTTTGTACCAGGCTGTAAACATTTTATTTCTGCTGTAAAGTTTAACATGGGGCTCTATGGGGACTGACTCACTGCTGGAGACAGCCTCAAGTTGACACGAGAGGAACTGCAGCTTTCAGCCTAGGTGGACAGACAGGGAGAGACACACACGGCAGAGGAGAGAGCGAGGGGGAGACAGGAGCTCCCAATATCCTCAATGTCATTCATCCATATCCAGCTACAATTTCTAAGGTCAAAGGTTAACTTTTATTCATAAATTTAAGAGTTATAAGAACATTTCCATGCTTTAAAAGAACAATAAAATCATTTTTGTGATGATATAAAGTGAATATGTTCGTTGTAATGGATTCTCCACAGTCTATATGCTCTCTGTGGTAGTGTCGTGTACGCTGACAGCTGCCTGGGAGGCTGAGTGTAGGTTGTAAAATGGTCAGCAGTAATGTGATGTTTATGTGACTGGTGGCAAATTGGCTGTAACATGAAAAATCACTGGTTTGATACCCAGGCTGCTGAGTCTCTGTGTGCGAATGTGAAGCGGAGTGTAACATGAAGCCAGACGGCAGACGTCTTCACAGTGTGTCCACCGTGCAGAGACGTGGTTTTACATACTGCAGGGATCTCCGTGACTGAGAGCCCGACAGGCGGTGTGTGTGTTTAAAGTGAGTGGTACATTTGTAGAGACGTGGGCTGTGCTCTGCTCTGCCATGTGGAACGCTGCGGTGTCAGAGGACTGACAGGGATGGAAGAGCAGCTTCCACATGAAAAAAAGGAAATCTGTGTCTGACTCATCAGGCATTAGTCTGAAGCTTTGTGCGCTTTAAGGCTTTAACATGTTTGTGTCTTTATTCGATACTGCTCTGAAAGGACAGAAACACACACATGCTCAAATATTGTGTGTTCTCTCAGTTTGATGTATACTCAGTTTATTCAGTGAGACCTCAGTAACCATAAAGACATGTAAATATAACAGGTGGACGTAGCCTCCGAGATGTTGACCATTTGATTCATCAATAACATTTTCAATGTTTGCCATTTTGGTCATCACCATGTTGATTTTCTGAAGCCAGAAGTGACCATATATGGACAGTAGGGTGGGGCTTAAGGGGAGAGAGGGGTTAGCAAATGCAGCTAGCAATTAATGCTAGGAGTAGCTTGGTTAGCAAGACGGATCGGTACTTCACAGTAACTGTGCGGCTGTGGTAGAGTCAGTCGTCTTTCAATCGTAAGGTCAGTCAATCCCCAGCTCCCCCAGTCTACATGTTGAAGTGTCCTTGCACATCCAGTGGTGTGTGAATGTGATGACTGATTGACAGTTGGGCACTTTATGAAGCAGCCATCAGTGTGTGTGAATGTGACATGTAGTGTAAAAGCACTTTGAGTGGTCGGAATACTAGAAAAATGCTTTATAAGTACAGTCTGTTATCATTTACTCCATAATTGGGATGCGTGAAACAAGGTTTAAACAAGTTATCATAGATTGTACTGTTAATATGAAGTGGACTAAATAAAGATAGATAACTGAAGAGACCATAAACTCCCGAGGGAAGTGTTTAATAAGGTAACAAGTCAAGTGAGGAGTGCCCTTATTTTTGTCATCTGGTGTCATACAACATGCAGGTTTAAGGCTCCTCCGCATTGGGTTCACTTTTGAAGCGGGGGGCTGGATCTGATCCCAGGTGTTATTATTAGGCGATAGGCAAGTAAACCCTGGACAGGTAACCAGTCAGTCAAGCCCTTTTCCTACTGGTCAAAAAACCCACTAACACTCCGCTTTTTTGCTTAATGGGAAAGGTCACAATCGGCATTCAGACCCTGGTCCTATGACTCTGCAGTAGACCTGAGTAATTATCGCCTCGGCTCCGATCAGCATTGATGGGAACACAAAACCCGTGTCAACACGCTAATCTCCGCCCCCTTTACGGTGCGATGCTATGCTCTGTCAGTAACTTCTGTGACTCCTCGTCATCTCAGCTACAAATCCCGCCCGTCTCCGTCCGAGCAGCGCTCCAACATCGTTCCAATTTATCGGTGCAGAGTTTGATAAACAGACTGAATGAGTGATACAATAAAGACCTAACCACCGTAACATCTTCACTGTTTACTAACCCTGTCTAAAGCGCATTTGTGATGTCAGATGGTGACGCAGCAGAAAAGAGACCGACAGGAGTATACTTCACTGGCAATGGGAACAGAGACAATCGGCATCTATAAGTGGGTCTTCCCGGGTCTGAAAAACCTGCGTCAACATGCTAATTTCAGTGAGAAAGGAGTATCAGAGGGCTGACACACAGAGACAGACAACCTTTCAAACTCAGTCACCAATTAACCTAACGAGCATGTCTTTGGACTGTGGGAGGAAGCCGAAGTACCTTGAGGGAACTGACGCATGCACAGGGAGAACATGCAAACTCCACACAGAAAGGCCCCCTTTGTCTACACAGGGATTCGAACCAGGAACTACCTAGCTGTGAGGAGACAGAGACAGTAGACCTGGTTGAGGGTGTTCAGGTAGGCAGGAGCTGTTACTGTTGCTGTTTTGTAAGCAAGCAACAGGGTCTGAATTTGATGCGAGCGGCGACTGGGAGCCAGTGGAGGGATATGAGCAGTAGAGGGATATGAGCAGTGGAGTGATATGAACTGTGGAGTGACGTGCCATTTTGGATTGATTGTAGACCAGTCGTGCTGCTGTGTTCTGGATCATCTGCAGAGGAATTAATGTGCATGCAGGAAGGCCTTCCTGTAGGGAGTTGCAGTAATCAGAGCGTGATATCACGAGAGCCTGTACCAGCAGTTGTGTTGCATGCTCTGACAGGTAGGGTCTGATCTTCCTGAAAACTCCAGAAAACTCTTAATTCTGTTTTAAGCTTCCACTGGCCATGTGCAGAACTAACCCTTATGCTTCTGTCTGCACAGCAGCATTTCATATCACCTACTCTCACTCCTCTGTCCATTCTGCTGATTCTTTCACTGCTCACAGGGGAGTGCTGAAATGTCAACAGCCTGCCCTGGTTCGCTGATGATCAATATATGATAGATCTCTGCTGCATGGAAACTACAAAACAGGCATATTGATGAAGCGAGACGAGGAGGAGGAGTAGGAACTGGAGAGTCTGCCTCTCCTCTCCTCTCTCCGAATGTTTGCACAATCACAGGTGTTGAGAGCCATCATTAGAGGTGAATGCTGGCGATGGTGGTGGGGTTGCAGGAATTCAATAACATACCAAAGAATAGAGGAGCATCGACTGCTGAAAGGCTCCCTCTCTCCATTTTATTCAGACCCTGAGACGTGTGTGTGTGTGTGTGTGCGTGTGTGTGTGAATTCTAAAATGGATGTGGGGTTGCTGTGGCGGGAGGTGTTGTGAGGTGCTCACATCACATCTCCCGTGCAGCAATAACACCTATTCAAGCAATCTGGCCTGTTTTGTCAAGGCTGCTCTTGTCCAGACACACACACACACACGCACACACACACACACACACACACAGTATATAGACAGATGTGATATATTTCATCATTATTAAGTAACACTGTGCACAAAACAAATAGACTCTTATTGTTTCTGCAGCTGAAACTCACTTTTGCTCAGTGTCACAGCAGCAGTCGTGGATGGACTGCAGAGAGTTTGTTGTTCACAGACTCCCAAACTTTGGGAAACAATCTGCAGGAGCCAGTTTAGCCTAAAGAAACTTTTTAACCTCCTCTTCCTGAATCCAGTCCGTTAGATGAAAAAAAGAAAAAGTTACGGCTTCTAGATTTTGTGAATTAAAGGTTCAGTAGGTAACATTATTAAAACAAACTTCTTCTCGTATTTACTCAAGCTGTCACTTTAAACATGCAATAGTTCATGAGAGAGATAATCTCTCAGGCTGCTGTCAATCACACGGTTCGCAGCACCACACTGCGCACCCTCACACAGTCAAGCTAAATTTCTTCAGTGTGCGCAGCGTCAGCCGGTTTGTGTCCACAAAGGCTAAAAACAACCACCAGGAATGAAAAAACTGCCCATCCCTCCATTACAAACTAGGCTTACACTACAAAGACCGTTAAACCGAAGAAGAGAAATGAGGAAAAGGAGGCTAAAAAGAAAGAGTTGGACCGAGACAGAAACAGAACGAGAGTAAACATCAGAGCAGCATTTCTGAGGTGGAGAGAGCTACGGGACCTGAGAGGATTAAAAAGAGATGCTGAGTTAGACAGCTCTGCTCGACAGGTAATTACCCCAGCTTCATTTCTGCTGTATTTGTTTCACATTGCTAAGATGTCTGCGGTTACTGTGACGCTGTGTTACGTTGGTGTTGCAGTCGGGCTAACGTTAGCTTGTTCTCAGTGTGGCTGCTGTTCAGCGTTGTTTCATGGCGGTGTGGCTGAAAATATATTTGTGAAGTGTCCAGGCAGTGTGACCGTTTCAGACTTCTTCCTGATAGTTCTGTGTGCCTGTGCTCTCACTGCTAAATGTTACTGCTTAGTTGGCTCTGTTTTTTCCACAGTCTCTGTTAGCAAACTAAGTGCTGGTGGTTTTGTTAAATAGAATTAGCTGTAGATTACCGTTCACAGCAAAAACACAGATTTTTGCTGGTTTGATGGGTATCTGCTTCGATAGTTTCCATATTATATACATGGCTTCTTCAGTTGTCGTGGTTACTAGCCTGCGTGTGCGCGCATGACAGCCTCCTCTGTGGGGAGGGCTTTGGAGGCAGGACTGAGCGCCGCGGAGAGAGAGGGGGAGGGACCTGGAGGTTGTGATCTTTCAAATTTTGAAGCAAAGTCTGCTCTCTTCTCCATCTTACCTACTGCAGCTTTAAGAAGATGTTTTCTCTTTGAATTGTGTTTCCTGGATGTCTCGTGACTTCACAAAAAGTCAAGTTTTTCTGATAATAAATAAAGCTGCAGTTCCTCTCGTGTCCACTTGAGTCTGTCTCCAGCAGTGAGTCAGTCCCCATAGAGCCCCATGTTAAACTTCACAGCAGAAATAAACATGTTTACAGCCTGGTACAAAAAACAGTTTGGGTCTCTAGAGCTCATTTCTCTCTTCATGACAACTGTACGGGGAGAATCTTTACATATCTCACCTGTTTACATTATATTAAGGCTTAAAGTGATGCATCATTAGGGGCGTGGCCTCTTTGAGTGACAGTGGGAGCTGCTAGCTGTCTGCTAGGTGTCCCCTCAGCTAATTCAGTCACTGAACGTGGGCAGGACTGAGCGCCGGGCCGTGTTTGTGCTGTTGGAGCCTTTTGGAGATTTGTTCATGTAAATTAGTATCATTTTTTTTATTTATATGTTAGCACTAATTAGCAGTTCTCTGTGTCTAGGCTCACCATATCTGGCTTGTTAGCTCGTTCACTGTTTGTCATACATTTATTTATTTGTGGCGCCCCGTGCAGGGGGGCAGGACTGTTGTTGGCTTTTCCTGCAAAGATGAGTTGTTCCTTTTAATTACCTTGTTTTTGCAGTTTATCTGCTACGAGTTTTCTAGAGAGTTTGCTTCGTTCAACAAGCTCTCTTTGCTTCTTTGGTCTATTTAATCCACAACTCTCGTCAGCTAACAAACAAAAAAAATCTTATTCTGTGGGAAAACAATGGTCACTCATTTGCCAGCTAATAAATTAGCCACGGGCACAGACTGTAAAGCTTTCATAACATGGTGTTTGCCAACCACTCACTTCTCTCCAGCTCCACCCTCTCATCCAAATATGGTCACTTTTGGTTCCAAACATGGCGGCGGCCAAAATGCTGAACTGAAAAAGGCATTCGACAAACCAATGTGTGACGTCCCGGTGGCTACGTCCATTATTTATACAATCTTTGGTAACTTTGGTGAGATGCAGCTTCGTCTGTATGTTTCTGCTCTACGCAACAGATTTGCAGCTCCCGTCATTTGACTGCCTGGACTGTGAGTAACACGGCCTCCATATGTTTGGCCCCGGGCATGATTGCTATTTTCTCTCCGTCTCTGCTGCTTTCTCACTCTCACCATCACACAAATAAACAGGCTGAGTGGCTCAGCCATTCACAGTAACTTTTTAATTATCTTTTTATGCTGATTTCCTGCCATCAGGCCTTTGGGACTCGCTCGTGCAAAACAATTACCAGTTGCTGCTTGTTTTCCGTCTCTTATCTGAGAAAAGCTGCTGCCTCTGGGGTGATAAAACACGTTTCTCTCTTCCTCTCACTCGTCGCTTTCTTTTTTGGGGTCTTTCTTTCCTTATCTCCTCTCTCCTTTCTTCCTCTTTAGGTCTCTTTCTTCACATTGTCTTTACTTGCTCTTCGCTCTCTGGGCAGACTGGCATTCATACACCACACTGATGTTGTGCTTTGAGTCTTTTTTGCAGCAGGATGGTCTTAGAAATAACCTTCCTATTTGAAGGTTCCTATTCTGCAGATGAGGACAATATGATGCTGATATGGAGAAACGTGGAGTTAATAAGTAGTTGTAAATGTTACAAATGGGGCCTTACAGAGGAATTGGAAATACAACTATCTAGTTAAAAATAACAGCATTATAAAAGATCATGTCCAGTATTAGGACTTGTGTCTTTCTCTCATTAAGCTGAAGCACATGTATTTGCCATTATGCGTTGGCAACACCTGAGACAACTTAAAAGAAACTGAGTGGGCAGGTATCTCACTGTGTACTTACCCATAGGCTAACTTGTTATCGACATAGCCGGGGCAGGGTAGTGATGAGGAGCACAGTATGATTTAGTTACACTAGTTCAGTCCCGTTTAGAGTTTCATGGCCGGCTCAGAGCCGATGACAAATAACAGAAACAAGGAGTTACTTCAAAACAATAATTCATTTGTTGTAACTAAACACAAGTAACGAAATTAACCAACATTATGAAGTGTGGAAGTCAGTAAGTCAGTGGTGCTAGTGTGTGTGTGTAAGTGCTGGGTAAGACAGACAGAACCTCGGTTACATCTCCCAGCCCGCTCCCGCTCCTCTACAGACAAAATTAAATCACACAAGTTAGCTTAAAATGGCAGCCCGCAATTTAGCTAACGTACTTATCGCAACCACAAGGTGGGGTCTTCACAAGAGTGTATCACTTCATCGTCAGTGGAAATGTTCAGTTTAATGTGAGTTATAACAGCTAACTGATTCTAACGAGGTAACAGAGTTTGCTATCGCCAATGAAACAACTCCAACCGTTGAGTCTAAGGAGCTATTTTTTAGGCGAAGAAATATAATCCTTTCAAATCAATGAAATCATTTCCATATCCAAATTTTGTGTCAAATTACTGATTTGTTTAGTAAGCAGCCTATAACGCCTGGAACCCACAGGATCTGTGTCCGGCGCGTTCCGTCTGCACCGCGGTTCTGGGTGCAGATGGAACAGACAGATTGCGAAATCAAGCGATAACATCAATGTTAAACAGAGCAACACACAAACAACAGTTCAGTTTGCACCTCCGAGGTTGATTATCTGCTCATCTGTGATGTATGTGCTTCTACCATGGCTGAGTACACTGCCTTATTAAAAGTGTTCTTTCTACAATATTTCAGTGTGCTGTTGTTATGAAGAACAGGAGTCTGTACCGGTCTGTACATGGTGTTTTATTTTGAAATGACCGGATGCTGTATGCTGTTTCCGTGTCTGACTTCCTGTTTGGAACGATCTGCTCTGTTCAGCTTGACGCGTGTTTGAAGCGGCCTCAGTCAAAAATAGACCTGACGCATATCTTCAGCGGAGCAGAGCGGAGACACGCTTCTGGGACGCGCCGGAGTCGGACCACGGCGCGTGCTGTGGAATCATGAGCATTGAATTGAATGCGCCGGAGACGGATCATGTGGAATTTGAAGGTTACAGGTGTACAGTCAGCTGGTTGTTATCGCACAATGGAGGAACTTTTCTTTCTCATCATGCTCACGTAGTTTTTAATCGGAGGGTAGTGGTTTTTAAAATGTACACTCAGCAAAGTGCAACTGCTAATTAATTCATTAAAGAATCTGGCTGAACTTAAAAGCATTAGTTGGTTGTTTGGCCAGCACCAAAGTCAGCTGAAAAATGGGCCTTTAGGTCATTTTGCCTTCAGATCACCTACTGCTAATTATGTTTCTAAAATAACCTTGTTTTGCACTGTAAAACAAAGCACGTGCTAAGAGTTAGCATAGCCTGGAACAATATTCACTGTGATAAGGTTAATTGACACCTGAATGTCTCCATTAATACTGCTGCTGTCTGTCTTTTAAAATGGGGTCTTGTTATGTTATTAAAGCCAAGTTTTTGCCTCCTGTGTCCTTCCTCCCCGTGCACACTTACTTCTCATCTACAAGTTTTTTTTTTCTAACAGAGCCAGCACAAATCTCTTTAATTTCACATCATCAACATTTTGGTTAAAGTATTCTGGTATTTTAACCTTTTGGGCCAATAAACCCGTCCATCCTTGGCAGAAATTCACCTCTCTGTCTGAGGTTTAGCTCTTAACACACACACACACACACACACACACACACACACACACACACACACACACACACACACACACACACACAAAGACACTACCTGCTTTTTATAATCCTTTACTCTTGCTTTCTGTCGTCACTTTCTCCCGCCTTATGCTGCTTTTCCATCCAATTAGTTGAAAGCAAAATCTGATGTAATAAAGTATCAAGACTGACAGAAAATGTCACATTTACATGTAAAAAATATCAAATTCGCAAGTTGTTTTAGGCTTGCTTGAGGCTTAATGTGTTGCCAGACATTCTAATGAGATTGTATCTATCATTACTGCTGTCTGTAAAATATCTGCACACAATGATCTCTAAAAAGGATTAAATGTGAGCCTGAACAGCAGTAATGGCTCTTAGCTTTAATAATGTCAACACAGCTGGAGAAGAAAAAAATGGTTAAATGTTTTTGTAACATTTCCAAAGTTCTCAAAAATGCGCATCATTGGATGGAAACACAGCTGCAGTGTCTGTCCTCTCGTCTTTGTTGCTGCTTTTTGTTTCTTAAATTGTCTCTTATTTTGGAAGGGTGTTATTAGCATATTATCATTTTCCCAGGGCGGGTCATTTCAGCTGTGTCTGACATGCTGTCAGGGGCCTATCATGCTGATGATGGAGTCTGTCAGTCATCCTCTCAACAAAATTAGATACTCCAGTGTGTGCGTGTCGGGCACTTCTACAGGCCCGTTCAATTTCAATGAAATCAAGGCAGGAGGTGGGTTTCCTCAAAGTGGAAAATGAAAGCTGTGTTATTGGATAATAGATTGCTCTATATTTTCCACTCTGTCCTGACTCATCTGCAGGCAAAGTGACCCCCAACTGTGATGGGTTTGGGTGACAGTAAACAGTGTGGAAGTCAGTAGAAAGTCAAACAGAACATGATTGTGCATCGTCAGGTGGACGTCCCTTCTGTATGGAGAAAAAAGCTGACTAACAATCAAATCTAAAAACAAAATCATAGAACAACACAAGAACAACATCAAAACCTGTGCTGATAAAGCTCCATACTTGCACATTTGTTGGAGGTTCAGCAGACTGCAGAAGAGTTGACAGCACAAGTACACTACACTAACTAAATTTTTACATTACAGAGAATCCATTAATTCTGACCCGCATTGAGAAGTTACTGTGTATGCTACCCCGAAGCATTTGACACAAGTTTGGGCCAGACGTTTAGAGAAGTTTACAAGTTACAGCAACTCTTTCAGCATAAATATCCCTACTATGATCCCTGATGTTTCTGGTTTGAAGTCCAACTGGAGTAGAGACGATAAAGGTGGAGCCTACAAGACGGAGTGTTAGTAGTGGGTGTTACAGCAGCTCTGTTTGTTCCACCCAAAGCTCAGGTTTTGCAGAGTTTAACTCATTTACTGCCAGTTAAATAATTTTCTCTGGGCTATCTTGTTAAAGTACATCATGTGTTAGAGATTGTTTTCATCACATCCAGACGGCAACTGATTTTATTTCATTTCATTTCATTTATAGGAAAATAAAAATATGAACTCATGTTACAACTTAGAAACTGGTAATTACTGTTTCTCTGAACACATCATGATAAAGCTGCACACAGTGACCATTGTGACCCTCCCAATGTTGGTGCATTCAGGAATGCACGGACATCCCAGATTTAAGTCAGGTCTGTCAGAATTAAAGTTTCTCTGTTCTACATTTGACTTTCTGCAACATGACATGTCACATGTGCAAATCATGGACTGTATATAAAGATAGCCGACACGTCAACTCCCCAAACAGATCTTGTCATGTCTTTACAATTATTAAAGTTCTATAAATTCATCACACACAAGCTGTCTACATGCTGTTTAAAAAGCCCCCAAAGCAAACTGTTCATAATGACATGTTCAAATGTCATTTTTTACACTCGGAGCAGAAGAAATAAAAACTCCATTCACCTTCATTGATTTGAGAAGACGACAGATTTGTGAAAACCTCGGCACATGAAACAAAGTATCTGAGAACCTGATTACAAAAGAGAGAGAGAGAAAATACACGTCTGTCATCTGAACTGAGCCAAGTTTCATCTGTTTATCATGTAAGCTGTAAAAATGTGACTTTATGTAAAGATAAGAACAACATGTGAGCAGTTCATCACCTGACTCCATCATCATCATCGTCTCTGCCTTCACTGTCCCACTGTTACAGAGACCTTCACTGGTGAGATCTTCAGAGGAGGTGAATCTGCAGTCAAAATGTATGGAAACAGCTTGTCAGTGAAAGTGTGTGTGAAGGTGTGTATGTGTGTGTTAGTGTCAGGATCAGAGAATGACAGCTTTCCTCTGTCCCAGTCCAGATGCACTCTGATCCTCTGAGGCCGTCCTCTCATTGACAGAGCAATGTCTTCACGTGACGGGGTGAATGCTGTGTATTCAGCATCATAACACACTATTCTCCATAATCCAGAGTCAATGTTTCTTTTCCTGTCTGCAGACTCCTCACACACAGACACTTCCCAGTACGTGTTCTGTCCAACCTCGACGTCCCAGCTGCGAGTCCCTGAGTTGAAGCCCTCAGAGCCCAGGACAGAGCAGGAATAACGAATCCTCTCTGGATTATCAGGAAGCTGCTGTCTCCCTCCTCGTCTCACACTGGTCAGATCTTCAGACAGGATGAGGCATGAACCAGCAGTGTTTGGGTCCAGAATCACAGGAGTGTAGGAGACCATGTCCTTCATCTTGTTCCAGATGTTGAAGCTCAGGTTGCCCAGGTGTTTGGCCACATCTATCAGAGCTCCTGAGGGCAGCTGTGGATCCTCCAGCAGGGGGCGCTGCTGGACTCTTTGCACTGCAGCCTTGTAGTTGAGCAGGAATGAGACGTCTGCAGCTCTCAGCTCCTCCTCTGTGGCTCTGACTGTGTCTGAAAGAGCTGCTATCTCTCTGCTCACAGCCTCCATCTCCTCCTTCATCCTCTGACTCTTCTGCTCCTCTTCCTCCCTCAGTGCAGAGATTCTGGCCTCCTCTTCCTCCTCTAGAAACTGGTGAAGCTTCTTAAACTGCTCCTTTATCTGCCTCTCTGTGTTTGCAGCCTGGGCCTTGATGTGTTTTCCTGTTTCATCACAGTCTTGTTTGACTTCTTTAAAGCGCTCCAGTTTCTCCTCTAAGGGCTTCAGGGATTTCTGGAGTTGTTCCCTGAGATCTTGAGCAGCTTCATCGATGGGTCTGAATGTGTGGTTGGAGTGTTTTTTAGAGTCTCTGCAGAAGACACACACTGGCTGCTGATGATCCAGACAGAAGAGTCTGAGTTTCTCAGAGTGCAGACTGCAGAGAGCCTCAGAGTCTGATGAAGCTCTCTGATCTCCCTGCAGTAAGAAGGCCTCACACAGGTTCTTTAACACCAAGTTACAAGGTGGTAGTGTCTTTGAAGATCTCCTCTTACAGATGGGACACTCCTGGGTGTGTTTCTCCGTCCACCAGCTGTGCAGACAGGCTTTACAGAAGCTGTGGCTACATGACAGGAGGACAGGATATTTGAAGATGTCATGGCAGACAGAACAGCACAGATCCTCCTCTGAACAAGAAGCCATTTTCCTCTGAGTGAAGCTAAACTCACGACAGGCAGACAGCTCACACAGGTCAGACTGCTGAGGCTCCACTCCCTCCTGCACAGAGTTTCTGTAACTTACTTTACTTTGACTCGTGTGTTTTCTAAAGCTCCGTACAGTGTGCAGTCAGTAACTGGTTGAAGTGGCAGTATTCCAGTATTCCCAGTATTCCCTCCTGAAGCTGTCCTCTCTCTGTGGAAGTCGTCTCTTTTATTTCTCACAGTGAAAGTTATCTTCTGTCTGTGTGTGTGTCAGCTTGTGTGTGCGCCTGTTTACTGGTGTGCCTGTGTTGAGTCATAAACAGGGAGGAGCTTTGTCGGCCTGTTTCTGGTTTTAAAGTCACAGTGGAGCAGAGACGATAAAGTTGGAGCCTTAAAGACAGAGTGTTAGTACTGGGTGTTACAGCAGCTCTTCTACCTTTGTTCTTCATGAAATCATCCAAATCTGAGTTGAACTAATTTACCACCAGTTGGATAATTTTGTCTGGACTATTTTCCAAAGTACATCATCATAATATTTGAGATTGTTTTCATCACATCCTGGCAGCAATTACTCCACAATCCACATGATGATGTTTATATCATGTGACTGGTGTGAAACCAGAAAAGCGATGCACAACAGGATGAATAAAAACATCACAGGTTGAAGAAGAAGGATCATTAAAAGCCAACAATAGCAAATATGTCTGCTACATTCTGTACCACACTGTAGTGTTGGTTCACAAACTACTTTAATCCGCTCACCTTGCTTCCCTTGAGTTTACTTCCAACACACCTCTACACCTCTGCTGTTACTGCACACAGCGCCTCATCTGTCCCCGCCTTTCAGTTTGAGCTACTCTTAGGGTATTATGGTACGGATTTAAAAACCCTGTAAATCAGGATGTTACCAGCAGTTCTGGGAGATTTGACACCCCCTCCCAGTACGTAGCCCAGATAGCTGGTATCACATTGGGCTAGGGCACACTTTTTGGGGCAAAACCTCCTTTAGATGCATGGGATGGTCAGACTAGGAGCTGCTGTGGATCACAATATCATCCAAATAAGCAGCTGCAAAGGAGTCTGTGCCATCCAAGACTCTGTCCATCAGCCTCTGGAAGGTTGCCGGTGCCCCCTGCAGGCCAAAGGGTATCTTGGTGAATAGCCAAAGGAACTAAGGGGTTCTGAATGCTGTCAGAGACTTGGCATCTTCAGTAAGTGGCACCTGCCAGTAGCCTTTGCACAAATTAAGGGTGCTGATGTATTTTGCCTGGCCCACTTTCTCAATGAGGTCCTCAAGTCTTGGCATGGGATATACATTATTCTGTCCCTGAGGCGTGTTCCATACGACCGACAGATAGATAACAACAGGATTCAAAGATTGTCAAATACAGATGTAAAGTTGAGGATTTTTACTGAGTTCTCTTTTCTCTTCTTTCCTTCTTTAGAAAACTGAAATAAATACAAATGTACAATGCTTTGGTTACAAACTGTTTTTTCAAACACAACACAAAATGCAACATTCATGACTTAAAAATAGCCATAAATTACATGCTATAACTAGAAGCTACATTTAGCAAATTAAATTATCAACAAGTTTTTCTTTTTTGATCCAAATGTATGAATTCTAAATGTTGCCTTTAAGTGACAGGACAGCTGAAGATAGACAGGAAATGTTTGGAATAGAGAGTGGGGGATGACATGCACCAAATGATCAGCAGACCGAGAGTCGAGCCTGCGATCAGTGCGACGAGGACTATGGCCTCTGTATATGGGGCGCCCGCTCTACCAACTGAGCTAAACCAGCGCCCCATGAATTCTAAATTTTTTATATCCACATTTGCAGAAAACACAGAAATAAAATAACAAAACTTACAAGCAAATGCTCTTTGAAGTCGAGGTGAAATGAAACATGTCATTTTAATCCTTTTAGATCACACCCCTGGTAATATTGTGCATCTATTTGACAATAAAGGCCAAAAAAAAAAATACAGAAAATCAATTTCTTCGTATTCTTGTATCAAAATCCGATCATTTTTTCTTCCGGTAAAACTAAATTTCACATGTGCTTACGTAAGTTAGCACCAAACAATTTCAACCAATCAATCTGCTACATTTAGCCGCAGAGCACCAAGAACGCTCGGTCAGTTAGCTAGCTACTGCGCTGTGGAGAACGTCTGTCTACGCCCACTTCTCAATGATCAAATCAAATCCCTCTAATGATATGTCCCGCCTGCACGTCCTGTTTCACTCGGGAATACTTCACGATACGGAAGCTAGATACTCTCGAAATGTTGTTTCAGCTCGACTTCAAGGCACGTGCATGAAGAAAAGAGGGAGTGGAACCTTCCATCTGATCGCATGGAGATATTTTGCACATTGCACTTTTCCTGGCTGACTTCTAACAGTCACATCATCTACACAAAAACATTGTTTTTACAACAAACTGCCACAAGGTGGTAGAATCGCATGCCATGAAAACACATCAAAGACTGACTGAGCATTTACCTTGCGGAAGTTGATGCAGAAACAGATGCTGCCATCTTTCTTCACCACCAGAACCACAGGATTTTTCCATTCACTGGTGGAGGACTTGATGACTCCAAGGTCAATGATTACCTGAATCTCATCCATCAGTACAGGTACCAACCTTTCAAGGATCTGGTACATCCTCTGATGGGAGTTGAAGTCTTTGGGCCCTATCGTTCACCCAGCGCAAAGCACCAAAGCGTGCAGTGCAAGTGTCATTGCTATCTTCCACCTGGCGCAGTCGTCATTTTCACGCCCAGCGCCCACGTTGTGTAAATAGCAAGTGATCTTGCGCCACCAATAGCACCTGTGGGCGTGCTGGTTTTGATATGAGGTGAGGTCAGGCAAACAGGTGGCGCGTTGCTATCTGGAGGATGCAGAAAGCGACTGCACCTTAGACCAACAAAAACCTGGTCTAAAGTCTAAAGTCTATGGCGCAATCTGTGTTTGCTATTTAGAGGGCGCATTATGGACATACAGCGGAGAGTTTGTGCTTGTCACTCACACAGGGACGCACGCTTCTACTCAGTGTGGAAAAAGCAGTGCGTTTGCAAATAAAGTGAAAACACATTCTTGGGAATGGGACAGACTGCAAGCTTTTCTTCCCCTCGTCTCCTTAAATCATGATACTGCTTTCGGTTTGTTACCGACCTGCTGAGAAGTGCAGGAAGAGGTGGACAAGCTCACCACTGCCTCCCCACACACCTGCTTCACCTCAGGGAGATTCCTACTCCAGCCGCGCACGGGCCAAAAACTACTGAGACCGACACCAAGCTCTCCATACTACGCGCTCAGTGTCCATTATGCACGGACAGAATAGACAAGAAAGAAAAACCCTTACATCCTCCCCCATCTCAAAGTCCAACTTGGTACATTTAAGACTGCTAACACCTGGTGAAGCATGGGGCATTCATGTGCGCGCGTTCATGAGAGAACCATACTCAACCAGGAAGTTGACCTCGAAGAGAACAATGATTATAAATCAACCAAAGTGGATCCTAACATTAGCTTATAAACACATATCAAATAACCACCACCAAGTATTCCACTAAAGGATAAATAAGTATCACTTATAGTGTATTTTCACTTGATTATTGAGGGAGTAAATAACACTCAAAGTCACCAAAATAGCAAAAATCACGTTTTGAATTTTTCACCCGCCATTCTGCTTTTCAATACAATAACAGATCTTACCTCTCACCAATTCATGTTGACATATAAATAAAAAATGTAGAATTACATTAAGCAGAAAGGAGAATTGTAATAAGTCAGACAGAAAGCCTTATGCAATCCTTGCAACATATAAACAAAGATCCATTTTGAATATGAATCTTTGTCATTCACCAGTGATACATTTGAAAGAATGCAGGTTACAGCTATAAAACTCCAAATGTATTTATAAGTTGCATGTTAGTAGTGATCGGTCATGAATTACGAATACTCGATTACTCATTAAATTATAAAAAAACGGAACGGTTCATGCAAATATTATCTCAACTTAAAAATATATTTTATTCCATTGTTTTTATCGGCGCCTGATTGTAATGCATCTGGACTCCATATCATTCAGCACTACACACAAGGGACTGGTAAAGTGAAAACAGAATCAAAGAATGGATAGGACGTGTGGCTGGAGATAACACGAATGCTTTTTGTCGTTACTGTGTGACCCAGATCGCCGGGGGTGAGAGGAGATGTCCATGATGGATGCCAGTTTTGATAGCATCCTCCTCTCACCCTCCTCTATGACCGTCTGAGTTTAATTAATCTGTATTTTATAATGCATTTGGCAATGATAGTAATGCTGTTAGACTTTAAAAGCAGTGTATATGGTTTGACAGAGGTACATTTTGAGTTCTAGTATTGGGCTGGTTTTTATTGGCCATTGGGCTGGTTTTTTCACACAGACCTGGCAACCCTGCTTTAGATTCTCTGCTCCGACTGCATGGAACAATCTGCAGACTGAATCTTGAACTGCAAAACATAGTCCCACTCAATGAGTTTAAAAGAATGGTCAAATGTATTGAGTCCAGGCTGTCTGTGTGTTTAATGTTTTATCTAATCATTTGTAATGTCAGTAAATCTATGTGCTTTTATGTTGATACATTTTAATTGTTGAAACCTTGTTGCTGCTATTCTTGGCCAGGTCTCTGTTGTAAAAGAGATCTTTGATCTCAGTGGGACAAATCTGGTTTAATAAAGGCTAAATAAAACACCTGACAGCTGGAGTGGGACTCTCGACTAACGATGGATTCACACTTTAACACATTAGCCATGTGATTGTGACAGGTTGTGTGTCAGACTAAAGTAAATGATAATTGATTTTATTTCATTCTCCTTTTATTTCAGTTGTTACAGTATTGACTGTTCATAAGATGTGGTTTCATTTTTAGTTATTAAGGTGCACTAGTATTTCTTGTTAAGGCTACACAGCTTGTCATAGCAAAGAAGGAACAAAGATGATGGTGCAGATCCTTGAATGGATGGGTTAACTGCTCAGTGATCCATTGGTCATGCCTTGGGGTTCCAGTAGGGGAGATCGCGCTCCGCTTCCTCACTGTATACAGACGAGCGGAAGCATAAGCTGCGTTTCCCTCATTCTTATCCCACTACTATTTCCCCTCTTTAAGGGTACAACATGATTGCATCTGCTAGCCTGATTTCTCATTTCCATTACAGCACAACGGCAACACAAGCTTTGAAACAAAAGCAACAACTTCAGAGCTTGCCCCAGCACAAATACGTGCAAGATGGAATTCTGTTTATGAAATGTTTGAGCGATGACGAACAGAGATGGGCAATATCTGCCGTCTTGTAAGACAGAGCTTTTACCAAACAATCAGATGCACAGACCCTTGAACTGACTGATGACAGCTGGAGGAGCTCATACCTGCACTTAACTCACTGCAATGTGCTACAACTGCATTGTGTGGAGAATCTGGCGTGTCAATATCCCTGATTTATTTGGTTACAGCCTTTCATTAGTCAAAACACCTCCAAGAAATCCAGGTAGAATCCCCAAAAGTGTCCCAGTTCAAGCGTAACATGCCGGCTCCACTGGAGCGGTGACTTGCACCTGCAGACATCAGGAGCACACAAGGTTGCATACCTGCATCCTTCCCAGACCAGAGACATAAATACCTGAGGTTCACAAGTCAACCTCACTGTGAGGGCAAAGGTGTGTGATCTTCTGTCTAGCAGCCCCGAGGCCGCGGAAGAGATGGTCAGAGTTGAATTAGTGAGACCGTCTCATACATCAGGAACTTCTTTGAGCACTGATTCTTTTGAACAAGTACTCACTGTTAGTAAGGGGATGCCAATTTGGTGCAGCTGTGACAGAAGTCACAGAAGCTACTGCTAACAACAAACATAACAGAGAGACCATCTGTCGTAACCGAGTCTTTTGCCCCTTTGAAGATGACCTGGCCTACATTTTGTACAAGAGATATCATCGTGCTGGGCTCCTGCTGTGGACCCTACTCGTGCAAGTGCTGTGCCGTGATATGAGCATTCTCTAGCCTACTAGCCGGCTATCATCTCTAACATATCCCTTCACCTACTCTGATACTGTTCAAAGTTTATTTTATTCCCCAAAAAACCCTGTAAACCAATGTCTCCATTTACCTCTCTGCCTGGTCCCAACATTCTGTAGTCCAGAAGATTGACCCGACATCAGAAATCACATACAAACATGCAAAATTGTTCAGCGGCAAATGGAGCGTTCTTCCCAGCTAGCCTGTCTTGAACAGCTGGGCGCTTGCATGTATTTCAGTGCATCATGTTATGGAAGCCTTCGGGGCATATTTGTCCCTTTTTCTCTGCTTCGTGGCAAAAAGCACCTAGTTCACGAACGCCAGCACGAACAGCAGGCGGTGAGAGCTGCGTGAAGTATTATGTTGGCTGTTAGGCTCAGCGTTTTACAGTACAACTTCCTCCACAGCTGAGGCCACTTTAAAATATTCTTAATTGTATTGATTGCAGAGAACACCAGCTTTGACTGACAGCGGCTTTTTCCAGGGGTGAACTGCTCGTTTAAGGTTGAGGTTTACAGTCGGATACGTAAGCATTTATTTAATACATGAATCAAAATATAGTGCCCATGTGAGGAAAAGAAACAACCATGATATCTTATTATGATTAACCAATGTGGAAAAGTACATCCTTAAATACTAATGGATTAACAGCAGGCTATATAAAAAACGTATAAACCGTATAATGATTCAATTTCATGAACAATTTCTTATCCTACTCCTCCCTATCTGTTCAGCTTATTTCTAATGTCCATTGGTAATAAAGCACATCAAACTTTAAGTATGAATCTTAATACTTTCTTGAAACCATGCATGTTTTAAGTTATGATTTACCACCAGTGGCGCATCACCGGCCCTGTGGTGGTCGTGGCCCCAAGGAACAGGCCCCCGCTTTGATAGGTGTCCTTTATTTTTCTGCATGGAAGGTGGCAACCCTAACTATAGCCCCGCACCTGGCAGCTCCTCCTGGGCAACGGTAGTGAAAGGCAGGGGGAGGCTTTCCCTTCCTCTCTTTGATCTGAATAGAGAAGATGACTGTCTTCATCTTTTCAACCATTTTTCTCTTGTTGATCAGGCCACCGATGACCTAATTTCCCTTCTCTTTCACGCTATCAAAGACAACCGTATCAAAGTGTAGCAGGGTGACATGTCTCATCCATGCTTAGTGTGAGTCTGTGTTGCTCTTGCTTTCTATTGTGTCCTCATCACCTCATGAGGGCACTCTATAAATAGGGAAGCAGTGTTGCTCTTGTCTCCCTCTTACTCTTTGGCGCGCAGGCCCGCCCATTTCCTGGTTGCCCTTCCCCCCACTGCTACCGGTGCAGGTATGTCAGCAGTGGCTTCATTGTTTCTGTGCAAAATGACCCTAACAATATGTTGCTTTATTAAGCGCTTTAGTAACGCGTGTGTGTTTGTAGATGCTTGCGGTGTGGATCTCCTGCAACAGTCCTCTCCCTCAGGTGTCTGGGGCAACAAACGGATCGCTATAAGCTTCATGCAGTTTGTTGATCCATTTCGCTCTAGTTGTCAGCATTAATATAGTTTCTTTATATTAATTTACTCTCTTGTGTGTGACAGGGACTCGCTGTTTAGCGCTGCTTCACATTGTTATTGGCTATGCCTCTGCCTGCTTGTCCTGCTACTGCTGCCATGTTTATTTAATGTGTGGATAAGTGGACTGTGGGGTTAAATTCCTCCTTGTGTGGATTTTGGATTATGTTTAACTTCCCCACGTGGGCGAATTAATTTGGTATTTTGATTTGTTTATCTCTTTCGATAAACACAATTTTCTTTTGGTTTATTGTTCTTCTGATATTATTTTGTTCTGTGTTTCCTTAATTTTTTTTACATTTGATCCGGTAGTATTTTCTATTTCTTCTCATTGTTATTTTTGGTACTGTTTGGTATAATTTTGTTCAGTATATGTCTGCTTACTACTTGTTTCTGGCAGCATATATGATTCTGTGTGTTACCTTGATTTGTAAATTAGTGGCTGCCAACCTTAAGTTTTGTATATTCTGCGTTTGATTGCGCATTGGTTCTGTTCTTTTGAGTGTAACCCTACGAATCTTGTTTCCCTTTGTCCCTTTACAGTTGCTGAGAGTCAGAGGTGGTGGTCGTGGTGTCCCTGGTGATGGTTTCCCCTTCTTGTGTGCTGTGCAACCCCTGGTCTTTGATGTTTCATCACTGTGTGAGTGTGTGTGACTGTCACGTGGGATTGGGGGTGATTTCCTGGGATCCCTCTCACCCCTCGTTGACCCATTTTCATCACCGGTAAGCCTCAGCACTGATCAGGTCCCTGTGTGAATGATATTTTCACTCCACTCCCTCCTGCACAGAGTTTCTGTAACTTACTTTACTTTGACTCGTGTGTTTTCTAAAGCTCCGTACAGTGTGCAGTCAGTAACTGGTTGAAGTGGCAGTATTCCAGTATTCCCAGTATTCCCTCCTGAAGCTGTCCTCTCTCTGTGGAAGTCGTCTCTTTTATTTCTCACAGTGAAAGTTATCTTCTGTCTGCGTGTGTCAGTGTGTGTGTGCGCCTGTTTCCTGGTGTGTCTGTGTTGAGTCATAAACAGGGAGGAGCTTTGTCGGCCTGTTTCTGGTTTTAAAGTCCAACTGGAGCAGAGACGATAAAGTTGGAGCCTTAAAGACAGAGTGTTAGTACTGGGTGTTACAGCAGCTCTGTTTTCTACCTTTGTTTACATGGAGGAATGTTGGTTCTTCAACATGAAATCACCCAAAGCTCAGGTTTTTCTCAGGTTTACTGCCAGTTAGATAATTTTCTCTGGACTATTTTCTAAAGTACATCATGTGTTAGAGATTGTTTTCATCACATCCAGACAGCAACTGATTTTATTTCATTTCATTTACAGGAAAAATTAAAATAAGAACTCCTGTTACAAGTTAGAAACTGGTAATTACTGTTGATATGACTTGAATACAGCATGGCACAGCTGCGCACAGTGACTGTTGTGACCCTCCCAATGTTGGTGCATTCAGGGACGCATGGACATCCAAGATTTAAGTCAAGTCTGTCAGAATTAAAGTTTCTCTGTTCTACATTTGACTTTCTGCAACATGACATGTCACATGTGCAAATCATGGACTGTATATAAAGATGGCCGACACGTCAACTCCCCAAAAGTGAGCAACATATCTTGTCATGTCGTGACAACTATTAAAGTTTTCATGATAACCAAAGTATGATATCAGTGACCCCTCATCTCTCCTCAAACAGTCGGACCACATTTTACACTTTGCAACACTTTGTTTGAGAACAAGATACCTGAAAAACTACAGGACAGATTACTTTGAATCCTTGGTGGATGTTTATAGTCCCCAGAATCTGAATCATACTGGTTGAAACATCTGTTTGTACACATGACACAACAAAACAATAAAACTACATTTCCCAAACACACTCCTGTCTTCTGTTTATTTGACTGACACCATGGCCTCTCCTGTAAAGTGTTAACTAATGACACCACACACACACCAACATGATCACTGCCTTTATTACACGTCATCACTGTGACTTGAATTATTCCAGAGTTGTTGTGATTTCTTCACACAGCAAACAATCAGTTCTATAAATTCATCACACACAAGCTGTCTACATGCTGTTTAAAAAGCCCCCAAAGCAAACTGTTCATAATGACATGTTCAAATGTCATTTTTTACACTCGGAGCAGAAGAAATAAAAACTCCATTCACCTTCATTGATTTGAGAAGACGACAGATTTGTGAAAACCTCGGCACATGAAACAAAGTATCTGAGAACCTGATTACAAAAGAGAGAGAGAGAAAATACACGTCTGTCATCTGAACTGAGCCAAGTTTCATCTGTTTATCATGTAAGCTGTAAAAATGTGACTTTATGTAAAGATAAGAACAACATGTGAGCAGTTCATCACCTGACTCCATCATCATCATCGTCTCTGCCTTTACTGTCCCACTGTTACAGAGACCTTCACTGGTGAGATCTTCAGAGGAGGCAAATCATTAGTATAAATGTATGGAAACAGCTTGTCAGTGAAAGTGTGTGTGAAGGTGTGTATGTGTGTGTTAGTGTCAGGATCAGAGAATGACAGCTTTCCTCTGTCCCAGTCCAGATGCACTCTGATCCTCTGAGGCCGTCCTCTCACTGACAGAGCAATGTGTTCATCTGACGGGGTGCATGCTCTGTATTCATCATCATAAAACTCTATTCTCCATAATCCAGAGTTAATGTTTCCCTTCCTGTCTGCAGACTCCTCACACACAGACACTTCCCAGCACATGTTCTGTCCAACCTCGACGTCCCAGCTGTGAGTCCCTGAGTTGAAGCCCTCAGAGCCCAGGACAGAGGAGTGATTAAAATAATAATCAATCCTCTCTGGATTATCAGGAAGCTGCTGCTCCTCTCCTTCTCTCACACTGGTCAGATCTTCAGACAGGATGAAGTATGAACCAGCAGTGTTTGGGTCCAGAATCACAGGAGTGTAGGAGACCATGTCCTTCATCTTGTTCCAGATGTTGAAGCTCAGGTTGCCCAGGTGTTTGGCCACATCTATCAGAGCTCCTGAGGGCAGCTGTGGATCCTCCAGCAGGGGGCGCTGCTGGACTCTTTGCACTGCAGCCTTGTAGTTGAGCAGGAATGAGACGTCTGCAGCTCTCAGCTCCTCCTCTGTGGCTCTGACTGTGTCTGAAAGAGCTGCTATCTCTCTGCTCACAGCCTCCATCTCCTCCTTCATCCTCTGACTCTTCTGCTCCTCTTCCTCCCTCAGTGCAGAGATTCTGGCCTCCTCTTCCTCCTCTAGAAACTGGTGAAGCTTCTTAAACTGCTCCTTTATCTGCCTCTCTGTGTTTGCAGCCTGGGCCTTGATGTGTTTTCCTGTTTCATCACGGTCTTGTTTGACTTTTTTAAAGCGCTCCAGTTTCTCCTCTAAGGGCTTCAGGGATTTCTGGAGTTGTTCCCTGAGATCTTGAGCAGCTTCATCGATGGGTCTGAATGTGTGGTTGGAGTGTGTTTTAGAGTCTCTGCAGACGAGACACGCTGGCTGCTGATGATCCAGACAGAAGAGTCTGAGTTTCTCAGAGTGCAGACTGCAGAGAGCCTCAGAGTCTGATGAAGCTCTCTGATCTCTCTGCAGTAAGAAGGCCTCACACAGGTTCTTTAACACCAAGTTACAAGGTGGTTCTAACTTTGAAGATCTCCTCTTACACATGGGACACTCCTGGGTGTGTTTCTCCGTCCACCAGCTCTGCAGACAGGCTTTACAGAAGCTGTGGCTACATGACAGGACGACAGGATGTTTGAAGATGTCATGGCAGACAGAACAGCACAGATCCTCCTCTGAACAAGAAGCCATTTTCCTCTGAGTGAAGCTAAACTCACGACAGGCAGACAGCTCACACAGGTCAGACTGCTGAGGCTCCACTCCCTCCTGCACAGAGTTTCTGTAACTTACTTCACTTTGACTCGTGTGTTTTCTAAAGCTCCGTACAGTGTGCAGTCAGTAACTGGTTGAAGTGGCAGTATTCCAGTATTCCCAGTATTCCCTCCTGAAGCTGTCCTCTCTCTGTGGAAGTCATCACTTTTATTTCTCACAGTGAAAGTTATCTTCTGTCTGCGTGTGTGTCAGTGTGTGTGTGCGCCTGTTTCCTGGTGTGTCTGTGTTGAGTCATAAACAGGGAGGAGCTTTGTCGGCCTGTTTCTGGTTTTAAAGTCACAGTGGAGCAGAGACGATAAAGTTGGAGCCTTAAAGACAGAGTGTTAGTACTGGGTGTTACAGCAGCTCTTCTCCCTTTGTTCTTCATGAAATCATCCAAAACTGAGTTGAACTAATTTACCACCAGTTTGATAATTTTCTCTGGACTATTTTCCAAAGTACATCATCATCATATTTAAGATTGTTTTCATCACATCCTGGCAGCAATTACTCCACAATCCACATGATGATGTTTATATCATGTGACTGGTGTGAAACCAGAAAAGCGATGCACAACAGGATTAATAAAAACATCACAGGTTGAAGAAGAAGGATCATTAAAAGCCAACAATAGCAAATATGTCTGCTACATTCTGTACCACACTGTAGTGTTGGTTCACAAACTACTTTAATCCGCTCACCTTGCTTCCCTTGAGTTTACTTCCAACACACCTCTACACCTCTGCTGTTACTGCACACAGCGCCTCATCTGTCCCCGCCTTTCAGTTTGAGCTACTCTTAGGGTATAAGGGTACGGATTTAAAAAACCCTGTAAATCAGGATGTTACCAGCAGTTCTGGGAGATTTGACACCCCCTCCCAGTACGTAGCCCAGATAGCTGGTATCACGTTGGGCTAGGGCACACTTTTTGGGGCAAAACCTCCTTTAGATGCATGGGATGGTCAGACTAGGAGCTGCTGTGGATCACAATATCATCCAAATAAGCAGCTGCAAAGGAGTCTGTGCCATCCAAGACTCTGTCCATCAGCCTCTGCAAGGTTGCCGGTGCCCCTGCAGGCCAAAGGGCATCTTGGTGAATAGCCAAAGGCCTTAAGGGGTTCTAAATGCTGTCAGAGACTTGGCATCTTCAGTAAGTGGCACCTGCCAGTAGCCTTTGCACAAATTAAGGGTGCTGATGTATTTTGCCTGGCCCACTTTCTCAATGAGGTCCTCAAGTCTTGGCATGGGATATACATTATTCTGTCCCTGAGGCGTGTTCCATACGACCGACAGATAGATAACAACAGGATTCAAAGATTGTCAAATACAGATGTAAAGTTGAGGATTTTTACTGAGTTCTCTTTTCTCTTCTTTCCTTCTTTAGAAAACTGAAATAAATACAAATGTACAATGCTTTGGTTACAAACTGTTTTTTCAAACACAACACAAAATGCAATATTCATGACTTAAAAATAGCCATAAATTACATGCTATGACTAGAAGCTACATTTAGCAAATTAAATTATCCACAAGCTTTTCTTTTTTGATCCAAATGTATGAATTCTAAATGTTGCCTTTAAGTGACAGGACAGCTGAAGATAGACAGGAAATGTTTGGAATAGAGAGTGGGGGATGACATGCACCAAATGATCGGCAGACCGAGAGTCGAGCCTGCGATCAGTGCGACGAGGACTATGGGGCGCCCGCTCTACCAACTGAGCTAAACCAGCGCCCCATGAATTCTAATTTTTTTTTATCCACATTTGCAGAAAACACTGAAATAAAATAACAAAACTTACAAGCAAATGCTCTTTGAAGTCGAGGTGAAATGACAAATGTCATTTTAATCCTTTTAGATCACACCCCTGGTAATATTGTGCATCTATTTGACAATAAAGGCCAAAAAAAATACAGAAATCCATTTCTTCGTATTCTTATATCAAAGTCCGATAATTTTTTCTTCCGGTAAAACTAAATTTCACGCGTGCTTACGTAAGTTAGCACCAAACAATTTCAACCAATCGATCTGCAACATTTAGCCGCAGAGCACCAAGAACGCTCGGTCAGTTAGCTAGCTACTGCGCTGTGGAGAACGTCTGTCTACGCCCACTTCTCAATGATCAAATCAAATCCCTCTAATGATATGTCCCGCCTGCACGTCCTGTTTCACTCGGAAATACGTCATGATACGGAAGCTAGATACTCTCGAAATGTTGTTTCAGCTCGACTTCAAGGCACGTCACTGAAGAAAAGAGGGAGTGGAACCTTCCATCTGATCGCATGGAGATATTTTGCACATTGCACTTTTCCTGGCTGACTTCTAACAGTCACATCATCTACACAAAAACATTGTTTTTACAACAAACTGCTGTAGAATCGCACGCCATGAAAACACATCAAAGACTGACTGAGCATTTACCTTGCGGAAGTTGATGCAGAAACAGATGCTGCCATCTTTCTTCACCACCAGAACCACAGGATTTTTCCATTCACTGGTGGAGGGCTTGATGACTCCAAGGTCAATCATTACCTGAATCTCATCCATCAGTACAGGTACCAACCTTTCAAGGATCTGGTACATCCTCTGATGGGAGTTGAAGTCTTTGGGCCCTATCGTTCACCCAGCGCAAAGCACCAAAGCGTGCAGTGCAAGTGTCATTGCTATCTTCCACCTGGCGCAGTCGTCATTTTCACGCCCAGCGCCCATGTTGTGTAAATAGCAAGTGATCTTGCGCCACCAATAGCACCTGTGGGCGTGCTGGTTTTGATATGAAGTGTGGTCAGGCAAACAGTTGGCGCGTTGCCATCTGGAGGACGCAGAAAGCGACTGCACCTTAGACCAACAAAAACCTGGTCTAAAGTCTAAAGTCTATGGCGCAATCTGTGTTTGCTATTTAGAGGGAGCATTATGGACATACAGCAGAGAGTTCACAACACGAGTTTGTGCTTGTCACTCACACAGGGACGCACGCTTCTACTCAGTGTGGAAAAAGCAGTGCGTTTGCAAATAAAGTGAAAACACATTCTTGGGAATGGGACAGACTGCAAGCTTTTGTTTCCCTCGTCTCCTTAAATCATGATACTGCTTTCGGTTTGTTACCGACCTGCTGAGAAGTGCGGGAAGACGTGGACAAGCTCACCGCTGCCTCCACACACACCTGCTTCACCTCAGGGAGATTCCTACTCCAGCCGCTCACGGGCCAAAAACTACTGAGACCGACACCAAGCTCTCCATACTGCGCGCTCAGTGTCCATTATGCACGGACAGAATAGACAAGAAAGAAAAACCCTTACATCCTCCCCCATCTCAAAGTCCAACTTGGTACATTTAAGATTGCTAACACCTGGTGAAGCATGGGGCATTCATGTGCACGCGTTCATGAGAGAACCATACTCAACCAGGAAGTTGACCTCGAAGAGAACAATGATTATAAATCAACCAAAGTGGATCCTGACATTAGCTTATAAACACATATCAAATAACCACCACCGAGTATTCCACTAAAGGATAAATAAGTATCACTTATAGTGTATTTTCACTTGATTATTGAGGGAGTAAATAACACTCAAAGTCACCAAAATAGCAAAAATCACGTTTTGAATTTTTCACCCGCCATTCTGCTTTTCAATACAATAACAGATCTTACCTCTCACCAATTCATGTTGACATATAAATAAAAAATGTAAAATTACATTAAGCAGAAAGGAGAATTGTAATAAGTCAGACAGAAAGCCTTATGCAATCCTTGCAACATATAAACAAAGATCCATTTTGAATATGAATCTTTGTCATTCACCACTGATACATTTGAAAGAATGCAGGTTACAGCTATAAAACTCTAAATGTATTTATAAGTTGCATGTTAGTAGTGATCGGTCATGAATTACGAATACTCGATTACTCATTAAATTATAAAAAAACGGAACGGTTCATGCAAATATTATCTCAACTTAAAAATATATTTTATTCCATTGTTTGTATCGGTGCCTGATTGTAATGCAGCTTTCAGATGCACTACTACCACACGGTGGCAGTAGTGCATCTGGACTCCATATCATTCAGCACTACACACAAGGGACTGGTAAAGTGAAAACAGAATCAAAGAATGGATAGGACGTGTGGCTGGAGATGACACGAAAGCTTTTTGTCGTTACTGTGTGACCAGATCGCCGGGGGTGAGAGGAGTTGTCCATGATGGATGCCAGTTTTGATGGCATCCTCCTCTCACCCACCTCTGTGACCGTCTGAGTTTAATTAATTTGTATTTTATAATGCATTTGGCAATGATAGCAATGCTGTTACACTTTAAAAGCAGTGTATATGGTTTGACAGATGTACATTTTGAGTTCTAGTATTGGGCTGGTTTTGATTGGCCATTGGGCTGTTTTTTTCACACAGACCTGGCAACCCTGCTTTAGATTCTCTGCTCTGACTGCATGGAACAATCTGCAGACTGAATCTTGAACTGCAAAACATAGTCCGACTAAATGAGTTTAAAAGAATGGTCAAATGTATTGAGTCCAGGCTGTCTGTGTGTTTAATGTGTTATCTAATCATTTGTAATGTCAGTAAATCTATGTGCTTTTATGTTGATACGTTTTAATTGTTGAAACCTTGTTGCTGCTATTCTTGGCCAGGTCTCTGTTGTAAAAGAGATCTTTGATCTCAGTGGGACAAATCTGGTTTAATAAAGGCTAAATAAAACACCTGACAGCTGGAGTGGGACTCTCGACTAACGATGGATTCACACTTTAACACATTAGCCATGTGATTGTGACAGGTTGTATGTGTCAGACTAAAGTAAATGATAATTGATTTAATTTCATTCTCCTTTTATTTCAGTTGTTACAGTATTGACTGTTCATAAGATGTGGTTTCATTTTTAGTTATTACGGTGCACTAGTATTTCTTGTTAAGGCTACACAGCTAGTAATAGCAAGGAAGGAACAAAGATGATGGTGCAGATCCTTGAATGGATGGGTTAACTGCTCTGTGATCCATTGGTAATGCCTTGGGGTTCCAGTAGGGGAGATCGCGCTCCGCTTCCTCACTGTATACAGACGAGCGGAAGCATAAGCTGCGTTTCCCTCATTCTTATCCCACTACTATTTCCCCTCTTTAAGGGTACAACATGATTGCATCTGCTAGTCCCCTAATTTCTCATTTCCATTACAGCACAACGGCAACACAAGCTTTGAAACAAAAGCAACAACTTCAGAGCTTGCCCCAGCACAAATACGTGCAAGATGGAATTCTATTTATGAAATGTTTGAGCGATGACGAACAGAGATGGGCAATATCTGCCGTCTTGTAAGACAGAGCTTTTACCAAACCATCAGATGCACAGACCCTTGAATTGACTGATGACAGCTGGAGGAGCTCATACCTACACTTAACTCACTGCAATGTGCTACAACTGCATTGTGTGGAGAATCCATGTAGAATCCCCAAAAGTGTCCCAGTTCAAGCGTAACATGCCGGCTTCACTGGAGCGGTGACTTGCACCTGCAGACATCAGGAGCACACAAGGTTACTTACCTGCATCCTTCCTAAAAAGACATAAATACCTGAGGTTCACAAGTCAAACTCACTGTGCAGGCAAAGGTGTGTGATCTACTGTCTAGCAGCCCCGAGGCCGCGGAAGAGATGGTCAGAGTTGAATTAGTGAGACCGTCTCATACATCAGGAACTTCTTTGAGCACTGATTCTTTTGAACAAGTACTTACTGTTAGTAAGGGGATGCCAATTTGGTGCAGCTGTGACAGAAGGAGCTCCCCAGGCTCCAAAGGCGACTACTAGCAGAAGCTACTGCTAACAACAAACTTACCAGAGAGGCCATCTATCGTAACTGGGCCTGTGTCGGTAAGTCTTTTGCTCCTTTGAAGATGACCTGGCCTACATTTTGTACAAGAGATATCATCGTGCTGGGTTCCTGCTGTGGACCCTACTCGTGTAAGTGCTGTGCCGTGATATGACCATTCTCTAGCCTACTAGCCGGCTATCATCTCTAACATATCCCTTCACCTACTCTGATACTGTTCAAAGTTTATTTTATTCCCCAAAAAACCCTGTAAACCAATGTCTCCATTTACCTCTCTGCCTGGTCCCAACATTCTGTAGTGCAGAAGATTGACCCGCATCAGAAATCACAGAGATACAAACATACAAAATTGTTCAGCGGCAAATGGAGCGTTCTTCCCAGCTAGCCTGTCTTGAACAGCTGGGCGCTTGCATGTATTTCGGTGCCCTACGAATCTTGTTTCCCTTTGTCCCTTTTCAGTTGCTGAGAGCCAGAGGTGGTGGTCGTGGTGTCCCTGGTGATGGTTTCCCCTTCTTGTGTGCTGTGCAACCCCTGGTCTTTGATGTTTCATCACTGTGTGAGTGTGTGTGACTGTCACGTGGGATTGGGGGTGATTTCCTAGGATCCCTCTCACCCCTCGTTGACCCATTTTCATCCCCGGTAAGCCTCAGCACTGATCAGGTCCCTGTGTGAATGATATTTTCACTCCACTCCCTCCTGCACAGAGTTTCTGTAACTTACTTCACTTTGACTCGTGTGTTTTCTAAAGCTCCGTACGGTGTGCAGTCAGTAACTGGTTGAAGTGGCAGTATTCCAGTATTCCCAGTATTCCCTCCTGAAGCTGTCCTCTCTCTGTGGAAGTCGTCTCTTTTATTTCTCACAGTGAAAGTTATCTTCTGTCTGCGTGTGTGTCAGTGTGTGTGTGCGCCTGTTTCCTGGTGTGTCTGTGTTGAGTCATAAACAGGGAGGAGCTTTGTCGGCCTGTTTCTGGTTTTAAAGTCACAGTGGAGCAGAGACGATAAAGTTGGAGCCTTAAAGACAGAGTGTTAGTACTGGGTGTTACAGCAGCTCTGTTTTCTACCTTTGTTTACATGGAGGAATGTTGGTTCTTCAACACAGACATGAAATCACCCAAAGCTCAGGTTTTGCAGACTTTAACTCATTTACTGCCAGTTAGATAATTTTCTCTGGACTATTTTCTAAAGTACATCATGTGTTAGAGATTGTTTTCATCACATCCAAGCAGCAACTGATTTTATTTCATTTCATTTACAGGAAAAATTAAAATAAGAACTCCTGTTACAAGTTAGAAACTGGTAATTACTGTAACTGTGATATGACTTGAATACAGCACGGCACAGCTGCGCACAGTGACTGTTGTGACCCTCCCAATGTTGGTGCATTCAGGGATGCATGGACATCCCAGATTTAAGTCAGGTCTGTCAGAATTAAAGTTTCTCTGTTCTACATTTGACTTTCTGCAACATGACATGTCACATGTGCAAATCATGGACTGTATATGAAGATGGCCGACACGTCAACTCCCCAAAAGTGAGCAACATATCTTGTCATGTCGTGACAACTATTAAAGTTTTCATGATAACCAAACTATGATATCAGTGACCCCTCATCTCTCCTCAAACAGTCGGACCACATTTTACACTTTGCAACACTTTGTTTGAGAACAAGATACCTGAAAAACTACAGGACAGATTACTTTGAATCCTTGGTGGATGTTTATTGTCCCCAGAATCTGAATCATACTGGTTGAAACATTTGTTTGTACACATGACACAACAAAACAATAAAACTACATTTCCCAAACACACTCCTGTCTTCTGTTTATTTACTCTCCTGTAAAGTGTTAACTAATGACACCACACACACACCAACATGATCACTGCCTTTATTACACGTCATCACTGTGACTTGAATTATTCCAGAGTTGTTGTGATTTCTTCACACAGCAAACAATCAGTTCTATAAATTCATCACACACAAGCTGTCTACATGCTGTTTAAAAAGCCCCCAAAGCAAACTGTTCATAATGACATGTTCAAATGTCATTTTTTACACTCGGAGCAGAAGAAATAAAAACTCCATTCACCTTCATTGATTTGAGAAGACGACAGATTTGTGAAAACCTCGGCACATGAAACAAAGTATCTGAGAACCTGATTACAAAAGAGAGAGAGAGAAAATACACGTCTGTCATCTGAACTGAGCCAAGTTTCATCTGTTTATCATGTAAGCTGTAAAAATGTGACTTTATGTAAAGATAAGAACAACATGTGAGCAGTTCATCACCTGACTCCATCATCATCATCGTCTCTGACTTTTCTGTCCCACTGTTACAGAGACCTTCACTGGTGAGATCTTCAGAGGACGTGAATCATAAATACAAATGTATGGAAACAGCTTGTCAGTGAAAGTGTGTGTGAAGGTGTGTATGTGTGTGTTAGTGTCAGGATCAGAGAATGACAGCTTTCCTCTGTCCCAGTCCAGATGCACTCTGATCCTCTGAGGCCGTCCTCTCACTGACAGAGCAATGCGTTCACCTGACGGGGTGAATGCTCCGTATTTATCACTATAAAACTCTATTCTCCATAATCCAGAGTCAATGTCTCTCTTCCTGTCTGTAGACTCCTCACACACAGCCACGTCCCAGCACGTGTTCTGTCCAACCTCGACGTCCCAGCTGTGAGTCCCTGAGTTGAAGCCCTCAGAGCCCAGGACAGAGCAGTGATTAAAATCATAATGAATCCTCTCTGGATTATCAGGAAGCTGCTGTCTCTCTCCTCGTCTCACACTGGTCAGATCTTCAGACAGGATGAGTTCTGAACCAGCAGTGTTTGGGTCCAGAATCACAGGAGTGTAGGAGACCATGTCCTTCATCTTGTTCCAGATGTTGAAGCTCAGGTTGCCCAGGTGTTTGGCCACATCTATCAGAGCTCCTGAGGGCAGCTGTGGATCCTCCAGCAGGGGGCGCTGCTGGACTCTTTGCACTGCAGCCTTGTAGTTGAGCAGGAATGAGACGTCTGCAGCTCTCAGCTCCTCCTCTGTGGCTCTGACTGTGTCTGAAAGAGCTGCTATCTCTCTGCTCACAGCCTCCATCTCCTCCTTCATCCTCTGACTCTTCTGCTCCTCTTCCTCCCTCAGTGCAGAGATTCTGGCCTCCTCTTCCTCCTCTAGAAACTGGTGAAGCTTCTTAAACTGCTCCTTTATCTGCCCCTCTGTGTTTGCAGCCTGGGCCTTGATGTGTTTTCCTGTTTCATCACGGTCTTGTTTGACTTTTTTAAAGCGCTCCAGTTTCTCCTCTAAGGGCTTCAGGGATTTCTGGAGTTGTTCCCTGAGATCTTGAGCAGCTTCATCGATGGGTCTGAATGTGTGGTTGGAGTGTTTTTTAGAGTCTCTGCAGACGACACACGCTGGCTGCTGATGATCCAGACAGAAGAGTCTGAGTTTCTCAGAGTGCAGACTGCAGAGAGCCTCAGAGTCTGATGAAGCTCTCTGATCTCTCTGCAGTAAGAAGGCCTCACACAGGTTCTTTAACGCCAAGTTACAAGGTGGTTCATACATTGAAGGTCTCTTACACATGGGACACTCCTGGGCCTGTTTCTCCGTCCACCAGCTCTGCAGACAGGCTTTACAGAAGCTGTGGCTACATGACAGGACGACAGGATGTTTGAAGATGTCATGGCAGACAGAACAGCACAGATCCTCCTCTGAACAAGAAGCCATTTTCCTCTGAGTGAAGCTAAACTCACGACAGGCAGACAGCTCACACAGGTCAGACTGCTGAGGCTCCACTCCCTCCTGCACAGAGTTTCTGTAACTTACTTTCACTTTGACTCGTGTGTTTTCTAAAGCTCCGTACAGTGTGCAGTCAGTAACTGGTTGAAGTGGCAGTATTCCAGTTTTCCCAGTATTCCCTCCTGAAGCTGTCCTCTCTCTGTGGAAGTCGTCTCTTTTATTTCTCACAGTGAAAGTTATCTTCTGTCTGCGTGTGTGTCAGTGTGTGTGTGCGCCTGTTTCCTGGTGTGTCTGTGTTGAGTCATAAACAGGGAGGAGCTTTGTCGGCCTGTTTCTGGTTTTAAAGTCACAGTGGAGCAGAGACGATAAAGTTGGAGCCTTAAAGACAGAGTGTTAGTACTGGGTGTTACAGCAGCTCTGTTTTCTACCTTTGTTTACATGGAGGAAGTTGGTGTTGTTTGAGATTGTTTTCATCACATCCAGGCAGCAACTGATTTCATTTCATTCATTTACAGGAAAAAAAAAAAGAACTCCTGTTACGAGTTGAAGCTGGTAATTACTGTTTCTGTGAAATTACTTGAATGCAGCATGACACAGCTGCATACAGAGACTGTTGAGCCACTAACAAGTGTTGGTGCGTTCAGGGACATCCAAGATTTAAGTCAAGGCTGTCAGAATTTTTTGTGTCCTGGATTTGACTTTCTGTAGCATTACCTGTTAAGGAAAAGCATAAACTGTATATAAAGAAGGAAGACCAGACAGCTACTTGAAAGTGAAGCCAAACCCTCTCTATCGCCCCCTGCTGACTGGCTGCAGTATAGGTCATAAAGCCCGCCTCCTCCATGTTAACAGATGGGACATGAGTCAAACTATAAAATACATATCAAATACACCATTTTTCAAGGGTTGATTTCTATCATTTAACGTAGCTAGTTCTTCTGCTGCTGACTTGAGGTCAAGTTTTTGTTGGAATTAGTCATTTAATGCTATTAAAGCGGGTCAAGCAATAGCAACAATAAATATGAAATGAGTTCTTTCTTTTAGGTCGAAGAACAGTAAGCTGTCCTGCCACAGCAGTAACATTAACATTACAGTAGTGTGATTACTTGGTGTTATACTGTACGAGCACGACTCTTCTAAAGCTACCAGTGCTCAAAAAGTGGAAGAGAGCGGCCTCCAGATGTGACTGGGCTATGTATGGGCTGCAACATATGCATGGGCTAAAGTTCATATCTGAATATCCATATTGTTGCACGCCAACAGTAGTCATTTTCCTTTAACTTTACAGCAAAAGGATTGTGTGAAATAACTGTGGAGATGGATACTGAGGATTTATTTTTATTGACTTCTGAGGGATGCTGGCGTGTTAGAGGGTGAGAGAAACAGATTCAGCGGGAGGGCGGGAGACACAGTGGAAATCTAGATGGTGAAAGGGCTGTCGATCAATCAGCCGTCCATCCCTCGGTCCGAGAGCACGTCTCAATCGATTGAACCTGCAATGTGGTGTCGCTGCTTCTCTGCTGCGTGCTTTAATACGAGTCATGACACATACTTGACACCTGCGCGCTTTTAAACTGCACACAATCAAGCTTCCATGCAGACGCACGCTAATGAGACAGAGCTTAAGAGTCTATGTCTCATTTTTCATTCACCTAGAACTCTTCATTAGTCTCCATTCATACAGCAGGGATCAAGAACAAGTGACATCAGCCGGGCTGCAGAGGTTAACATCCACAAAGGGTCTGACTGTGAAACCTGTTTTGGTTGGCAAGTAGGGCTGCACGATATTGGAAAAAACTGACATTGCAATATCTTTTCGTTTGTTCAGCTTCACAGTCACACGTCCTATGATGTGACTATTGCACATGCGCACATCACATTTGCAATGGTTAAACGATTAATCGTGCAGCCCTTCTGGCAAGCTAAGTTAAAAATGTAGTGATCTAAGCTAACAGTTACTCTACATTAAATGAAGCTTCACTACACTGAAGCTCACCTTACCGCATAGCCACCATTTTGGAAAAAAAAGTTACTCTTTAGCTAAACATGGTTTTATATGCTGGCAAAATCACCAACTACAACACTTTTTTTGTAACTGATATCATTTAACTGATATGTGTGTCAAAAATATAAAGCCTTCTTCCGTGTGTGTCTCTCCATCACAGACTGATAAAAGTGATGGACGCTTCCTGAAAGTTTGGTCAAATCATGACAAATAAACGGTTGGTTGGTCAACTTACCCCACAAGTTGTGAGCTGATGTTTGAAAATGGGCAATTACGAAAGATGTAGATCGTAAATAATGAATTCTTAATTCCAAAGGAGGATCAGAGAAACAATTACAGATCCCACAGTACACAGAACAGTAGACAGGATGCTGGAGATCCTGGCAAGGTTAATTGAGGAGCCACTCCAGGAGGATATGAAGTCATCTCAAGCCATTAGCCTGGAAATAGATGAAACCATGGATGTCTCCATAAGCCGACAGCTCGATATACAAATCAGGTATGAATATGGGAGCTGTTGAAAAGTGAATAAAAAAAAAGATCATGTGCCAATGAAGAGCACTTTATTTCAGATACCTGGACAAAGAGGGACGAGTGTTTAACCAGTTCCTCGACATGGTATCCCTGGAGGATGACAAAGCTGACACGGTTCTTGCTGCTGCAAAGGACATCATCCAGAAAAAGGAGCTCCCAACAGACAGACTGTGTGGTCTTAGAACCGATGGTGCAGCAGTATTGACAGGTATTGAATTTATTACTAATAAATATTGTACACTGTATGAAAATATTGCTATATTATTTGACACTTTTTCACAAAGATCGGGTGAATGGGGTTGCAAAGCAACTCACTGACAGCTTCCACAAGCTCGTTTAGAAGCATGCGCTGCTCATCTCAAGAGGTCAAGTACATTCAGAGACCATCTCCAGGAACTCGATTTGTACTTCTGCAACAGTGCCAATCAAACAGCAGCACTGAGGTCAGCAGCCACCGTCCTTGGCACAAGTGACTTGAAAATAAAGGTGTGCTCTCAACTGGTTTTTGTATTCAAGAGCTTACAGTTTTATAATCTTATTATTTGGTACTCAACTATATTCTACTTCTAGGAAGTAAAGGATGTCTGGTGGCTGACATTAAAAATATCGCCTCCTTGAACGGCTGTCCAAGGTGTTCCAGAAGGCAGACGTCAATTTTCTGCACATCAGAGAGCGTCCAGATGCATTTTGATTTAGGAGAATTCTCTCATAGTAACTATGATCCTCATATGGCTGTGTTTGTTTTGTTTTTGTGTTTTCCATTTAGGTACCTGTCACAATCGCAGCATTGAGGAGCATCATGGAGGCAGGTGGCACCCCAACCCCTGGGTCACTACTATCCTGCTTTCATCAAGGCCTTGATGACCCGGATGGACTAGGGTCCTTAAATATCACCCATGAGGAGGAGAGGAGCAGGAGAGGGTGAGAAGCACAGGAGCGGCCTCGGGAGGAGCAGTGGACCAAATTCCATAGAGATGTACGTGCATACATTTTCACCATAACTTTCAATTAATTATTTGTCCTTATTTTGCTGCAAAAAATGTATTGGCACCTAACCTTGGATGACGCGACCAACATTGCTCACCTGCAGACCCTTACCGGGAAATTCCTCCCTGGACAGGATGCCTCAGTTGTCCATCCTGTACAAGTAGTTTGATCATACATAATTACCTAATTGTAATGTAAATAATAACAGTTATTTTAAACATGACTCAGGCATGTATTGATGTAATTTCTGTGTTTGTTCCAAAAATGATCTCCAAACTTCACTCTAAAATCAATTTGAAGGGGATGTGATTTCTCAGGAAAGCAGGATTCCAAGCTAATATGGGCATAATTCATACTTCATTTTAAATGGTTCTGTATTTAGTTGTCTACTCTTTTCTGTCCTGGAAAGACAAAAACCAAGGAGAGATAATGCAACAGTTGGCCAGCGAATTTAATGAGACATCTACCCCGGTCTGAGTCGTCTGGCTGCAGTGGCCCTGGTCATCCCTGTCTCCACCGTTAACAGCGAGCAAGACTTTTCAGCAATGAACAGGGTAAGTGATTTTCAACCATGCAAGAGAGCACGAGGTGTAAATTTTATCTTGTGCCGTGTTTCATAATGGTTGTATTCAATGGTTGAGCTCGTTCCTTAAATCAGTTTTGACCTGAAATAGAAACAAACTTGCATAAAGGAGAGCACCTGACTGCATGCCTCAGGATCTCGATATATGGACCTGCCCCTGAAGCATACCCATACACAAAGGCATTACACGTTTTGTTTTCCAAACCAAGGAAACTCAAGTGTCCCAACAGGGAATGCCAACTGTGCAAATGACAAATGGGTTTAAAACTGTGAAATGTATTTATGTAAATAATTTATTTTGACATGATCAAAAAGCAAAGTCTGTTTTGTTCTTAAATGCAATTTATGTTGAGTGTATTTGTTTTCAATAAATAGTTACATGTACTGTGTATGCAGCTGTAATCTTTTTGTCCTTGGGAGGATATCAAATAATTCCAAGAGAAAAGGCTGCAGTGTATGGAGCCCCTAAGTAAAAAAGTTTCTGGTGCTCACGAGAAGGTGTCCCATGTGCACGAGATATCAGGTGCACAGCGGAGACCAGCCAGTGCATTTCGGCCTGCTGTGTTTCTGTGTGAAAATGACACTACGGGACACACGTACACAGCGTCTCTCAGAGCTCTACGGTGCGAGTGTTTCTCTCATTTGCCCTAAAAATAGGTGTGTGTGAGTGTGCGAGTAAAGATGACCACCAACTTAATCTTTTCCCCCCTGCTAATCATTTAAAAGTGATGACGCAGCCGTGTCAAGTGAAAGGTGAACGCTGCAAAAAGTAGTATCGATAATACGATAGTATATATAAGAAGGTAGATGTAATGGGAGAATGCTGCAAGGCTTTTATTTTTCTTTAAAAATACAGGATTAAATTGTAAGATATAGTGAATTTTTGTTCTGTTTTGTTTGTTTTTTGTTAGTTTCTTTAACCCTAAAGTATGTAAAGCCCTGATGTTACATTCCGATACAGTAGGTGGCAGTATACACCTATATACGTTGGTTTGCGATCTGTCATTCAAATCAGAAAAGAAGGGGTGTGATAGGAGTTGATGTTATTTTGTAGACACTATAAATGAAGCTCATTCACTTTTATTTTGGGCGAAAAGGAGAAGAGGAGAAGGAGGAATCGGGCAAGGGGGAAGTGCAAAGTTCAACCATAGATTTTATGGTTTCAACTAACGAGCCTTCGCAAGGCTTAAGTGAGGCGGCTAATATTGACGTTAGCATTGCAGCTAGTAACGGCAGGGTGGCTGGGAACAACGTTAACCAAGCTACCGTGTCCCCCGCTGTCACTTCAAAGACCACCTGAGCCGGTGGAGGGAGGACATATAAATTTAATGTGAATTGGCTTAAAATGTTCCCATGGGTAGAGGTGGAAAACAATGCCATGTTCTGCAAATATTGTAGAGGGCAGACACAGGCGGGCAACTCGTTGTTCGTGTCAGGAAGCCCACATCTGAAACGTGATAGTGTGGTGAAACATAATGTCTCGTGGTGGCATATCCAGTGCAGAGATCTGTACCTGTTGAGAGAGGAGAAACCATCAGCCACGGTGTCAGCAGCCTTGAGGAGGCAAGTACTGCAGTCGTTAAAACTGACCACCGATTTGGCAGACCGAACGTTCTGGGGTAGACTGTTCCAGAGTTTAGGGGCTGCAACTTCAAATGCACGATCACCTCTGTATTTGAAGTGTGATTGAGGAACTGATAAAAGGCCTTGATCCGAAGAACAGAGAGGCCGGCCGCTAGAATAAGGGTTCAATAGTTCTGCTATGTACACAGGAGCCAGGCCGTGCAGGGTCTTGTATGCAATTAATACAATTTTTTAACTTTAACGAATAAATGATGTTAGCTTAAGCTAGCGGTAAGCAATCTAATTAGTGTTAGCTAGCGCTTAGCATTAGTGATCTTTTTAGCATCATAAACCAATTATAAAACACACACCAAAGTTTGACAAATACGTTACAAAACAACATTGATTGGTTTTTATCAGCAGCATCTGGACTTAAACAGCAAGTTTTGTAGGCTATATCTCTCATCAGACTACCAACAACAACATGTGTATTTTACGGGACTTTCAACTGTTAATAACTCGACAGAAAGCTGTCTCTTTCTCGTTCACCGTTTGGACTCGTATTCAAAGAATAGCTTGTTAGCTTACACTTATGATTATCAAACTGTCAGGACTACTCTCTGGCATTTCACGACGTGAGTTCTTGCAGTCTGTTCTTCTTCTTCGGGTAAGGCAGACTAGACGCATCAATGGCATATCGCTGCCCTCTACTGTTTATTATTTAAGTCTTTCAGTTACTTATATTTTCTTATAATCCAATACTGTGCAGATGGTCCATCAGTTTCTTCATTATAGTTGTCCAGGTTGAGCTGCTCCCATGTTCTCTGAACAGTTGAAGAGAGTGAGCAATCTAAGCCAACCCACTCCTCAGCCCAGAATGCCCAAGCCTCAACCTGGATGTATAACAACTGAATCTTTCCCTTTACATTTAAAAGCGCATTTTCCTTTTCCCACTGTGCTTTGTATTGCAAAATAAAGCCTCCCTTTCCCCATGTGCTCTGCCACATTTCTTTTGCTGACTTATTTATGATTTCAGTATATTCCATTGTGTAAAGTGATTTCTATTCTTTCCTCCTGTGCTGCCTTTTTTGCTAATTCATCTCCCACCTCATTACCCTCCACACCCATATGTGCTGGAACCCAAAGAAAACCCACCTCACACCCTGCTCTGTGAATTCTGAACAAAATCTTAACGACTTCTGAGAGTAAATCAGGTCTAGATTTGGATTTGGTTTCTTTTATTGTTAATACTGCTACTGATGTCATGGTTTGGACTTAAACAAAAAGGGAGGGGACCCAAGGTGCAGACAAAACTAAAAGTTTAATTAACAAAACGGCAACAAACAAAAGCTTACTTTGAAACAGTCCAGGTACAAATCCAACAAAAATATCCAACTGAAAGGTAAAACCAAAAATCCAACAGAAACATAGGGAGCCACAAGAAAGTCCAGGTTCAGGTTTGTGAAACAGGATGACTGACAAGGATTCGGGATAAAGACGACGACAAACTGACACCGAGACAAGGGAGCACAAAAGCTAAATGGCTAATTAGACACAGGTGAAAACAATAAGGGCAAGGCGCACAAAAGCGGGAAACAAACAAGGGCAGGGAGTGGATATCACAAGAGACAAGATGTCAAAGTAAAACAGAAAATGATCTAACCAAAGAGACACAAGTGAAAAACTAAGCAAGACTAAATTGTGACCAGAACACAGAATAAACTAAATACAAAACTAAACAATGAGAACTCATGACAATAGACAAAGTGACAAGGTAAAACAAGAAATAATAACTGAACACCGAAATACAAATCAAAACCATAACTAGACTGGAATAACTCATGACAGCTGAATCGTTGCATATGATTGAATGCCCTTGTTTGTTATCCTCACCCCACCTAAGTGCCAATAGTACTGCCATCATCTCTGCTGTGAAAACTGACACGTGAGCTGGAATCCTGCAACCCTTTTCAAATCCTAACTCGGGTATGAAAACACCAAATGCCACTTTCCTGCTGTCTGGGTGCTTTGACCCATCAGTGTACATTTGTAAATTAATTCCCCATTCTTGGTGCAGGCGGGCATTTACTGGGATCAGCCATGATGGTACAACTGGCCAGCAGACTGGAGAGCAAACATTTATTTATTTATTTAATGTTTATTTGTATAAGAACAAGTATGAAGCAAGTAAACTGATGCCACACACTACAGCCTTTAGTAGCTAATTTGCAGTGCCCGTCCCTCGATGGGCCTTTAAAATATATAAAATAAACGGCAAATGCACAAGAGACGGAACAAAACAGACTCAACCATAAAACAGATATAACAATACAGGATACAAAATATCCTACAATTAAACAGGAAGCACAAAATCAAACATGACTACACGACTGAGCCAGCTTCAAAAACGGTTTCAGTTTAAGTTTTAAATGCTCCCAGTCAGGGTCCAGTTTGAGCTCTGCAGGTAAGGCATTCCACATATTGAGACCCTGAACAGAAAAAACGCTTCGTCCAAGTGATAATTTATGAAAGGACACCTTACAATCTCCATTAGATGCTCCAGGTGTTACAGAGCCTGGTACTCTAAGTGGAACCACGAGGTCACTGAGCACCTGAGGAGCCTGATGATGTAAGCATTTATGGACGAGTTTAAGATGAGCAAATTTAATAAAATGATCAAAGCTTCACATATTTAATTCTTTTGGAATATCATAGTGATGTGATCTTATCGGCTTCCTGTCTAAAATGTTTATGGCTTTATTATATATCATCATCAGAGGCTTGATTGTTGAAGATGCTGCTGGTGACCAGGAGGTTACACAATAACTATTATGTGAAAAATCATAGAATGCATAAAGCTATTAGCAGCGTAGAATGATACAGTCTCTGATAAGCTTAAATGTCTGTAAGTTTGCTTTTGCGATTCTGCTCACCGTTTTCACATGCTTGTCAAATTTTAGGTGGGAATCTAATACAAGGCAGAGAGATTTTACTTCTGGAGCCTGCTCAATACATTGTCCATTTATCTTTCGGTTTAACTCCTTGGCTTCTGATGAGGACCGAGCTTTGGAAGAAAAGCAAACAGACACAGTTTTCTTGATGTTAAGTGTGAGACATGAGCTATCAAACCAAGCTGCTATGGACTGTAAATGATATGAAAGCTTTGTAGGAGCTGACAGAGTGGTTCTACCAGATACATACAGGACTGTATCGTCTGCATACATGTGCAAACTGGCTCCAAGACGACTGTGGTAAGTCATTTATGTACAAACTGAAAAGAAGTGAACCAAAGTAGATAACACCAATTTCCTCTGTCATAGATTTTAACATTTCTCCAAAGCTTGTTTTAGCCTCTCTTATTGTTCCCATAAATTCCCAATGTTGACTCAGCAAGCTTTTTGTTGGAAACGTTTCATTTTGTCCTTTTAATTTCATTAAATACTTCAAACCAAATTCACTTCTCCTGATTACTAATGGTATCTCTTCCATTTCTATTAATAATGCAGATATTGGGGTTGTCCAAAATGCCCCACAACAAACTCTAAGGGCTTTGGCTTGTGCAATATCAAGTTTACTGATCGCTGTAGGGACTGCTGATCCATAGGCCATACACCCATAATCAATAGCTGATTGTATCATCGCTCTGTATATCATCAATAGTGATTCTCTATCAGCGCCCCAATCAGATCCTGCTGCACCCCTAAGAACATTTATTATTTTCTCACACTTTAAAGAAACCTTTTCAATGTGAATTTTCCAAGTCATTCTTTCATTCAACCACACTCCAAGGAGTTGAAGTTTTTTACTTTTTCGAGAGTTTTACTGTATATTTGTAGATTCTGTGCTGGAAATTTCTTTTTGTATCCAAATAGCATGTATTTTGTTTCATCTATAGATATTTTAAAGCTCCAATCATTGGCCCACTCAGTTACTTTCTCCAGAGCTCCTTGAATTTGGCTAAAAACCGTAGGTGTCACGATTATGGTCAAACAAAAAGTAGAGAGGACCCAGATGCAGACAATTTATATTTAAATAAAACAAAATACAAAACAAGAAAAAACAAAAGGCTTACTCTGTAAGAGTCCAGGTAACAAAATCCAGGGAGAAACACAAAGAGCCAAGAAGAAAATCCACACAGGAAACACGAGGAACAAGGTTACTGGATCAAGGACGACAGGTCACGGACATAGACTCAATGAACTGGCAGAGAAGGGTAGGAACACAGAGACTAAATACACACAGGGTAATCAGGGACAGGTGAGACAAATTAACACAGGTGAACACAGTGAGGCAGGGCACACAATCTAAAAGGCGGGAAACGGAACAAAGGAGGGAAGTAAAACAAGACATGACATACAAGGGGCAAGAACTACAAAATAAAACAGGAAACACTGAACACCAAACTCTGGACTCACAGGACTACAAAAATAAAACAGGACACACTAGAAACCAAACGCAGGACTAACAGGGCTACAAAGTAAAACAGGAAATTCTCTAAATCAAATGCATAACTTAACCAAGTCAGGAACACAATATACTAAATAATAAGAACTCATGACAACAAGAGACAAAGTGACCAAGAAAAACAGGAAATAATATCCAAACACCAAAATACAAGACAAAACCAAAACTAAACTAGAAACTCAGGACAGTAGGGAGGTTCCTCCCTCGCTTCCACATGGCCTCATTGTCTGTAAATAGCGAAAAAACAACTTATTTTCCTCCTCTACTAAACATATCATTCACTAAAATGTTAAAAAGGACAGGGTTAATCACACTTCCTTGAGGGGTTCCATTCTCCACCTCAAGTTCCTCAGATAACTCACTCCCAACACTCACCTGAACTGACCAATTTGATAAAAAAAAAAAGCTGAACAGTTACACACTAATAGACCTAAGAGGTAAAGAGATCTCATGGAACATAAGGGACTCACTTCTCGCTTGTGGTGGGTGAACGACACACACCTGATAACTCTTAAGCCAACAACAATCCTGACCCACATGGCTGCCATTTATTTGATAGTTATAGACAGCTAGCAGCTTCCACCCGTCACGCAAAGAGGCCACGCCCCTAATGATGAATCACTTTAAGCCTTAATATCATGTAAACAGGTGAGTTATATAAAGATTCTCCCTGTACAGTTGTCATGAAGAGAGAAATGAGCTATAGAGACCCAAACTGTTTTTGTACCAGACTGTAAACATGTTTATTTCTGCTGTAAAGTTTAACATGGGGCTCTATGGGGACTGACTCACTGCTGGAGACAGCCTCAAGTGGACACGAGAGGAACTGCAGAGACTCAGCTTAATCTGATTAGAGAAACAAATGTGATTTCCTGTCTGAAAAAAGCCTGAAGGTATCACCGCACATACAGTATTTATTATGAGCAACATAAAAGCAACGATGATTAATCAGGCAAGAAACGTATGTTCAATGTGTGCCCGCCACAGATCCCTGCTTCATTAGACTACTTCAAGTGTGAGGTCTTCATAGTCAAAGCATGATGTTTAGACTCAGAGGTGGAATCATTATGTTCATTCATAAATAGTATAATACTGTAAAGACACTCAACACACACAGCCTAAACAGTTTCAGCAATAACTTCAAATCACACTCAAACGCTCCTCATTTTGTTTCTGCTCTCCAAATGTTTAATATTCTGTTGCTGCGGTGTTTCCTCCTCTACACTCTGACTGGATCTTTTATATTCAGAGGATAAAATTAACAATAGGAGGGAGAAAGTGCAGAGAAACGGTGCATGTAGATACCCTGAGCTGTCAGGAAGAACAGAAGATGACAGTGAAATTAAGGCTTAAAGTTGAACCCTTTAAATAATGGAACAAAGGCTGTAATCTCTATTTACAGTTTCTACATTAAAACGAGATTTTAGTGCGGGAAGCTTTCCGGTTTCTGTTTGTAGTCCGAGTAGTATTGACCAATCACGTATCAGCAGGCTTCCGGCATCTGTGCAGAAAGCAAAGGCTATACTGGTCCCATCGGCATACATCTGACGACGATTTGGCTTGTGCTTTATCTCTATAAAGTAAGTGCAGCTAAGACTCTTGTGCTTGACTCCATGTTGTGAAAGCCGTTCAGTGTTTAGATTTCCCGACTTCCCTGAATGCATCAGAGATGATGGCTCCGCCCTCTGTTCAACAAACTTGTCATGTTAAAGTAGTTTTTTTCTCCTCTTGAGGACAGACCTGACAAAGCTTCATGTTGACTTGTTACTAATCTGCATCATGATGTTATTTCAGTAAACTTAAGAGCCGTTAATTAAAGTCAGTCACATGAAAATCTGTTTCTGTTTGGGCTTCATCCCGCTGAAGTAAGCCAGAGTGCAGCCTCTGTGTAACTTACTGTTTACAGTGTAACTGAGACTCAGCACAGACAGATGAACGGGCGCTCCTCCGGGGGATGGGATGAACCAAGAGATGACAGCGTTTATTTAGCAGACATATCTGGAGGGAGAATTTCACTTCACTTTGATCTGAACACACGGTCGCTTCTCAAGCTGCTAACTGGACTGTAAACAATGCAGCGCACGGAGAAGGAAGATTTGCCTGGAAGTTGTTTATCACTAACCGCTGGCTACACTCGAATGCCCAAAATGTTCACCATAACTCCCAGAGGATATATTGTTGTCAGATGATGTTCCGAGGTTGTACAGACTGTAATGTGTTCATCACATCCCCCAAATCTGAACATTTGAAAAAAGACATACTTATAATGGAGAGAATTCTTAACTGCTTGTGGACTTCCAAGTTAAAAATGTTAAAATATAGCTACCTACCAAGTGACGAGAGTAAAGAGAGTTGACCACAGCCAGGAAAGATCCAGTGTTGACCGTCAAGATGATAGCAGGGGATCTAACGTTTAACATCTCTGTGACTGACAGTAGATGGAAACAGACCACACCTCCTGACCGCCACAGAAAAACAGAACAGTCCAACAGAAAGTCAGGACGGCAGAATAATTAGCTGGTCCGTGTTCTCTCCCAGTGTTCTCTCCACAGTACCCCCGAGGCGGGCGCTGCCATCTTTAGCTGGTGAAATTATTTGGAGCCAGAAACTGAGTAGAGATCGCCCGTTGGAGCCACGGTAACAAAGTCCCGGCCCTTCTGCTGACCAAAACACATACATAACCTAAAAAATGGCAGATTTTCACGGTTATGGAAAGTTCAATGGCTGTAGTGTTAGTGTTAGTTACGTCTCCCCTCGCCGTTCATCCTCTACTCTGCTACTCAGGAACAGAACGCTGCAGGAGCCCAATTTGTCCACAGAGCTGTCAATCATGAGGTCACACCCCCTTTTTACAGCATCAAATAACTAATTAAAAGTAAACTTGTCAGGAAAATGAACACTTGGACATAAATTAGCAGGATAAGAACTAACTATAATGACAGAGACCATGTTTGAGAAAAATGTATTTGACGTGTATTTCCAAGCATCAAATCAAGTACCTCCAAATGACAGACTTTGCTGAATGCATCATTGCACATGAAAACATCACAGTCCAGCTACACAACCGTGATCAAGTTTGACATTTGCATGTGAGCAGGTTTCCTCTGTGAAAGAAGTGATTTCCCACCCGGAGAGGAAATGCCAAGAAAACACACTTCTTTCTTTTGATAACCGTCTCGGAGCTGGAGCAGCGCACGCTGTGAAAATGTCAAAAAATAAATGGGTATCACCTGAGAGAAATCGATGGCTTTGTCTCTTTGGAGCTGCAGCCTCATCCTGTGTGGTGTCCTGTTTGCTACAGCGGCTTTTTAATGGATGACTATTAATTTGATTTGTAAATAAATGAGCTTGAAATACTATTGGATCCCTCGAATGATTGATCCTGTGAAATGCTCTCGCTCTCTGAAAGATTGATCTCGCCTGGCCGGCACAATGGAAGTAATTGAATTGAAACAGAAGCACACACACATACGTCTAATCTGACGTGCACACACACACACACACACAGACACACACACACACTGGGAGGTAGCAGGGTGAGATGCTGGTGATGTAAACAGCTCCCGTTGCTGGGGATATTTATTATCCTCCTGTGAAAAGATGCTGACATTCAGCTTACTGAAGGTTCCAGGTGTGTGTGTGTGTGTGTGTGTGTGTGTGTGTGTGTGTGTGAGAGAGTACAAGAGGTTGTTAAATAATGTGTATGTGTGGCTTTGTTGTGCGCCTCTGCAGCAATATGTGTGTTTGTGCTTTATTAGAAAGGTCCTGGTGTCACTTGGACTGCATCATGTCACATGCAGTTCTTATTTTGGCCACTTGGGGGCACTTAAACACCAGAAACAGGACGTCAAGCTAACGCACAGCATGTAACTGCTACTGTGTGGAGAATCAGTCCACATAGTCACACTAGTTGGCACGCCACACACATAGACACACAGTAGACACTGGGAAGGACACCTTTTTTATTGTGTGTGTAGTGTGTGCATGTGTGTGTGTGTGTTTGTTAATGTCCAATAAAGCAGCCAGGAACAAAGGAAGTGCAGCTGAATGAGCAAAAGGAAGAAAGATTAAGATCCTGGAGTGAAAGAAATCAGGTTGGCTTCCTGTGATGGAGATTATATTTGTATCTTTGTATGGGTGAATTCTGTACACACACACACCCACACACACACACACACACACACACACACACACACACACACACACACACACACACACACACTTCCTGCTGACTGATTTTCCAGGAGAATTCACATGACCTCTGCATGTCAGCTGTCACTCAATAATACAGCAGAAAACAGGCTGCAACATCTTTTATATATTCACACACACACACACACGCGCGCGCACACACACACACACACAGCAACACTAACTTCTTGGGATCCATTGAGAGGTGGTGACGTGTAAACTGCAGATGTTAATGGTCTCCACACGACCTCTGAGTTAATTTATTTCTGCTCTATTAAACTGAACTTCGGGATGAAGTGTGATTACAGTAGAAGCTGCAGGTCGTCAGTCCAGGTCAAAGTTCATGAAGTTCATGTCCAAAAATTCTACTTTGTAACTTCTTTCTTTCATAACTGTTGTGTGTTTCCTTCTGTTTTTTTTAGCTGGTTAGCTCAGTTAGCACCCGGACTGGAGGCTTGGAGCACTGTGGGAATGTTCACATTTACAATGGCAGCACAGAAGCTTTGGAACCTCCCAGAGACCAGGACCGAGGCTGGTTTGAAGACTGGGACCAGGCAGGTGTACAGATAGGACCCAAGGGGGACTTGAGCCCCTGCCCCTGTGCCCCCAGAGTTGATAACTGCCCTCAATTAAAAAAAAAAATCTAATATTCGATCAAATATAAAGACGGAAATGAGTTGTATCCACGAAAAATATGCCTTATCAATGAAGTAAGTACTCTGCATTCCTAACCCCTCCCCTCCCAAATGATTTTGTCTCAGTCAATTAGGGAGCTTTCACATTAGGGCCCGGGCCCAGATCTAAGTACACTTGACCCCAAAGTCCGATTCGTTTGATTAGTGTGAACACTGTGTACTGGTTCATGTGTACTCGGGTACGGTGCGCATCAGGTGTGAAAGCGTAACAAAATTACTAAAGTGAAAGCTGACCGGTGGGAGGGGGGGGCAGGCAACCGTACTCAGGCACGATAACGAAGCAATCGTACCTAATGTGAAAACGCCATAGAGCACATACACCTACAGGATCAAGGGCGTAGAATTGGGTAGGGATGGTAGGGACGTGTCTGAATTGTCCCTACCAATAAATCTGTCCAAAAGATATGATACGCGTAACTGTTGCACTTTCAACCTGTGGAGGAGTCGTGCATTTGAGACTCTGTCTGTCACTGTAAACAAGGACTCCAGTTCTTACACTTCACTAAAGTGAAATTTAAATAGCAGAACAACACGTCTCATGCTCAAATGAACACTTTTTGAGCCGTGTCCGTTCTGTCCATATGCATGCTCTCTCTCTCTCTCTCTCTCTGTGAGGTAGTGCAGTTTGTTTAAATGTTATACTAACATTAATTAATATTGCTGCTCGAATTTCTTTCTTGTATTACTGAGGTGATGATAAAGACATAGAAATAGGAGTTCATATACTAAATAATTACTAATTCCTTCATAAGGCAGGGAGAGAGCAGATGAAGCAGATAAATAATTCTGTCCTCACCCTCTAAGACTACTGGGAGATATAAAGACGAATAATCATGTGTTAAATAATGCTAGAAAAAATTTAAATAAAACAAGTTGTTGTCCCCACCAATGTTACAATGAAAACTACGCCCTCGTACAGGATATTTGCAGAGCTCAGATAGTACACGTCACCCAGCAGCAAACCAAACAGACTCACAACACTTTCGGAAAAGATCAAGAACTGCTCCATCCTTACATTTGTGTTTACATTTAAAAGTGAGTGGGTGTGTGTGTTGTAAGAGCAAACTCGAATCCAGGTTGACGTGCTCTCATTGATTTGTGTGGAAAAGGCAGCAGAGGGATAAGAGGCGCGATGCTGTTGGCATAAACAAATAAAAAGCCGCTGTCAGCCAGTGGTACGCACTGAGGATTGAGATGTAGAGTAAAGACCAGCGCTTTTAACCAGCCGGCACCTGCACACAAATCAATACACTCTCACTGTGACGGCCGAGTCCAAACACGACATGCACGCACACAAATATACATTTTACATGGGCAGCTCAACCCAGCTCCCCAGCTGTCAACAGTAATCCAGAGCGTCAGGGATGAATATCTGAGATGCTACCGATGTGACAGAGTCTCATCAGGGACCTGGGCCGAGGCACAACAACCAGTCGCACGAGAAGCAGACGTCCTCACAAAGATAGAAAAAAATAAGATTCACTGTAAAATTCACTTTATTTCTGATCTTGGTAAAAGTGCTTGTCAGGTTGGAAGAGTTCAAATATCAGCAACACCTCCTGCTGTATGACGACCGAATCTACACCGTGTTTACGAAGGTGTTGTTTAAGTGCAGTACAACACATGCTTCATTAAAGTGTCAGTGTTACTCATTCACACACATTGATGTTACACAGTCTCAAAGCAATACCTGAAATATTCCTGAAAATATAATAATATAAAATAATTAATAAAAGTAATTCTTGACTCCATCACAAAAAAAGATTTAGGAAGCCAGGTGACGAGTTTAGAGCCAGAGAGTCCACCGGGGTTTAAGGCAGGAGATATACTGCTTTTTATCCTTCACGTCCACAGCCGTCTGCGTCATGAACGTAATTGTTCACATTCTTGTCTGTGCACTACATGTGTTACTGGAGGATACCTCTAGAGAACTCAGGCTGTATGCAACCACTGTATGTGCGGGACGTAAACAACAGACACAGAGACACTCGAGGAGGTTACTGTTATGTGCGTTCTGAGATCACGGCAGAAAAACACACCGTCTGCACCGCCCCACTCCGTCTCTCCAACATGTTCCGGTCCCGGACGTAATGGTCCCGGACTTGTTTCCATTTAGTTTTGCAGGTTTCCACGTCGACTTCTAAAATGGAAATGATCTGTCTGCGGTTGTTTGACAGGCATGTTTTCCTCTGTGCAGTGGCAACGACACATCGTACAGATGTGGATCATTGTGGACTTTGACCTCAGCTTGTCTTCAGAACTTTCTGCCATTGTTGTCCCTGCTGCTGAGTTGACCCACAGACTGTATAAAAAGATGGATGGAAACCCCCTCTATCGCCCCCTGCTGACTGGCTGCAGTATAGGTCATAAAGCCCGCCTCCTCCATGTTAACAAATCCAATCAATCCAATCCACTTTATTTATATAGCACATTTTAAAAACAACAAGGTTACCAAAGTGCTGCCCAACAGATAAAAACAGTAAGTAAGTAAAATTCAAATGTTAAAATAAATATATAAAAAGTAAAAGATTAAAAAAAACTCAATAAAATAAAAGCATATAAAAACACTAAAATATACATAAAACACAAAACAACAACCAATGGGACATGAGTCAAACTATAAAATCAAATACATTTTTCTCAAACATGGTTTCTGTCATTATAGTTAGCTCTTATCATGCTGACTGACGTCCAAGTGTTCATTTTTCTGACAAGTTTATTTCTAATTAGTTATTTGATGCTGTCAAAATGATGATTGACAGCTCTGTTGACAAATATGGCTCCTGCAGCGTTCTGTTCCTGAGCAGCAGAGTAGAGGAGGAACGGCGAGAAGAGACCTAACTAAAACAATCACGACAGTCATTGAAGTTTCCATACCTGTGAACGTTAACCTCAGACCTACACAAGAATCTGTTCTGCTGTTAAACACGCCGGTGTGCGGGATCCTTGCTGTTTTCTCGGTAAGTTAAGTGTGTGTTTTGGTTAGCGGAAGTGGCTACGGTGGCGCCACCCACCGATCTCTACTGCATGGTCTCTGGCTCCATATGACGTCACCATCGCAAGATGACACAGGGGGTATTTTGGCATCATTTCTGTACAATGAGAGCAGATGGAGACGCGTCGTCCATCTATATATACAGTCATTGTGTTGACGCCGTTTCATCCCCTCTGCATCTACACTGCCCCTACCTACCTCATGTACGTATAGCTTAAACATTATCAGGACATGTACAGCCGACACTCCAAATGACAAAGAACGTGGGGCAGTAACATAACCAAGTAGTTTTGATTTCTGAACCAACCAAACTGTGTGTGTGTTTTTGAAAGGTTGAGGCACCAGAACTACTTGGTTAGGTTTATGAAAAGATCAAGGTTTCAGCTTCAATAAAACATCTCGTGACTTTTGGTTTCTCTTTGAACTAGGGCTGTCAATCGAATAAAATATTTAATCGCTTTTAATTGCATGGTTGTCCGTAGTTAACCCGTGATTAATCGCAAATTAAACGCACATTTTTTACCTGTTGTAAATGTATCTTAAAGAGATATTTTTTAAAAGTTTTTCATCCTCTTATCAACATAGTAATGGACAAATATGCTTCCTTTATGCAAATGTATGTTTATTATTACTGCAAAAAAAATATTCTACAGAATAATCTCAAAGGTACTGCACGCTCAAAAAATATGCTGAAAGCATAACATGGCAATCATCGCATATATCAATGATTCCTGTGAGCAGCACATCACATGTAGACCAACTATTTTAATCTGATCACTTTGCTTTGCTTCAGTCCCCCAACACACCTGCACCTCTGCTCTCTGCATAGCTTCTGGCATAGCTATTAATGATGTAGCGATCAAAACGAATGATCGTTACTGAATGACATCTGCACCTTTTATAAGCTTGATAAACAGCGACAATCAATGCATTTACAATAGGGACATACGGAGATACACAGTAGGAATGTTTACATTGCGTTACAGAACTGCATATGATTGTGTGTGGACAGAGAGCGTCCTGATGTCCTGTGACTCCTGTCACTGTTTCACCGTTTATTTGCACAGAAATCTGAAGCAGCGGCGGCGGCGCGGCCAAATGTATGTAACGGAAACAGTGCCGGTGGTAACTCCGTTCACATCGACAGTAAAAACAAATAACTTTTGTCTTGTCCAGAGAACCATCGAGCAGGGCTTTGAGGCTGAATTTGTCATTTAAAAGACCCTTTTCTTTATCCATTTCTGCTCACGGAGGTTTGTTTCTGCATGCTATCCACAACATTGTGGCTGCATAGCTTCCTGATTTCTCACGCACGTGCGTTAATCGCGCGTTAAGATAATTAGTGGCGTTATTAACGCGTTAACTTTGACAGCCCTACTTTGGACACAGGCAGTGTTTCCTGAATAAAAGGGAAAGAATGCTCCAGCAGAAAGACAAATGATGTGTTAGAACGAAGAAATGAAGGGAGTTTCCATGTACAAGATCCTATATGAACATATTCTTGACTATTTAAGTGTTATGAGACTTTGTCGGATGACAACTTGTAAAGAAAATAAGTGTTATCACGGTAATGTCTTTGGGTGTGTGTAGGTGACTACAGGCGGTCCAAATGTATTGTAAGCAGTGTTGTGACCAAGTCATCTTTGCTCAAGTCCAAAGTAAATCTCAAGTAACTTGGTCCAAGTCTCAAGCAAGTCTCGAGTCATTTTTTCTTGGGCAAGTCAAATTGAGTCACAGGTTATGTCACGTCAAGTCAAGTCGAGTCACTTTTTTCCACCCAAGCTCCAGCACTCTTACCTGTAGTATCCGGTCTTTATAAAGAGAAAAGACAAGGTGTTAGCAGCTCGTCTAATAATGATATTATTGGACAATTTATATAACCTGTTCAAAAAGTATGACAGTGAATTGTATCTGTATTATCTTGGCACAGACGCAGCCATGATGCTGGTCTGCTCTGAGACCGTATTGAGTGGTAACAAGTACGACTGATGAGGCTTCTCTTTGGGGGCTGATTCCCAGTTTGCAGCTGAGCTGCAGACATACTTGATAGTTAGACAGAAACTTGACAACATTGAATTTTATCATTTTATATGTAACAGCTAACATTCAAACTTATGAACACACTCAAGTCATCCTAGTCATCATGCCTCAATTCCAAAGTCAATAACTTACAAGTCCAAGTCGAGTCTCAAGTCATTAAAACAGTGAATCGAGTCGACTTGAGTCCACGTCTCTGATTGTAGGTAGTATTAATAACTAGTCATGAGCCTCCATAACACTTGAACTTAATTTACTATAAATCACATCTATAATGTTTTTGGCTGATGATACAGCGCACTATAAGCAGGGTTGTTACCAACTGTTCTGAAGAATAATATTGAAGATGACTGCGGTGGTGGCAGCATGCATCATATAAAGGAAGATCCAGTTGGTTCACTGTCTGAATGAGGGAAGGAAAAAGAAAAAAAAGCATATTTAAATTTTAATGGATTAAATCATACGATAACTTTTCACTTTAGATTCTAAAATATGTTTCTATCTAAGTTTATTTCATTAATAACAGCTGTACATAATGATGATAGTTATAATCAAATAACACCCAACACCGGTTGTAAATCTGCCTGAAGCAGACCATGCACTGGGTGTCATCCTGAGGAAGCTACAGCGGGGTGAATGATGTGTGGCAGAAACACTTAACCTGTGCAAACAAGATCTGCTATTTCTTTAAGCACATGCTAAGGTGCTTCAGAGTGCTGCAGAGCAAACAGTGTCTCTGAGCTCTGGCTGCTAGTGTGTATTTAAAGTAACAATCTTGAGGATTTTCATTTACATAAATGTCTGTTAGGTCACTATCTATCGCTGAATGAGGTAACACTATGGTGATTGAGCCTATGGCCCACTGATGAAAGCCTTTGCATTTGCAGTATTACAGACTGGGTGTCTGTGTCGACATTCGTGGAATAAATCACAAGCGGCGCCCAGTTAGTGACGCGTTTTCCATCAGCCAGCAGTGGTTGGTCTGCCAGAGAGGGTAGGCGGAGCTAAGCGGCTGCTTTTCCGGTCTCTGAACAAACGAAGAAAAGATGGATGACTACAGATACAACTTCAAAAATAAGTGAAAATCCAAAGAAAGAGAAACAAACTCGACGCTCAGATGAAGGCAAACAGTCTGAAAAGGAAAGCGACCGTCAGTGAGGAAAATCAAGAGTTACAACTGTGACAAAGGGAGCCAGCCGTAGACGTCTGGTTTAATTGGGAAGTGTCCTCGTGCAATTATTGTATATCACCATTAGGTGGCGTCCAAGAGTTTAAATGAGTCATTATGCAGACATTTGGGACAAATTTGGCCCCTTTCTATGCAAAACGTCCTCGTGGCAAAAAGGATCTAATTCACAAACAGCAGCACTAGGAATATTACCGTCTGCAGAGAGCTGGTGGTAACTACGGTGCATTATTACGAGGGCTGCTACGCTCTGAGTTTACAGTTTGCAACCCATTCTGAGTGAATCCCCCCCTCAGACTTTACTTGGCCGGGCCGCCCATGATATTCGTAATCACTTCCATTTTAGCCTGTTATATTTTATATCCAGGTGAAACATCCCCCATCAGTGATCCATTATTTAATATACGCCCACATACAAATAACCATTACAATTACTCAGGGCCCAAATACATTTTGAGCATCCTTTCATTCTCCTTAATTTACAAGGAGTTTATCAAAGAAAATGTAATTCGTCCGCTGCTGCAGCTTCACAGTCGCATACTGTTCCTCCATTTCATTAATGAGTCCTTCGCAATTCTGCAAACCTGGAGAAGAGTGAAGTAAACTCTACATCAAAAATGCAAAAACAGTCTCAATGTAACAGCATGAAACAATCAGAGTGATAGTTTAACAAGTATAAAGATATTGTAAATGCAGCAGACACAGAGAAAGAAACAAGACAAGTGTGTGCATGTGTGAAAAAGAAAGGAGTCCAATGAGCAGCAAAAGAAGTCAAATTTATGGAGACAGAGAAAAGTAGAGCTGAAGTTGGAGGTAGATGTACAACAGACGTCAGTGTGTGCAGAGACACTGAAAGAGAGTGAAAGACCAAGAGCTGTTAGAGGACACGAGGGATTTTTATTATCGCATCCTTTCACCTCCTCCCTCGTTTCCTTTGGCTTGACCTGTCACTGCACTGCACCTCCCGGGACCAGCCGAAATCAAACACACAGGAAGAGACAAAGATGGACACACAGAGATAGAATCCACGGAGCTACAGGGCAGAGAGTCTGATCTGTGAGGGACAAAATAGGACCTCAAATATCAAACTATATGTGAAAGTGGAAATGAAAATAGAACTCAATGAACTGAAACTCAAATTGACAAACCTTTTGGCCCAAAGCTCCAAACACCTGCCTGTGCAAATGCCAAGAGGACAAATCTCTGTCTGCGCTCACCTGTGATTCCACATCAGTGTGAGGATCGTCCACGGTTCCCTGCGTGGCCTTCGATGGACATGGATTAGTTGTCGCAGTTGCAGGAGCAGACAGGAAAACTCGCCTAGAGCACCAACAACACTGACCGTCATTTATTTGATCAATGTAATCAATGGAAAGCTGTTCTGAGGACAGTAAGCGGTGAGACACAATGGAACAGATTGCTGGGCTTCAAAAAGCGCTACATCTTCATTATCCAGATTGAATTTGGACTGTTAGAGGAGGTCGATAGCCGAGATGAAGGGAGAAGGCCTGAACGCTGGAGATGACAGGAAATCCACAGCGTGACTGATGGAGGAGGAGATCACCTTCTTCAAGGAGAAATCCATCCTCCGCTGGCGCCTCGATGCAGCGATGCTGGTCCTGCTTATCTGTTTTTTGGATATGGATCTCTGCAAACCTGTCATCACCCTGTGGGTTTACCTCAGCCTGTTGTGTAAAGTGGGATAATGGTTCAAACCCTGCCTATCTCTCCTCATAAAGCCTCTCCAGTCGCTGCAGGTGGGCATGATTGTTATATTGTTTGATTATAATAGAAGCAGACCCCCTGATTTCACCCTCAGATGAAATATAGATGCCCCCTCTCTAAGCTTTTCTCCCCACCTTTGGCTGTGACAGTCCAACTACTCATAAGACCTTCCTCATTTTGTGTACATTAAAACTCTTGACTGCCACTGAAGTGACCAAAAACACAGTGGATATAAGACTTTTGCTGTGTTCGGGCTAAAAGCGAAAGTAATTCTCACCTTGCATGTGTGACAGCGGGATCATTTGTGCTCGTGTCGGTTAAATCCCATGACTATTGTACGGTGGCTGACAAGGGAAATTCAATGCAACAGCCCCAACAGTTTCCAGTAGAAGGAACAGGCAGCAAATTCCGAAACAGTGTACATTCATGCAAAAGTAAAAAAAAAAAAATACAACGACAGAAACTCGCTGCAAAAAAAAGAACATGCTGCAAAAAGCTGAAACAAATACATTAACATCAAACACACAAATACAGAAAATACATGCATGAGAAAAACGCTTCAAATCCAGTCCATGCAACAGAGGTGCTCCAGGCCTGTAGGGGGAGTGTAACAGCTGATGCTGCTGACTCTGCATCATTTCAGTATTTGCAGCACATTTTTTTGTTAATGCCTTTGTTTTTTCGGGATTTTGCAGCATGTTTTTTTTATTTGTTTCCGTTGTTGGACTTGTGCATGTGTTTTCAAATCTGCAGTCTGTTTCTACAAAAGGAAACCATTTGGGCCGCTGCAGCGCGATATAGCCCTCGTCAGCCACCGTACTACTGGCCTACATGTGCGCAAGTCCAAACCCTGTCATGGCTGAGTTCCCAACGTAATTTGGAGTCTCATGGCTCGGTTAATCTGCCCTCCTCCTCCAGGAATTGTGTCTGGATGAACTCTCCTGCTGCTTCCAGCTCCTTGAGGCCGACCAGCGGCCAGTGTGATGAGCTTTTAGCTCGGATCAGGATTTCTCTGATGGACATCATCTACCAGCGTTCTGTTTCAGCTGTGGAGCGCCTGTCCATCTGTCTCCGCTGAGTGACAGTTTCACTGTATCCAACAAGTCACACGTGGGCTGAAATCCGTCCCACTACAGCGCTATGAAGCCAAAATAAACAGATGTTACTGAGATTTAATGACAATAAACTGCTCGTAAGGATGAAAAATGATCAACATCATGATGCAGATTTGTAAATGTGAAAATTCTTCCTCAACGCTGAAAGCCTATCACGACACAGCCTGACTTATTAGAAGACATATTAGTAGGAATCTTTGCTTCACTTTTGGTTTGAACACACACACGAGTTCCTGCTCACAAGTTGAATTAAAAAAAAAGTTAAATGTTTGAAGCGGGCACCCCCCTTCTTCTTTATTTAACCCTCCATCAAAACACACATGAATCATTGATTCACATTCAGTTTAAACACTTTCACTTTCAGCAGCGACGATGATTTCACTTGCGAACATTTTGCTCTTTCTCACTTTTGCACATGTCGCTCATGACTGACAGGAAGCTGGAAGTTAACAGTTTGGATATGTAGGCTGAGTAATTATTTATGTATACAAATGTGCCTGTCTGTTTGTGTGAGGCAGCCTGCGCTGACATGGGAGTAAATGGATGTGCTGTGAGCTATAATAGATGTCTATAAGAGGAGGAGGGCTGTGCATGTGAATCAACACTGGGCTCCCTGGCTCTCTGAGCCTCTGTAGGAGCCACTCTGCTGGGCTTGACACTCAATCTGCTGCAGATGTTTTATTCATGTCCTGTCCTTCTCTATATCTACCTCACTGGCAACACTCTTTCACTCCTACTTACTCTTTGCAGCTCAATCTTTAGCTATCTCATTTAAACATTTTTCTCTAGACACTGGGCTTCCGCTGATACGCAGCTCTGCAGAAAGTTTCAGGCTCCTGAAAGCTTCGATTTTTGGCAGTTTTCATGGAGAAACAAAAATAAATAAAAAACGTTACCATCTAAAACCTTCCTTCACGCCTTTTCTTGGCAATCCAGGAGCCACATCACCAATCGACTATAACGTCCTTATCATAAAAAACAAGAATAATGATCCTCAGGGTGTAACAGTAAAAGTCCTCCAACAATTAATTTTCATTATGACATTATCCAAGCTAGGAAGCGGTTGAATGCTAACTTTAGTGGTTGCCTAACAGAAGCTAATGGGTTGTTTTGTGTTGTTTAACTTGAAACATGGCCTGGCGTCCCTCTGGATGTTCGCAATCGATTGCCTGTTCAGTGGCTGATCAATCAGGAAACACTGTCCGTATAACAACAATATACCAGCATTTGAGCCTCATACCTCGGCGTGATGTCAGAGGAAAATGGCCGCCAATGTATTTAACTCTATGATGCTCTTTGCATGTGTTTATAACAGTAATAAGTGAGCTTGAACGCATCCTGACAGAACCTGTGTGAAGACAACAAGACTGAGGAACTACAAACACTTAGCAGATACAGACTGAAGAATTATCTGTAAATAAAACTTAAACTACCTCATAATTACAAACAGACATCGATCATTGTAAAGCAGTCATCTCCTCAGTGCAGTGACATGTGCTCTATAAACACATGCTGTCACATACATTCATGTGGTCCTTCTGCAGGGAAGGTGTCGATAGAGGATGTGATGTGGGGAGCGATGACAGCTCAGCTGCTCTGCTGATAACGACCCCACAGCCTCGGCTCCAGTGGAGCAGCTCAACACTGCATTTCTTTATCTGAAAGGACAAACGTGTGTCCGTGGACGCTTTAATGCCTCTCTTTAGGCGTCTGGATTCATTGAAAGCCGGCTGTCCATCGCCAAAGCCAGCGCTGCACACACTGAATGATGCATTATGAGCTTTATTCAGGGGAGATATTCAGATGAATGTGTCTACAGCAGCTCATTATGTTGTTCAGTTATTTGCAGTCCATGTCCTTTAGCTGCATTTCTACAACATCTAAATATTACTTAGTGGAAAACAAACTAAAATAAAGTTCAATCCGCTCTGAGTGACTTCCATTTCACGTTGATTTCAGCGCCTCCTGTGGACAAAAAATGGCACCTCTGGTCATAAAGTCAAATTTAATTTAAAAACAACTCAAGTTGACCAAAGTGCTGTACAACCAAGAGTACCCACATACTGTACATAGAACTGAAATAGTACATAAATAATATATAAGAATTAAACAGATAAGAGCTGAGATTAAACCATAAACAGAATAGTAATAAAGAAGTGCTGGATGGTATAAGATAAACAGGGAGAGTCCAGCTCAACTTGAATTGAAGGGCATCGAGAAGAGATGGCCTTTAGCAGTGACTTGAAATATACAAGCAACTAAGCAGTTTGTGTTTGGATAGATAAACTGTTCCATAGCTAAGGAGCAGCCACCGCGAAGGCACAACCCCCTCTATTTTTTAGACTTGATCTTGGGACTTCTTAGAGCAACTGGTTGGTCAAAGTGCTCTTACTGGAGTACGATACTGCAGGACATCAACGAAAGAAGACGGAGCCCTTACCTTTTAAAACAATTGACAACATTTTTAAACCCATCCTGAAACGGACAGGGAGCCAGTGAAGAGAGGCCAAAATTGGTGTCATGCTTTTTTCTCCCAGAGACGCCGCATACAGAGAATTACAGTAGTCAAACTGGGATGTGATGAAGGCATGGATTACTCTCTCAAAGACATTTGGACAGAGATAAGGCTTTACATGTCAGTGACAACAGGGGCCTATACTACGAAGCGAGTTCAACAGACCCAGGCTCTCTTTTCCTGATCTGGCTTCACTTAACCTGACACAGGAGATCACGCTGAGCGGTCACACAGCGCTGGTTATCAACTCGATAAGTCAACCCAGGGTTTCTATGAGCGCGCTCACATTAAAGGGGCGTGTTTGGAGCAAGTGACCGATCTAAACACGGACAAGTCTGCCGTCAGCTGATCGACATATTTTACTCAGAGCAAACTCTGATTTTAGAAAGAGATGAAGAGTTTACACATAATCCAGACTGAAGTCTGCTCAGCTGCAGCTGCTGAATGCAGGAAGGACAAACAGCAACAAAACACAGACTGTGTAAATGTGCAAATGTAATAATATCACTGCTCCATCATTAGAGCTCCATGTATTTATTATAACACCTGTGTGTTACATGAGATTAATACGCTGCACAGATGTATTTTTGTTGCATTAGTGACAGATTTAGTCTTATTCTCTCAGCCGTGTCAAACTATGGAGCAAATAAAAATACATATAAATCCACAGTTCAAAGCAGAGTGAGTACAAAAGTACTTCAGGCTTCATTGTTTTTATCAGTCTCTGTTGTAGATGTATATCAGTAAAGCTTGATGAATACTTTCATGAATATATTTCATATAAAAATGATACAGTAAAGCAGAAGTGTTTTACCGCTCTCTCTCTCTCCCTCCTCCCTCTCACCATCAGCTCACAGAGCTCCTGAATCAAGAGACCTGATTGGTCAGCAGGTGGTGATGAGTTCAGGTTTAATTTAAGAGAATTCAGATGACAGAATGTGGTCCGATTGACTGATGATGCTTTTGGCTTTTCTGGACTCCAGCAATCTTTGAGCACACTTCAACAATATGGTAAAACTGTCCATCACAGACACCCCACTAAACCAGCAGAGAAAAGAAAAGGTTAAAAGACTTAGAAAAGATAAAAGCGACATGAAATGACAATGACAATAAAGAGCTGCGGGGAGAGGTCTCAGCCCTGAGGGGACCCCGTATTTGAGGTGATGTCATTGGACATGTGACCATTCACAAGGACCTGCAGATTTCTGTCAGTTAAAAGGTTTAAAAGCAACAATAAGACATGACCGGGCAAAAATCTGCAAATTAAAGTCTTGCATGGGATTTGGGTTTTTCTAGGCGCTTGAATAAGCTGTCTGAAATAAAAAGCTTGGGGTCATCAACGCCCTCCCCAGCTTGATAGGCAACCTGCAATGGATCAAGTTTGCCATCAAATAAAGAGACAACTTTATCGTTTAAAATGTTCTCAAAGTTTTTCATTACAAGGGATGTAAGTGTGATTGGTGTAAATGAGTTCAGATCTCTTGCATTGTTAGATTTAGGCACAGGTTTTATAGCGGATGTTTTCCATACAGTAGGAATCTGCCCGCTGTCGCCACACATCTGGAAAAGAGTTGTGAACGCTTCACTGAGCTGGTCAGCAAAGTTACGCCGCGTGCGTCCACAGATGGAGTCAGGGCCAGCTGCTTTCCTAATGTTTACACTCTTAAATAGAGTTGTAACACTAACCTGAGAAATCACTACATCACTTTGAGGAGACTGTGTTAGCATGGAAACTTTAGTACAGAAATCAGAGAAAAATAGGTCAGCATCATCCACACTGTTTACACTAATGGGACGTTTGGTCTCACAGGTGGACTGATTAATTGCTGCCATGGATTTTATCCCTCGCCAGGCCGCTCTCGTTGCTATTAAGTGATTTGTTTATCAAATTTAAAAGAACGGGAGCTAAAGATTCAAGATCAGGCTAACATTCATCTTTTACATGACGATGGAGAAACTTTGTTTGACACCGTTCATACACCAGTGTACAGCTCAAATACTGGGTCGCTCTGTAAGAGTAAAAAAGACTGTATGGAAGTGCAGAAAGCGTGGTGTGGCACTGTGCCTGATTTTGGACAGGAACAGCTTTGCAGACTGGCATGACTCTCGACATGTAACATGTAAATAGTTCAGAAAATGTTTGTAGTGATTGAAAAATGTAAATAGTTAATAATGTGTAACATATGGGCACTTGTAAAAGTGTTGTATATATAGATTGCACCTTTTTTAATAATCAAAAAAAAATCTAAGAAATTAATTTTTGTTTTTTTTCCTATTATGACATGATAAATGTTTTATACTGCACACAAAACATTTCTCCGTACTTCTAGCCATTGTTGTGCTGTTTCCATAGAGGTGCAGGACTTATATATTGCAGTGAAAAATGAGCCCACAGTGACTACACATTTGAGCAAAAAACGCCCAGAAACTGCTGAGGTTCAGAGGGTTAATACTGCCTGTGTACCATGCCAATATCACTGCATAAAGCAGCACAGGAATGCAAACATAGAAAAGCATGAAGCATCATGAACACTAAGAGCAAACTTCACCACATATGCGACGAACAAACATAAAACACAACAAAGCAACGCCTCATCAAACATGTTTCAATTCACAATCAAAAGACTGCACAGCGCTCTATGCCCGATAGATGTTAACTTATCATTATGAGTGAAAATAACCAAAAACAATAAAACAAGGAAATCTATCACGTCTCTGTGGTCTTCTCTTGAACTGACTGTTAAAGAAGATTGTCTCTCACCTGGCTAAAGTCTGTAAATTAAGTGAATAATATGCAAACACAGCTCAGCCCCGCCCTCCTGCGCGTCAGACCGTAACTCACTCCACTATAGACCACCTACAAAGAGAGCAACAGGTAAGTAACCAAAGAGCAAATTCAAAATTGGAACAGAGAATAAATAAACTAACCTTTGAATTTGTCTTAACAGAGGGCGTTTTCCTTGAAAGTTATATCAGTGTTTAGCACACTTTCCTCACCATGGGCACCGTGTTAGCATCTTCAGAAACCGTGCTCAGAAAACAACAAATGTCTGAGCAGCAGGTTTTATCAAAAAGCCACAATGCGACGACGTCTCAGCGCTTTTTGATAGAGCTGTCATATCCAGCAAACATGTCCACATTTTATCACGGCTTTCAACATTAAATTTACCCCTGTTCCCTTTAGAGCCGGTTTTATCATCCAGCCTTACGGTGGATTTTAAAACAGAAAAGCTCCCTCACAGTTTCTCATCGTACCAACAGCAGCTCGCAGGCGGACTCGCTCTTTGTCTCCTGCTGAGCTGTGTGTGTGGCTGCAGTCTCCAGGTCGGCCTCTCTTATCACCAGCACCAGCAGGAGGACGCACACCCTATGGGGCCGTGGATGCTGGTGTGACACCCAGCCAACTTTAACAAACCTGTGGTTGTGCGTTTGTGAGGATACAGTGTTTGCTGATCCGTCTCACACACACACACACACACACACACACACACACACACACACAGAGCCATAACTTTACTCTCCAATCTTGGAAACACGCACACACCGCTGGCACATAAGCACTGTTGCACAAAGAACTAGTAAAACACAGGAACAGATGAATGAAAGTTATATTCAGTAATATAATGGAGAGGGACAGAAAGGAAAACAACTGTAGGAAGAGAGACGTGTGTGTGTGTGTGTGTGTGTGTGTGTGTGTGTGTGTGTGTGTGTGTGTGTGTGTGTGTGCAGGAGGTAAGCCAGGGGTCAGCTGAAAATGATGTGGCTTTGGACGTCACAATTTCAGCTCCATTCAGCTCTGATCACTGGCTCAATATTCTCTGTGTTGTAATCTGGGCAGGTTGAGTATTGGAGAATCCATCGCCACAGTATCTTGTCTGCACAGCATGGCTTCGCCTCTTACTCTCCACAGAGCTGAAATAAACTCCGTAAAAACAACTGTCCCAGGAGCAGGATGAATCAAACCGTGTGCAGGAGTTCGCTTTTATCACGTTCTCACTCCCACTTGGTCGGGAGCCTTATGCTTTAAAGACACTTTCTGTACCCGTCTGACTATAGATTTGAATGTGCAAAATAAGTCAGGTAAGCAACACCTGGTAAGACTTTCAAAATAAAGTTTAAATAGAGTTTTTGATGACAATAATTAGAAGCCTAATCCCCCCCGGAGCAGGCGCTGCCATCCTGCTCATTTGTATCCAGAGTGTGTGCAGGAGAGGTCGGCTGGTGGAGCCGCAGTATTGACGTCCCGCCCCTTCCTCTACATTGACCTTGTGGCCTTGCCGTGTTGGAGCCCTCAGGTGGGCTCAGTCTGCAGCAGCATGATAAGAACTAACTTTAATGACAGAAAACATGTCTGAGAAAAATAGAGGAGAGAGAAGTGAGAGAAGACGAAGAGGGAGAAGTGCCGTTTGTTGTGTTGGAGTAAAGAAAGCGTTGCTCAGTGCTATCTAAAGGATTGTCAGATTTTATCTGATTTTTATGATTCACTCCTCTCTCCTTCTTCCTGCAACAACTACAAGATTTGAGCAAGATTTCAGCGCGAGACTTCTCCGTGAGCGAGATTTGGTTACAGACAACAACATAGAGCATAAGGTAAATCAGCATGGCTGCCACAGTGTTGTCAGACACTTATTATAACGATCTGAGACCTGAGTCAGGTCGGGCAGAATTTTTGAAAAATTGTAGGGGGCGCCAAATGCAGTTTAATTTGTTTCAAACATGGCAACCCCCTCAAAAATGCAATTCAGAAGTGATGAAACAATTATAATAATAATGATCCTTTCAAGCACAATAGGGTCCACGCACCTGTCGGTGCTCGGGCCCTAATTAAAATGACAATAAGCATGACACTTCTAAAGTAGCTGGATGAAACAACATTTCAGGATAATTTGACAATTTGAATGTGTTGTGTATTTTTGATTGGGGAGTAACTGGCAGAGAATTTGCTGCTTAATTTAAAATGTGTACTTGTGCAGTTTTTCACTTTGTGCCTTTAAGAGAATAGAACGCTTTATTGCCAATATATTTATTACATTTTTTTTTGTGATTTGTTCACATTTTCTCTCTTTTTCTCTGTGATTTATTTTAGAAGAAGAAGTGGCCGTGTTTGTCAGTGTTTCCTGTGCTGCCGTGTGCTGTTTGATGTGACAGTGAATGCTGGTGAGAAGTTCTCCGTGGAAGATGACGAACAGCTTCAAACATTTTGATCTAAAACCTGAATAAAAACTGATCATCAAAAAGAACAAGGCAGGAAGCCAATGAGGAAAACAAACTCTATTATTTGTCTTTTTGTTATTAATGCAAAACGATATTGAGGAACTGGAATTAGTATTACTACATTTAGATATGGTATCAATAGAAACATGACAAGTACTTCCTTCTTGTTAGGAAGTACATTTGAAATAGCGGTGAATGTAAGGGAGCCATTACAGTATTTAAGCGCTCTTACAGCTCAGGCTGATACAACACCATTGTGTATAGATAATTGTTAAGTAGGAGGTTCAGAATTAAATGTTTACCATCATTTTGGGAATCCAACCAGACTGCATTAAATACAGCCAGGAAACTTCAATCCTCTGAGCGTAGGTTTATTCTCCGTTAATTAAAGGAAATGCATTCATACAACAAACACATTCAAGCTGATAACAAGTCAAACAGGAGTCCAGCTAATATAAATATGCTTAAAAGTATAACGGACGATAAACACCGGGTACCATAACTGAACTGTGAAGGTCAGAGGTCAATAAGGCCAATGAGGTTGACAAAGAATGGGAATAAGAGCCAACCAATGATGGGAAGGAGGTGATACTTAACTTCAGCTGCCCCTCACAAAAAAGACCATTTCCTGGACCTCGACAGAAAACGTCATGTGGTCAAGGAAAGTGTGAGGAGAATTCAGAAGGAGTAAAGAAAAGACAACCGCGGTGCTCAAAGGATCTGACTGCTCTTACACTGGGCAGATGTGACTGAAAAACTACAATCTATCCATGATGGACTACAAAGAGCGCATCTATCGCCCGGTGCTTTCTCACCGTGTTGGAGAACATGGAGAACTCGGTGATGTGACCTCATTAAGATGTTTACAGTGTGTGCAGCAGCACGACCGTCAGGACGAGGCAGCTTTTAGCAGCATCAGTCTGAGCACCTGAGATCACCTGAAGAGTTCATGTGTCTAAACGTGACTTCAAACTTCTGCAGCCTGTTTTTTCTGTTACGTGTACGATGATCTTATTCTATCTTCTATCTTTTACCTTGTTTGTATTAATATGTTTGTATTAATATCACTGCACACTTGTTCTGTCTCACTATGAGCTCGTAATGTGTGAAACACAAAGCTGCAGTCTAACACAGTCCACCGTCACAGATGATTATTTATTTATCATATTTATGACGAGCAAAACAACGGTCGTGTTTGAGATATAAGCTTCATCAACGTCATTAAACAGAAGAAATAACACTTCATAGAGGCACGCAGGTTTGAGCTTTAAAAAGCACTAATCTATATTAACTTAAAGTAGAGATACGTTAGATTGATTGATTGATTGATTGATTGATTGATTGGAGGTGGGGATTAAATAAAAAAGGAAAATAAGTTACCAAAGGTGAAGTGAAATGTTGTCATATTTAGAACATTTCTCACCTCCTCTTGTATTGATCCACATGAAGCATCAGTTTGAGTGTTTGAAAATAATTTGTTTATTTCATCAAGTTGGCATTTAAATCTAAATTCATCTTCTGTCATGTTGATGCGTGTTTCCATGACCGCCGAAAGGTGCATCACTTTAAATGTTGCTGCCGCAAGGAATTATGGGTCATTATTTTCTCCTCTCCTTTGGTAAAGGATGCTCCAGTGTTTCCTAAAGGAGACAATAAAGGAAGCAATGAAGCTCCTTTCCTTATCATTCACAGAATGAACCGCTCTGATCACACTTTAACACTATTCTACCGCAGCCCAGACCTTGATTAAAGGGTGTCTTCCAGTTCTGTTCTGTTTGTCTGTTTTTACGTCTTCTCCGACTCCACCAGTGTCCTTGTTGTGTCCAAAAGCGCATCTGCAGACTCGTCTTGTGTTTTTAGATTGGCTTTTGGTCCATAAATGAACATCATGGTATATTGAAGAGTACCTAAACTAAGAAGAAGAAGAAGAAGAAGAAGAAGGTATACTTTATTAATCCCCGAGAGGAAATTCAATGTTTTCACTCTGTTATTAGAAACATGCTACACAAACAGGCCCGAAATACACACATGCACAAACAGGACTCCATAGACATGCATCAATGGAGAGATGTCAGAGTGAGCGGGCTGCACATGGACATGCACCCCGAGCAGTGGGGGATTCAGTGCCTTGCTCAAGGGCACCTTGATAGCACCCAGGAAATGACACGGCACCTCTCCAGCTAACAGCCCCAACTCCAGACCTGGTCCGCATCGGTTCCTAAGCCAAGTCCCTGCAGACTGAACTACCGTCTCCCCCCATTGAGAGATGGAGACCATAAACTCATTAGGAAAATGTTTTCTGAGGGAAGAAATCAAGAGAGAAGAAGGACCATTTTCTCTTCTATACAATCACACTGTTTTTTTTACAACCAGTGGAATTTGTGCGCTTTTGTGGGCAATGTGTTACAAGGACTGTCCTTATGAGGCCGATGACAACAGGTGAGGACAGCGGACGAGCAGCCCCGCCTACTCCCCGAACAAAGTATCCAGAGCCATATAGACATAGAGTCGCGTCAGTGGAGGTCCAATATGCTCCATGATCCACCACTGCGATGTCGCAACTCTCTACGCCTGAGAAAGTAGTCACTCACTCAGTTAGTCAGTCAGTCAGTCACATACAGACCCATGTGTAGGGCTGACCCCAGCGGTCAGCCAAAAATACTGAGAAGATTATTGATCCAGTTTTTGATTTTGACTGTCGGAATTTAAAAGCTAATATTTACAATTTTCGATTTTGACACTCTTACCCGATCTTTCTGCTCATGAAAATATGTATTGACCTTATGAAAATAAGAAGTGAATTCCAGAACATAAAGGTTTTATGAAGGCAATCAGACCAATAACCAAGCCCACCACGTATAAGTATCCGTCAGCAGAACACACTTAAATGAAAGTGCTACAGCCGATGATGTCCTAATACACTCCACGCCAGAGGCCTCTGCAATTACTGAAACCAGCAGAGAAAGAATGGAAACAGTGGAAGAAAGCACAACAGAGAATGATAAGTGAGTGTGGTCGCTCTGCCACTAATGAGATGCTCACAAAATTAGATTTGCACTTTCCCTCCGAATGCAGCGGCGGTGGAGTCGGAGCCGTGGGCTTAATAAATGACCTTGGTGTTAATGCATCTGTGACTCTCCTCAGCTCCCGCACATCCTCTGAGAATTGACTTCTTCCTTCACTGTGTTTATTTGACTCTCATTATCTTGATATTTCACAGAGGCTCATCTTGGCTTATTGAAATCCTTTGCCGCTGTGACTCGTGGAGTCGAGCTCAGAGCGAGGAGGAATCTTCTGCGAAGGGAAGAAAACGCTGCGAGACGCCTCCGGACTTCAGCAGCCCTGATACTGAATTACAGTATTTAGCCTGAAAAAGCTGTCTGTAGCTTTGCAGTGTGATATGAACCACTCCATCATTGCAGGAAATGTCAGATAGCAATGATTTGTTAATAGTTTTTATTTCATATCCATGTTTCAGCACAGCAGCGGAGCGGAGCTGTCCTTAAAAGATGGTCCACTTACAACGAAATCACAGACTTGTTGTGTTGGTTTTTTATAGTGTCGAGGTTTTGCACAGTTGTCAGTGAGCGCCCTCAGAAACAATACAGCTGGGTCTCCATAGATGTAGGCTGTTTGAGGGTTTTATAACCAACACAGACTCCCTGCTTAGTGGTTTAGGATGACCTTAAAAGTAGCGTACCGTCCACATGAGCATGCTAACAGAGATGAAGTGTGCAGAAAGAAGCAGTAGTGGGTGTTTGAAATTGATCCACATATTTTGGAGCGTAACAAAATTTAGGTTTCATTTGAGATTCGTTTAGAGATGCATCAGAGTTCTGTGTTTAACGAGGGACAGAAGGACAGTACTGCCACTGAGGACAGAACATGTAAATGGACAGAATCAAATTTTAATTAAACACAAGATACTTGAGTCCTAATGATAAAGATAATCGCTCAGTGAAGAAACCCCTCCCCTTGTGTCCTCATCCCAATACTTATAATTAACCCACCACATGACCCTTAGTCGTCACCACGACCCAAGCAGCATTGCCACCTTCAACAGACCCAGGCTCCGTTCATGTGAGCTCCAGGTATTGACAACGCTGATACTACCTGCCCTAGCACATGGCTCCTAACAGCGCCCACAACTCAACTACAATGACCTGTTTTTACCTCCAACTGACAATATTTGTCCTCATCTTAATCCTCTGACTGTCTTGTATTGCTGGTGAAACTCAGGGCCGGCTCTGGCCATTTTGGCGGCCTAGGTGAGTTTAGATTTTTTCTCCACTGCAAATGGAAAAATATATATTTTTTTCTGCCACCAATATCATTTATTTTGCATTTTGCCAGTGTGCATGACAGTTGTCCAGAAGAGACCTGTTAGAGGTGATATTGCGATAAAGATCGATCATTCTTACTGCAAAGTGTTGGGATACGAGGACATTGTGGGGACTTAGAGCCCAGCAGCGGGGTCTAAGGGATTCTGCTCAGGAATTTATTTTAGAAAAAGCTCTATTTAGATGCAATTTTATGCACTCTTTATTTACATTCAAAGTAATCTCTGAAAGTGTAAAAATTTGCACCTGAACTGCTATCATTTAACATTTATTGAATAGAGTTGGAAAATTGTTACCATTAGTTTAAGATAAGAGATACGATTAGATAAGATAAGATAGACTTTATTGATCCTCCATTGGTGGAAGTTCACTTGTTACAACAGCTCAAAGTCAAGGACAGACAATAAAATACAGTTATAATATTAATAATAAATGACTTATTGTGGATGGTTAACAAAAAAAATGCACCAAGTCAAAAATACACACGGTGTGTATCATGGTGATATGGTTGATGATAAGTAAAGTCACATATTGCAGAATAAATAACGACTGCACTTGAGAAGTGAGTGCACAGACATAATTGCACGTATGATGAGGTAAAAAAAAAGCAGAAGTAAAGTTGACTGTTTCTTCATTCATTGGCACTCACAATAAACTTTTTAAGGTCGAGTTTCTTTGTCTCTTTTCATCACATGCTGCTGTCTCTCTTCCCCTCCCTTTCTATTATATGTTGTCTGTCTGTCTGTCTGTCTGTCCATCTGTCTCACATGTGGGATTAAACTAGTAGGGCGAGCTAATTAAACAACAGAACCAGAACGTATGTTATATGTACGAGTAAACCTCCTACCCTCCCCTCTATTATATATATATATATATATATATATATATATATATATATATATATACATATATATATATATATATATATATGTATATATATGTATATACAGTATATCTTTATTATATCAGACACATAGGTCCATGTCCGAACACAATACATACAATACAAGACAGAGATGACAACAACAAAAACAGGAATAAAATCATTACAGGTAATTTAAGTTTCTATGACATAAGTCCCCATCAGCATAAAAAAGCATAGTAAATAGACAAACATTAAAATATTGAGTATTTCCAACTGGACCTGAATGCATCTCTCCTCTCCTTTTGTTGTAACTGGTGTCAGGAAGGGCAAGCATGCTCAAGGAAGTTAGAGATAGAGAGCGGCAGAGTGACGGTTAATGCGAGCGGAGCAGAGAGAAAGGTTGGAGTGAAGGTGTCAGTCCTGCAGTAGACTTGAGTTTAACATCGGGGCTTCATTAAAATGTTTGAGACTCAAGTCAGCGCCCCCCAGAACGTGGCACCCTTGGCGACCGGCCTATATCGCCTGTGCCTTGAGCCGGCCCTGGGTGAACCTGCTGCACAGGAAAAGTGTGCTTGTTTTGTCTCTTTGTCTTGTCTCTATCTAAGATTGTGAGGGATTTTTGTCGAGGTTAGAAGTGTATGTTGTTTGGGTTGAAGATTAAAATTAAGTGTGACACTTTGGTGGTGTTCAGACAGCAGGACGACCACAAGCTTTTTCTAAACTTCACCAAGCCTTCACCAAAGAGGTCACAGATCTTCTCTGAACCTGATGGATGTGATGAGTCTGTCTCTCAGTGTTTCTCTTACAAAGTCGTCAGCAGTTTCCAATAAGAGATCAATTGTAAAAGGTGTTCACGGGTCAGGTTTTGATCTAATCCTGCTCATCCTCAGACTTCACTCTCCTCTCTGTCTCTCTGTCTGTCTCTGTCTGTTCTCTGACTTTAACTGCACCTCCCCCGTGGACGTATCTGTCTATCATATCTATCAGTTTAGTCGAGAGCACAATCCTGCACACGTTATGTTATTATAAGATGAGTGTTGGTGAGAGAGAGGCAGAGAGTCAGGGAGAGGCTCACAGGTGCGTCATGTTGTTGACTGTGGAGTTCTTAAAGGGGTCGTGAGGTTAAATTTGTGAAAAGTTGGACGTCGACGTAAAGTTGGTCCACATCCAGGTTGTTCCTGCTGTCCGTCAGAATCAGAAAACAGTACTGTCAGTTAGCCTCTCTGCTCTTGATCAGCTCTTTCTGAGTCCTCTGCTCGATGGTTTCCTGATCCGCAGACACGGTGAAGGGTTGTGTTGTTCACAGTGTCTGGTGAGAGTTTAAGACGAGTCTCCATTAAGTCTTTCATCTTTGTCTCATGGTTGTGGAGGTTTGGGAACGCAGAGAAGATGAGACGAATGTGCATGCTTCAGGACTGTAAGTCTATAACATTGCGTCTTTTCTCTCCTTGCTTTCTTTTGTGACAGCTTTCATCTGTTTAGTTAAAGTTAACCGATGACTGTAGTGTGTTTTTTGCTTTATCATTGCATGAGCTGTGGTTGTGTTTGTTCTTTTGCTTTCTCCTGAAGTGAAACAAGGTCACATTTATCAAAAGTAATTTAATTACCGCTATCAGATTAGAGCAAATCTTGGAAAATGGTTTGTTCACAAGGAAAAATCTGAAATCTGATTTGATCATGAACTCTATTTTTGACTTTGGTCTTGAACAAACTGTTGTGTCAAAAAGGTCCGGCCATAAGGGCCAGATTAAAGCCAGGACCCCCTGCCACAACGTGATTACGGCATTCTTAAAAACATAGTCAAAGACAAGCAGACAAGCAGGCAATGGAGACTGGCAGAATCTGATGCAAAGAGAGTTTATTCCTGTACAGGCATTTTATACAAGCAACAAACTCACTCTGGAAAATTACCAACTACACAGTTTAAAACTTGGGTCTTTACACCCTGTGAAGCTCCCCCTATCTTGACTCGGTCCTCCATCCCTTTTAGAACTCTAAACCTGGAATCATTGGTTTGGATTGTGTTTGTCTCAAATTTCAACTACTTCTTCATGTGCATAATGCTGACTCAGCAGTTCTTAGGAAGACATCAGTTCCTCGGGGCTTTCCAAGGCCACCTTATCGTCACATGGCCTTGTGAGGTGCTACACGTGATATCGGGCACAGTTACAAGGCTGCCCTCTCTTGCAGGTGCAACACTTGGCGTCAGGAAACATATCATCAGATTTCAGTGTTCTGTTTCCATTTTAGAATTAAAGCATTTGATCCTTAAACACATCACACATTTTTCACACAGAATATGATTTACTTCACTTGATTATGAAGTTTCAAAAATTTCCAACAAAACCTGCAGAAGGTGTTCAAAACGTCTGAGTCGGATCGGGAAAACTGATCCAAACAATCAGTGCTATCCCGATCTCAGCAGAAGGATGAACATGGTGGTGGATTTCAGAAACGGGGCATATGGAGAGCACTGAAATAGGCCCGCACAGGGAGAAACTTTAGTTTCATTCAAATGTTACACATTTTATTTGGCATTGACTACAATTGATGGCTTTATTGGAGCGCTCATAGCTCACAGTGGATGTGGCATGTGTTGCACATAAAAAAAATCCAGACAAAACAACTTGCATTGCAACCTTTTTTCTACTGTGAAATCAGGACAGGCTGCAACAATCATAGAAGAAGCAGTGAAACCCAGAAAGGACCGATTTATACAGGCAAAAGTATTCTTACAATCGCATGGTCTGACCTGAGACTCGACTTGGGACATGTGCAGGTGCATGTTTTGTTTTGGTCAGTTGGAGCTGCAGTTTTTTTTTTTGTTTTCACTGACTGAACATCTTCTTGTTCTGTCAAGAACTCAAACCAGAGAAAGGAGGACTCAACTGCACGGCTCGACTCAGGAGCAGGTTTAAACTAGGTTTAATAACAGGTCCAAATCCTGAGTCAAGAGGCAAGTCAGAAAACAAACGAGGTTGAGGCTTAGGTGAATCAGAATGCTGTGAGAATGCTGGAACGTGACAAGAAGGTACAGCAAACTGGCGACAAGACACAGGGATACATGAGGTTTAAATGCAAGAGGTAATGAGGAGTGATTAGACACAGCTGAGGGAGAGACAAGCAGGAACAGGTGAGCACACGACGGGGGAAGGGACAGGAAACAGACCTGAAACTGAGACAAGGGTGCAGACATGACATGTCTCGCCAGGCAGCTGAACAGCTTAAAGCAACCCAGCACACAGATAACATCTAAGAAAGATGTTCTAAAAGTTGTATCAAATGTCAAGCGGCTCATTTACAAGGTTTATGACATTATACTACTGGAAGCATTGGATGAAAGTAAATGCACAGATTTATTTAAAGATTAGTTGCAGTCACCTCTTCATTATCACCACCTCTTCTTTAATCATCATTTCATCTGTAATAAGACTATCGGACGCAGTGATAAGGCAACACCTGCACCCACTGGTCCTGTTAGGAGACAAAGGATGAGCGAGTGAGACACAGAGAAATGAAATAAAGTGGCTGCTTTAATTAAAGTGGGATCAGGACCGCCGTGTCAGTCAGCCTTCCACAGGATTAGTGCTTCACTCCTCTGTCACCAGGCTGTCTGTCTGTGTATCTCCTGCATGCATTCACTGTTTCTTTCCTCAGTCAGGTTTCACAGAATCACTTCAGGTGACAAAACTGTGTGAGAACAGCTGATTTCCATCATCATTCTTCTGTTTAAAGAGAAACCAGGACAACTGTGTGTTTGAGTTCTGCATGTAAGCATCAGTGATGAAGTGGTGTCTGCTCCTTCCTCTATTTGCTGCTGGCTTTAAGCCATTTAATACTCCATGTAACGTGATGTAAGAATGTCAGCAGGAAATGTGTGACCTGGTGACAGTAGAGACGCAAGTCTTAGCTCTCAGATGCAAAACAGGACTAGGTCAAATTCTAGTATGTGGCTGACTGCATCAGGTCAGTGTGCGCTTTTGTGGGCAATGTGTCACAAGGTCTGTCCTTATGAGGCCGATGGCAACGTGTTTGAATGCAGGTGCGCGCTGCGGGCGTAGGTGAGGACAGCGGATGAGCAGTGGAGGAGCAGCCCCGCCTACTCCCCGAATAAAGTATCCAGAGCCGTATAGACAGAGAGTCGCGTCAGTGGAGGTCCAATATGCTCCATGATCCACCATTGCAATGCCACAACTCTCTCTCTCTACGGCTCTGGAAGTACCGTCACTCACTCAGTGACTCAGTCAGTCACATACAGACCCATGTGTAGGGCTGCCCCATGTAACATAGATCAGCAGCCGCCTCCTCTTATTTTCTCTTATTTCATCCACGAGGAGACAAAAATCCAAAATCGTGGCTTTGAGCTGCAAAGAATAAATTCTCTCACTATTTTGTTAACTTCGATTAAAACAGAGTCACGTAAAACGGAGCCTCTCCTCGTGTTTTCAAAGGGTTAACTGTCAGAGTATGTCAGTTGTCTCTCACTTCGTTCGTTCCGTGGGAACGTAATGTTGGGTTTTTTGTCTAAGCCTGTTTCTCTCTGTTGGCTGAACACCGTGTTGCTTCAGTCCTAACCACAGCCATCGTCCTCCCTTCTTGGCCGTGCAGCCGCTGTGTGACGCCTGCGACAGTGATCTATATTTCATAGGCCTCTGCATGAATAGGTGAAAGTTTGGTGTTGCCAGCAGGTCTTGCCTCAGGACTAACCACACTCTTGATAGAGAAAGCTAGATGAAAGACAAATAATAAAGCAAGAGCCTGATGCTGGAAGCCAACAAGCCGAGACTCGCTTCTTTTTCTCTTCTGCGGTTTGCTGAAGCAGCAGGTTAATAAATGGAGGTCAAATGCTGCGAGCAGCGCTGAGCGGCTGTACGTACGCGCGCTGCCACCTGTACCACCATGTGCTGTGTTCTTTGTGAAAGACTGTGAACTATGGACCAGTACATATGGTTCTGTACTGGCTTCACATAACAATCAGGCAGTGCTTCGAGGTATACAGAGAACCCTCACGTCAGTAGTTCTCAAAGTGGGGTCCTTGGACCCCTGGGGGTCAAGGACAGAATAAACTAGGGCTGAAGTGGTCTGCCTGCTTCCTTAGAAATTCCATTGAATAAGTGTTTGGGAGAATGTTTGGGCTTAAATCTGGGCTGGTTTTACGTTGATTGTGTGCGTATGTGTGTGTCTGTGTGTGTGTGTGTGTGTGTGCCTGGGGGGGGCTGGAGTCTATCCCAGCATGCATTAGCCGAGAGAAAAAGTCCTTGTTTTATTTCTTTTGGCTGCTTTTCTGCTGACCTCAGCTGCTGGATACATTTATACGAACCAGCCCCGAGTGCTACATTTAATTAAGAAAAGAGAAGATGACGGCCCAAACTGTGTGCAACAAGCAATTAAACACAGCATTACATCATTATTGATTTAAAAGGGCATCGTGCGCAATAAATGCTGCTCCACACGCACTGTGATGTCTGCAGCCTGGACCCGCATGTTTTCATCCTGCATGAGGAGGTTTTGATTCCTTTATCTAACAATTATGAGGCCTAAAAACCTCTACACAGAACCCCTATGGGTCATAAAATGTAAGAAAATATTCACAGATAAAACACAACATGTTTTACATAACAACATAAAAATGTCTCACGTTATAACAATAAGCTTTTCTTGTTACCACAATTTATCCTCTACTGATAACATGTTTGAATGAGGAGACATAATGCGGAGAACATGAAAGGAAATGTCTCAATAACACTTTGATGAAGTTATTAAACCCTGTGGATGATACTATGATAACTATGTCAACGCAAACAGGGACATAAAATTACACGGGGCTTTACAGAAGCAGAATGAGTCCAATCACCTGGAGGTAGTGTGCGGTCTCATTGGTCAGCTGCCTGACCTGTACTGAGCATGTGCAACAAAGCGAGAGGTCTTACTCTTTTTCTCTCTGAGAGTCGCTTTGTTGATCGACGTGAAAGCTTTATGTGATAACAGTCTAAGTTTTCACTTTATGACAATAAACTTTTCACATTGATAATAATCGGTTATTTTCTTACTTTCACTGGGTGGACGTATACGACGATCAGCCATAACTTTATGACCACCTGCCCAATATTATGTAGATGCTCTGACTCAGTCATCTAGCCATCACAGTTGTCAAAGTCGCTCACATTCTTACATTTTTCCTGCTTCCAACACGTCATCTTCAAGGACAAAATGTTCACTTGCTGCCTCACATATCCCATCTACTGACAGAGGCCATTGTAACGAGATAATCAATGTTATTCACTTCATCTGTCAGTGCTCATAATGTTACAGCTGATCGGCAGTGTTGTGACCAAGCCATCTTTGCGCAAGTCCCAAGTAAGTCAAGTCATTTGGTCCAAGTCTCAAGCAAGTCTCGAGTCATTTTTTCTTTGACAAGTCAAGTCAAGTCAAGTCGAGTCCTTAGTTGAGGCAATTTAAGTCCCGAGTCAAGTCACTTTTTTTCCACCAAAGATCCAGCACTCTTACCTGTAGTATCTGGTCTTTATAAAGAGAAAACACAAGGTGTTAGGAGCTCGTCTAATAATGATATTATTGGCCAATTTATATAACCTGTTCAAAAAGTGTGACAGTGTGTGACAATTGTATCTGTGTTATCTTGGCACAGACGCAGCCAGGATGACGGTCTGCTCTGAGACCGTATTGAGTAGTAACAAGTACGACTGATGAGGCTTCTCTTTGGGGGCTTTGACGTTGCGTGATGCAATAGCGAGGAGTTTGACTGACAGCCAGTCATCCAATCATGACAATCACATACGGGGGAGCTTTTTGAGTCGTCCAATCATGATTACCAGTTTGCGCTGCGTACAGACTTGATAGTTAGAAACTTGACAACATTGAAGTTAATCATTTTATATTTAACAGCTAACATTCAAACTTATGAACACACGCAAGTCATCCGAGTCATCATGCCTCAAGTCAAGTCTCAAGTCATTTATTTTTTGTCAAGTCAAGTCGCAAGTCATCAAAATATGACTCGAGTCAACTCGAGTCAAGTCACCAAGTCTCAAGTGCACATCTCCGCTGATCGGTATAGTACAAGTACTTGATGAGTACGCCAGTTCAGTAGGATCGGGTCAGGGGTCACTTTCACCAAATATTTTCCATCCATTTAAAGAAAACCTGAAGGCCGTCACAATTGTGACGAATTAAACTTAAATTAATTTGCTACTTTCCTCCTCCTGCCTTTGAGCTCTTAAAGGCTCACATGTGTGAGCTCATTGTCTAGCAGGCTTTAGCATGGAGAGCTAACATAAAATGTAACAGCAGCTGAGGTTCAGATGTTTATTTAAAAAGCCCAGTAATTGTGACGTGTGATTGGATTGTGATGACGTTATATTGATGTTTATCGTCCAGCAGTAGCTCATGATACAGAGCTAGCAAGTGGAGGTAAGGAGGTCAGTGAGAGATCTGTGTTTCTGTCCGACAGTTCTCCCTGATAAACGCATGAGCCAAGTCTGTAAATTAAATCTTATTGTTGTTGTAAAGTAAAGAGTAAAACTTCATTACTCTATTGACCCTTACACACACACAGAGAGAGAGACTGTAGGAGTAAAACCTGTGTTCATACATGTACTCTGACGACAGCTAACTGGTAATGACGTTGTTTTCATTGCGTTCATTCATACAGATATCTGCAGTCACAACACGTGCTGAGCTCTTCAAACACTGGCTGGTGTGTGTAGTCTTTTGTCTGTGACCCCTCCCAGGCTTTCACATGACAGCTTTTCACTTTGAACATCTCCTGTGATGCGATCCTCACTCGCTCTGACCCACGTGACCCGGCAGAATAAACACCAAAAGAATGTGCAGTGTTGCATAGTTAAAATTATTTATATCTAAAGCTGTGGGTAATTATAAAATGATAAAGAGAAGCAGGTGATACTTTATCATCATGTCCACTACATCCGTAAACGCGGATCCTGTTTCTCTTAAAGCACCAACAGGTGTTTATACAACAGTAACATCTTATTCTGTAGAGGTTGTCCAGTCTTGACTTTGATACACAAGTCCAAGATTGTACAGCTTTGTACTTCTATGTATGGTGGCCTTGAAGGTCAAAACACAACATTTGAGATTGGCAGGTTATGTTTTCTGAAATTTCGTCGTGTTTTCTGTTACTTTGTGCTCTAGTGTTGCGGAAGCAAAACGTGCGTGAGGTGTAAACAAACAACGCCTCTGTTACTACCACTGATGCTGGTTCAGAGGCGGAACAACTTCGCCCCACCATTCAGCCTCCGTGCGTTCTACATAGAAATCGGAACGTAGCAGAGGCGTAATGATCCCGCCTTAAACTGGCAGTGTAAAAAGGGGCAAGAGTTATCGTCTTTTTATTCTATTATTCCTTTCTCCTTCTCCTTCCCACCCACATCCCAGCTCCACTGTCAGGTTTTCACTCAGAGTCCAAATTTAAACTGGGCTGATAACAAAGAAGAGAAAGGACAGGATCAAGGAGAAAAAACCCAGAGGTCACTTTGTCAAAATAACAGAGGTGGAGATCTGGGTGGAATTTAAATGACAGGAGGAGCAGCCGGTTCACAGGAAAGCAGGAGTTCATCGGGCTGTGATTATCCCTAAATCACTGACTGGCGCAGGTCATGTTAATATCACCTCCACTACAGACGATAATCAGGTCTGTTCTTTAGATAGAAAGCATCACATACATGTGGCATATTAAACATCTTTATTCATCACTGTGTTTGACTCTCTTACTTCCCCTCTGTGCTGCACCAGAACATTCTCTGGTATTCAGGACACGCTTTCTTTCAACAGTCCGTGAAAAAAAACAATGAAGCAACACCTGTGATATCAGAATCAGAATCGGTGTTTATTGCCAAGTAGGTTTACACATACAAGGAATTTGTTTTGGTGATTTTGGTGCAGAACAATTAAAATGAACAATTAAGTAAAAGACTTAAATAGGATAAGATAAAAAATAGGATTAAGAATAAAAATATAAAAAGCAATACGTATAATACAAATAGTACAAAATGTGTACAACAGGTGTGATTACAAACAGGTGTGCAGGATATTGAACAGTGCAAAGAGCTTACAGTATTAATTTAAAAATAGTGCAGTGTATAGACAATTTAAGTCCAGTGTGCATTAATGTAACGCATAATCTGAATTACAGATTTAACACTCGTTAAGTGTTAAGTGACTGAGGGGCTGGCTGAGAGTCCATGTCACGTGGGGTGGAGGGGGGTCGGGGCCTTGTTGACGAGGCTGGCAGCAGAGGGGAAGAAACTGTTCTTGTGTCGGGAGGTTTTGGACCTGATGGAATCACTGTCATATAATAACATATCAACAACGTCCTCTGGTCCACACTGTGAACGGCACTTTGTCGTTTCCATAATATTGTATTTTCTTTAGTTTGTTGTCTCTTCTACAAAACGCTGACACAAACAGCTGGTCCGACACCGTACGCTGCAGGCGTAGTAACACGTATGTGTTGCGGTCCACACAAAGTAGTGCCAAATAAAGAGGCGTTCTTACTAAGAAGTGAAATGCTGTGAAATATTCAAATATAGCGTACAATTGATACCACTTGATTTATAGGTAGGACGTCCTTATAAGTGGATATATTACGTGTGACATTGACCCCATCTGCAGCAGCATATAGCCTAGCATCCGTGCCGGCCCTCTGGCCGGTTTAAACTAGCTCATTCACCGGTTAATAGACCAGACACTTTAGCTCTGATAACTTGATGTTTGCCACCGGCTCACTCCTCTCAAGCTCCACCATATTATCCAACTATGGTCACTTCTGGCTCCAGTAAACCAACATGGATGGTGGTGGCCAAACTCGAGGCTTCATTTACACAGTCGAGAAACCATTAGATGACATCACAGTGGCTATGTCCATTATTTATACAGTCTATGGATTTACCATTTGGGCCCACACAGGCTTGAGCTCAGGTCTCCTGGATGAACATGACATGTACATGATTATATGTCATAGACTGTATATAAAACATGGACGGAGCCTCTTGGTTTTAAAAGGGAAGCCACTGCAGAAGTGCTTTAAACATGCATTCTTTCAAACGGCCAGCAGATGGCGACTCCAATGATCGTCTAATTGTGTGAAACCAGACGGGGAAATGAGCCCACTTCTTCGATGATTTACTCCCTTATTTAAAACCAAGATGCCCAAACTCAAAGGAGCGGTTCACATGTATGACTTCACTTCCAGTGTGTGGCTGTACACGTTTAATGCTACACGTTTTATATTTAACTTCACAAACCGCCGTGCACATCCAGTGAGTCAATGCTTTCCAGGTCCAGCTGCGTTTCCCAAGAGAGACGTCTTCATGGATTCACGGGTGGAGGGCTGAGATGGGTGATGCATGTTCGAGTCTGTGGAGGAAGGGGCCTGCGTACGAGACATGAAAGACTCTGTGAGAGGTGACTTTGTGTCCTTGGCTCGGCCCTCCTCCTCTTTCAGAACGAGTCGTGGGGAGGCTGTCAAGCTCAAAAGGGATCCAAGTCTTTCTGCGCTCCTGCCTCTCCTTCTTCTCTCTTTTGTTTCTCTCTGCTGCCTTTAAACACTTGTCCTGACAAGAGTATTTAGCCGGAGGGGAAGCGTATCAAATCTGCAAAGAGATTTTTCATCCCACACAATTTGTACAAAAGACAGAAAATCCCCTTTATCTCTGCCTTTTTTCCTCTATCCTTCTCTTTCTGCTGTTTGTCACCGGCGGCGGTTGTACTTTGACGGCTACTGTGAGCAGCTCGCCCGGTGACATTCACACACACTCACATCAGCGCACACACAATTAGTGAAGCACTTGTGCTTTGCTGCGAACATAGAGAGCCTGGTAGAGAATAAGGCAATGTTGATCTATTATATATAAAGATATCGTCCTTGAATTTATTTGGGGTTAGAGAAAATTGAATATCAAGCTGCAGATGTGCTCTCACAAAGTCACCGCGGCAGATTTAGTGATGTGGGGTGCGAGCATGGGGCCTCACCTGGGCCTCTCTCCTTAACTGACAATAGGAATTCCTTTCTGTCCAAAGCTTTGAAAGATCCCTTTCTAACCAGAAACACATCCAGCAGACTTTATTAACAACAAGAAAAGCATGGAAGCTGCTTTTTTTCCACTGTCAAAGTAAGACAACAATCCGGACAATGAAAGCGGTGTTCTTTATTTGGATCCCCATTAGCTTGCACAGAGTGCTCGCTCTTCCTGGGGTCCACACAAAAACATTCATATAAAACACTTTAAAATCAAACAGTGCTGATGAAACATGAATGGACACAACAAACCAAATCAAACCTGAGATCAGAAAATAAGTGAAAATGGCTCCACACACAAACAATAAACATCAGCGGCCTGCAATCAACACAAAACAAAATTGTCGCGACCCATCTACAAAACATTAAGAGCTCTCAAAATCACAACAGTAACAATAACAATAAAAGTAAGAGTAATAATCATTAAAGCAACAAAAATAATCAAACAACAGTAACCAAATAAATCTACATCACTCATCAATTTTAGTTTCAGTGACTTTTTGAAAGAGAATCTACATTTGATCCGTCTCATGTCGGTGGGGAGCGTATTCCGAGCAGACAGCACCATCAGATGACCAGTGCAAAAACCAGTGTATGCTGAGTAGCAACTCCTGTGTGCTGCCACGTAAAATTACTGATTTTTTGAATGGAGTCTGGTGTGTTTGCAGAGAGCGATGTAATGTCTGTTTAAAAAAATAATCTTCCTCTGTAACAAAAAGGTCTCTCTCTGTAGGGATCCTTTCTGTAACGCTGTCAGACACTTAGAACAACAATCTGTGGATATGTGGACCTCTCCTGTTTTTGATTTACATAAATGACCGACCTAAAGTCTGTAAAAATGTACTGCCAGTTTTATTTGCTGACGACACGTCTTGACATGAAAACTTTTGCGCACTGATTCGAGAAGCAAATGAAGAGCTTTTGTGTATTTCTAAATGGTTTCACATGAACAAACTCTCTCTATAAACAAATATAAACAAATCTAATTTTATGATTTTTTGTAACAGAAAATACACAAGAGAAGCTAAAATAGTCATAGATAACATTGACATGACTCAGTTCCTTACAGTCACAGTAGAGGAAAAACTAACCACATTGAACTGGTCTGCAAAAAGTCCATTGGTATCCTGAGTAGAGTTTGTTCACTGATGAATCATTCCTGTCTGTTAACCCTTCATTACAGCTTAACTTACCCTCATGTTATGTCCTGTAACACTGCATGGGCTGCCTCGTGTCCAACTCATCTTAGTAAGATCTTTCTAATCCAAAAGACATTTCTGAGAGTGATCAGCTTTTCTAAAAGATGTGACTCATCTGCTCCTCTCTTCAGCAAATACAAACTTCTATCAATGTTTGATGTGAACAAATACCAGACTCGAGTATTTATGTATAAATATAAGGGCTGTCAAAGTTACCGCGATAATAACGCACATTCCCTTTAACGCCACTGTTTATTTCGATGCGCGATTAACGCACATGCGTTCTATATTATGACCCTCCACCCGCAATGTTGTGGATAGGAAGCAGGAACAAACCTCCGTGAGCAGAAATGGAAAGACAACTTTTAAATGTCAAGTTCAGCCTCAAAGCCCTGCTCGACGTTCTCTGGACAAGACAAAGTTATTTGTATTTACTGCCGATGTGAACGGAGTTACCACCGGAGCACGTCGAGTCTTAAATCCCACTTTCTGGCCAAGCACACAGCTGATGCAGAGAGCCCCACGTTATAGTGATTAAACTTTGACTGAAATTATGTTGATGTTATTTCATACTGCAGACTCAATGACTTATTACTGTGTTACATTAATGTTACATTCAGGTAAACATGCCGTCTGGTGTTGCTTGTTGGGCTTCAGTTTGCCATGTTATGCTTTCAGCATATTTTCTGAGCGTGCAGTCCCTTTGAGGTTATTCTGTAGAATATTCTGACAGTATTTGTCATTGTTTTGGAATGTTGCAGTAATAATAAACGTGCATTTGCATAAAGGAAGCATATTTGTCCATTACCATGTTGATAAGAGGATTAAAAACTTAAGAAATATCTCTTTAAGGTACATTTACAACAGGTAAAAAATGTTAACAACGGACTCTTTTTGTATGTGTGTATATGTGCAAATAAAATACAATACAATCTGAGCAGTTTGCAATCTGTCAGTGGAAACAACAAAAACTTTTAGTGGACGCACTTTGATCGGACACATTTGCCCTCAAGGATGATGTTCCTTCTGCAACAGCCTGCTTCACTGCTGAAGGATGGTTTTATCTTTGCATGATGTCCATCCCTGCAATTTAAACCATAATCATAAAAATAAACTTCATTCAAAAAGCCTCTTTCAGAGACTAACTGAACAGGTCCTTTATGTAACCAGTAAGGTGTAGGCATGGGAATTAAACCAATTGGCAGCCAGAAACATGCACGGCCGAGGTGCCAACATCCACTGAAACAAGCAGAAACACAACTTTGGTATCTGTTTCAAGTGATATCAATCACGGATGTTTCTCAGTTTCCAGTACTGGTGATGTTGGCACGGGCTGAAGATGCTAACCCTCGCCATAACAAATGAAGAAACGTTAACAGGAAGGTCCCAGTCTGTCAGGAACAAATAACACATGACTCACTTTTTAATGGTCTGTTTGTGCATGTGAGTGTAGTGATATTACACACGGTTGAGTCTTTTGTATAGCAATCCAAAATAGTAATGGATAAAGCAGCTTATCTGATTGTGCCGCTGTGTTTAAATGTCAGAGATATGAAAGACACCACACATCAAAGAGAACCTCCAAATATAATCTATGTGAACCAAGCAAACATTTAACACCTGCATGTAGCACATTCTGGCAGGAGGCAAACAAAATGTCTGACTAACAGTCACACCGACCACAATTTATGTTTACTGCAAAACTCTCCAATGTTTCACCATGTTCCTGAAGATTGCTGAGCTCTGGCGTTGTGTAATGAACTCAGTATTTATCACAGTAAGGGCGTCCGGGGATCTCCAGTGTGTCATTACACAGACGTATTATTCCCTTCCTTTATCTCTAACTCTTTGGGCTGTTTCCACCTGAGCGGCTCACTGCTGTGTCTGTGTAACGCCGCCGCCACAACTGTCTGGTGGGAGGGGAGGAACGTGTTGAAGCCGATCCCGTGTGTGCTTAACCCCCAGCAGAATGCACTGTGATCTTCAAATTATGTAACTATGACAAAAGATTACGAGAGCTCTCAAGTTGCCTAGAAAACCTGTAACAGTTTTCCATTTTCAAAAACACCTTGGCACTTCACCTCATGAAATCTCCTGGGAAAATATGTTCAGGTTTGTTGCCAGCAGATTAAAAATCTGTTTTAAAGCGCAACCTGGTAAAGACAGGCAGCAGCACAACTACACGACCAGAAACATACAAGACTAAGTATAAATTACCCAATCACTTCAAACCAGGCTTTAAAATGGACTACAGGAGAGATTGTACGAACAATTCCTGGGAAAAGAGACGGTAACCTTCAATACTTTTTTGGAGAATGTAGATCATTGAGTGAGATGAAAGCAGAGGAAGAAATGCCCGAGTAAATATAGCCGTTACAATGCGGCTCTATGGGTTGTGCTAACTTTGCACTTGCCACCTCTGTTGAGCCCCGGGGAAACAAGGACTGAATTCACTAAGAACGAATTGTGTCCGCTGATAGCTCCATAAATTGCATATCATTTGCAGCTGCTGTCTGCTCCGTCACAAAGGTTCACACTGATGATATTCAAGCGCAAACACGGCCATAAAGTTTCACAGATCCGAGTTGTTTTTGCATCTGATGTGAAGAGGAGCTGTCTGCACCTCCACTCTCTGCTGCATGGAGCCGCGGACTGATGAGGAGCAGGGAGAAGACGGGGGCAGCTCTTCAACAGTTTACTGTTAAGTCCAGATTCGACAGGTGTTTACTAGTTTCACTGTCTGTAACGCAGCTTCATTCCTACAGCGAGCCCGCAACCGCAGCTCGTCCTTATAAAAATCCCAGTCATGTGTAACAGCTCCACACCGTCTCCACCCATGTGGACAAAGTGTGCCTGATTGGTCTCCCGATTATAATAACAATGACAAAATATTACAAGAGATTGTATTTGCACATTTTATTTTTGTGGTCAAACAAGGTGGAATTATCACTGGAAACTCAGAGCGTAACAGGTGCTGTTAGCGCTGCCGTTTGTGAATTAGGTGCTTTTTGCCACGAGGCTCATTCACATAGAAAGGAGCCAAATTTGCTCAGAATGTCTGCACAATGACTCATTTAAATACGCGCTAACAGCACCGGAGCACAGAGACGCTGTTTGCTCTGCAGCGCACTGTGGGGTGCATTCAACCCTCTGCGTGTCCTTGGAGAATGAGCTGGAGTCTTTTTGCATCATTTGCACAGGTTTAGCGGGTGCTAAAGCCGCGCAATCCTTTAGTGAAATAGACCCTCAAAGTCGAGGATTACTACATGAATCAAGTAACACTTCAGCTGGGTTACTAATGAGATAAAACACTTATGACAAAATCACTACATCATGATGCAGACTTGTTAAAGGTAAGACGACATGCAAACAATTGTTCAATGCTTGATTATATTGAGGTCAAACTCACTTGGTCCGACTACATGCTGATTATAAGATCATAGTGTAAGTCTTTCAACTAGCTAACGCTAATGTGCGTTTTAAAAGGAGCGTAAGCTCACCGGCTTCAAAGTTAAACAATAAAAGTTAGCCAAACTCCTACTGAAAACCCATAACCCCTTTCCCCTCCATATCATTACCCTACACCCAAAAACACAACAAGAGCATTTTGTCTGTTACCCCTTTGCCCAAATGCCATTCAATCTCAGGTTATTCCAAAGGTCTTATTAACAAACATCATGATTTGTTCTGTTGTTCCTGTGTTTTTAACAACGGCACTAAATAAGCTCCATTTTAATTCTAAAGTTACTGCCCACATTTGAATGCATTACAACAAGTGTATGTTCTGAAAAGAGCTCTGGTAATATAAAAGAGAGGAGTGACGTACAGATTAATTGCATCATTATCTGAAGTATGTTTTGGATGGAGCCATTATTTGATTGGCGTGATATATAGGCTGTATAAAAAGATGGCCGACATGACTGCTCCCTAATAGTGAAGCCAAACCCTCTCTATCGCCCCCTGCTGACTGGCTGCAGTATAGGTCATAAAGCCCGCCTCCTCCATGTGTCTTATCATGCTGATTTATGTCCAAGTGTTCATTTTTCTGACGATCTTACTTTTTAATTAGTTATTTGATGCTGTCAAAATGATGATGAGCAGAGTGGAGGACGATCCGCGAGTGGAGGCGTAACTAAAACAATCACTACAGTCATTGAAGTTTACATATCTATGAACGTTAACCTCAGACCAACACAGAGAAGCTGTTCTGCTGTTAAACACGCCGGCGTGCGGGATCCTTGCTGTTTTTTTGGTAAATTAAGTGTGTGTGTGTTTTGGTTAGCGGTAGGGGCTACGGTGGCGCCACCTGCCGATCTCTACTACACGGTCTCTGGCTCCAAATTACGTCACCATCGCAAGATGGCAGCGCCTATCACAGGGCTATTTTGTACAATGAGAGCAGATGGAGACGCATCGTCCATCTATATATACAGTCGTTGGTTCAATAACGACTGTACAGGCAGCTGAACTTATTTTGCAATCGTGAGAATGAATAAAAAAAGGCAGACTTTCGAAACTCTACACAACTTCCTCTTAGTCATCCTCGTCCTGCGTCCTCGTTGCGACATTAATGCCCTCAGCAGACTGACACTGATTCATGATGAGTCGTTATCAGACAGATTACTGTAAGCAGCAGCATGCAGACACACATACTGTGTCTCATGTTTTAGATATATTACACAAGATGTTATCAGCCGTCAGAAGGAGCCCGTAGAGCTACAAATCATTCAATCTGGAACATGATATCCAGATACGAGCAGGAAGTGCTGATTGTTAACTAGCAGCCTTATCTCTGTTCTCACCCCTGTGTTTGGTCACAAGGCAAGATTCACCTGACAGAGGCCCCAGGGCAGCGGTACCGCAACAGTAACAATTTATCCCCTGTTGCCATAAAATACAACTTCTTTATGGCTTCATTTATCCGTCATAACCCAGAAACAAACTGATTGTTATGTAATGGAAAAGTACCGTGCTCCTTGCGCGTCAGTTATGATGTAGTCATTCCATAAAAAAAATGCATGCTCATGATGATGTTGCAACATGAGCTGAAAAATACCACTAACTGTTGGTGGCAGAATCTATTAGCATTAATGTTAGCTAGTCTGCTAATGAAGCTAACGTTAGCTACAGGAGTTTGATGAAAAATCCGGCTGGATTTTTTTGTTTGTTTGTTTTTAACTGACTTGTTTCAAAAAGGAGAATCCTGTTCAATGGATTTGCTTGTTTTAGAAGAGAGGCAGAACTCCATAGGTAAATAGATGGCCTGAAACGTGGAGGGAAACCAGGAAACCAAACAAAGGATGAGACAGCAAAGCAGACACAAAAGAGGAACAAGAGACTAAAGTTTGGTGAAGTTGGAGAGATGAAGAGTTTTTCACAAACGACTCGTCTCAAAGAAGAATCCTGTTGACTACATACATGACATGCTAAAAGACTGAAGCTAAAGCTACATGTCCCTGGCTAACAACAAGCATTGTCACCAGCTGACTTAAAAATAAGGAAGCATCTCTTGCTGATGTCAGCAAAAATGTCAGATCAGGGTCTCCATCTACTCTCATTGTACAAAAGTGAAGCCAAAACAGCCCCTGAGGTGGACACTGCCATCTTGCACTGGGGACGTTTTTTTGGACCCAGAGACTGTGTAGTATCGGCTGCTGGTCCCGCGGCTGCTGGTCCCCCGGTAGCCAGTCAGCAGGGGGCGATAGAGAGGGTTTGGCTTCACTTCTGGCTTCATTTCAGATGTATTGCTGATGAAAAATATTTCTCATAGTATTTGGTGTCCTAGTCAGTTTTTTCTTCTGTCTTCAATAATTCAATATTTCATCACCTTGAGAGGACTTTAAATCGTTGTAAATGTTGCTACACAAAAAGCTTGACTTGTGCTTGTGTGTCTGGCATTGGTGTTGGTGGCTGGATCTATTTCACGTAAACCAACTGAGGACAGTAATTTAATTAATCGTGCCACACCCCGACACAAAGCAAAGCTCCCTGTGAATACACTTGTTAAAGAGGCTGCTGGTCGCTGTGGCTGAAACTACCTGGGACAGTTTCCACAGCTTTTGTTGTTATGTTAAAGCAGCCCATCTGTGCAGGCACTGACAGATCCTGAAGTTAAACAGGAAAAGAGAGGGAGCGCCTACTCTGCCTGGAAGAAGGCAAGGTGAGAACAGGTATCAGCCCTTCTTTGCTGTGTCATGATTAGCTTGCCTCCAGTGAGTCACAGCTGGTTTGAGAAGAGAGGCAGAACTCCATAGGTAAATAAAAGGCTTGAAATGTGGAGGGAGGGACAACAGAAAACCAAACAGAGGATGAGACAGCAAAACATACACGAAAGAGGAACAAGAGGCTCAAGTTTGGTGAGGCTGGAGAAGTGAAGAGCAGGCCTCCAGGGCTGTGTAGATTAGTGAGCTGGGCATGAATGAAACAGAGGGGGGGTGGGGGGGGGAGGTCTTCGTCTCTGGAATTTACTTTGACTCCCAGTTTTGTAACTTTGGCTGCACCGGTCACACAGGCTGAGTGAGTCCAGGAGAGAAAGGAGGGACACATCCCGGAGGAGACACTCTGACAAGAGACTGTGAGTGTGTGTGAGTGTGTAAGGTAGTGTTTACAAAAATGACCAAAAGGTCGGCAGCAAACGGACACAAAGTGTCCCAGAATGGGTCTCTGCAGGACGAGGAGAAGAAGGTGGGACTGGGGAAGAAGGTGACCCTGCTCCGAGGGATCTCCATCATCGTCGGCATTATCATCGGAGCGGGGATCTTCATCTCTCCAAAGGGCATCCTGAAGCACTCGGGCAGCATAGGAATGTCCCTGATCGTGTGGATCGCCTGCGGGGTGCTGTCACTCTTTGGTGAGTTTGTTCTCTGATGTCAGCAGATTGAAAAAGAAGTCTCTCCTACTCTGGGAAATGTTGCACTGAATCTACAAGGTGCTGGTAGTAAACAGCAGTCCATTAGAAAAGGCAACCTGGCGACATATTACTGAGAACACACTTCTAAAAAACAGGGCTGAACATGATATATACTGTTTAAACATAAGAAACATGGTGGATCTTCTTTTTTGCATTAAAACACAGGTCCAACCTTTGGTTACAATATGTTCAAAAGCTTGTTAGTTTTAATGTTTGTGTGACGCCAAACATCTGGGACATGGGACTACAGGACACTTACATCTTTTGGGAAAAGAATAAAGTGCTTTAATATTATTTAAGAAAAATCTGAAAGAAAATAAATATAAGTAAAAACGTTGCCAGTTCATCCTCTGACCTAATAAAAAAGCTCTTTGGGCCATAATGTGGTATACTCTACTTAACAATGACTTGGTTTTAGGTGCATTGTATCTGCAAACACCATTAATATATATTGAAAACCTCAGGTTAACCTCTATAAATGAAACACTCCTTTTAAAAAAACAAACCTCATGCTGTGTTTGTATGTAGACCTTCTGTTTTTTCAGTTTAACACTGTAGCTTTATTTTGGGTCTGTTTTGTGTTGTGAAGCATTTCTGTGCATGAAAAAGCCTCACTAATAAAGTCTGATTGATTCGCCGTCATCCCTTCAAGCGTTGCCTGTGAACACGATCCAGGCTGCAATCATGTTTGTCAGCACAATATAATTGGAGAACATTACAGAAATATTAAAACACCACTTCTGGGATTCAAGGTTGACATACTGGTTCTACAGAAGGCAGAGCTGAGGTCTTTGTGAACATCTGTATATTGTTGCATATATTGTAGCAGAATCCTTAAATCCCTCAGTTTTTGCACTGTAATGAAAAGCGAGAGCACATTATCCCCCAGTACCCTTCCTTAACCCCTTTCCTGCGCCTTTAAGTCTTATTCCCTAAACTTGTAATTAAAATCCGTCCACCTAAATCTTTCTTTCTTAAGTTATGGGCTGAGACCCTGAAAGGCTCCCACAGTAATATACTTGGGCGATGATGGGGCCCAGCGAGGGACAGTGCACTTTTATAGATGAGGGTGAGACAGTTTTACAGCCCTGTGCCTACCGTCTTGTTTCCGAGCCCGAGCTAATCTGTCACCGCTGTCCCTGCAGGAGCGCTGTCCTACGCCGAGCTGGGGACCTGTATCAAGAAGTCAGGCGGACACTACACGTACATATTGGAAGCCTTCGGACCTCAGATGGCTTTCATACGGCTGTGGGTTGATCTCATCGCCATAAGGTAAAGCCTGCATCCTTCACACATGTTCACTGAAGCTTACTTCGACCTTATAATGCTTTATAGATCTCATGAGGCAGGACATGACGTATAAAGTACGCTGCATCAGCCCTCACAGACAGGAGCTCCTGAATGTCTTCATCTTTCCAAACTTAGACACCTTTGCTGTTGTCATCTTGTTAATGATTTTTCTTCCTCAACCTCAGCTGTTTGACGCAGCGGTGTAAAAAGCTGCAGTTCCTCTCTTGTCCACTAGAGGCTGTCTCCAGCAGTGAGTCAGTCCCCATAGAGCTCCATGTTAAACTTTACAGCAGAAATAAACATGTTTACAGCCTGGTACAAAAAAACAGTTTGGGTCTCTATAGCTCATTTCTCTCTTCATGCTAACTGTACGGGAGAATCTTTATAAAACTCACCTGTTTACATTATATTAAGGCTTAAAGTGATCATTATAGGCGTGGTGGGAGCTGCTAGCTGACACTAAATACAACTCAACTGTGTTTGTAGTGACTTAACAGTGACCTGCAAAATGTCTCATTCAGTGTTTGATTTCACTAAGAGGCATTATTAGGAGTTGGCTGTTTCTTTAGTAAGCACATGTTTAGATCCTTTTTCTACTAGCTAAAATTATCCTCCTAAATAATATCACTGCGCCAGCCAAGCTAGCACGAGCCTAAATTGACCCTTCGCTAAGCCCCTCCCTCGAACGGCCACTGTGCAATCCTACTAACCGTAACTAGGCGCGGGAGGCCTGTCAAGCTTTCAGAAGGAGTGATGCCGAAACAGTGTGCATATGGAATCTGCAAGTCCGACAGCAGATATCCTCAAAGTTTCGAGGGGGGGTCATATTTTTCGCTTTTCCAAAGCCAAAATCTCAAGAAGAGAGGTGTCGGACACGATTTTAAATTGTGTTAGACAGTCAACTGGTCTCCGCTTGCGATCCTGTCTGGCCTTTGCTACCACCACCGATGACATCGGCACAGCCTTTATTTTACCACCCCTTGGTTTGTGCCGTTGTTGTGGCAAAGGATTTTGGGCTTTGTTGTGCCTTTAGGAGAACCAGCGTATGGATCAAGCCCACGATATATATATCAATATCCTGACTCGCTTTAAACTAAATGAAAAAGTGGGTTAATTTAGTTTTGCTAGCAATTAAAGTAATAAGGAGTCATAACTAAACATTATCTTAAAATAAAACAATATATTGACTTACCCTGCTGTGCAGGAACTTTGTTGTTCCTGTGTGATTTTCCCTTAACATGAATTGTCAGGATGTGGGGCGCCTGACGCTTGCTTTGGGCACGGTGAGCTTTTGCCTTGATTTTTATGTCCTCTTCATTCTCAACACTCCGCTGACAGATTATATTCTGGACGTTGCTTTCAGATGCGTGCTGTCGTCTTTCTGTCGACTTCTCTCTGATATTTGGGAACTATTTTTCCAGAAATTTGCTGTTATTTCCCTCGGAACATCTCTCACTATCATAGTTGAAAACGGCATAATATTTACATGCCGTTGCGAAAGCCTGACAGACGTAGCAACAGTAACCGAGGTGGGCGGGACTTAGCGAAGGATCAGTTGGTAACTTAGCATTTGGTAACTTCGCTCTTTCCTCTCTTTCTACCAAATGTGCTCCCTTCCGGCTCAAAAAAAAAAGATGGCGACAGCCAAATTGTCAAACTGGAGGCATCAAAAGGGGAGTGTACAAACCAGTGGGTGACTTTTTAATAGCTACGTCCACTTATTACATTCAGTCTACGTTTGCCGCCGGTGGAGTCTCCCCACTTCCGCACTGACTTCCCTTTAGAAACAATGAGGACACGTCCACTTCTCATTTACAGTTCATGGTTGTAGAAAGCTCAGTAAGACAGTTGATTGATGAAGAACAACAGCTGTGCTCAGTTTGGATTCAGTTAAATTGGTTATTATGGATCATTTTGTTTACATTTCGGGCGGGTGTTTGTTCAATATTCCTGGGTCTCTTTTCAAATTTGCTGCAAGACCTTTGAATCCTAAAGGAGACACATGTTTTTTATAATCAAAATGTAGATTTATTTTCTTTCTTATAAACACAAATAACAACCAAACCCAATCCAAACTGTTAACCCATAGTGCATTTAAAGATTGAATGATTTCAGAAGATTTCTTAGAGAGGGTTTGGTGACAGAACTACCGCTCAGGGCTTGTAAACCTGGCTGTGACCTTGTGAGGGCGGGGGCACTGAGTTTAGTTTAGACCAGCGAGGTGAGAAAACGCTCCGTGTGCAGCTGTGCGTGTACACAGCCAAGGCAAAGCAGTAAAAACAGTCTAGTGGCCATCCTGAGCCGCACAATTTGATGCAGGCCTCGGGCTAGTGGGACTCACTGGAGAACCATGGGAAATGAAAGGAGACAGAGGCACAGAATGAAAACAAGAGGAGAGATTTCCCCGGCTGCAGCGGCTCTCTGGCTGCTGTGAGAAATAAGGAGAGAAATACTGAAGAGCCCCGAGATGAGCCGGTAGGAGCGGCCAAACTTATTTGATTCTTATTGAAGCCAAGTTGATCAGCGTCCACAACAGGAGGGCGGGATTATAGGAACCATTTGTCCAGGACGCTGCCCAACAGATATTACACATACACACAGGTCTGCTGAATAAGTACATTATACCCACACACATGGACAATCAGAGTGAGGTTAAGTTTGGCTGAAGTCTAAAGTTATCAAATGTTAGCCCTCAGTTACTCTCACGTGATTGACCGCTGATTTGCATTGGTTAAACACGACCTGCGAATATTTGCCCTTCAAGATCAGAGAACCAAACGCTGTTGTTTCTGGGTTCACCAACACAGCTCAGTTAATCTGCCCTCCTCCTCCATGAACTGTGTCTGGATGAACTCTCCTGCTGCTTCCAGCTCCTTGAGGCTGACCAGTTGAGCTGTTAGCTCGGATCAGCACCAGGATTTCTCTGACGGACATCAACTACCGGCGTTCTGTTTCAGCTGTGGAGTGCCTGTCCATCTGTCTCCGCTGAGTGACAGTTTCACTGTATCTAGCAAGTCACACGTGGGCTGAAATCTGTCTCACTACAGCGCTATGAAGCCAAAATAAACAGATGTTACTGAGATTTAATGACAATAAACAGGCTGAAAGGATGCCGAAATATCATGATCTGCAGCCATGCTCTGTCAGGTTTGTCTGCAAGACGGAACAAACAACTTTTATACGCCTGAGTTTTAAATGGAGTTTGGATCGACCATCTCTGATGCACCGTCAGAATCTCAACGGGGAAAGACTTTTGCAACACAGCATGAACTTTTTTGTGGAGTTTAAAAAAGTTCATCATTTAAGTCGCCTGGCGCAGATTTGTTACTTTGCGTCTCTGCATTGAAAATGTTGCTTTGTGGTACTGAGCTTATTTAAGATCCTTTGAGTATCATTGATAAGAGTCTTTAACATGACATTTAATGCAGAATGGTGCACAAAAGTCGTAGTATACCAGCACGGATGTATTTGTGTGTTTCTTTCAGGCCTGCAGGGATGGCCGTCATCTCTCTGGCGTTCGGTCAGTACATCCTGGAGCCTCTGTTCATGCCCTGTGGGATCCCGCCAATGGCTGTCAAACTGGCCACCGCCATCGGCATCAGTACGTATCCATGGATCGTTTGATGATGACATCAGTGTGAAAATATGTTACCTGTTGTTACCTGGTCTGTAAATGACAGGAGATGAACACTTGCATGATAACAGGCATTAAGTCATTACAGACAGAGGAGGAGGAGGGAGTGATGTCAGCAGTCCACAGGACAAAACACCATCTGTTAAATAAAAACACAGACTTCAAACTGGCCCGGTCATACAGAGACTGCAAACATGAGGTGTGCAGCCTGTAGTGAAACTTTCAGGGACATACTGTAGTAGCCGACATTTCTGCAGCTAAGCACAGTCACAGTCTCTGACGTAATAAAGCCAAATTCACGAGTCGCTTTGAGGTTTTTAATCGGCTGAAGACTGATGCAGTTTGCGTCAGTGTCAGGTGCAGGCATGTACACACATCCTGTCCTGGTCTTTCAGGTCAGGTCTCCAGGTTTTCAAACATTATGTTTACTCAAAGATCTCACCAGATCATCAACACCCGTATTCAGTGACAACCTTTTGTTAATACTTAGCGTCAATAATTCTTGTTTCTTTTTACAATATCTGTACGAGCAGCTACATGGTGCAGGCTATAGAAAGGTCATATTCATGGCAGACTGATCAGGTATTCGACAGATTAGGCACTTTAAACATTCATCTATGGAAATGTAATTAAACAGTGTTTTTTGTTTTTTTTTACAATCACTGTTATGCAATCTGTGATTCTGTTTTCTAACAATCTAACCTCTATTGGCACATCTGTCTGTTAAGGACCATAATATCGACAATCGCAGCCTGTCTCCGGCACGCCCCAGAAACGTCTCTCCGCTCTGCTCCGCTAAAGATACCCACCGGGTCTATTTTTGACGGAGGTCGCTTCAAGCATTTTAGCATGTGGACACACAATAAGCCAGGAAACATAGATATAAGATGTCTCCCCTCTCCCTCCCTCTCTCTCTCTGCAGCATCTGTGATGTACCTGAACAGCATGAGTGTGACGTGGAGCGCCAGGATTCAAATCTTCCTCACCTGCTGCAAGCTGCTGGCCATCAGCATCATCATCGTGCCTGGAATGTACCAGCTGTTCAAAGGTGAGTCATCTTCATCTTCAACATCGTCATGGTAACCTCTAATAGCCTCTTTTAGCACCGTACTACAGCCCCAACCACCCCCCAGAGTGTGTTCTGTTGTTCAGGAACATTCTGTGACTTCACACAGAGCGCTCAGCTGCAACAATTAACACTGCGCCCTGTGTCTCACACAACAACGTGCACTGTAAATATAACCTTGAAGCCTGGCAGCCTGTGACACACAGCTGCTCACAGCAACAGCTCAGACATTTCACAACGTCCTCCCTGCAGGTGTTACAAAGACCCTGAATCCCAGCGTCTTCCCCTCAGCTGTGGGACTCACTGTGTGTTACTGCTCATCCCAAAGTTGTCTGGGATTGTTGTTGCATATCAGATATAATGTTTCTCACAATTACCCCTCCATTATCATTAAAGTGGAAAACAAAAATGCTACTAGATCGTTCCATTCCTTTAGCCCAACACTCTGGGAAGGATATTAAATTCAAATATTCAAATATTTATTAAATATTAACTTTTACGAGCACAACAGAATACAAAGGCAACAGAACAAAACTGAACATTCAAATGTTCGGACTTAAAACTATTGATAATAAGTGGACCCAGCCCAGTGATTTCCAAACTTGGGGGTGCCGGAGTAATGACAGGGGGGGCGCAGCAAGGCTCAATAAAAGCAATGAACTCAGTCCTGCACTGTTAGCAAAGCATGAGACTCAGAGCCACCAATCACAAGTGTGATATCATGCACAGATCGCTGTCATAGTTACTGTCATAGTTACTGACAGGCTCACAGCCTCTAAGCTACTCACATAAAACTGCCGTCATCATCTAACATATTCACTGACTTTCATGATAACTCACTTACTAACTCAAACAGTCCTTTTCTTTAACTGAACATATCCTGGCAGTGCCAAGTTGGCACTGTGAATTACTGCAGAAGAGTAGACATCAATCATCCTCTGATCTCACTTTGTGAGTACATCCATCTGGCCTCAAGCCCTCAGTTCTGACAACGCGGTTTGTTTAGATGGTGTAACGGATGTGTATGACGGAGCTGTAGTGTGCTGCTCTTTCGTGAAGCAGCTCTGTGAGCTCCTTTATAAGAGGTGAGCTGAGCATTTGATGGCACTGATGCAGCTTCATTAAAGACACTCTGTTTGGTCCGACAGTTGAGAATAGGGCTGAACCTTAAATTGTTTAACAATCGCAGTCGCGACGTGCGCATGGGCAACAGTCACAGTGCAGGACGTGCGATAGTAAGACAAACTGAAAAAGGAAAACTCGCCATTTTCTGTTTTTTCACGACTTATCTACAGGAAAAATCTGATATCATGTTAGTGCAGCTCTTCAGCAGAGCACACAGAGACCTGAGCGCTGTGCAGCAGTCTGTGTCACCTGCCTGTAAACTGTAAACAAACACCTGATGCTGCTGCTACTGTCACGTGCAATGTGGGCTGGATGATCGAGGCTTTCAGTTACACCAGGCAGCTTGGTGTGTCAGCAGCACCTCACCGCGGTGCTCCTTAACACTGTGGCCACAGAAATGGAGCGTTCACAGAGCGGACGTGTCGTGGGTTGTTTACTTTTAGCGCACACTGCGCAACAGGGGGGCTATAAAAAGCTACTTTGAGGCACATATGACTGTGGTCTCTTGATTACTCACCGTTGTACAGGTGAAGCAGAGGTAGAGATCTAGTAGCTGTGACGTATAGATTCATCGTCAGCCTTACGTTTCACTAACAGCTACGTTTTGCTCACAGTGCAGGACTGCGTGCATTGTTTTTATTGAGCCTGATTAAAACTTTAATGTAGATGTATTTAAACAGGATTCTGCACACAGCACCCTCCTGCAGCCACGTGCAGGTCTGTTTAAACAGGATTCATTCAACTGCTTTAATGTGTCTCCTTCTAACGAGGCCAAACGCTGCTCCTTTGATCTGTTTTATTAACACTAATAATTATTAGGCAAGGCAAGGCGAGTTTATTTATCAAGCACCATTCATACATAATCATTATTATTATTGTCAATATTGTTAGATCTTTATTATAATCATCATTATGATGCTTATGATCACTCCTGGGACTATTTGCATGGATCATTATTGTTGCAGCACTCCCTCTTCATTTAGGGTTATGGTGCTTCAGACAGTAATGTGTGTCCTCTCGTGTGTGTGTGTGTGTGTGTGTATGTGTGTGCGTGTGTGTGTAGGGGAGACCAGGAACTTTGAGAACGCCTTCGAGCTGAACAACGTGCAGCTCTCTGGGATGCCTCTGGCCTTCTACTCAGGGATGTATGCATACGCTGGGTGGTAGGTATGGTCCTCACACACACACACACACACACACACACACACACACACGCACACATTCATGCATCGTCTCTGAATGTGAGCTAACTGCACATGATTAACATTTCATCAGATTTGAACAGTACCTGTTTCCTTCTGCAGGTTCTACTTAAACTTTGTGACAGAGGAGGTGGATAGGCCGGAGCGGTGAGTATAATCCAGGTGTTTGCTGAGTTCATGTAGATTATTTGTATTTCCTGTAAACCCAAAGACAAATACCTTGTTCAGTAACAGCACAAAGGCAGGTGAAGTCTCATCACACGTTCTCACTCGGCAGCTTCTTCACTGACCCTACACTTTAAAACAATTCGATCTCGACACCCCTCCAGCATCAGTATCGCACGTAGAGACTGGTTATGGATGAGGTTCACATTTCTTTTGGACGTGCAGCAATTAACGCGTGATAAATGTGGGGAAGGAGATTGGTTATCCTCCAGCAAAAAGTTTAGAATAAAGATAATGTTTTGTTATTTAAATAAGTCCTAACAAATCAATAAATAAGAAATAAATAACACTCACCAAACTTCAATCATTCCACATTGTTGTGATTGTATTAGCCACCAAATCTACCTGTTAAGAACTAACCTACGTCGTTTTTACCTAACTGACAAAAAGAAGTTAACATTAACAATTTCTCTCACATGGGAATCGAACCCTGGCTCCTGGATGAAAGTGGCCCAGCAAATTCACACAATTTCGGCCAATCTTTGCAACTTTTCTGCATATTTGACCAATTAATCTATTTCCCCACAGGCGTCAACATGTTCATCACCAAATATTGATCTTCATAGGTCTGCATGTTGTCTAAACATTGGAGAGTATAGTTTACTGTACCTTTAATATCTCCAGAACGCTGCATGCTAGAGACAGACAGCTGACTCCGGTGTGATCGTCTCTCTCTCTCATGAGGCTCCTGAAACTATTGTCTTTAAGGAGACGTTGATAATAAGAAATCCATCACTCGATGTCTTCTTGTGATTATTTATTCATGTTAAAAACTGTTGGCCTTCACTTTGTCACTTCCTGGTGCCTTTACCTTTCCAGAGCAGTGAAATCAGGACGCAGGCCTTTTAGTCGGCAACTATGCGAGAAAAAGCTGTGTAATCCTGATTAACAGCTGACCAACATTAACCACATTTTAATTATTGTTTCACGTCCAAACATGATAAGAAAGTGAAATGTTTCTCAGCCAGCTTTATTTTGAAAGTCTAACCAGCAGTTGCTTTTTTATAATTGCTAACTTTACTGCTTTATTTTGAAGGTCTAACTGGATGGTTCTTACTTTAATTGATGAGTTTACCAAAACTTACTTCATATTATGAAGCATATAGCAACAGACCAAACAGCGGCATTTTTTTTTTTTATTAATGTAAAGCCAGTGACATCAAACAAAGCAATACAAATCACTAACAAAAGGTGTGATACAAAAACAACATGTAGAGAGACAAAAAGGACATGACATAGCACAAGACAAGTGGGAGAGCTAATAAAACAACTAAGACAAAACAATGAAACAAAAACAAACAAATAAACAAAGACAAGACAAGACAATAAGAGACATTATTATCTCCCACAGACCCCCAACTTATATTCTGATCACTTGTATCAATTTCCCAAACACACATTTCACCTGTAATAAATGTGACCTTTTTGTAAAGAAGAACATAACTTGTTGGAGAACTTGTTTCAAAGTTGCAAAAGCGCAACAGTTGGCTTCACAGGGCATCACTTGTTCACACAAGAGGCCACGTCGCTGACTCACTCATGTATTAGTAATACAGTAGATATTGTGTTCTGTATTTAAAGGGTTCAGGCGAAGGCTGATTTTGCAAATTTCCCATGGATTAGATAAACATGGTGGCAATTTAAACTCCTCTGACTGATTAGATTTTTATACTATTTTAAATGTACACTTAAAAATCTATGGAATAATCCTTCAAAAAGCTCGTTTGAAATGAACACATTATTTTCTGAATCAGAGGCTTTTTTTTAAGATTCTATTTTTGGCTTTTCATGCCTTTATTTTAGAGAGAGGACAGTGGACAGTGGCAGAAACGGGGGAAGAGAGAGTGGGGATGACGGGCGGCAAAGGGCCGAGGGTGGGAGCCGAAGCCAGGGCCGCCGCATCGAGGACTACAGCCTCTGTACATAGTCGCCGATTCAACCGCTGAGCTAAACCAGCGCCCGATCAGAGGCTTTCTAAAGAGAAAAAATACATCTATAAAATCAACACTTGGTTTTCTTAAGCGGCTACAATCTACATTTTTTATAGTTTGTCCCATTTGTGTGTCACAGACTTGTGCACAGTATTAATGTTCAGAAGAGAAGTGAGGGCAGCAGGTTGACACGGCTCTGGTTGTAATGATCAACTCATTCAGTAAATGAGCTTTAAACTGAATTCACAATGTAAGGCTTTACAGTGCAGCCCTTTCCTTGTCCGTGCTGCACACTGATATTTGAACAGCAGCTTGTATGTGAGATTGTACCTCCTGTGGTCTGTTCGGTCGGAGCCTTGAGCCCGCAGCAGCACAGCGGCGTACCCACCGTTTGATTTCTGTGAAGGAAAAGATGAGGTCATGGTGGAGGTGAGTGACACACGGGTGAATGACAGTGTTCTGCTTCTGCCAACAGGACTGTGCCATTAGCTATCTGCATCTCCATGGCGATAGTGACTGCCTGCTATGTGCTGGCCAACTTGGCGTACTACACTGTGATGTCTGCGGAGGAGCTCCTGGCCTCAGAGGCCGTCGCTGTGGTAAGAAACACTTTTTTGTTTTACCTCCAGTAGTTGTGTGTAAATAACTAAACATGATTCCTCGCTTTGAAATCAGAAGAAATGCACCATTTCTTACACATTTTAAATACTTGATGAGTGTCTTTTTTGTTGCATGTGATTTCACATATGTGAGATGTAGGAATAGAACCAGGGTAAGCATATGTGTGTGTGTGTGTGTGTCTGTTCACTGCCACACAGAGCAGGTTCGGACGCCTTCCTTGGGAAAGGCTGAAGCTACCTGATGCTCACTCTCTCAGTCGTGTTTGCTCCATACCTGCAAAGTTTCGCACACGTGCATTTCACCCTCAACAAAAACTCATCCCCTCGCTCATAGTCAGGCAGAGGTGTTAGACAATAGATTGTAACTCCCGCAGGTAACACAAGGTGAATATGAGCTTACCTTTTGGGGACACAGCAGCTTTACATTTTAAAACAAACCAGCAACAAGCTGCCAACACATTCATGATTCCTCATATCTTCACATCCATCCTGCGGTGGAAAGGTGCGTGTTATCTGAAGTCATGTATCCAAGGTCTTCCTGTCTGCTGTTAGCGATGTTGACTGCTAGCATTAGCATCACGCTCGGCTTCCTGCACTTAACACGTCATCATTAGCGAAGCGTCTCTGACAGCTCGGCTTCCCAGCAGCTGTTAATGTGATTGTTTCAGCCCAGCCCTGTTAATGCTAATCACATCACACACACCCACTAATAACACGCACTGTTGCTTATTAGACCGAGGATGCTATCAGTGCTGCTGTAAGCTGGAGGAGACTCATTCACTAAGAGATGTGTGATCTTTTCTAATGCAGTTAGTCTTATTGCCCTGTGTACTATGAGTGATAGCAGCGCCTTAAGAAAGGTGTTAAGAGCATTTATCTGTTCTTAGAAGGCTGTGAAGGATAAAAGAATTACACTCTGTTCTTCCTCTCTCTCAGACAGCTGGCAAAAGTTTACATCTCAAACTTAATTACAGAGTTTAGCTGGTGTCTGGGGCTTGTCTGGAGGAGGCCGGCCTCAAGGCACAATCAGTAATTTGAGACCGCATAAATTACAGGTGTGTTCACGTAATGTTAGAGTGCGAGGAGTGATGGATGGATGAGTTTAAATTCAGTTAAAATGATGTATTTATGATTGACATTTAGTGCACCAAGGCATCATAAGGTAATGTTTGAGGTCTGGTGAAGTATTTGAGTTATGACTGCAAAAGGACAAGCAGGCTACACAAACAGCTTCTCATTGAGTTAGAATTAAAGAATAGGTTTCGTACTGATATGTTGAGAAATTTAAACCCATTCTTACATATTTTGGGTTTTAATGACTAACATGTACTTTCCCACATGGAAAAGTTTTGTTCTGAGAGTGTTATGTGCAATGTTCTGGTAATGTTTTGAGCAGGAAGTTTTTATTTGGTTCCCAGAATGTACCTTTTAATAGCAGGAGAACGTTCTCTGAAAACATTTTCAGAAAGTTGCAGTCAAATCACGTTTCAGGAATGTTTTATAAATCATGTTCTGATAGTTCAGGCCATACTAACATCCTGAAAAGATTGTTTTCAATGAGAGGGACGCTTTTAGCACACTGCTTTTACATTGTGTTCCGCTCTGTGCGCCTCGCATTATTGAGGAAACGCTCCGAGCGCCTCGAGTTGAAAAAACTTCAACTCAAAGCAGAAAAGCACCCGACGTCATGGGTGTTTTTTCTCATTGTCCCATCGGAGGAATGTAGAGGCGGGCCTTCTGTCAGTTTACAATATAACGGTTAGGTTAGTGACAGCTAATGATTCGGTGGTTGCCTTAACAACAGTAGAAAATAAAAGTGCAGCGAGCTGCTCTTTTTTTAACCGTAGGCTTCAATAATAAAGGCCGTGCGTTGCGCCTCACGCTTTACAGCCTGCAAAACACGTCCTGTCTGATCGGGCCCTTAAAATGTTCTTTGAATATTAGATTAAAACGTTTTCTACTAGAACTTGTAGGTAATGTTAGCCAATGTCATGGGAGCGTTCCCTGCTAGCTGGGTAAAGTTTGGAATCACTCCTGTATACTTCTTCAGTCTGCAGTTGTAAAACAGGCTGTGATGGCTGCATCGTATCCATGGGGGCAAATGCACCCGATCAAAGTGCTTGTTGTTGAGCTTTTTTGCTTGACATGAAAGGATCCCTACAGGGATACACCTTTCTGTTACTAATTAACATTGTATTTTAACCAGAAACCGCTGTTACATCGCTCTCTTCAGAGCCACCAGACTCCACTGACAAAAGCTGTCATTTCACCTCGCAGAGCACTAAGCGACTTCTGTTTTCTTCGAGGTAAAATTACTGCTTTTGTCAATGGAGTCTGGTGTGTTTGAAGAGAGCGATGTAACATCTGTCTGTGGTTTAAAAAATCCTCTTCCTCTGTAACAAAAAGGTCTCTCTCTGTAGGGATCCTTTCTGTAATGTTGTCAGACACTTAGAATAACAATCTGAGCCTGTCAGTGGAAACAACAAGAACTTTTAGTGGACGCAGTTTAATTGGAAGCATTTGCAACACAGGCTCAGGTTGCAGCTGTTACGGTTGTTGTTAGCTGCCCTAAAGAGAGAGCACAGGTTTATAAAATATCATCGTACAAACTGTCTGCATTCATACTTTTGAGGCTACAAAGACGCTGGTAAAATGTGGGGACCCTACTCGTCGCTCCACATTGCGTCCAACTGGCTTTTTTCATTGTGAGATAATTAAACCCACTGAAAGAGCAACACAGAAAGAACAACACTCCCTCTGTCTCCTGGTGGAGGCCTTATCATCTCTGCACACATTGTGATCTTTGTTTTCCCTTCACAGTCAAACACACATTTTTCAGATGTAATCCTGTTTCAGTCGCTGTAATGCATGAAACTTGGGTTTATGTCTAATATGACAAATGTTCTGATCGTGTCCTCGCTGCTCTGAAGAATATTAAACACTTTTCAATAGAAGTCAAGCACAGCACGCGTTATTGCATCATAATTGAGTGGTTTTCTAGATAGTGTTAAATAACATCATTCCAGCGTCCATTTGTATAAAAGTACAAATACACATGTAGCAGATAAATCCTCTTCCTCCCTCACAGTGCGCTCTTGTCCATACAAGCGTGGACTGTGACTAATCAGCACTGAATGGCTTCATGAATAATAAGCAGCTTCTCTCCCACTTCTGGATGACCCATTTATGACTACTCCTGCCAGCAGCCCAGTCAGCCGCTCTAATTCCATCTAACTAGCTTCACTTAATGAAAAAAGACAAAACGCAATTGAATAAACTGATAGTTGGAAACTCGCTGCTCTTTGTGAAGCAGAATCTGACATTCAGGGCAGAGCACTTGTTTGCTTTCTGTGTGTCTGTGTGCAGCCTGCTCTCCCAACTCCACAAATACAGCAGCAGCAGTGTCCCGAGACTCTCACATTAGACGCTGTAGGCTCCCTCTGGCTTCATTTATGGACGCTGGGCTGCAGCTCAATATTTTCATGTCCTGAAAGAACCTGAGAGACTGGGGTTCGATTCCTGTGTGACGTCAAAAGTTGACTTCTTAAGTCAGCTTGAGATGTAACACAGATACTACACGTTAGGTATCTTTTGTGCCTTAACAACGGTTTCACAACATTAACCACGTGTGAGCCGCTCAGCTTTAATTTGATAGTATAACCAGACATTGTGTAACAGAATTGGGCATAGAAATATACGACTCAATAAGGCTGCACGATGTATCGTTTAACAATTACAATGTGCGCATGTGCAATAGTCACATTGCAGGATGTGCGATAGATTCGTGTCACCTGCCTATAAACAAGCACACGACGCTGCAGCTGCCATCACAGATCATGTCGGTGGGATGATCGAGGCAGACCAGAGATACCCGAAGCGGCTTTTTAAGTGCGTGAACTCCGGCTATCTTCAGCTCCTCGGCCTGGTGCTGGTTAAACGCTGTGGCCACATAACCCATTCACGGAGCGGGCGCATCGCAGAGTGTTTACTTTTAGCGGCTTTACCCTCAGCGCACACACAGCGTGAGGTTGTCAGTCACTGAGGCAGTTGTGGTAAAAGTAGGGGGGGTGTTTGTTCGAAGAAAATAGAATTAAAAGTCCCACATAATAAACAGTATGATTGTTAATTGTATGAACATGAAATCACACTGCGTTTATCTGGTATAATTCCTTATGTTTATTAAAATCACAATAAATATCACAACAAAAAGTGATTCTTTTTTCCTGTATCGTGCAGCCTTAGTTTATAGTGCTCCAGAGTTTATTTGCAATAGAAAATATAAACCATTACTAGTCATTTTTTCTGCACTCCGGCTTCTTAACCTGCAAAAAATTTACGATGAAAAATTGATGTCAAAGTGTCTGCTCATCTGCTCAACTCAACTTTTATAATTTGGCCCCTTTTATAAAACCCTTAAAGATTAAAACAGCTGGCTGCCATGATATATACAGTATGGTGCCAAGCAAGCAAGATGAAAACATCTGCAACACTTATATTAACTTTGAAACATTTAAGTATTAACAGTAAACTAAAAGCATTAAAGGTTACAAGATAAACAGTTAAAAAAATGAGAAACATCGCAGCACAGAACTTCCCCTCAGCAACGCAGACGTCACTGTGAGGGGCCTCGGTGTGGAGTTCACTTTGTGTCTTTATTATCAATCAAACCGAAAAGGTCTGAGAGCTAAACTGTCAACACTGTAACAAAACAAGACTAGGTTTCACCTAGTATGTGGCTGACCGCATCAGGTCAGTGTGCGCTTTTGTGGGCTATGTGTTACAAGGACTGTCCTCATGAGGCTGATGACAACGTGGTTGAAAGCAGTTGCGCACTGCGGACGTAGGTGAGGACAGCGGAGGAGCAGCCCCGCCTACTCCCCGAACAAAGTATCCAGAGCCGTATAGACAGAGAGTCGCGTCAGTCAGTCAGTCACATACAGACCCACATAGGGCTGACCCCGGCGGTCAGCCAAAAATGTTTTATTATATTTATGAAAAATATATTTATTTTTGTGATTAAAAAAGTTTAAATGCAAATCCAAAAGTTTTGCTTGTGGTTCGGCTGAATCTTGTGGGCGGGACCTAGGCTGAAAGACGTAAGACACGTCTCTATTGGCCAGTCTCAATCGGAGTGACAGCTTGGAAACATCCTCTGTCCCGGTTGTTTAGTGGTGATGTCACACCTCCGCATTAAATTGTTTCTGGGTCCAAGTTGCTAAAGTATCTCCACATATTTACAATATGCCGCAGAGCTGTTTTCCTCGCTGTTTTAATCGTTCTGAGTCTAAAAATGATCCTTACGGCAACTTAGAAGGTACAAAAAGGCAACTCACAGCTAGGTCATTTCTGCAGGGAAGATTTGCAAAAATATGTAATGGAATAAAATTCAGGAATTCTCAGTTTAACTTGTTAACACCACAGGTTGATTATTGCTAACTTGACTATGGATCCGTGCAAACTAAAGTTAAAAGGGAAAGCGGATCGTCATATTGTGAAGACTGAGCTGCTGAGTGTGACGAGTCAGGAGGGAGAACGTGTTGCTGTGTTAGTTTTACAGCTTAGTCTGGCTCTGTCAGGAGTTCATTCAGAGACCAACACCTCTAAAGCTCCCTCTTAAACATGTCTTTCTTTGCTCGTTGGATCCGTACACAAACAGAATGTTTGGTTTTAGTGTAGCATGAGCAGTTTCTTGATGAATTAGCTAAAGAGTTCAATTTGTTTTATTTCTCTCTTAGAAAGAAAGAACTGCTTCTACACCTTTGATATAAAAATCAGTCTGTGACTGTGTTACGGTACCAAAAGAAAGATCATCATTCGTGTTTTATATCCTAAAACTCTGGCCACTGTCTGCATCACATGCCCTGACTCACTTTGCTCTCTCTGTGTCTCTCTCTTATTCCTCCGTCACAGACGTTTGCAGAGAAGCTGATGGGGAAGTTCTCCATCGCCGTGCCGGTGTTTGTGGCCTTGTCCTGCTACGGCTCCATGAACGGCAGCGTCTTCGCCTTGTCAAGGTACGCATACGTGCTCTTTCTTCGCCTCAACTTTGTACAGGATATTCAAATACTAGTGACAAAGTTTCAAACTTTAAATATTTAGTATAAATAAAACTTCAGTGTCATACAGCACTAATGGTTTGTTATGCTGTAGAGAGCTATGGAAAGACTGAAGACAGTTTAGTCTCATGTAAAATCTCAAATATAACTAGGAGCATAAAAAAGACTTAGAAATGAAGACTATTAAAACACTGTAGGGGGGAAATTACAAAGTCAGTTAGTTCAAATTCAGCACAAGATATATCTCCTGTGTTCTGGTAAATGCACAGAGCGCAGACATTATGACATCTAAATTTAGATCACACGCTGTTTGACTTGCATGACATTAAACAAAGTTCAATCTCTGATAAATAATTGATATTAAGTTGATGTTTCTGTGTGTGTGTGTGTGTGTGTGTGTGTGTGTGTGTGTGTGTGTGTGTTCACAGAATGTTCTACGTGGCATCACGTGAAGGACAGCTCCCTGAGGTTTTGTCGATGGTCCACATCCGCAGACACACCCCGCTGGCTGCTGTCCTCATCATGGTCAGTTCATTTTCAACAACAACAATAATGATGTCACATTATTTTAATTAATTACCACGTTGGTGTTGGGTAACGTTGCTTTTATAAGTAACTTGTTATGTTACTGCGTTACCTTCTGAGAAGAGTAACCGTTAGATTACTTTTGCGTTACCAAAACTTCAACGTCCTTTGTGACTCATTTCACATGTGTGTTATATTGTCAGGACGGCGTGTAGCCTGCTGTACGTCTACCTTTGAATGTATTGACTCTACGTCATTGCAGAGCCTCGTTTACAGCCCATAATCTGTAACTCTGCAGCCTAATAACAGGAATGACAGACGCAGTATAACCTTTACAGCTCTTTATTATGCTAACAATGTGACAGTGAACTGGGCAGAGGCCTACAGTATTAGGCACAGCTGTTTCCATGACAACAATACAGGCTCTTAGTCCCACCAGTGTTGTGGAGCTGTGTTTAGCTGCAGATGCTTCTTCACATTTGAAGTCGAGCTATTCACATTCTGTCCTCTCTGACATCTGACAGCTGAGTTAGCTAGCTACACATGAGCACTGACACAGCTGTGTTTACCTTCTGCTGGTACACAGCTACCTGCCAAGAAGGAGGAGAGAAACAGAAACAGAGCAACAATTTATTTTTAGTAACAGATTACTGTTTATGAAAAAGTAACTAAATAACAGATTTCTTGAATTACAGAACGCGTTATGTTACTCGTTAAATTAAATCAATAATAATAGATTACTTTGTAACATGTTACCCCAACACTGATGCCGTTAGCATTAAACATTCTGTATACATAATAACATTTGTAAAGACAACATAAACAATAAAAGTGAAACTGTTACAACGCAGTTCTTCGGGGGAAGCAACATACATTGTTTTTGGTTAAAGAAAAGTTGTTAACAATAACAAACAGTGAGGCAACAAGTAACTGAAAGGGCCTGTGGGTGCTGCCCAAATCAATAAATAAGTAGAACAAAGTGAGGACTCTAAACTAACTAACCAAACCAAACACAGGTGAAACAGCACCCCTGAACCTAGTGCGTGTGACAAATGTGTGACCCTAAAATAAAGTACCTGGCCCAGGTGCCTCAGAAAGCTTACAACCATTTACAAATGTACTAACAACAGAAAGACTACTAGCACACTAGGCACCGAGGCGAGATGGTCAAAGCTGCCTTCACATTCGAGCTGCACAGGCCCTTGGCTGGGGTGAGTAGGTGCTCTCTCCTGATTGGTGCTTCATCTTGGCTGCGAACCAATCAAGCTGTTACAGCTGGCAGCACAGGTGGATGAATTATCTGGACTAGAGGACACATCATGCACCCCCCACCCCCTATTGTAGTTTCATTTCTTGTTTACATCCCAAAAACTTGCACACGCTAAGCTAAAAGGTTCATATAGTTTAACATATTGAAATTGTGGGTAATTGAAAGATATATCGATAAAAGAAAGAAAGTTATACTTCAGAGGTTATTTGGACTGAAATATTCTGACTGGAGCAGATTGCTCAAAGCGTTTTGATAGTTTCATTAAATTAATTATTAAATCAGTACAAGGTTTAGTTTGTGTAAGTTAAGTCTTAGCCATTATAGTGTTTATTTTTAAATGCACCCCAAAGTGCTGCAGAGCAGTTAGAAGAGCTGCCCCCTCCTCTCCCCGCTCATCATCAACCTGTGGATGGAGTGTTGAGCTCCGTCAGTGTGCAGCTCAGTTAATGCATGAGAGCAGAGAGTGGAGGCGCAGAGAGCTTCTCTCCACAATCAGACACAAAACAAGAGCAGAGTGCACAGAGCTGATAAACTTTATGGGGTTGGATATCAAATGATGTGCAATTTATGGCGCTGTCAGCGGCCACATTCATTCTTAGTGAATCCCCCCCCCAAAGTCTTTAGCTGCAAAGAAATGACGCATCTATCTACTCTGGTTTCTCTCTTGGATTGATTCAACAGGATAAAGCTAACAACTGAGCCTTCAGCAAGAGGTTGTCTGCAGATTTGAACACCTTGTGCAGGTTTGACTTCCTGGTGGTTTACATAATATATTCATTGGCATTTTGTTTGTGTCTGACTTTGTGTGTTCGCAGTACCCTATGACCATGATCCAGCTGTTTGTGGGAGACATGTACAGCCTGTTGAACTTCATGAGCTTCCTGCGCTGGCTCTTCATCGGCGTGGTGGTGCTGGGATTACTCTATCTCAGATATACTAAACCGGACCTGCCCCGCCCCTTTAAGGTCCGCCTGTTCACACCTGTACACAGCTCACCTTGTTTTCACAGCTTTGTTTACACTTCTCAGAGAAAACCTTGAGTTATGTTTCAAAGGAACTGATGCTACCTGTAAAACCTGCATGCATCTCACAGTGTATTGACATGAATGACTGCTGATTGGTCCACAGGTCCCACTCTTCATCCCTGTGGTGTTCTGCGTCACATGCTTCTTCATGGTCTTCCTGTCTCTCTACTCGGACCCCGTCAACACCGGGATTGGCTTTGCCATTTCCCTCACTGGGATCCCCGCCTACTACGTCTTCATCTACTTCAACAACCGACCAAAGTGGCTCCAGAGGGCGTTAAGTGAGTCCTGATAACTGATCTTTACTAATATGATGTCAGATCACCACCTGTTCTCATCAGCTTTTTATGTGTCAAACATTTCATTTAATACATGAGCGATAACATCTTTGGTTTCCTGTGTGTCCTCAGATTCCTTCAACAGAACCTTACAGATCATCCTGGAGGTCGTCCCTGCTGAGCAATAACAGCACGCCAACACCACCTCAGCACACACAAACACACTGAACTGAACTCTAACTCAGAGAGAAACACAATGCAAAGATTTAATGTTACAAATGACTCTGCTGAGTCTTAGTTTGTATCATATGTGTTATAAAAAGATAAAGATGTGTGTAAAAACAGGTGGATGTCATACATTTCTCTACATGTGTAGAACAGCTCATCTCATCACCATTTTCTTCTTAATAACCCACACTGACTGTTGCCCCTTTTACACTCCTGTAAATGCCCCCACATTGTCCGGGTGAGCTGCATGTATGAACGCAAACGGACAAATAATTCATCCTGACTTCATGCAGACTTTTTCCTGCCAGCCTCCTGGTAAAATGTCCGCAGGAAGTGTGAAACCGGAAGAGCAACACCCAACAGGATGATTAAAAACATCCGAGGTTGAAGAAGATATCTCCTGCTGTGATGGACGTGTGTGAAAAGGCAACTCTGGAAATTTTCTGGAATTGTCATGAGTGCATGTTTGAAAAGGGTTTGTGTCAGTTTGTTCGAACTCCCTCCCCTTACAAATACAGCAGCTCAGTCTGTGACCCAATGCTTCAAAATATGACGCCAAAGGTTCCCGTCTAGTGCCATTTCTGGACATAGCTTTTTGTTCTGATGTGACGCCAAGTGATGTCTTATGAGGAGCACTGTCATGCACGTTTGTTGCGTTACCAAAGTTAAAGTGATCATCTCAAAGAAGCTCGCTTTCCTTTTTAGATTGTTTGCTTCATCTGAGCGTCGAGTTTGTTTCTTTTTCTTTGGATTTTCACTTATTTTTTAAGTTGTATCTGTAGTCATCCATCTTTTCTTTGTTTGTTCAGCCATAGTAGATTACTGTTTACTCGCAACACTTGCAGAGAGCGGAAAGCAGCCGCTTAGCTCCACCTACCCTCTCTGGCAGACCAACCACTGCTGGCTAATGGAAAACGCATCACTAACTGGGCGCTGCTTGTGATTTTTTCCACAAATGTCACCACAGACAGCCAGTCCATGATGATACTACTGCAAATGCAAAGGCAGTCACCATTGTGGTACCTCATGCGGCGATAGATAGTGACTTAAAAGACATTTATTTCGATGAAAAAGATTATTTGAGATTATATGTATTATAAGTATCTCACATAAGTACAAAAATTCACACCCAGAGTATGAGCTTTTTCCTAACCTTACCTCGGTGTTTTTCCACCTGAACAAACTCAAATGTGACTATTTGAAAATGAAAGTCTGACAAGAAGTTGCTTATTTTCTACGGCTTACTTTAACACTTTATGTTGAAAATCTAGACAGACGTTGCACGTTTATTATTGCTTGCTTGGCCACAGAGCCCTGCATGTGACCAGCAGGGCCTTCAGAGTCACATTTTGAATCTTAGCGCTGCAGACCGAGCTGCTGTTGACATGTTGGGAGTCAGAACGTGACTGTGAATGTACAGAAGCCACTGAATACGACACAAACATCATCTGGACTTATTAAGTATCTGATTCTTTGTAGAAAAGTTTGTCCCATGTGTTTTATTTTTAATGAAAGACTAACTAACTACAGACTCACTGGCAGTGGGATTCCCTTCCTGCTCGTCGCTCCTCCAGCAGCACCATGCTGTCAGCTGCAGAGGACCAGTGCTCATCCATTTCTTTAATTCATTCCTTTTTTTACTGGTTTAATAATCAAACCTTGTGAAACAAGCAACACGTCTTAAAAATCAGCTAACATAAGTTGTGGTCAAAGGGATTCTCTAAGATGAAAGGCTCATCCATCAGACGTGTCCTGTCTGCTGACTGGGACGAGCTTTCTGATAAATGTATTTAAGATGCACATTTAAAAACAAAAATAGTTTTGTCATAGGAAAAGGTTTTGTACTTTCTAATCCACATGTTTTACTGTCCTGTATGATTGTGTTAAAGATAAGAAAATAAAAACACTTTTTCCAAAAACCTGTCTGTGTGATGTCAGGCACAAACCAAAGCGATGGCAGTGATGGAGCAAAAGGTGGGTGAAACACGATGATGTGTGTGCTTCTATCGAGCAGGAAAAGTTGTAACGCCTGTTGTTATATTTTAGTGCATATTTGGTAAAATGGCAAAGCAAGTTAAAGAGAAACCTGAGCCCTTTTATGTACAATATGAATCATAGGTACACAAAATTAAATACTCCTGTAGATTACTTTTGCCCGGAGCTGTAAACAGGCTGTAACGGCTGCAACATAATCCTTGATGGATCAAACTGCGTCCACTAAAAGTTCTTGTTGTTTCCACTGACAGGCTCAGATTGTTATTCTAAGTGTGTGACAGCATTACAGAAAGGATCCCTACAGAGAGAGACCTTTTTGCTACTGAGGAAGATGATTTTTTTAAAGCCATGAACAGATGTTAAATCGCTCTCTTCAAACACACCAGACTCCATTGACAAAAACATTTTTGTGATTTTACCTCACAGAACACAGAAGTTGCTTATGCAACATGCCTCTATCGGTTAGTAAGTTTGTGTTTATGTGTGCAGCACAAATACTGTAAGGGATCTGAACTTCCCATTTAAAACACCAAAAACTTTTTAAAGCACAATCATCTGTGACATCGCTATCTTCAAAGACACCAGACTCTATTGAAAAAACAATCATTTTACCTTTATCGTTTGTTCAAAGCTTAACCCAAAAGGCAACTGGACTCGGCTGAAGATGTTCCACCTCTCATTTGTAAGGCTTTTTGTGTGTTTTGTGCGACTTCTGTGATTTAAATGTTATTTGTGTAACACAATGGAATAGCCCAAATGATTCAGGTTTTAGAAGCTCTGGACACGTACACAGCACATTCAGAAAATGAGCCTCAGTTGGGTTTCTACGGACGCTTACAACACACGCCCTCCTGCCTGTCTGCTCTCTCTGTTCTACTCATTCCCACCTATTGACAGCAAGTGCAGCTGCATGTGTGCAAGAATAGAACTGGAATATTCCTTTTTAAGAGCCATGTAAATAGTTTAATAGGAATATCTGTTACATTCTGTCTTCTATGGATAACGCACAGAGGCGTAATCTGAGCGCCTCTGAGCCGGCACTGGAGGCGAAATGGCGTCTGTGGGGCCGAACAGCGCAGTGTGTGTATTTGAAGCATGCGCAGTTTGTTTACACCTCTCGCATGTTTTGCTACCGCAACTCCGGAACATTATTTAAAACTCCAGCGATGTATGGTCCAATGTAGAATGACATGGCATGTAGAATGACATTGTGAAGCTTTGTCACGGCGCTGAGGCGGAACCGCAGTGTATAAAGGCTATAGTCATTATAGGGTTAGACTATCGAGTATTAGAGATGAGAGGTTCGACTCTTTACTAACTCAAGTTTGTATGAGTCAGTCCCTAAAGAGTTTTCAAGTCACTCAAGTCACTTTAGTCGGTTACCCAGAGCATGAATCCCCCACCAGCCCAAGCCCCCAAAGAGCATGCGCACTAGAGAGGTTTTTGACACTCGTTTTCCCATTGTGTCCGCAAAAAGTGCTTTGAGTGAGTGAGTGATTCGTGTAACTTGAGTCAGACCTTCAGCTCAGGGCAGGGCGCGAGCTCCAGGCACTGGACTGTGGGAGCGAGTATTGAGCTGAAACAAGCACCAAAGCTGTTTTTCTCAGAGGGCTCGGCTTATACAGTGATCTCGCCTCAAATTCAGTGGCTTGTAGTTAGTTAGTGGAGATGAGGACTCGTGACTCCAGATGGATGTACATATTTCTTTCTATCTATCTATCTATCTATCTGTCTGTCTATCTACATACTTACCTACCTACCTACTACCTATCTATCTATCCATCCATCCATTTCAGAAAGGTGACTTTAGGGAGGATTTTCCAGTTCTGTTCAACTTGTGTCTGCTGTTTTCCTGCCATCTCTCAGGCAGTGACCATGTTGTCACCAAAAGAGCAGCTGCAGGCGACACTAAGCTACGCTGTGTCGTTTATTGAATTCAGATTTGTGCAAATAGGTTGGGGAGAAAAAACACTGAGGAAATGATCAACATGTAAAGCTCTTTCTGACCAATTTTCACTTTAGAGTCGGAAAGCATGACACCATTATATTAATCAATAAAACAACAACATATTGTTTATTGCAACTCTTACATGCTTTCCGATGGCGCTCTGACACTTGAGGGCCGTATCGGTACTTAAAATAAGGACAGTCATTTCAGTTTTTGTTTCAGCTTAAAAACTTTCCGATTTCTATCAGCCAGTAAAGTTTCATCATGCAGATGCTGCAGCTCTGACATGAGGACCTTTGCCATGTGATTCAGTCTTTATTATGACTTTCCATCACCTCGCTGACCTGATGTGGACTCTCTGCTCCCCTGGTAGTCCACTCACATTTCACATTAGCCAGTCCGACCGCATCAGCACCACCCTCTCCCTCCTGCATCAGGAATGAAGTGGCTCGCTGCTGTGTGCCCTAGTGTGGTTACAGTCCTACTGTGTGTGTGTGTGTGTGTGTGTGTGCAGTGTGCAGTCTGCTGATGTGGCTGCTCTCCATTCCCCCTGGGTGGGATTTGCAGGTAATCTGTCTGTGTAACCACTGCCCTGTGGCTCACTGCAGTCCCTCTCAGCTCTGTGTCCTGTAAATGGGGGGCTTTTACTGCTGATGAGAGGACGGCAGGATGGAGACAAAATGCCCGGGAGCTTCCACTTTAGCGCTGAGCCATAAAAAAGCTGGCTTAAAGTCAGCTAGCAGGAGCCTTTGTGGGAGCAAAGTTAGCCGTGCCCACACTGCAGGCTTTCAGCACTGTGCTCATGGTTCACTGACTGCCGCTGTGACTTTAACACCTATTTAAATGACTTCACATGAGCTTTAATTAACACAGGAAGGGACGCCCCCTTTAATAATGCTTTACATGGTCAGGTTTCTGTTGCTCTGTGGCATACATCCCTAATGTCTTTGAAAACATCTGCAGCAGCAAGGACGGTCTCCTTCATGATTTGACAAAGAACTCAGTACTCCTAGATGCTTACTCGATCAAAAAGACCCACACATGGAAATAAAAAAAGCTGCAGTGTTGGGGTGCATGTAGCATCAGCATCCAGATGGAGCCACGTTTTACACGTCTACCACGTGGCCTTTTTGAGTGACAGGTGGGAGCTGCTAGCTGTCTGCTAGGTGTCCCCTCAGCTAATTCAGTCACTGAACGTAACCTCTGGGCCGTGTTGTGGTGTTGGAGCCTTTTGGAGATTTGTTCATGTAAATATCAGACAAATAATCTGTCTCGCTGTGTGCTTCATTGGACTAACAGACCATCCAACAAGTCTGACACACAGTTTTTACACTCATTATTTTATTTATATGTTAGCACTGATTACTACTGACTTGCTGTCGACTCTGGAAACAGCGCTATCCTGGTCTTACTGGACCTCAGTGCTGTCTTTGACACAGTGGATCACGCCATTTTAACCGTCCGCCAGGAGCATGGGATTGGGGATTGTGACACTGCCTTGAGCTGGTTCACTTCCTACCTCTGTGATAGAACTTTCTCGGTAAATTCCTCCTGCGGAGTCCCACAAGGCTCCATCCTAGGCCCCATTCTCTTTTCCATTTATATGCTGCTATTAGGTAAAATCATTCAGAGGCACAACATCTCCCACCACTGCTACACTGACGACACCCAGCTCCATCTCCCCCTGACACATAACAATAACATTAGTCTAAATTGCCTCAGAGAATGCCTTGAAGAGAACAAAAGCTGGATAGCTTAAAATTTCCTCCAAGTGAACAACAACACATCCAAAGTCATCCTTTTTGCCCCCCATGATTCTGTCAAACTGATCACCAACAGCTTAGGTCAGGAAGAGGGCCCATCTATTCTGGCCTCTCTTCACTGGCTTCCAGTACGCTTCAGGATTGATTTTAAGGTTTGTTTTTAAAGCACTGAATGGACGGGCCCCCTCCTATATCACAGACCTCTTAAGCCCTTACACTACCTCCAGGCCCCTCGGGTCATCCGACATGGGCCTCCTGGCCGTCCCTCGCTCTGGACTTAAACTCAGAGGTGACCGCACTTTTGCAGTCACGGCCCCCGGACTGTGGAACAGCTGGCGCTTTTCAATCAGATCGGCCCCCTCTGTCGACTCCTTCAAGTCTCGGCTGAAAACATTTTTTTTTACAGACTAGTCCGAGCCTTCCTGTTCCAAACAGGTTGCTTTATTATTGTGTTAATGTCTTTCCATGTTTTTTGATATTTTATTTATACCACATGTTATTTATACCTTATTTGTGTTTTCTATGTTTTGTTTAATCCTTGTGTTGATGTTTTTGACTCTTCTGTCATTGATCAGGTTTTTGGCTTCGTACGGCACTACGTTTTTAAATGTGCCTTGGAAAAAAAACCCAAAAAACAAATGTAAATAATTATCTGTGTCTAAGCTCACTGTACCTGGCTTGTTAGCTCGCTCTGTTTGCCATGCATTGATTTACCTGTGGAGGTGTGCAGGGAGTCAGGATTGTTGTTGGCTTGTTCCTGAGTAGACGGCGGGCCGAAGTGATGATGCTTCTTTAGTCTGAGAAAATAAAGATCTATGGTCAGCTACCACCACAAACAGTGTTGTTCACGATGTCATTCACCACAGCTAGTGAATTCGGTCTGTGTGTTTGTGTTTCCTTGTTTCTGTTTCTCTCTTTTCTGTGTTGCAGGTTCCTGGTAGGCGTGGCTTCGGTGCACCTGGGAGTACCTGGCCAGTCACCCTGTAGGTGCACTAAAGCTCTGGCCTTCCCCACGTGTGGTTCTCTCTCATCATTGCTCTCCATGCACCGAGCACCATGTTATTGTGTGGTTGGCTTCGGCCATATTTGTAGTTTTGTTTCATACCATACAACACTTTACACACATGAATCATGAACCCATCAGCAGGTTAAAATTCCTTTTTTTGTACTAAACATTTACATCATTAAGTTAAAACCATCTGGGTATTATAAGCTGGGTCATGACAGTCCCTTTATAAATATAATCTTCATATCTTAATATTAACCCCTGTAATAACCCCCCACTTCTCTCCAGCTCCACACTCTTGTCAAAATATGGCCACTTTTGGCTCCAAAAACCAAGATGGCGACGGGCAAAATGCTGAATTTGAGGCTTTAAACATGGAGTTAAAAAAAAAGTGTGACATCATAACAGAAAGTACATTACTTATATATTCTAAGTCTAACTTCCTCACATCTGTCCTTTGTTATAATTAACTCATTGTTTGTAAAATATGCTGCTCTAATGGTTGTTGCTGCAAACTCCGCCCCTTTTATATGTACGCTATCATGGCTTGTTGGGGAAACCCTGGGTTGACTTACAAGCGTGCTTTTGTTCGGGTTATTGAAGAAAGACAATGAAAGGATAATTATATTTACTAAACTAAAGTATGCATCAAATGTTCTCCAGTGAAAGCACAAAATAACCAAAGCTTCAGGTTTCAGCCTTTCTAGTATGTAACAGTTTGAGGACTTCAGCTAGGCAGGTCTCCTCACAGCCCCCTAAGACTTACCGCACTAAGAGCGGTTGAAAACCACTTAAACCACACTGAGCTGAATCCTGGAGGGAACGCACAGTCGTGCATCCTGTCCACGGAAAACAACAAACAGAAGTCAGCGAGTAAAAACGAGAGAGCTCCCAGTGGACGAGCACGACATCACACGTCAACATGTCTGAGCTCCTCGTTAACAGCAGCAAATAAGAGGTTCATCACAGCGCTATTTTTACACATGTGCTTTTAAAGAACTGAAGAAATCTGCAAATAAATGCTTTGATGTTTCCGCCTGATTCAGAGTGAAGAGGTGTGACCTTTTCGTTTCACCTTCGAGCGACAAGAAGGAGATAATTAACACACTGAAGAATTCAGGTTCAAGGTGCAACACGAAGAAAATCTACCCGAGTATCTGACTTTAAAGCTCGTCACCAAGGTGTCTTCTCATGTACGTGTGCGTGTGTGTGCGCGCGTGTGTGTGTGTGTGTGTGTGTGATGAAATGGCTCTATTACCACACTGTGTCAGCTCGGGGAACATTCATGCTGCTCACTAAGAGATAACACAAACACACACACACACACACACCAACACTGATACAGAGAAAATGCCAGGAGTTGGCACAGTACCAAAGGCTAAAGCTCTCTCTCTCTCTCAAACACACACGCACACACACACGCACACACACAGCGTCCTGGCTGCAGGCCGAGAGAGGCACAGAAACAGATAGAGAGAGAGAGAGAGACGCAGGAAAAGAATAAAGCGCTGGATAGTATTCACAGGCTGTACACACACACACACACAAGCACACACACACACACACACCTGATAATGTGTTTATCACATAGCATCAAAAGAGCAGGATAAACAGCATTTGATCACATATCCAACAGTTTAAAGGATCATTTGCAGTTTGTTGTCATCGCTCTGGCTCTCCTTCCTGTCTGTGATGTCAGCTGTGGATTCAAACCGAATGTCTAAAAATAACTCTGGAAACAAAAACAGACAATCACACAGGTTGTTAACTAAACTGTGGTGTGGTTAAGACGATGTATTCCTAGCTTTGGTTTTGTTTGGTTTAAGCCAAAAATTTGACTTTGACCCAAAGTGTCTTGCCCAAGCTGAGTTTGCTGTCGTCATTTGCGCTGTTTTAAGAAGACTTTAGAGTAAACAAACATGGCGGATGACGGGTAGGAAGAATTGGCGATGATAGTTTTTGATCTGTCTCCCATTATTTCCTATTTATTTTCAATTTATTTCCATTTGTTAAGACAAACGTAAGTGTAAGTGTGTGACACCCCTCCCACATGTACACTTGGTTGCGGCCAAATTAAGCCAGCACACATGTATGTTCGCGCTCCCGTCTGTGCAGGGTTGCCAGGTTTGCAGATTTCCCTCGGAATAGGGCAACTTTTGAATTGTTGCTGCGGGTTGAATTTTTTTGTTTGCTGGTTGGTCAACTTATATTGCATGCAAAATTACCATAGTCCACAGCACTCGTCATCTGTCATTTGTTCAAGTACAGCATTAGTTGTTATGAGTATATTTACTGAAACATTATTTTTCCCCATTGGAAACTTTCCTATACTCTACTACTGGAGAAGGCATACTTCTCATTTCTCGTTGTGTTCAAAGACAGTAAACAAGAAGCAACTGACCAAAACAAAACCAAGTAGAGGTGCTCCAACTATCTCGGAGAAATGACTGTTCCTTTAAATGTGAATTTATATGGTCAATGTAGTCATCCAGACGATGTTCTAAATGTGCTTTTTTTTTAAATTTTAATATTATAATAAAAAATTTAAAAAAAATGTGTGTTTCTCACAGAGGAGATTGTGTTTGTGATGGTGACTGACTGCAGGTGTTTATTTATCAGACTAAAGAAGTAGCGGACTCGCTGCTCACTCGCCCGGTTAGATATTGGCGGGTGAAATTGACTTGAAATAACCGGTCTACTTATCACTACAGCCCGCTGTAATCTCTCCGGAGAAAAGCCAACGACTCCTTACTCCTATTTATTGTCCGATGAATAAATAAATGTTTGATAAACACTGAACAGGCTAACAAGCAGCTATAGCGAGCTCAGTATACCTGCTAATGCTAGAAATAGATCAGTAGAATAAAACTAGAATTTAATTCACTGATATGCTGGCTTCATTTTTCAACACCGGTGGTTGCTGCTTGGTCATTCCTCATTCTCTTTTCCCCATATGTCCTGTCACTCTTCACTGTCCTATCAAAATAAAGGCAAAATGCCCGGCCGCCGGTTTAGCTCAGCACGTTTAAATCGGCATCCCATGTACAGATGCTGTCGTCCTCGATGCGGCAACTCTGGGTTCGACTCCGCATTCCCTCTTCCCTGTTTCCAACACAATCTACTGTCCTCTCCATTAAATAAATAATTACAATTATTTAAATAAATGAATAAATAAATTGAGCGTTCGGCTGTTTTGTCGGCAGCGGCCTATGACCCCCTTCACCCCCCTTGAGTCACCTACAGGTCGTAATAATGGGTGAGCTTGTTCATCATAATTTTGAGTGTTGCAGCCCGTTCTAATAATGAGTTAAAGTTCTTAATGTATGAATGACATAAGTGTGAGCTCAGAGGCTGCCAGCAGAGGGCCAAACCAGGCAGCAGGCAGCAACATGACATCGTAATGAAGTCATAGAATAAAAGTGACGCTGAATAAGCTCTGTAGTTTGTTTAAAAGCAACATTATTCTCATACAGACAAAGTTAAATCTTAATGATGGTGCACCCAGTCTCCAAACAGTGCAGACCTCTCCCCAGCATCGCTCACAGTGCCTCACCTGACTCACCTGCCCCTGATGCCCTGCCCTCTGAGTGGTTAATGATCAGCCCAAACAGAGGTTTTACCTCCTCTTGTTTTAGTCTCTGAGTTTGTCCATGTATGAGACAGACCCACCCATCACAGCATCTGTGGCTTTGCTACTGCTTCAAAATGTCCTCCAATACCTAATCAAGACTGTTTTGGGGGTTCAGTGCTGCTCAAACTAACTTCTCTGATTTATTATTTCTATCTCCTCCCACCTCCTTTCCTTCACCTCCCTCTTCCTCTTCGTCTTCTCCTCTCTCTCTCCTCTCTTCCTCCCTTGCTGTTCCCTGGGCAGACACATGGGGGTGCTGCAGTGCTTCACATCACAGCTGGACATTTCCTATTGAAATGACTGCTCAAAGCACAGAACACTGAGAAACACAAACATCACGACAAGTAGAGCTCTTCTTGAGTTTGTGTCGAGGATGTAGAGGAGGCAGGATTGGATTTGAATGTAGCAACGAGGAGGAAGGACTGAAGATAATAAACTCACATTCAAAGTTGGACTTTAGGACATTGAACCTCGCCTGCGTGCATTATCAAATAAGCAATGGAATGAAAAATAACATGAATGAGATTTTCAGAAAGTAAAATATCTGATTCAATCAGTCGCACTGCTGACAGGAAGCATCTCTCCATCAGACAATAGAAGAACGACTCACAGATTCAACTGAGGGCTCTTGAAAACGGCTCTCAGGCTTCGAGCAAACCAAGGTTGGTAAATGTTCGACAGATGGATCCTCTTCTATTCAAGGATGAAAACGCTGTCCAAATGAAGTATGCAGGGAGGAAGAGATAGTCATGTAATATGTATTGTGTAGTTTCTTCCTCTATAAGCATCAGTTTCATCCAAGAATTGGTCACAGTTTGACGTATGTATGATGATTAAGAGACAACAGAGGAAAAACTACCTCCGCTCACTGCTTCAAATAATCAGTTAGCATTCAGTTCCCTTATTTTATCTACTTTTAGGACTGCAGATACCAGTGTGGACAACCAGGGGCCTACGCTACAAAGCTCACACACAGGGTGGCAAACCAGGGGAAACAACCAGGCCAACCCAGCACAGGGGGCGGATCCACAAGCTCAGGTTGGAGGAGGTGAAAGAGGCAGTGTTCAATCCACTGCAGGTATTGCAGCCACTGGGCTCATGGCTCTGGTCACACCTGCAGCCCATCAGGTAATTAGAACCACTTAGTCACCCAGTTTCCACACGGCGAGACACGAAAGGAACCGAAGGACAGGCTGACAAAACAAAGCTGTTTTTTC